>NC_137932.1:20002539-20602539 GCF_963969265.1 Rhamphochromis sp. 'chilingali' | reverse complement strand
ACATTTCTGGACATACAAACCATAAAACTTAAACTCAAGACTACACATTTAGTAATTGTTGAAGGATGATAAGTTGAAATTTACCACTCTTACACTTTTTTTTTTACCTTTATAACTTAAAAAACAAAAGGCACTTTAAAAGGCAAAAAGGACTCATGGTCATTTCTTTGCAAACAACCTTGAGAGGTCCTCTGATCTGTAGTGTGGTAAATGAGACTCCCATGGCTGCATTTACCAGCTGGATCTTATTTGTCTCTAACATGCAAGCAGCTCCAGTGGAAAGTGATAAAATGCTCTCATTGGATACAACGAACTCATTGGAGCTAATGGGCCGAGAATGACTCCGCACCAAAGTGGCTGCGATTGCTCACACGTTTCAGACAGTAATGTTTATGCAATGTTGTTAACCAAAGTAGTGATGGAAATACATCATAAGACATTAGACCAGATTCTAACATACACCTATTTAGCCATTTACATGTGCACATAAACACAGACAAACTGGGCACTGTCGTCAGCAAGGCTTCTTCTAGCAGCCTCTGAGGGACCGGGAACACCATTAGCCCCGATATACAGTACAGCAACATGCTATTAAAGTGTAACAGGCAACGATGTGTCAGACAAGATGAGGGGAGCTGTTAGTCGATATGTTTGACGTGTTTGCACGGAAAGCATAGAGTGCATCTTGAGTCTAGTGCGGATGCAAGAATTCACAGGTCTCATGAAAAGAGAAAGGGAAGAGATTGTGGGTCTTACTGGCTTTGAGAAGTATTTCAGTTGCCTGCTGCTGAACTCGGTCTCTGGCTGCCTCTAGTTCACATTCAGCCTCCTTCTGACGGATTTCCACAATCTCCGAGTTCTGGGTCACCTCGTCCAGCTGCTTGGTTAAGTCCTAGAGGAGAGTCAAATCCACAAAAGAAAGCTCTGTTAGGGTAGGTTAAGAAGAACAACAACCAACCTCTAACATCTTTACAGAAGGAAATAATTAAATTATAATTTACCCCCAGTTTAAATGACACTGATGAAAAGACTGATGGTCTGTGCTGTCATACAACTCTTTTCGGTTTACTTTCCCTACTTTCAGACATTGCAGACGGGTGTTTTCAAACATCATTAAAGACCAGCTGATAAATGCAGCTTTGATATATATAGTTCTAAGCCTAAATATAGTATCTAAATGAGCTTGAATATTAAACCTAAATAACTAGCAGACCAGAGACTTCAAATGGCATGACACATCTGACTTTTACTCAGTGAAACTGCAGTTCCTCTAATGGCCACTTGAGACCAGCTTCCAGGTCAATCCCCATAAACTCATATGTTAAAACTTCCCATTAAAAACAGCATGTTTACAGCCTTGCACACAAACAGTTTTGGCCTCTACAGATACTTTCCACCTTTAAAACAACTATACAGAGGGGAAATATTTTTATCCAACTCATTCATGTGGATAGTGGCCACTCTGACAAGTTTTCAGACAGTTGGAGCTGTATTTGTGATATTGGTGCATTTTGTAGAATTTTTAATTGAACTAGCTCACAAATAATATAGCCTGTGGTAAGCTACAGCCCACCCAAGATGCTTATGGTTCAGTTTTGATGACTGAAATTCTAGTATTTTGATTAATGATAATGTTGAGGTTTTAATATTTAGAATCTCATATGGATGTCAACACCACGGGTATGACGATGTTTTACAAATGAAGTCAGAATTATTAGGCCCTGTATTATTATTTTTTGTTTTAAACAGAGCAAAGAATTCTTAACACAGGTTTTTTAAACATTCTATTTTTATTTTGGACACTTAAAATATGTTACTTGGTACACAGAAACAATATTATACCACATAAACCAAAAACTACCAGGGTTAAGACTGATACTAGTCAATTTTATATCCTTTTTGCTAGATAACGGCCTGCAGCCGTTTATTGTAGTTTTCGGCACGTCTTAAACATGCCTTGATGGTCTGCGATGGTCTTCTGGAATGCGCCTTGGTCTTTGGTTCACCTCACAGATTTCCAGTTGGATTCAAGTCGGGGGGGGTTTGTTCACTTTGGTCGTCTAGAGGTAGTTCTTCTCCAGGGGCGATGTGTGTATTGATTACGTTGGAAGACAAAGCGATGACCCAGACCCAGTTTTGCTGCCAATTCTTTGAGGTTTTCTTTAGGATCAGCACATATCTTTTTTTTTTATGATTATCCTTCAACCTTGGTGGGATTCCCAGATTCAGATGCACTGCAGCTTCCCTACAGCATAAAACTCCCACCATGTTTCACTGGGCGCACTGTTTTTTAGGGTTGTACTTCAGAAAAAAAAAAAAGAAAGATTCCTTGCTTCAAACGTATGCAGTGTCTCTGTGGCAAAAAACTACAGTAGTTACATCTCATCTGACGTGTATGTCCAGTATGCATCATCTTTGTTCAGGTTTCCGTAGCATATTTCAGTCTGGCTGGAAAGTGTCTCTTCTTCTTGGGCTCTTTTTTTCTTGGTCTGTAACCTCACAGTCCATTTCTGTCTAAGGTTCTCATGATTGTGAGATCAAAAGTCCTGACTTGGCTAATTGTTCATTACTGTTTTCAGCATTTGTTCTGGGGTCTTTAGACACTTTTCTCAATAGTTTTCTTTCCAATCTCTGCCGGGCTTATTCTGCACAGTGTAGCTCTCTTTAATTTTTTTGATGAAACTTCTCATTCCAGTTCTTGACATTTGGAAGCTCTGTGATAAGGTTTTTAATTCATCTCCTGCTTTGTAAGCATCAACAATTCTTTTTCTGTTGTCTAAGCTGATTTCTTTTGTTTTTGGCATGATGCTTTCTCAAGCGGCAGCTCAAACTCCTGCTGAAGTTTTTGTACTGTGTGTAAACTGGAAGACGATGCTCAGTTTTAACTTGATTTTACAAGCTTTGAGCATTACAAAGTTAAAGCACATCACTGCACAGCAGTGGCTTGTGCTTTTGCTCAATAGAAGTTCAGGTTATCGGGGGTTATGTTAAAAATATGTTGCTCTGTTTCATTGTGGAGTAATTATTTTATCCTCACCTTTATATACAGTCAGTCAATCATGTGTGGTCACAAGTTCACCAACAAAACTTTAATATTGATTAAAAAAAAAGTCTGTGTTGTGCTCAAATATTTTGCATGTTTTTTTTTAGAAAAGGGAAGAAAAAGGAATAAAGAGAAACTAAGAGTTTACAAAATAGTTTATAGAGCTGTCCTAAGGAGGAGTTCTTGACCTCTGGACAGGTCAGGTTAATGACTAAAACATTGTTTTACAAAATTATCGTACTATCTATAAATGATTTTTGTGGTGATAAAAAATAATTTATAGATAATGTCTTTGTTATTTACAAGTTAAAAGATCACTCATTACAAAGACTGCCACAAGGCTCGCTAGCTAGTATAAATAGAAGAAGATGGGTTTTTTTCACTCTCACTAACTTTTTTGAATGATAGGATTGTTAGCCCAAGTCCAAACTTCAACATTCAAGACCTAAATATCTGGGCACATGCCCTTTAATGTCAGTCATTAACTAAATGGAATGAAACCTGAGTAAATGTAAATCCACCTATTCTATATTTGATGAGCTGTTAAGGGTGTGTTCAGTACTATTATGAGGTAAGGTATGCTACTGAAGACAGACCTTTAAAATTACATGTTGCTTGGTCATTGCAAAAAGGTAAGTGTAGTACATTCATATTTAAAGCAATGTAGAGGCTTTAAGAGGCACATCCGTATAGAAAAGTGAACTTCACCTTATGTTGTAATGCAATGCCAGGATGAAGTTGGCAGCCAGCAGTTGCAGCCAGTTTATCACACTTACAGAAAGAACCGTATTGGCAGAATATTAATACTGAAGATTGAGAGTGTAAATGCTGACTGGTGCTCAATTAATAGGAACTAGACTTCAGGGAGTGATTTGACGTGAGCACACACACACACACACACGCACACACACGCACACACACACACACACACACACACACACACACACACACACACACACACACACACACGCACGCACGCACACACACACACACACACAGTACAGTAGCTTTGTGATTTAGCACTCTGCAAGAACTTATGAGAGGCAATTTCACATCTTTCAATCCCATCAAACAGCCTCCCTCAAACTTAATTACCGCTGCTATGGCTAAGACAATGAAACCTCAGTATGATGAAAACCACTGAGGAGTCACACAAATTAGACCTGATATGTGTGAGTGGGTGAGACACTGTGTGTATGCTGATTTCCCTCAAGGAAAGTAGTTGCACTTTATGACCGCTAGGTTTAGATAAGGTGGGATAAACCCACTTTAACTTTATGATTTGGGGGGTTACATATACAGTGGGGCAAAAAAGTATTTAGTCAGCCACCGATTGTGCAAGTTCCCCCACCTAAAATGATGACAGAGGTCAGTAATTTGCACCAGAGGTACACTTCAACTGTGAGAGACAGAATGTGAAAAAAAAATCCATGAATCCACATGGTAGGATTTGTAAAGAATCGTAAATCAGGGTGGAAAATAAGTATTTGGTCAATAACAAAAATACAACTCAATACTTTGTAACATAACCTTTGTT
The DNA here is from genome assembly GCF_963969265.1 of Rhamphochromis sp. 'chilingali'. NCBI lineage: Eukaryota > Metazoa > Chordata > Actinopteri > Cichliformes > Cichlidae > Rhamphochromis > Rhamphochromis sp. 'chilingali'. The sequence goes on along the minus strand of NC_137932.1, from coordinate 20,597,959 downwards.
GGCAATAACAGAGGTCAAACGTTTACTATAGGTCTTTACCAGGTTTGCACACACAGTAGCTGGTATTTTGGCCCATTCCTCCATGCAGATCTTCTCGAGAGCAGTGATGTTTTGGGGCTGTCGCCGAGCAACACGGACTTTCAACTCCCGCCACAGATTTTCTATGGGGTTGAGGTCTGGAGACTGGCTAGGCCACTCCAGGACTTTCAAATGCTTCTTACGGAGCCACTCCTTTGTTGCCCGGGCGGTGTGTTTTGGATCATTGTCATGTTGGAAGACCCAGCCTCGTTTCATCTTCAAAGTTCTCACTGATGGAAGGAGGTTTTGGCTCAAAATCTCACGATACATGGCCCCATTCATTCTGTCCTTAACACGGATCAGTCGTCCTGTCCCCTTGGCAGAAAAACAGCCCCATAGCATGATGTTTCCACCCCCATGCTTCACAGTAGGTATGGTGTTCTTGGGATGCAACTCAGTATTCTTCTTCCTCCAAACACAACGAGTTGAGTTTATACCAAAAAGTTCTACTTTGGTTTCATCTGACCACATGACATTCTCCCAATCCTCTGCTGTATCATCCATGTGCTCTCTGGCAAACTTCAGACGGGCCTGGACATGCACTGGCTTCAGCAGCGGAACACGTCTGGCACTGCGGGATTTGATTCCCTGCCGTTGTAGTGTGTTACTGATGGTGACCTTTGTTACTTTGGTCCCAGCTCTCTGCAGGTCATTCACCAGGTCCCCCCGTGTGGTTCTGGGATCTTTGCTCACCGTTCTCATGATCATTTTGACCCCACGGGATGAGATCTTGCGTGGAGCCCCAGATCGAGGGAGATTATCAGTGGTCTTGTATGTCTTCCATTTTCTGATGATTGCTCCCACAGTTGATTTTTTCACACCAAGCTGCTTGCCTATTGTAGATTCACTCTTCCCAGTCTGGTGCAGGTCTACAATACTTTTCCTGGTGTCCTTCGAAAGCGCTTTGGTCTTGGCCATGGCGGAGTTTGGAGTCTGACTGTTTGAGGCTGTGGACAGGTGTCTTTTATACAGATGATGAGTTCAAACAGGTGCCATTCATACAGGTAACGAGTGGGGGACAGAAAAGCTTCTTACAGAAGACGTTACAGGTCTGTGAGAGCCAGAGATTTTCCTTGTTTGAGGTGACCAAATACTTATTTTCCACCCTGATTTACGAATAAATTCTTTACAAATCCTACCATGTGAATTCATGGATTTTTTTTTCACATTCTGTCTCTCACAGTTGAAGTGTACCTCTGGTGCAAATTACTGACCTCTGTCATCATTTTAGGTGGGGGAACGTGCACAATCGGTGGCTGACTAAATACTTTTTTGCCCCACTGTATTTTCTTTGTCTCACTTCTTCATACAGCATTCTGAGACAAACCTACAGGGAAAAAAAGTTTTGAGTCCATCTGGGAACTACCGTAGCTGAGACTAAGGTTGGAGCTCTGGAGTAAAGATAAAGATTGTGTTATTTCTACAAGTTTCTTCACTAGCAGTACAACCTATGGCTCTCTGTGAACAAGAAAAAGTAAAAGTGTGAATGTTTCAGAAACTGGGGCATTAAGTGGAGTCCTAATTTCTTCACAGGGCTGTTTCAAGACTCAGCTTTGGGTCTAAAATTGGAACTGGGATAGGATGGGGTTAGACACAGCTGTTTAAATGCCAATGCACGATTCAGCCAGGCCAAATATGTTTGGTTTTGTGTCAGTGTAGGCAAAATCTCTACAGGCAACATTCTTAACAAATGCAGACCTTTTGATTATGGAAAGACAAAAGTGAAAATCAGGGTGTGTGGGGCTTAGTCAAACTGACTGCTGCTTCTCCATAAGTCAAGCTCTGTGCCTCCTAGGTGAGGAGTTGCAGACATCCTAGGGCAAACACAGGACATGCTGTTGAGATTATGCCTCACAGTGGGCTTGGACACCTCAGTATCCTATGGCAGAGGGTAGCTACTGCCGATTAATTGACCTTCTGCGAAAGTTTGGATGTTTCTGCCAGTCCTGAAGCCTTCAAAGATCTTTTTCAGGATCAAAGGATTTCTCTAGTTTTTGTCATAACCCCTATGGTTCTCAGACAGGTGGTGCCCTACATGTGACAGTTTGTCTCACCTGCCATCCTCACTTTATATAGCTTGTTGTTGCAGATCCAGGTTACTGAATCTTAGAACTAATATTTTCTACTGTTTAACACCACTTTGATTTAAAGCGCCCTCCATCAAGAATCTATGTCACAGAAGGCTCCAGTATGCGGCTAGTTTGATTAAGCCAGTTTGCCTGACCTGTCAGTTTTGTTGTACGAGCTTTAACCAAAAAAAAAAATAATACGACTCTTTTTATACAGACCTTTTAATGAAAACCAGTATTGTGTTAATTTATCTCTTATTTCCTTCAGATTTTCTTCATCGTTCTAAGCCAGTTTGTTCCTACAATAGAAGTAAATGCACAACAAATATTGTCATTTTTAGCAAATCCAGTTAACATAATAAATTTGTTGAGGTGTCTTTGTAGTGGCTGAGACACAGCGCCCATCAATGCACTGTGTGAGAGACATAAGACTTGCCTATATACTAATGCTAACTTTTGGTTTAGACTGAGTGGAAGGTCGTTGGTTGTTAAGGTTTGGGTTAAAGGCAAGTGAAAGCACAACTGTCCCTTCGAATGCAGTGTACACCTCTGTTTGTGTGAATGAGGCTGGCAGATGGAGGTGAAAACGCTTTAATTAACAGTATCTCTGTTGAATTATCTGAGTTAACAGAAGAATCCCATTGTCATGACATTCACTGATCACCTTTGATTCACTTCTAATCCCCTTTAAACCTCAACAAAAACACCCACACGCGCACATGTGAGTTCTTCTCACGTACTGCCTCACCTCTGTCAATCCTCCTGATTGGACCAGGCTGATTCCTGCATTTTCATTTAAATACAAAAAGGGACCCGAACATAGTGCTTTAGGTGATTTATTGTTTTATCTCACTAAAAGCTCCCATAGACTTAGTCCAGATAAGCTCTACCTGAAGTGAAATATTTAGTCCAAGGTCAGTGACAGCAGCAATTTAACACAGCGTCAGTGGAGTATTTCACTTGGGGGACAATTTGTAATTTTTTGGCATGCATATTCCTGCAGAAGCATGTGAACACTGAGCCATTAATTACGTCTGTCTCAGTTACTCTGAGCGATCATTTGCTTGCATTTCTCTGGAGATTTGCCTACTAAATCATAAGCTAAAGGAGGGTGGCAGAACAGTGAAGCAGACGCTGCAGCATCCTGACACCAACCGCAAGTGTCTCACACTGGTGTTAAGTCGATATTTGATGATACGGTTTCTCCACATGGCGTATGTGCCAGTACAGTAATTATGCCTCCGGAGACTTGGGAACATTTTGATTTAGTGCAGCATTTTAATTTTCAAGAGTCAAATTAATTTTGTGAAGGGTCTAAAAATGTGCCTCTACTTGCGCAAATGCTAGCAACTGTATAGGTATGCACAGTGACGAGACACAAGAGGTGTAAATCAAACCTGTGTTGCGAGCTTGTTAAGGTTAAATTAAAATCTATCATCCAACAATGAGCTCACAGCAGGACGTGAAGGATTAAAAGATCTGTTCACATACCGAGGCTGTTATTAAGAGATTATTATGATATTACTTTTACAACTCAATAACATTTCAGCTGCACAAAAGACAAAACCAGCAAAGGATCAAATAGTTTCCATCCTCTGATATCTGTTTTACCTTCTTACATCAGGTATCAACCGCTCTGCTTGTCGTTTCTTTATCTGGGTTGTAGTTAATTGCTCTGATAGCTAAAATTATTAACTCCACAGCCACCGCTGACCTCGATCCCAATTTCAGCATCACCAAGGAGGAGAGATCCCTTCCTGTCTTTGTCTGCAATCAGTGATAATTCCACATAAACTTCAGAGCGAGTCATCAAAACAAAACAGACCTACTTAGCCAATCCTCCCTGGAGCACATGTCAGCTTTATTTTCAACGGCGAAGATAATCACGGGCGTCGTCACTAAAGATCTTACAGAAGTCAGACACTAGAAAAAAAAAAATGACTTGGGAAATAAACACAGCACTGCTATTTTTGCTGTCATACCAAATAGAGACTTAGTGTGCTGGATATTTTGGGTAATTTGTAACAAATACAAAAAAAGTTACAACTTTGGCAATCCAAAAATCCGAAAGGAAGATAACCAATATTGCTTTAACCGGTTCTGTTAATAGGGGGCTTCATTTGCTCAGGCATAATGGATACATTTTGCCTATCAAATCATCAAATAATAGGAAATAGCTTGAATTCCTCTTTAAAAAAAAACGTAAGATCATCTTTAGCAGCAATAACTTGTAGGGTTTGTCATCGTGGAGGAATTTTGGCCTACTCTTCTTTGCAATGTTGCTTTAGTTCATCGAGGTTTGTGGTCCCACGATGGCATTTAAGTCAGAGGAGTGGACTTTGAAACCCTAAGACACGCTGCCCTATTCTCTAGAGAGAATCGGTAACACTTTAGTCTTTTTCTAATTGTACTGTCATGAACTTAACAAGCTAACTGAAGCCTGTAGCATCGTCTTTCTGTGATATTGTAAATCCTGAGTGTTACAACCTGACCCATAAGCTGCTACGCAAAAAAACTGACAACAGAGTTTATAAAACCCTTTAGTTATTTCAACTGATAAATATTAATAAAAGTTCCAATTTTTGGAAAGATGTTAATACTTCAGCCAGGAGAGTACAAAGTCTAGCAGAAAGTGGTTTGAGTCACAGCCACATTTAGCAGCTAATGTAAATCTCATAGCAGAAGAAGTCTATTTGAAAGCTTTTGTTTGGGAACTCTTAAGCATGCAGCTAAAATGTAATCCAAATCTAACTCAACTCTTAAGTGGCTTGCTGCCAACCTGCTGGATGCTGAAAGGGTAAGTCCATACAGAACCCACTGAAAGGGTAGCATGAGCTGCAAATGGGGAGTAAAACTGAATCCATTAACCTTACATCCATTAACCTGAGACACACAGTGATTCTAAAGTGGCTGTAGGTATACGTGAATCTGTCTGTGCTAGCTCTGTGATACTTTCACAGGAAGTCTTACTTATACAGCGGCAACAGGCCAGTATTAGCTGGTAACACTGTCAGATAACATCGTCCATCATATGTTGGTTAGACATCAGTGGGTAGAGAGACAGCAGTGTGCAGAAAGGCCCTGCTCATATGTCTGCTTAAACTGTCCTAGAATATATTTAATGGCACAGAAACAGCCAACCGTTTTAGAATAATGGGACAAATTACTTGTAGACTGTACGGTTAAGCATCTCAGTACACAGGTAGGCTGTGGAAACGCAGCACACTGTTTTTAATCATTTACTGTTCAGCAGCTTGGACATTTTTGATCTGCTCCTCCTCTAAATTACAGAGAGAAGACGAGCAGGGACACAAAGTTTAAATACAATCTTGCTGACATGTCATCATCCTAATGACTTAATCAGAATCAGAATCAGAATGCTTCAATAATCCCTAAGGAAATTATGTGGGTTACAGTTGCTCCAAGACAATAACGGTGACAGACTGAACTAATTAAACAATACAGTATATTACAAAGTTTAGAATATATGAGAAATAGCTGTAATATATACAAATAGCTCAATTACAAATATCGAGAATATTACAGAGATGAAAAGTATATGATTGACTGAACAACCTGGACTAGCAGCCAACTTGAAGCGTTAATTTGGCGAATGTTTCTATTTGCCTTAACAACTAAATGTTTTAACAAACACTCTCCTTTAAGGCACCCGCACACTGCATGATCCGGGGAATCTTATAAGTTCACTGCATGACACTATGCAACATGGATGTATTAAACTCAGGCAGGACACCAAGTTTGATGACATTATTTCCCTACAGAATCAGGGACTGGTCTGCAGTTTCTCTCCATGCTACCATCACTCTTACATCCTAGACCAGACCTCTTACGACACGTAGCTGAACCATTTTACCTGTGCTTCACTGTTTGAGATCAAGACACAAAGGAACCATCCTTCTATAAAGACAGCCCAGCATGGCTAAATGACATCCTCACCCAATTTAAAGTGAGCCTCCTGTTAGGATCCCTGGGTCTGTTCCCAGTGTTTGTGTTTTTTTTGAACTTTTGCATGTTGTATTTTGTTTTGAGAAGTGAGCTATGTTTCTAGTTCGTAGTCTTTTGTTAACTTAGTCAGTTCCCTTTCATGTCCTAGTCTCACCTGTGTATGTCCTTCGTAGGGTCCCCGGTGGGCATTCTCTCTCTGTGTCTCTACCATATGACTGTGTCAGTATCTCAGTGTTTGTGATTTCCTGTCTTATTTTGATAGTCATTGTCTCATGTGCAGTCTTGCTTCCCTTTCTTCATTATGTCTATTTTGCTCCAGCTGTGTTCTCATGTGTCTCCACTTCTTCTAATCACCCTCCTGTGTATATGCAGTATCTCCCTTTGTGCTTTGTCATGTTATGGTCCATTTATGCTACTGTTCTGTTTCCCAGGCTTAGTTTTTGAGTGTTTCTTTGCCCGAGTTAGTTTAAGCAGCTTGCATTTAGTTTCCTGTTTGGTTTTGTATTTTTGCTCATGTCTTGTTTACTTATCAGCTCATTAAAGAGCTCGCCTTTAGTTAAACTGCCTCCATGCCTACAATTTTGGGTCCTCCTTCACCACACCCTAACCCTTGATACCCTGTGAAAAAGTTCAGTTCCACCTTGCACTTGGTTGAAATGTATACAAGCACAGAATACAACCTGTTTAGGTTTCACTTCCCTACTTCAAGGAAATACCTGGCTTTAGTTGCTAATTGCTCTCCTATGTTCATCGTCAGTTCTTGTAGGAGCATTCAATAAAAAAAAAAAATCAAGCTGAAGGCCCTAAAACGGTGAGATCCCCTATTATTTGACCCATTAATATAAAAATATCATTTTTGAAATCTATGAATGTTAAATTAAGGCTCAGGCTCAGGTTGGACCGCTTGATGAACATCTACTCGTCATAATTTAATCTATAAAGTGACTATCCATATAGAAAGGAATACATTTATTGAATTTCTTCACACGGACCTTGTTCCCTGTTTTAATTTGAATCTATCTTTGATTACAGGCACAAAATCTTTGCAAGCCGTCTATAAAAAGAGACATCAGCTCACTTAAAACGACAGGATTTTCGGCTACTTCGCCTCCGTCCACCTTCTGTTGACTCATTTTTGGATGAGCAGGTGAGGGTTCACACTCACTTTGACGGTGCTCTCTGCAGTGTTAAGTGACGACTGCAGCTTGTAGGACCTCTCCCGGTTTTCCCGAGCCTCGTCCGACACCCTGGCCAGCTCGGCCCTCAGTTTTCCGAGGGTTTTCTGCAGCGCCGCCTCCTGAGTCTGAAACTCCCGTCGCAGCTCGGCCTCAGTGCGTTTCCATGCCAAGAGGTTGTCGGCGGTAAGCTGCTGGGTTCTCTTCATGGCCTCCAGCTCGCGCTCATAAAAGGCCTGAGCCTGGGGACAAACGCACACTTGTGAAAGTGTTCACCACTGCGGAAAAGATTTAAGCCAAAAACATGAAGGGTGTAAAACTAATTAATAAGCCTCAGTTTTCTCTTTTTAATGACAATGTGAATTTTATATCGAAAGGTCTAAAAACATTTAGAGCTGGAGCCAAAATTACTTTCCTGACAGTGTTTACTGCCGACGAGGATGCTTTTTTTTATTGAATTACTAGCATCTAAATGCAGTCCTTAAGTGCAGCTATGGCTTTTCCTGTACACAGATCTGCAGATAACAACCTTCACTTTCAGCAGCGTCAACACTATAGTGCCAACAAATTAAATTTTCAGGCCTTTTTTTAACTATTACTAATCCAAGGACATTTAGCACAGCCTGGAGTGAATCGATTCTGGAAATGCCAGATGAGACACTGTGTGTGCAAACCTTTTCTGCTTGAATCCTCTTGAATCCTTATTTTATTTAGGCTTATTTTTAAAAGATCGCACCTTTCAGTCTGGACTCAGTATTAGGTTTTTTGGGTTGGCTCTAGACAGAATTAGACTGTAGCAGTAGTGAGAGCAGGGAAGGAGAGTACACCCACGCTTTCCTGAAAACATTAATAAATAGAGTAAATAACAATGGACTTAAGAGTCTTAGAACATAGTGGTACCAGTTCTCCATCTACTGCAGGTTCTGGATAGAGTTGGCCCACTAACTTGGATCTCCAAAGTAAAACAAACACTACTGTATATTGTCCCTAGCAGCAGTTAAAGGGTTTGGAGGAGCGATACGAAGTGACTGAATAGCATCAAGGACATGTGAACAGTTTGGGAAGGGCAGACAATCACAACGAGAGCAAGAGAACTGGAAGTGGAAGGAAAACAAAACACACGGGTGGGGGGGGGACTAACACAGAAGGCATCTGAATAAAATAATGCCCAATAAATGATTTATTAACTCATATTTGCTTACCAGTTTGTTTACCAATTATTAATGATGGTTATTATATTTAATGTACTGTACCTTGCTGAGTTTGGCCTCGTATTCCTCCACCAGTCTCTTCTTGTCCTGTTTCAGCTCCTCCACCCGCTCTGTCAGAGAATCAACCTGAACGTCCAACATGGAGACACAAAGAAACGGCACATTTCGAATTAAGTAGAGTCAGTTTATTTTAAAAAAAATTAAGCAACCAGAAGTCTCTGATGCTTTTGCTGTAGAGAGACGATTATAAATTACATTATAAAATGCATGTAGTCTATACTAGCGTTAAAATGTTGTATAAGGAAAGGCAAGGTAGAACAAAGAGTTGGAAACTTGGTAATTATCGCTGTCCCACTTTCTTTCTTCTTCCCTGTAGTGGTTTAGAGTTTGATGCTTTGGCTTTCAAGAGCTGCTCTACTTTTGCAGAAGCGAGTGTGTTACCTCGGCTTTATGGAGCTGTACCAGTTTCTCCTGGTCTTTGCTGTAGTTTGCGTTCTGGCTCTGGTGGCTGCGAAGAAGCTCCTGGATTTCCTGTCTGTGCTCAGCCTTGAGCTCTTCCAGCGCGGCCCTCTTCTCCTGCTCGAACTGGGCCTGTGCCTGGCTGAATGTACGCAGCTTCTCCTCAAAGGACCGTCGCATCTCCTCCACCTCCCTTGACATGGACACCACACGCTGCGTGTGCTGCCAAAGAAGACGGGAATGAAAGGCTGAGCCAACAGGGGAATTGATTTATGGGTTTTGTAGGCTTCTTACAGAGCGCGACTTTTCAAAAGGTCTAAGCCAGGCGGTGGTGTACTGGCTTGGGGGATTTTGACCTTCTGGCTGCCGACCTGGCTGCTCTAAATTAGCAGTAAAAAGCAGCAGACTAAACAGAAACAAAGTGTGTGAGCAGAAAATGCTCTGAAGGTCATTGTTCAAAAATTACAAGAAAAATGTCATCTAGTATTGACATAGGAAGTTATCATTCTGACAATGCCTCAATCCATTGATATTATATGTTATATTGATTAGCAGAAAAGTGGTCTCTAAGGTACCTGATCAGAAAAACACTAAACATTTTACGATAAAATCTTTAAGGCACATAACAACCATCTGTCAGGGGAAGATTTACTAATACGTTTTCATACCTTTCATTTAATTTGACTGCATTTCATTCTCTAAAGTAGATAATTACACAATCAGCACCAACTAACTATTAGCCATAAATTTTCTAGTCTCAAAGGGTACAGAAGTGGCATATCAACCACGATAAAAGTAGGAGACACCCATGACTGACAGCTTGGACAGTTATCAGGGAAAAAAACACTCAGGGATAATAACACAAGCACAAACACAGACACACATCTGCATATTTGCCATCAGTACGGTGGCTCATTCTGCTGCACTGTGGCCTCACAGCAAGTGGGTTCCTGGTTCAAATCATTCCTCCAGGAGACCTGGCTTCTCCTGCCGCCAAAACATGCTAGGATAATGCTCCCCTCGCTGTGCCCTTGACCAGAATAAGGCCTTACAGGTGCCCACCGCTGCTAATAATGAATATGGGTTAATATGTGGAGACTACAGCCTTTGGGTGTTTGCATTTTATTTCTTTGAGCGTCACTCTAAATCAGGGATGTCATTTTATTTAATGGGCTAGATCAGTAAAACCACTGCATAATAACATGTGGTGAAATATCCATTTCCAAAACACATGATGAACATCCTCAGATCATTTTAACAGTATGTCTTATTGCATATGTGCTGTAAATAAGTGAATCTAGAAAATGCAAAAGTAACTTTAACTTTGTTCTGGAGGTAGTTCAATGCCTGTTTTGGGTTGTTGTGTCGGAAAAGTGATGACCCAGACCTGTTTTACTGCCTTTTAAAAACCTGACATATCCTTCTTTATTCACAAGTCCATCCATCTTGACGAGATTCCTAGATCCAGATGTAGCGAAGCTTCCCCACGGCATGATACTCCCGACACACTGTTCTAACTCTAACCCTCATTAGCCACTGGTCTGGAGTCTTTAAACATATCAGTAGTTTTCTTTCCTTCCAGGCTTGTTCTATATTTGTGTTTCTCTGATTCTGTGGATGATACTTCTCAATCCTCTTTTTGTCTGTACAAGTATCAGTCCATTTACCAAACAGTCCAGATGTGTTGTGAGATGATGTATATTGTACTGATAACTGTCCGTACAAGTGTCTTACTTTTCAAAGCCATCCAGTGGGCTTTGGTGGCCTGGTTCAGGCCCCAGGCTGCTTTGTTTGACATCCCTGCTCTAAATCATAAATTCCTGCATATAGTCAATTTTTCTTTATTCCTGCCTTTGCATCTTTTTATCAGAGAGCTGCACACACTCCATAAATCTATATAATGATGTTCATTTGGTCAGCTATTGTTAGAGATTAGTTACACGCTTCACTGTCCTCCCAGGTCATATACAAGCATATACATGGGGATGATTTCATACACACTGGCTTGCTCATAAACTTATAAACAACAAAGCAGAGGCAATTTACAGCATAGCAATAAGAGAGGTACTCCTCTCCTACTTACACGAGGTGCGGAAAAAAAAACGAATTTAAATTATATCTCTTTATGTGTCTTAGCAGGACTGGATTGTTATTGGATATCGAAGAAACTAGATGTGATTGCATCCGAGAGGCAGCCAGGTCCAGCTGTTCAATACATCCTGCATTTGACTTGCAATCCAGGCAGATGTGAAGAAGATGAGTGCATGTATCTCTCTAAGACTTCAATGCAATGTTCACTTCTCCCAGCTGTTATTGTGTCAAACAGTCTGTGGTCTGTCTATTGTTACTGTAATCCTAACAGGCAGATCTACTTTGGAATAGTACCAGAATAACACCAGTTGTTCCTCGAGTTTAATTAACAGAACAGACATTGCCAGCTTCTGAATCTGAAAATGAAAGACTATAGAAAAGGTGCACTGGGTGCTTACAGCATGTCTGTGATCTCTGGTCATTGTAATCATCTGTTTTGATATTTATATTTTAGTTGCAAGCCTCTATTTAAGGCTGTGTCCAAAAAAGTTGGCACTAATACGTCTGTATTTTTACTCAAATAACTGTATATAAAAGATGGATGCACCGTGCACCCACTGTGGCATCACCCACTGGTTAGTGAGGTCCTGCTGAATCGTTTTGCTCTCACCATCTTGGTGTTTTAAAATGGGAGATATTAGGCAGGGTTTTGATAACTGAGAAATATTGTATATACCTGAGCTGCAGCAAACCCTACCCTCCTTTTTCACTGTGATGAGGATCCCAATTTACAAAATGAACTTCATGTTTTATTCATCTAACGAGACCATAAACTCATGTTGTAGATCGAGTAAGCCGTGGGCTTTTTTTCCATCAACTCAACTTGTGCCCATTGCACGACATTACAAAGAATGCTGGTTCTGGACACTAAGCTACATCTAAGAGTAGTTTTATTTTGTAGTATTGCTGCCTTCACTAAAGTAAAGAATCTAAATCCTTCCTCTGCTGCTTTCCATGTATTTTCGTATATTAAGGCTTAAGGCAATCGACAAGAACCTGAAAATTGTGCCTCCCATTTCCTAGGCTAATATTCAAAGCTGCATTTTCTGATTTCCCCCATGCGCTTCGCTCTGATGGGTTCTTGGCCTTTCCTGTGGCAACACATTCAAAGGTTAGACCAAGCCAAGTTCTCTCTTTTATGTCTCTCCCGCTCTCTGATCCAACTTTTCCTTTGTCTCACCATGAGCACAACTCCTCTTTTAACTAGATGACCCAGGCCTCCTTGTTTCCTGTTTCTCTGCAAGGCCCTGCTCACATCTTAGTAAAATCAAAAATGGAGTTATAGTGGGCCAAATCATTCTCAATAAATCATCATCTCACATTCTTATGGGGGAGTTTCTTCTGGTTGACTTGTTTTAAAGAAACCTACTAAAATGTGCAAGAAAATCTGTTAAGTGATGGCATGACGTTGGTGTTTCCAGGTAAACGGAGCTCATTCTAGTCATCATGTAGCTGGATTAACTCGTGGATATACGTGACTAAATTTAAAAATGTATTGAATAATATCTGGACTCTATTTACAGACTCCTTGAAAAAAGAAATGAAAATGAGGCCTGAATGAACCCTGACCGCTCACAGCAATCTGAGGCAGTTGATGCAGACAAAGAGAGACTCTCCACTTCACAGCAGGACAGAGAAACAGACTTAATAGCGATTACCTGCAGCTGTGAGTGCAGACACAGGTGCCTCTTGCCTCCAGCACACACAGACATCACATCACTCTTCCATTTACCTGAGCCTCAGTGCAGAGCTGCATGTCTTCCACCCTCTGACGGTAGCTCTCGAACTCGGCCAGGGCCTGCCTCTTCATCCTCTCGTGGAGTTCCATTGACTCCTCCAGAGACTGGATCCGCTTCTTCAGGTCCATCTCATCGCTGATCTTGCTCTTGTACTGTGACAAACATTTAAAGTTCAGTGAAGTGCTCGCTATCATCCAAATCTAGCATTTTAATGACAGCATGTGTGGAGATGCTTACTCTGTGATTGACAAGGCACAATATGTCGTACACTTCATATCCTCCAAAACTTGATCATTTTGAGATATTATGGGACATAAATTGCATACAAACACCGGTAAATAACCATCCTGGATTTCAGCTTTAATTAAAATTACTTTAAAAGATTGGCTGATGCGCACAGAATTTAAATTAGGCTTTGATTTTCCTCATTATGACAATAAATGAAAGTGAAAATTAAAAGATTAAATAGGTACATCCAATTCGGCTAAATTAATTAAATTTACATTCAAAGCACACCAGTAAACACTGCCTCCAGGGAAACTTAATAGAGAAGCAGAGTGAGGCGATGTCTGCGTATTCAAGTTTAGCTGATCGAGGTTGGTCACATTACTCACAGAGAAGCATCGTCATTGAGGCATTGTCATCAAGAGTAATGACGTGACATATAGGCTTAAATAATTAATATTCACGTGATTCATAATTGATGACTTCATTTCAAATGTGGTCTGAGCTCACCGGTGATCACAGTGCAGCGCTCCTGATGTATTTTAGCTACATCATCAGCTGTATGTGATTTTATAATGATGTCTGTTTTCTGTTGAAATCTATTATAAAGTTGACTTTAGTTCCTCTTCAGCCTTTTGTCCACCTATTATTATTACTGTTATTATATTTATTATATCATTGCGTCTAATTTTATTACGCTTTATTTCATTTTTAATTGCTGTAACAAACGACTTTCCCACCTTTTATGATAAATAAAGTAGATCTTATCTTAATCTTATCTTTTAGGTCAAAATGAACAAAGGCCTATGAGAACAGCTTCTCTTTACACCTGTGATACATTTCTATTATCTAAATTTCGAAAATAGGCTTTGCTTACATAATATTCATCCTCCTCCTTTTATATTACCACTAAAGAGTCAGATGTAGACGTTTAGATTCAGTACGACTTCGCCCTGGGTTGCATTACATTATATCAGCACATGCAGACATCTTTGTTCTCCTGGATACTGAGTGCTTGCTACAATACATGTCTCAGCAGTGGTCCTGAGACTCCTGAAACTCCTTTCTGCATGGATGAACCTGGTCTAACGAGATTCCCACAACGCCGTCTTCTCTCTTTCATTTTATCTGCATTCCCCAAGTCTGCATGTTACTAAAAAGCCAAACACTGTGTTAGATCCCAGTTACCCCGTACAGGAGGTCTGGATTGGGGTCTGAGTCTGAGTTTCTGATCCTATGAGTATACTATGAGTATACAACAGTGGGTTATTCAGAAACCATTGGCAAGGAGACTCCTAGATCTAAAAGCCTGATATCTTGTAAGCTTCTACTTGATTCATAATATGAACTTAATATGAATGGACAGCACTGTAACAGCAGTTTTGCTCTTAAACCACTTCCTTGTATTGTGGACAGGAGCAAAAGCCCCCCGACATGTCATGAAAACAGCACGAAATATTGTTGGCACAGAAACAACATCTCTAGATCACTGGCTGTGTGAAGAGGACCAAGCAAATCATCAAAGACATTGCAGACCCTGGACACAATTTGTTTAAGCTCCTACCATCAGGCAGACATTTTCAAACAATCCACAAACAAACGGATTGAACTGCAGCTTTTACTAAAGCCCCAACTCAAACATCTCCTCTGTCTGAAAACTAAATGTATGTACAGCTTTACTACTACTACATGTACTATACTTACATCCTCACTAACTGTCCAATTATAGACCTGATTGTTCAGCATTATATATTTCTTATCTCACAACTTGGGAGTAATTTTGAATTGAATAATTGAATTTTAGTGTAATGGTCACTGAGATACTGGATGAAAGGAATAATCATTCAAATCCATTGAAAAGTGCTCAAAAAAACTCCAAGAAAAGCTTTGAAAAGATTTTCCCCCATAAAGCTGTACTTCTGCTATGCATACGTACATATCGTGACTTTTGAAATGATTGTGAAACTCTAATGTGGGCATGCATCTTTGCAATGACATGATTGATTTAACCATTTCCTGTTTCAAATGTTGTATGGCTCTTTGGGGATGAGATCGCCATCTTTAGCGTTTCATAATTCTCTAAAACCAAGTACACCCTCACTGCTTCCATAGGAATTAAGTGGGTAAGTAGCAGCCAGGAGATGCTAATCAAATGCTTGATTAATTAATCATCAACAAGTGTGAGCACCTCTGTAACACCACTAATCAGAGAAATTGCAAAAAAACCCCCAAAAAACCCCAAGAGCTACATCTCAGACTCCTAATCTGACATATAGCTCTACATCTCAATTAACATTTATCATGCTAACTGAGGCCTGTGCTTCTTTCAGATGCTCCCTTATTAGCAACGCATCTCCACAGAAGAGGGATCCGCATATTTGATTTAGCACAAATTTTTATGCTTGATGCCCTTTGTGACACAACTCTAAATCATTTGCCAGGGATCTCTTGCACATTAGGTCAATGTGTTAACCACTACACAAAGATGAATATGCATGATTAGTTTGGAAGGGCTGCCAGGAGAAAGTCTGTTCTGTATAAAAGGAATATGGGACCATGCCTAGATGTGCACAGTTCTAAAGAACCTAATAAATTTAAAGTAAGACAGACACACACACAAACCTGGAGTATCTTCTCCCTGGTCTCAGAAAGAATCTGCTGCACCTCCTCTTCATGAGCCTCCTTAAGAGTAGCGATGGCTGCCTCGTGTTCATCATTTTTCGTGTTCAGTGCATAGATAACCTGCAACAGAGGGAAGAAACACATTAGATAATGTACAGGATCATAATAAAGATTTAATACAATATTGATATGGTTTTTGTTTTTTTTACACCTGACTAGACAATTAACAGCAGTATTCAGCTAACATGCTAGGACTGCTATGCTGGGCATATTGTGTTAAAATATTAATACGGGAGCTAGCAGCAGAACATCAAAGCATGAGGATAAAGTAAAGAAACATGAGAGCGGAATAATAAATCTGTAAGATGAAAAGGAAAGGTGATATTGATGTTTTGAGGATGAAGCTCCCAACGCGGTTCAAGGAGAGAAAGAACTTCTCATACAATATTTTTACAATCAAGTCCAATGAAGTCTTTATGAAGAACAGCTGGTACTTAGTGCAAACTTGGTGTTATAGACAAGGTGTTTGAAGCATCCACTATAATGTTCAACCATCACCCTAAATCAATGAAAAGAAAATTTTTCACAATTTTGAGAAGTCGAGTTGGATGAGGAGTCCTCACGGGGTTTGTCCTTAAATGCCTTTTTGCCTTTTAACCAAAGGAAAAAAAATCACCAGGACTGTGATAAAAATATGCGTGCTTAATTTTCCAAAGCTGGCAAATACTTCACGTTTATAAGATGGCCAAACCCTCGCCAGTTACTCTCCGAGTGACGCAAACCGAACTCTACTATTCAGCTGCAAAATAAAAGATTCACCTTAATGCTGCAATCAACACATTTGAAAGGACAAAACTTTTGCTTTGAAGGCGAGCATTCTCCACTTCCTGTTTGCACTGTAAACACACACGTTGCACTTGTTATAGTTTCACTGGTGTTTAATGAGAAGTTGATAAGTGTTTGCAGACATGCCGGGGGCTTCCATGTAAACTACAACCATGACGATCTGCTAACAAATAAAGCATTCACGAGGAGATTTTGGTGCAGCACTATATATTTCATTGCAACCTCCAGCAACAAGTTGAAACCAGAAACCAGTTGCAGACTGGTCTCAAGACCTGTGAACCCTAAAGACCTAATGTGAGCCACAACAGTTATAGTGTCATGTTCAGGCCATTATAAAATACACTTAAAAAACAAAAAACAAAAAGCAAATTCAAGATTATCTGCCATACTACCAATATTTGTTGTGGTTTACTGAAACGATTAATGGTGAGACAATTTGCTGAATTTTTGCTGGTTTGCTGGAAGCTTTTCTGGGAACGCAGACCAGACTGACCAGACATGATGAAGAACTTAATAAGAACTTAATGCAATTCTAACTTCATATTTTGGCCTCAGTTTGATAGTCCTGCTGTAGCATAAATATTTCTAATGCTACTGACATACAATTAGTAGAGATGAACTGTGGTACTGTATATAGCTGCTATAAAGCTGCTAAAACCTCCTATTCCATTGCTTAATGTTTCTAATAACTCAGAAGTATCAGTGATCTCTTAAGGATAAGCTATGAATTTCACATAGCCTTACTTACTTAAATAGTAGATATTAATGTTTCATATATAACTGACAGTAAATCTTGCAAGTCTTCACCTTTACAAGAGAAACATCAACATACTATGGATTTTTTTGCTATATCTTCTCCATATCTGATGCCTTGCAGTGATGAATTAGAAATTGGTTGACGCTGTGTATTGCTGGGGATAAAAATAACACAAGCAAACTGTTGTGCATGAGATTGACCTTTAAATCTGTCCAAAAATACATGCGGCCATCCAATAATTTGACAGTGCTGTGATCCTCTGCTCAGAGCAGAATGAGAGGGAGAGGACAGAAATGGGTTCCATGGGTTTCCACATGAAAAACCGTGAGACACCCGTCCTCTGCTTCTCTCCCTGCCGTGAGAAACAAAGCTCTGCGTTGCCTCTTTGAAAAACCAAGTCAATAATTCAGCACATTGAACTGTGTTTGGGTGCTAAAGAGCCTTTGTTTACTTGGGCCAAAGTCCATCAATAGAATTGGAAAAGAGTGCAGAGGAAAAAATTAGAGAAAGAAAAGGAGGAAAAAGCTTTCACTGACACTAGACACCCACTTTTTATTCTTTGCCATGCCTTACTGGGAGAAGAAATGTAGTGCATGTAGCTTGACAAGTGCTGATGTCTTTGAGATTTTCATTGTTTATTCCCCACACACTCACCCTGTTTTTGCTGACAGCTGCAGAGCGGTGCAATGAGAGAAATAAGTCACTTTATAATCAAAGACATACTCAGGCGTGGGATGAAGCCTCTCATTTGATTTTGTAAACCACTGAAGTTGAACAGGACTGTCCAGCTTTCGTTTGGCCAAAAATCCAACTTTATCACCTCGTTTTGACTCAAATTATTGTTGTACAAGATTGGTTGTGTTGTTCTCTTTTGATTTTCAGTGTAAAGGTATTAATTTAGGAACACTTCACATTGCAGCTAAAGCTTAAATATTAAGGCCCTTTTATTTAATTCAACTGTTAATAAGTGTGCAATGAAACATTCGATTAACTTGTTTATATTTTAGATACCTCAGCTGCAAATAAGCCTAGTTCATGTCTAATTAAAAACAAGAAAAAAGTGTTTATTAATTCTATAAAGCAACGAATAATAGTAATAAAGGTTTAACTGTGGAAAAAGAGCCATTAATGTGAAGTTACATTAGTGTATGAGGTTTATTTACATTATAAGAAACTCTAATAAGTTTCTTAAACAGTTGTGTTGGTAAATGCTTAATCTAATGTTTATAATACTATTATTACTGTTTATACAACCTTATTAGCACATAGTATATCTTAATACATGCAATAGATATGAACTAACATTTATTACATGGATTTTGACATCATGCATTACCATTTACTGTCCTGGCAATAATAAGATGCCAATAAGACATTATGCTAATGATCCTGTAAAACTGCTCTATGGCTGTGCAATTAACTAAAATTTTGTTTCAATTTCTATTTAGGTTTCTACCAATTACTAAAATGAGATTATCAAAATCACACAGTTACTATGTCAGATTCTGTTTTAAAATAATCATCTTGTTTTGCTTCCAGTACATCACTTTTCTGTACATTTGATCGGACACATTTATTCACTTCAATTATAGTAAAAGTTCATAGAAATCCACTTAAATAAAAATGGAAAATAAAAGTGCCTTAAATCATCAGTACTGAAAAAGTAATTATGATTTTGGCCATAATCAAGCAGCCACAGACTGGTTTTAGGTTCAATTTCAAGAAGAAGAAGAGCTTTCCCTCCTCTTTAACGTCTCTCTCCCCTGCAGGTTGTAGCAGCTTTAGCTCATCTCAAACCAAAAAGAGGTAACTTTAATAAAACTGACCCAGGTCTGTGGAAAAACTCATTTTAAGTAGGAGTTCAAGAAGGTGACAAATAAGTACTATCTTTGCTAAACGTTTATGATTGCCATGGTCTAGCAGGCCATGTGTGTTTAGTAGCTGACTTAAAGGAAGTGATGTGTGTGAGGTTTTGGTCTGTCTTTAGTCTTTAATAGGATTTACATTTAATGGAAATCCAGCTACAGCTAGACTTGGACTTTAAAAAAATGCCAGTATAGATAATTCATAGTGGTGTCAGAGAACAGGCCAGGGGATCACTAAAGTCAGCAGAACTGGTCCCCTGATGCTCATGAATGTTTATCCAAAATTTATAGCTGTTGACATATTTAAGTATTTCAAGCTGTTACAGCCATATGACTATGTTCCTCCCCCTTGTTGTCCACTCTTTCTTGTAGGCCAATTAGTGCCTACTGTGTACTTGTTCTTCATCCCAGCTTCCTCTGCTTCTTGGGCAGGTGTCCCAGTCCAAGGCTCTAATACTAATTACAGCGGCTGACTCAAAAGAGCTGCCAGTTTGTCATTTGAGATAGCAGTGATTTAAAGTGAGGAGTCTGCCCCGTGTCTCCTTGTTTGTAGCGTTGTTGTTTGGTAATCTGGTTAACACTGAATGTACCTTAGAGGCTTTTGTGTTCTGCTTCAGATGTGCTTGCTTTATAGTGCTTTAACTCTGTAACCGGAGACACTTATCTGAGTGTGGAGACTGTTTTATCTGTTTACAGTTAGAATTTCTAACTTTTTTGTTCATTTTTGTCTCCTGTGCTGTTTTATTTCAATTTACCCATTAATAGAATAGAATAGAATAGAATAGAATAGAATAGAATAGCTCTTTACTGTCACTGTTACAAGAACAATGAAAGGCAATTTCCCTGACCTCCACACATCTCTCCATGTGTGTGAAATAAACAATAGCGTTAGTATTTACAAAATAACACAGACAAATTTACATTTACACAAGTAAGATATACATGGACCTGCAAATATCTTTTGTTTGTGACTGTACCTTCTCCTTCTGTGGTCAAAAGATTGACTAACATCAGTACACCCATGCAATCCACACACACACACACACACACACACACACACACACACACACACACAGCCTAGTTTATGTATACAGGGTAGTTTTATCCAAGAATCAAATCAAATCAAATCACTTTTATTGTCACATCACATGTGCAGGCACACTGGCACAGCACATGCGAGTGAAATTCTTGTGTGCGAGCCCCACAAGCAACAGAGATGTGCAAACACAACAACACAAACGAGCAAAATACAAGAATGGCCAACCTGAAACTAATAAATATATGTACAATATATAATAGTGTATGCATTTCTGGATGTGTATACTAAATATTTTCCTACGTGTGTGTGTGTGTGTGTGTGTGTGTGTGTGTGTGTATACACATTTTTACAAATTAAATAGTAAAAAAATAAAATAAAATAATAATAATAATAATAATAATAAAATATATAAAATATACAGAGTTGAATATGTGCAAAACAAGTGGCATTTATATACAGTGTGGAGTGCATAATGTTGAAAGAAGAATTACAGCCCATGTTTTCCTTTGGACCTCTCACTGTAAGTCTCCTTCACTGTGTTCACAAATGAGCAATGAAGCACCAAAGATCAGAGACAAACTGCAGAGAGGAAAATAAGGCCAAGAAAAATTTGGTTTGCTCCAAAATAAAACATCTTTTCCTCATCAACACGCCTAAATTATTCAGCTCGGCTCAGCCGCTCATCAGCTTAGGAAGCGAACGAAGCGAACGTAACGGTTAGACGAGCTAAAATCTCCATCAGAGTCATCAGCACACTTCTGCAGATGAAATGCACTAATCATGATGCTGTTGGGCCTGCACACACACACACACACACACACACACACACACACACACACACACACACACACACACACCAGCATAAATTGTCAAGTTCCTGATGAGCCAATGAGCCCATGTCCAAACTCATCATGATAATTTGCCTGACAAATGGTCAGAGGCAGAGATGTGGAGGCAGAGACTATTGTGTGCGTGTTTGTATGCGTTAGCACCCACAACAATGACAAGTGCAGCCTGGGAGATAAAGCCTGCAAATATTGCCGTCATTGTCACCCACGGACACTGAACAGTGTGTGCCAGTAAAAGACATTCTTCTAAAGGTTATTGCAGATATGAGCCAATATCTTCTGCCAGTGCTGATCTATGTAAAGAGTTTCTGTAGATCAGCACCGTCTGAGAAAATTTGGGTTAATTTTAGTATTACACAGCATATATTCAGCATTAGATGAAGACCCATCCTGCCTGGTGGGGCTCTGTGAGAGCATCGGTATACACAATTTAAGGGACTTTCTCAGCCCTAACTGATCCTCTCAGACAGCGTTTTCCCCCAAAACGTGCTCTCGGTAAGGCAGTACATAGCTTTAACTAAAGTCCTGCCTTAAGGCGGAATTACAATTCTCTGTCAAGGTGTTGTGAGGTTACCCTTCAGGTATATACAGGGATCAGCTTAAGATTTAACCCAATGAACTGCCAGAGCACTGTCTGTGAAATGCAATATCATTCATTTATTTTATGTATTGTAGGTATGAAATATATTTTGGTATTCATGTGATGGAGAATCACACCAAGGACACTTTGGTAACAGCTTGTCTAGATTCTAGATAGTAAAACACGTTTGTGCATATTTAGTGATAATTTCAACTTGGTAAATTAAACATCACTAAAATGACCATGTTCCAATTTTTGTAATCACATTGATCACAAGTTTTCTAAAGGACATTGTTCCAGAAGTCTTATGGTTTGCTCGGATGCAACTTTGCAGACCATCCATGTTCCTTTTAGAAGAAAGAAGAGAAGAAGCTTTCTCCTGGCAACACCCCCAAACAAGCTGCACTTGTTCCGACTTTTTCTAATTGTACTCTGACAAACTTCAACATTTAACATGCTAACTGAGGGTGTTAGACTCAAAGATATAGCTCTTAAATTATTTAGGCTGTCCAGTCCTGTATGTTAACACACTCATGAATGCTTCAGACCAGCATACTGCCAAAAGATCTTTTTAGTGGTGTAGAAACACAAACATTTTAGAAATCTTGTCAAAAAAATTTGTAAAGCTAAAACATATTTATTGTTATTGAGCCGAGACACTGGACTTCACACAGAAAGACCCCAGCCAGATGGTGGATTTAAACTCAGGACCTTCTTGCTGTGAGATGACACTACTAACCACCACACCACCATGAACAGTGAGAACAAACCACAGATTAAAAGACTGTAAACCACAAGAATGAGTCACAAGACATAAACGAATGTAAACAGGTACAGGTACTAAATTCATCAGAGAAAGTACTGTCAGCTATTAGAGTCTCAATTTAAACCTTTTTCCAGCAGTTAAATTTGAGATTCATGTGTTTTATGACAAAAGGCCACTGTTAAGATTTTCTTTTGGTATACAATACAATGAATGCTACCCTCAGCCTAAACTACAAGCTCTTTTTTACACTTGAATAAAGTGCTACGAATTCATCCATCTAAGGTGTGAGCGTGAGAGAAAGAGGGAGTGAACGTGTTTGCACGGTACCAGAGATCTTTTCTCATCTCCGCCGATCGATCAGTTCATGTCCTTGGAGGAGTTTGCTTAAATGACAGTGATACCAGGCCAATCGATAAGGCGACAGCAAAATGCTGCAAATTTTGTCTGTCAGCTGGGAGAAAGTCACTGCTGAGAAACTCGCTAGGACTTCGACCAGACGCGCTACGGCTGAGTCTCTGCCTGCTGCTCGGTGAAATATGACTCAGCTGCCAAAAGCTGGGAAAAGCTGGGAAAATAGGACTGTCTAAAATGAAAGTTTCCTCTCCTCACTCTTACTTAGTTTCTAACCCCCGGTTATTTCTATTTGCTTTTATGTTATTCACTCGACACAAACCAGCTGCAGTGTATAAGCTTCATAGCAATGCTGAAGATACGTAAACTTGTTTTCTTGTCTCCGTTTAATTTTTTCTACTTGAGGTGTTTACTCGTCTGCAGGAATAATGTCAGATTTACTTTGCGTGGTGCTCCAGACATGCTATCATCAATGTAAGCTTCGGAAAGTAGCGTGGATAAACAAACTAAACGATGTCAAAATATATTAAATTAATGTTAAAATATACAAACACAACAACAAACACAGAACGTTATTTTAGCTTCACACAGAGCAGTAAAGGTTTCTGTCAATACCATAAGGACAGCTTAAGCTGCTTTCAGTAGAAATGATTATATGTGATATTTTGTTTGATATATTTTATGAACATTGAAGTAGTTTCAAAAGCCTCGTCACCTCATTCTCGAGTTATGGGATTTATAAATTTGGGTGTCCACGCTGCTAACAATACTCCATTAGCCTTTCACGGCTGAGGGGTAAAAAGGATGCACACAGCTTTTGGGTCTAAAAAATTAAACCAACTTGGGAGTGCCTAGAACCTGCATTGTCTTTAATGGCCATCGAGGGGTGCTAAATGTACTTTGGGTCCTATAGAAGTCTATAGAAAATAAGCCGTCTGACACTTTCCTGATGACGGTCGAGTGCTCAAGACTCAGTTTTAGTCATACTGAACAAAAAAAACGAAAACATTAAATCTTGGTCGTACTGTGTATCTGGGGTATGCTCACTACGCTCACCACTGAATTGTGATTGCCAAGCCATCAGGAAATGAGCGTGTGGTTTCACGGTCAGAACAGCCCTGCTCTCACCACAGTGGATAATACTGGCATCACTATATCTACATCTGATGTAATATCTATCATCTTTTTTTTTCTTTTTTTTTTCAGATCGATCATCTGACGTCAAGATTCATGGGCTGGACAACACTCATTACACTTTAAATTCAATCGTTTTATTTCAAATGCACACCTATAAAAACTGTGACTGCACCTTGCACCTTGAGATGCATGCATAAATGTCATGTTGAAAAAAATCTGCCCACAAACCAGTAAACCCCTTGCACTTGATATTGCCTTTGGGGAAGTTATAGTAGCTGCAGTGGTTGTGTCCAGGATGCACATATTGCCATGACACACACACACACACACACCAATTTAATGACTGCAATGCCACTTTTTAAAGAGTTTAGATTTTCCAAAGTCAGACTGAGATTCAGGGAGTGCAAAGTTTAAAAGTGTCCCCACAATTAAAACTCAGACAATAAGAACTCTGAAGAAAAAAAAAATCAAAATTTCATTGGACCAACAGCAGCTGGAGGCAATATGGCAGGGGAGGTGAGTCTTTACTTTTTAATTAGCTTGAAAGGGACAAGATTCTGGGGTGATCAAAGCAAACTATGCTGTTTCATCTTCACTTCCCCACCACACTCAAACCTCAAATTTTGTCACTCTAAATTGCTTGTGAGTGCTATTTTTAGACATTATTTATTTATTTATTGGCTCTGCTGCCAAGATTGGATTGTGTACAACTTGCAGAGATGCAAAAAAATATGTTTGGAAGATCCTGGGCACTGGCTTTTGTTGCTTGGTTCCCAGTGCCAGTAGGAAGAAAGGGTTCTGTAGCGTATGCATGTAGAGCAGCGCTTCACGTAGTTTGATCCTGGAGTTCAGAACAACTGCACCGGTGCTGAATACTTCTGTAATGCTGCTTCTAATTAGTAAGACTGCAATGCAAAGCTACTTAATGACATAACATCAAAAGATGTACATTTTTAGGGGTATAAAGAGATAATATTTAACTGTTCTGCTTTTGTCTCATACAGTTTTACAGAGAGAATTTTATAGAAACTGGATGCACCTGAAACTACAAAGGTAAATATTCATTGTCTTCATTGAGGTAATCCACTTGTTAAGCCCGACTTCATTAGTTACTTCTGGCTCTCAGAAGCCAACCAAACTGAGTAAGTCCATCAAAGTGTGGCTCACAAGTGTTTAATGTATAGCTTTAACCTCCTGAAGCTTTGCAATATTTGGAGTCCTGGACACAATACTAAGCTTAAAGACATGATGGAGAAGCTTAGGATGACAAAAGAATACTTCTGGGGGGCTCGTGTCTATTCAAAGACAGAGTAATAGCACTGCAGCAAGTTCAAATGACTTTGAGTGAAACTTCCACAGAAAATAAAAGTGAAAAGTCCATCAGGCTTTGCCAAATGAAACGGGGATTGTTAAGGCCAAGATTCAGCTGAAGTCTTTGAACTGGCAGGATGAAAGCTGCCAAAATAAACTCCCATAATAAAGCGGATTGTTAGTATTTGCAACAAAAGTATTAAATATCACCTACAGACCAAACAAACAAGACTTGGAACTGTTTGTGCCCAAAGCAGGAAGTGAAAAGGACAGCTTCTAAAATTTTGTACCGTTGTCATTGGATTCCCAACGACTCAGTGAGGGAAAGAACATAAAAGGGTAAAAAGATGCTGCTTCTTCTTGGAGTTTTAGCAACTTCAAAGGATCTAATGGCCACTAAGAAAAACTGCCAGCTATCCACACACACACCTAATCTCTCTTATCGGGTTTTTCCATCAGCTGACGAGACTTTGATGATAATGATGATGTCTAATGACCACCATTACACTACCTTAATGCAAGCCGGTAGTCATTTCCCACCTTGTAGCTTCAGAGCTTTGTCTTAGGAGTTCAGTTGGTGTGTAAGCACGTGAAGGAAAGCTTGAAATGTGTTGGGAAATGCACAAAAACAGAAAGAAATACAGTATATATTCCTCATTCTCTTCATTCTTTTCATTAAATGCCAATTTTCTATATAGAAGAGAGATTCCTCTTCCTAATGTTCAATGATATATTTTATATGTTTTATTTCTCATTTAAAAAAAGTTTAATCATTTTTATTTTTATTCTGGTAATACTGATTAAGACAATTAACAGCTTATAGATATAAATCACTGTTGACTGTTTATATAATATGATACATAGAAACATGGTCATGCAATATGTGTTAAAATTTAAAAACAGAACAATAGTGTAAATATAAAAACATCAAGGAGATTTAGAGGTGAAACCAAGTAAACTGCATTAACATGGTTACCACTTAATTCAAATTTCAAGCCTTTGTGCCAGGTGAAGCTAACGATCAACCTCGAAGTGTAAAAATATGAATGCACATTTTAATTAGTAATGTTAACTGCTTCATGCTTTAATTTCTGATTTTGAATTAAAGTTCAAAAATAACACAGTGCAGATATGAGCGACTGCATGTCGGTACCCATGTATTGATTTCTGCACACTTGGGAATAAGATCGTTAATGGTTTGGAAAAAGGTCAGTGGGTGGGATCTGGCATTTAATTGCTCCAATAACTATTGATGTGTCATTTCAGTGGCAGAAAGCCTTTTAGTCAGTGGGCTGCTGCAGAAGGTAGTCAGTTTAGTGGAAAAATGGGTTTTGCAAGCAATTAACTTCATTATTACTGCTGCATAACAAACTATAATTATTATGTTGATGGGAAGCCTGCTTTATTTTCTCTCTTTGTCCCCTGTCCAATCTCCCTCTGCCTGAGTCTTAATTCTTATGTCATCTTTTTTTAGTTAAGCTACAGAAATAGAGAGAAGAAGACATTTTTACTACTATTTAATAATACTTTTTTATTTATTTATAATGTTTAGTTATAATGTTCCACTTGTAGATCATCTTATGACACGTGACTCACTTACATTAGCTGATGAGGACCATCATATGCAACTGAAAACTGTAACTGGAGTTCATAATTTGCTGTATAATAAAAACAATGTCAAAGATCAAAAGTTAAACACAAAAACATGAGTATAAAAAAGTGATGCCATGCATGTGACACATGGTTATACATAGGAGACCAGTCAGAGAGAGAAGCAAATCCAGCAGGGACAGGACAAGAAGCAACATTTCTACAACCAAGCCAAAAAGTCATGCACAAAAGAGATCAGTTAGATAATGAGGCAGTACACAAGGAAGAATATGAGAAAGAGCAGGAGGTAAAAGACAAGATGGGCTACATGAAGCAAAACTAGAGGAACAGGAGGATCACAAGATGTAAAAACAATAGGGCAACATAAACATGAGGAAGAAACACAAGGAATCCCGGATGCAAATGAAGCAGGAATATAAAGCTGAAAAAACATACAAGAAAGCATAAGCAAAAAAATATGAGGCCATGATTACGAACTTGAAAACTTGTGCAAAAACAATCTGGCAAGTGGGAGGTGAAAGACAGACTGTATATTTATAGAGTGACTGATTAACTAAAAAACAGGTGATACAAAGCAAATAATCACAAAGGAAGGAAAGACACAAGGTTAAAGTGACAGTGTAAAAAGACAGAGTTAGAAAATAAAACAGGAAATGATGATGTGAGGCAGCTATTCTAACCACTGACCCAGCACCGTCTTGCTTGTGGTCAGTGAGTTGTGAAAGAACAAAGGTCTGAGTAGAGTATAATGTACAATCTCGTGGCGTTCCAATGTGATATCCGCTATAACGGCTTTAAATACTACTTGGCTAAGCAATATGTGATGAGACATGAGTGCCAAATCCTCCCGAGCTGCAGTGAGGAACATTGCTAAATAATTATCATTATCTTCCTGCACTCATTAGAATTTAATCTTAGTCAAAATGGAAATTTAATTTCTAATTTGGAATATAAGCCTGTGGCCGTATCATGCATTGGTTTACATTACTCCTATTTTTTTACTTATCTTGTAGAATTTTATGTCATCCATGCCATGTCACAGTTAACTCATTCACTGCCAGCCATTGGCAGTGAATGAGTTAAACCCATTGACTCATTCACTGCAATTGACGGCTATAGACGTCAATGGCAGTGAATGAGTTAACATGGTGCCTACAACCAGTGAACTAATTATTCCATTTGATTTATAGTTTGTGAAGGAGACTGTTAAAGCGATTAGGGGAAGTTGATCATTTTTTTCTGGAGGAAACAGTTTTTCATTAATTTAGAAAATTTCCTTAATAATGTCAGTGATAGAAGACCAGCATACAAACCCAATCCAAATCTCTTTAAGCAAGCTTGAGATCAGGCACAGGGGAAGCAGTCAATCGGGTAAACTAAGCAGGTGAGGAGCAGACAAGAGGCCAGAAATCCAAAAACAGTCCGAGAAAATGAACATGAAGAATATAAAGCAGCGAGTAGCTTGATCAGAATGAAAAGATGATCCGGTAGTTAACAAGATATAAAAATCAATATTTGCAGCTTAAAATTTGCAGAACGATAAGAAACCAGACTACTTACTCCTCCCATGCAGACTTCAGTTTGTGAGTCGTGCAAGTATATTTCAAAATTCATTTGTATTTTTTCACCTGTCTAGGAAAAACAGTGATCAACTTACAGGGACACTCTTGCTAGCTGCTATTTTAAAAGTTCAGAGCTGTTATTTATTGTCTTAAAAGTATATATATTTGGAAATGTGCATACTGCCCAAGTTAGAAGTTTTATTGAATTTCGGGGCGGTTGTCGAGTTTTGCTGGTGGATGTCAGGAGGCCAGAATGCAGCCTCAGGCATCTGTCGTTTTCTGCATTTACTTTTACTACATTTGTCTGGTTTGTTTTATTTTATTTAACTATTTTGCTGAATTGAATGTTATCATAGTCTTTGAATTTTATTGTACTTTTGTATGTTTTTTTCAGTCATTAAGCTTCTTTTTATCTTACATTTTTTTTTAAATTATATTCCATTTAACTTTACATGTTTCTTTTTTATCATTTTCCCACATTGTGCTATTTTGTTTTGTCAACTTTTATTTACGTGTGTCGCAACTATATGTGTTTGAATTTCCAATCAATTAAAATGGAGCTAATACTGACACCGACAGGTGGTGACACTAGCAGGAGGAATTACAAAATAAAACAGGAAATGACTTGCAAATACAAATAATCAGTATGGTAGTGCTGGGGTTACTTCTCATAAAGACCATCTATTTTCAGATTGAATCCAACATTAGTATCAGCTTCCTCAAGTGCCACCTCACACTTCTACTGTGCGCTACATCGCAGCTTTTCCCCGCAACATCATCTGAAAGTTTCATATTTGCAAATGGGGGGGGGGAAGGCACTGTGCCATCTCATTTCAGCTGCCTCAATATTATTCATTTTCTGGGAGAGAATTTACCGAAGCACGGAGAGAGAGATAGGAGGTCTAATTACTTTAATTATAATGTGCGGCTGTGATCTGCTAAACTGTAAGGTGCACCTTAATCCGCCAGCTAATTACGGGATGCTCTGTGGCAGCGTAAGCAGCGGCGCTGTTAAGATAGGTTTGAGCCGGTGAGTAAACTGCAAAATTTGGTCTTTATTTAATGCAGATTCTGTGATCTGTGGATCAACTTTGTTAGCATTTCACCAAATAAACACCATCTGATTTTAATTGAAGGATCCTGTCGTGACTTGTCTTTCTGGCGCTGGATAAGGGGGAGAAAATATTAAACGCGTGAAGCAGACTCACTGCAGACTGTACATATTTTCTGCTCCTTTTTTTGGGTAAGCTTTTAATGCACATGCTTTTTGTAGCTTGTCAACACTGTTAAATTAAAGAAGAGGCCACTCAGTGCAGTTTTTTCAGATTTTAACATTTGAATCCCTCCATATTTCTATCATACGAATAACACCAGAAAAAGAAAACACATCATGCTCGGGGACAATTCTTCAAAAATATAAAAGAACAGATGCATGGCCTAAAAGTCAACATCAAATACGTCTAAAAGAACGTGTGAAAGTGCCTCTTGCTTCTAAAAGATCGGTGACTGCTCAACAGTCAGTTGAGCTAAAATGTCAAAATGTACTTTAGTCATTTCTGGTTTTAATTAATAACTCGTTGATTTGAACATGATCCAAATTAGCTTAATATTCAGTTTCATTGTAAAGTACCTTTATTTTAAAAACTTGTAGTCTTAAATAATGCATTTGTTCTCATTGTTTTATACACACTTATTTACTCCCCTTGACATCTGTCTCTCTCTCTCTCTGTTCTGCAGGACCAGAGTAGCCAGTGACATTAAATGTTACCATTAAAGGACTGAATAGATGCCATCAATTCCCAAAACCAGCTTTTATTAGCTTAATTTGCAGTGATGCATGACTTAACGCACACATTTTAATTTAACAGAGAATCTGATTTACTGGGAATCATTAGCTGCATTTGGTTTTTAGAGCACCGTGTAATTCACCAAACAGACTCAGCGAGCAGAAAAATCAGCTTTACAATCATTTGAAGACTCTCCATGGGGGAATAGTTTGCGCATCACTTCTTTTGGAATACACACTTAATAAATCCTACTCCTAAAACAGAGTCACTGTTGCTCAGCAATACGCAAATGCATGCCTAAAGTAGCGCCAAACACTGGAGGGATGACATATATTTATCATAGATCTAAATCCAAAGTAAAATTTTGTTGGAAGCCAAGTATTTTTAGCTGGCATGAAAGCCAACTTTCTGCACTCTGACTTGATAATTAACCAGTTACTGTGGCAACTACTGCAAATACAGATGCGGCATAAAAGCGCGTGACAACTAGTGAGAGTTTGTTTATATGCGTTGTTACTGTGTTACAAGAACTAAACAGTACAGACTCATCTAATTGAACAATGAGCACCATCTGGATGCAATTAGTTTACTGTAAGCTCTGAGTGCGTTGTTCTTCTGGTTCTTTAACACAACACAAAGAAGGAGTAATGCAATCTGTTTCTGGTGCATAATACTTTCATTCATCTTAACCTTTTTATGGAAATTCAGGAAAAATGAATACAACAAAAAGTCAGATTGTAGCTCATTTCTTTGGCCTTTAACCCGTGAATACTCAGGCACACAAACATTGAGTAGGGGGGATGCTGGGCTTTCTTTCTCCGCTGGTTGGATGTGATGTGATTTCTATATTATTTGCATAAATAGTTTAGCTCTGACAGACACAGTGACCCCTGCTTGGATCACAGAATTAAAGATTAGAATACCTTCATATTTGGCCAATATGTTAACCTAAGAAGAAACTTTTTGGACTTACTAACAAGTTGTTTAATGAGCTAAGATTTCAAGGTATGGTATGGTTGTGGTTGCACCCTAAAAAAAAAAACATACTAATGCTACAGTCACACTGGGAAAAACAGTGGTTGATGAATTGTTCCCTTCAAAATGGTTCCTTTGAAGACAGAGACCAGGTCTGTGATTAATCACAGTCTGTTACAGTCTTTCAAGCGTCTTTAGTGTTTCAAAAATGCATTGAAACTGTAATAAGACAGAATCATTCTGTTATCAGTTTGCACCGAATGGATTCAAATTGGCAATTATGTAAAATTGGTGATAGTATAACAATTAACTGTTATAAACCACCAAAAATATCAAATCTGTTGCTGACTAAATATGCAGAAATTGACATTAAATAAAAATTCACATTCACCCATCTTCCTACACTCAGAGTCTAACCAGAACCCCCTAGTTTTAAAATTAGAACTCATAAATTCCCCTGCAAATAATGATGATGTTTCTGCAGGACAGCAATTTAACTGTAAAATGACACAGTCCCTCAGAAACCTTCCATTGCAAACATTGGAACCAGTTGAGTTGAGTCCCCTGTTACAAAGACATATGTTCCAAACAATTAGCATTCATTAGTCCAGACTGACTGACTATTTGGATTATTTAGCTGCTTACAATACAAAGGTACTTCTCTTTTTTTGGGCTATTTTTCACTCCTCTACCTTTCCTTTTTTGGTGACAGTCTATTCCCACTTGTTTAAATGTTATCGACAAAGAAGCTATGTCTGGAGTCTGAGAGATTCGTTAGCTTGCTATGTTATCAAAACCACCCCCACACCACCAGTATATATATATATATATATCTCATCCTTGCAATGGGCTCAGCGTCTGCATCCAGATAAAATAATAGGCCATCTCTGTTTCCCACTATATGTTTGCATGCTGTATTATATGGAAAATAAAGCCACTGCACTCAGTGAGACTGAAATAAAGTCAATACCATGAATGCACTTCAATCTCAGAGGTTTAAGGCAAGCCTTACTAACAAAATACAGTGATTTTATGGCCCTTTAGATGTTTTTATTTTAAAACAAGAAGGAAAAGAGCAGCTTGATTTTAAAACAACAACAACAACAACAACAACAACAACAATTCATTCAACACAAGGCGTGAGATTTATTTTTGCATTTTAGCATGAGTAAGCTCATGCTAAAACGAAAAGCAAATTAAGACCCTGCTGAGACATTGCTATAAATCAGCCAAAAAGACACCTTATGAGCATCACAGTACGGTATTGTGCACTGTCTTAAGCTACCCCTCAATTCTGTGTTTTGCTAAAATAATCGTAAATGTGGAGCAATTCATTGACATGTGTCCAAGCATTCATGAAAATACACTAAATAAAGCAAAAACAGAGTTCGAACAAACTCAGTATTTGGTGACCACCTTGATTCTTCAACATTAAATTCAAATCTTCAAATCTTGTCGCGTTCATTGTCAAAATGATCCACGCTGCTTCAATCAGTCATGGACTGACCCACTCCATGACTGGTAGTGTTTCATTGTTTGTTTTTCTTTCCAGATATGCTTTGGCTGCATTGCCAGTGCACTTGGGAATAATAATAATAATAATAATAATAATAATCAGCCCCAAACTATTGCAGAGCTTGCATTGAAAAAGCAGCCAATATCCAAAGAAAATCTCTGAAAGACCTTCAAAAAGCTAGACAGCTGTTGCTCAAGACAACTTCAAAAAATGACAAGGAAGTCTGACTTTCTGGAAGCAATATATAAAGAAATTAAGGATAGCTCAAGACTTTTGCACAGTTCTCTATACCAATTCAGACCGATTAAAAAGACACAGAAGCATAGTGTAGATGAACTGAGTGGGAGCCAAAAGAAGAACAAAAGCATTCAGAGAATGCAACTCCACCAGAAAGACAAGGGCTATACTAAAACTTGATAATTTTCAGTCAGTAATATTTTATAGATTATTTGTGGTTATTTCACCCTAATGACATTAGTAATACTGAAATCCCTAATAATGACATGAACATTGGGCTAACAATGAATCAAATGCTTAGCCAACCTAGGTCTTTACGTCCAACAAGGCCTGGTGTATTGTTCTGAAGTTTGAAGACGAACCTTAAAAAAAATTGTGAGTGAAAGAGGCTTTTACTGATTTTCACATTTGTTGTGACTTTGACCACGACACGATTTTCACCTAAATTAAATCAGATCGAGCTGTTATTGCTATCTACCAT
Source organism: Rhamphochromis sp. 'chilingali' (assembly GCF_963969265.1). NCBI lineage: Eukaryota > Metazoa > Chordata > Actinopteri > Cichliformes > Cichlidae > Rhamphochromis > Rhamphochromis sp. 'chilingali'. Next base: position 20,564,655 of record NC_137932.1, on the reverse strand, counting down.
CATACAAAATGTGAAAATGATATAATATAAATGATATACATACTCGCTCACTTCAGAGGGAGAACAAAGGTGCGTTTTTAGTCTTCAGATCTCAGTAAAAGATTTGGGAAGCAGCCTGGGTGGCCCCATGTGTGTGTGTATGTGTGTGTGCATGTGTGTGTATTTGTTATAGAGCCCTGAGTTGATTACAGCCTATGCTCCACTCCTTTCATCTGTCCACAGGTCCTGGCAGTGTCAGGCTTTGACAACAGCTCTCTGCCCAGGTTTTATTTCTGAGGGGCTTCAATTCTCTCTTGTTCATTCTCACAAGTTTACAGTAGCTGGAAAAGCAATCAGCCTTATTTCTAATGTCTTCATTCACCCTTTGCTGTCACTGTAAGAGCCGAGGCAGCACCTGAAGAAAAGCTCTAGATGCACCAAGCCTGGTTTTCCACTAATTACCACATCTCTCCATTCACACCATTCAAAGGAAGTCCCTAAACAGAGCTGTACTGCTGCACACAGAAACAGCAATTTTCCTTTGAATGTAGTGGTCCTGACCAAACTGTAACTACAATCCCTTTGTAATCGTAAAGCAGTATGGTGATAGAAAGTAGAGATGTGGAGGCTGACAAAGAGGAGTGAGTAATGCTGTGAGCTGTCACAGACCTGTGACTATGTCTGCCTTTTTAAACCTGACTCTGTTGTTTTCTTTATTTTAGCCATTCTTTAACCTTATTTTAGCTCATAAAACTCAAAACTTTTCACTCTTCTTAAACATTTTGTAGCTGCCATGCTGCAGAAACAGTAGTGCAAATATATACAAGAATATGGTAAAATGTCAGGTAAAATTGCAGTCATCCAAAAAACAACAGCTCTTCCCTGATGACAGATTTGCAAAGCTACTATCAGTATTTCTTTATTTCTACGTCCCTTTGCTGTTGTTGTCACTGGACTCCAAAGCAATTGAGATATTGCTCAAACCCACTGCTGCTGTAATCTGGCTGCAGTGGTCCAAAGAATCAAATCTGACAAACTGTAAGTTATTTGAAAGCTAAAAGCCTCACCTTAACAGCAAAACTGCTTTTTTCTATCTTTTTCATCATCTACAGGGAAACACACTGTGAACGTTTGACAAACAAAACATTCGTAAGTTTTTAGTTTTTAAATGAGAGTTATCACTTAAGATTTTATGCCTCTGCCAGCCAGCGTAGCTCAAATTTAAATTGCTCCAAACTAATGTAACATATATAGTGAAGACAATGAAAGAATTTTATACGTAATCAACTTGGCAGCTGACCAGATGTCAAGAACGATAACAATCTCTCCTTGTGTTTGTGAGTCAAGGCACTGACTAAAAGTCAGTGAATTTATGTGATGACAAGGCCTTCGTCATCAGTCAATCCCTCCACAATTCATGAGAATCATTATTCAATCCACATTATTTTTCATATTTTCATTAAACTTGCATAAGTTTATCACCTAATGGGTCTTGCCCGACACTGCGTTCAAGAAAAGCTCATATTTGTCATTTTACACGGGGCTTTTCCCTTTTTTCAAGAACTGCTTCTCCTCAGATTTTAGTAAAGTAAGGTTAACTTGTCTTGGATATGATTTCTAACTTTCTTTCTGTATTTTACATGTTACAATAACCTGTACAGTTTGATGGCTCATGAGCCAGTTGAGCTACTAAGTCACTAATGTTCTTGTAGATAATTATAATTAAATTTATAAATTATAAATAAAATGTAAAGGTTAAAAGCAAACAATCATTTTTATCATCATATGTCACTTCCAAAATGCAACAGTGGCATGACTTTGATGCAGTGTATGCAATAACACTTCAGAATAGATCAGATATTTTGATCAATTACCTCTGAGAAATCATGAAAGTAGTTTGTTGTCTATAATTTAAAAGTTAATGTGTATGTTATATATATATATATGTGGGTTATATAATTTATATACTCACAAACTTGTGGCATGTTTTCATCTCTATGAAGCTTCTTAAATTGCTTACCATCAGCATAACTGTCATTAAGACAGAAAAAACACCTCCACATGTAGAAACAGCATCAAACAGATGAACCACAAAGCTGATGGCCTGCAGCCAAAAACACACCAGCTTGGGCAACTTGATTATTCCTGTTCTTATTTTCCATCCCGTTATCCGTCTATCTGCTGTGCTGGCTCCCTCCCATCTCGTGCTTTTCCCGATAAAACAGGCTGGATTGACACAGAGCTCACTTCAAACTTGAAAACTAAAAGGCTGCTCTGGTTAACAAACCGTCTAAGACATTTTAAATTGATGTTAATGAATTGTAATAGCAACAAAAATCACCCCGTGCATTGGATGACCAAAACGGGAGCAGACAAGCATGAGCCAGCAGTATACGGTGGCACAGCAGGTTAGCTGACAGCCTTTATCAGGGCTGATTAATGCATGGGGAACAGGGATGAATGGGGACACTAACATTCTCATGAATTTACTGTTTCTCTTTTGAGCTCATATCAAACTCCTTCCCTCCTCATCCTGCTTCTGCCTCCGAAAAAGGCGCAGAATGGGATGGGTGGGAACAGAGGATTAAATAAATGCAGAGAGTTTATCATTTATCCCTCCATCCATCCACTCCTCTCTCCCCGCTGTTACCCACAGGCTCTGAGGAAAACACGTTGATCTGATTATGTTTGTGAACGTGTGTGTGTTTCAGGAGGACATGTGTGTATTTGAATCCCAGACTACACACTCCTATGCTGAGGTGTAGTGAAAGCTTAAATAACACACAAAGGCAGCGTGTCGGACTGTTGAAATTAGTTTTTTTTATGTGCACTGAGGATTTGATGAAGGCTGTTAAAGGAATGAAGGAATGGTTAATCATTTCTCCCACAAAATGTGGGCGACTGCTTTGTGACATAGATGCATGGACATCAACTCAGACTGTTTGTCCTGCTGTCAGTAATCTCCTAGCAGACATGCACGATGTCACAGAAAAATAACCAGCAGCACACAACACTCAATACAAGACAATTCAAAAGTACTGCTGTATTCAAAATATATATTAAACTGGGCTTTTGCAAATTAAGTGCAGGCATTTTTTGTCCAAGTGACCAAGCGGGGTAATTTCTATGTGATGTTGTGATAATTTTTCTCATAAAAATGTATCCGAAATCTGTTAAATGTGTGTTACCAGGCCAGTGGGTGACCCCTGGCAGCCTCCGGTCATTAGCAGATTGCTGTGGTTGCCTGTAGTTTGCATGGAAGACACCAACTTCAGTGAAGTGGTAGCGGCAATCATTGACACGGGCAGAGAGTTGCCAAATGTATCACGGCAACAAACATGTTTTGCAAATGTTCATCCCCTATTGAAAATCATAATTAATGAAATTATAATATTTTACAAAATCTGTCATAATTACAGAAAACAGTATAGGTGATCAATACTTATACTACTGTACAAAATGTAATGTGGTCAAAAACGACCGGATTTGGTCAGTTTAGTGGCTAAAACAGCACAATCCTCAGTTTCAGTTTCAGTTGTGGGATTTTATGTTTCTTGTCAGTCTTTTCATATTTAGTCTCAGATGTTTTGCTGCAAAAAAACACCCCGTTTCAAGTCCTCTGTGTGGTTTAATCACTAAGGTAAAAACCGGGGAGGAGGAGGACGGAAGAGACGAAGAGGCAGGATTAATCTAGTGGCAACAAGCAGCTTCGATATTGTGTTCAGCGTGTGAGTGTGTGTGCGTATGTGTGTGTGTTTCTTGATCTCATAAAATGTCCATGTGAGAGCAAAGAGCCAAATAAATATAGAAAGAGAATGAACAGAAGGATTTTAGCTGGCGCTCTTCTGTTTATGTCACAGGTTGAACCTCTCAAAACGCGTGTGTGTGTGTGTGTGTGTGTGTGTCTGTGTGTGTGTGCGTGCGTGCGTGTGTCTGTGTCAATGAACCATCTTGCATATGCACTGGTCTCTGAGAAAATGAGAGTCAGGCCCACTTTCGCTTCATTTACGCCTTCTTGACCACCGCTGACCTCCATCAGCCATCACATCAAAGATCTCTTCATGCACTAAGAAGCATGAAGTGATGGCCTATGTAGGTACAGTACTTTTCCCAGAGACATTATAGGAGAGAGACACAGCATTCAAAGGTAGACTTTGCTACTCCTATCCTTCATGTTCTGTTGGCTGAGCACCTTGACTGGATTTTCAATCAGAATCCAAGCTGCACAAAAGCAGATGGACGGTCTTACTGGTCTCTGTACAACTCTGAGAACTTGCCAAGAAGCCAAGATGCCATGCAGCACTGCTTATCCAGCCTGAAGATCAACATCAGGGATTTATAAGAGGATTTCGGGCTTTCCAGACCAGATTCTTTGTTAACTTTTGTTAAATTCTTACAAAGAAAAGGGTGTTTCTCTTTAAGAGCATGCTGTCATGTTATTACAGTTTATTAACAGGGATTGTATGTCTTATGAAGAGTTAGATGTAAGATTTTTAAAGACTTTTTTTAAAGCCACTCAGAATTCAATTTAAGACTAACTTAACACCAACCAAAATGAATAAAGAAAATATATCTATTCAACAACAGGAAATCGACAATGCTCTGCTGGCTTAATAACTACAGATATCCAGCTGCACATCTGCATCTGTTGGTACGCTGCACAGCAGTGGAGCAGACAGTGGTGCGGAGGACTGTTGCTTCACAGCAAGAAGGTCTGGGCTGAGTTGTTTCTGTGGGGTTTCTGTTCTGTTCTCCCTTTGTCTCGCTGGGTACTCTGGTTTTCTTCTAAAGTCATGGTGATTTTAAACTGACCATAGGTCTGAATTGTTGTCTGTGTCACTCTGTTTTAGCCCTGTGACCCGGTGACGAGTCCAGGGTGCACCGCCCCTCTGGCCTAAGACATTTGAACTGGAAAAGTGGGATAAAATGGATAGATCTCTTTGGTCCTCTCCCGAATACTTACTGTAAAAACATTTAATTTCTGCATGTTTTTTCTGGACAATAAGACATTATGAATGCAAGACAAGACATTATGAATGCTACTAATTACTACTTTTGTGTTATTTGATCAACGGCAGGAGTAACACAACTTGAAGCAAAACCATTAATACTTCTGTAGAGGCAGCTGGATGTCAGACCAATCAGTAAACAGTGGGGCTTGCTTTAGATGATGACAATAAGAAGCAGTGCAAGTTTTTGTTTTTTTTTATTTAGTTTTTTTGTTTGTTTGCTTTAACTTAATCTGAGTGCTGTGTTTGGTTTGCAGCCCTGACTCATTAAAGGCTGAGCCAGATGCTAACAAAGTAAATTTGGTCTACATTCACTGATGATGTCTCTAAGCCAAATAAATGCCAATTTAACCTTACCAGACCGCGGTGAATAAAAGGATATTTGTGAAGCTGTCTGCCTGCAGGGTAATAGAAAGTAACATGCACTGAAATTAAATGACAGGCAAATGAAAAGAAAAAGAAGCAACAAGCAATTGGCATCAACAATAAAGAACAAAAAAAAAACCCTAACTAAACCTACGCTCCCTGCATAAAGCCTGTTTATCTTTAAAGATAAGCTTTTGTGTGCCATCCAGATAAAACTGTCATCACAATATGCAGTATTGTTAATAATAAGCTAATAAGCTGTGAAAAGTTGACAACATAAATGATTAACTGACAGCAAGCGGGACATGGTTACATAATCTACATCAGCATTCAACACCAGGACATAAAACGTGCCAGATATCTGTCAATATGAGGTTTATGGATTGAGACGTATTAATTCTAGGGTTGGGCCTTTGAACAATGCGTGAAAGACATTATGATTCGCAAATGATGGATTTATTATTTTATTGTATTGATGTAATGCACTGAATCACTGTATCTATAGCTTAGTCTATAGTCTGTGGTAGAGCAGGGCGATATGGCCAAAAATATTTATCACGATATATATTTGAAAATTTGCGATATAATTGATGCGAGACAAAATACAACTCCACAACATTACTAGCGCAAAAAGACAACCTTCCATTTATTTTCACTTAAACAAGAAGCTGGTTTTTATGTACATTAAAGCTTTATAAAAATGTAACAGTGCAAATGCAAATTCCTTGCTGAAAGTTTAACCAAAAGGCATTTCCAGTAGAAATGGGCTGACATATCCTGAGCATAACCATGTATAATATCCACTGAAGTTAAAAAGAGGTGCTTTGCAACATTAAACTGCAGTGTGCAGTACGCATTTTTCGGACCATAAGGTGCACGGGATTATAAGGCACATTAAGCGAAACAAAGCAGTCAGAAAAATCAAACTTTATTAAACTCATTCTTCTTGCTTCCTCCACTTCTGTACCATTGATTCATTAATGTTGAATTCTCTGGCAGCTGCTCTATTCCCATGTTGTTGCAGTATATTAATGACTAACCTCGTATTGTGGATGGATTATCTCAGTTGTTCTCCTGACTGAAGTTTGGTCCGTTTACAGCATCCTGCCATGCGATTGCATTTGTCTCTAACCATGAAGAACCTTCACGTTAACTTTTATAAGTGGAAAAGTGTTAGTGTTTGTCCTCCAGCTTCACTGTTTATGTTATGCTAACATAGCTGTGTCGTTAGCGATCACGTAGCACATCATTATATACCAGCTAGCCCAACTTCAGTAACCCTACAAACGTCAATGCTGTTTAGTTTCCTGTCTTCATTTATGTTGGAAGTGATAGCAGAGCTGTACGTTTGAATTTTTTTCAGAAATCTCTCCGTCAGAACATGCTATATCATGCTTAGGTAACTAGCGAAACTAGCGAGCTAACTTCCGCTAGCTTCCTGCTAACTTCTAACTCCGTTAAATGTAATAACTTTTGTTTTCATGGATGCCTGGAAGTTAAACTTTATAGTTACACCTGGTAAAGCAGCAATGCTGATCGTTTTATTAAAGATGAAAGAATTTAGACAGTTTTTAACTCTAAGTGATGCTGCAGTGTTGTTTGACCTGAAGCATATGGAGTTTAGGACCCAGATTACTCCCAGATTTAAGAGCATCTTAGTCCGACAAATACGACAATAACGACGGCCGCTTGCATGTTCTGCAAAAAAATGTGCTTTGTCGTGTATCTGACGGACAAACACCAAACCAGTTCCACATCACTGAAGTTGCACCATTTTTACAAACCAATTCTGGTTCATCTGTTTCACTCAACAATCGGCCATGTGCGTATGAAAACAAAGGCACTGCGCATGCGCGTTTTACTCCCATTCTATCGCGATATTTCATTTTCCTATCGTTGCCTAACATTATACCGGTATTACCGTGAACGGTATAATATGGCCCAGCCCTAGTCTGTGGCTCATATTTTAAATCCAGCCCTCACAGGGCAACTGATTTTGGTTTCCACTGACTGTTTTTAATGTATGTCAGTAAAGATTTTTAAGTTGACTATTCGTTGACTGTATCTTGGCATCACATTAATGACGCGCAAATACCTACATACAGATGTATTGACAAAAGAGCCGTAAAACACAATGCCTCTGGCCATGGTTATTTCCCAGCCTGGAAGCATGGACATAATTACTTATAGCCGTAGGTGATATTTGTGAATGTGGCAGGTAAAAGATGTGGTCAGCATGTCTAAACCTTTTTGCACTTTGCAAACAAAAAGAGGTGCTCACTACATAACTAAAGTAAGGTTGAAAATTCCCAACAGACTCCGAAGAAAAAAGAATATCTAGCTAGATCTGGATTAGTTTCCTATACCTCCTCGACGATGTCTCACAGGTTTTGTTATTTAAATATTATAGCAAGTGTTTGTAAAAAGAATGCAAAATGCCCATCTCTGACTTTAAGTAGCCTTTCAGAAACTCCAGGATTCAGATCCAGATCCTAAAATAATCCCTACTAAGTTGACCCAAGCTGACCTTGGGCAATTTGTCACGGAAATCCATCCACAACCACCCTGACACAAGTACAGGAAAGCAACGGGCTGGAAACAAACACACCAGCTGAACAAACTCCACTGAGAGAGAATTTTGAATCTCTTACTTGCTACTGTCCTGACCTTGTTCTCCTTGACACGAGTTGACTTTCACAGTATTTTTAAAGCTTTTAGACAAATAACTCACACACACTACTTTTAGAATTCCAAATGTGCCTTTAACTACTTCTATTTTTAGCAGAAAAGAAGTATATAAGCATTAGTAAAAAATAACATGTATATTAACTTTACATGGTCCAGTGAAACCCTCAACATTGCACGCTTCTCTGTATGTGGAGTCAGAAAACTACCTACAGCATAATTATATAAGAAATAAAATGTATGTTTCAGTACTGTTTTATTAGCCCCTATATTATGATGCCAAGCAGAAGGAATGTGAAGTGTTGGTAAGAATAAATAAAGAATAAATAAACTCCGTCAAAGCGGTTCACTTTACTGGTCTCATTGCTCTGCTGTGCCAATCATTAGACAAGAAAAGAAAATCATACTGTTGCTGGGATCAGTGAAACACCCACCTGTTTCACACCTGTTTGGAATAACTAACTCTCAGATTACGCGCTGGGCGAAAGGTCTTAAACTGGACCTCAGGAGTGGAAATATTACAGTATGTGTGTGATTAGTGACATAAAACACATTGCATTGCATTTTTAGACACATTTTTTTAATCTACTTATAGCTTTAAGACAACGAGACGGCCTACCTGAAGGAGATTAGGAATCTGGAGAACTGGTGCCAGAGGAACAACCTCCTTCTAAACGTCAGTAAGACAAAGGAGCTGATAGTGGACTTCAGCACTAAGCAGGAGAGGAACTACCAGACCCCCGTCATCAACGAGTGCCCAGTGGAGAGAGTGGACAGCTTCAAATACCTCGGAGTTCACATCACGCAGGACCTGTCATGGTCCTGTCACATCAACACCGTGGTGAAAAAGGCCCGACAGCGTCTCTACCACCTCAGACGCTTGAGAGACTTCCAACTGCCCTCCAAGGTGCTCAGGAACTTTTACTCGTGCACCATAGAGAGCATCCTGGCGGGAAACATCTTAACCTGGTTCGGGAACAGCACCATGCAGGACAGACGAGCTCTACAGAGGGTTGTGCGGTCAGCTGAGCGCACCATCCGCTCCGAGCTCCCTGACCTGCACTCAATCTACAGCAGGCGGTGCTGGACCAAGGCCAGGAAGATCGTGAAGGACCTCAGCCATCCCAACAACAGACTGTTCTCTCTGTTGAGGTCAGGAAAGCGATTCCGCTCCCTGAAGACCAACACAGAGAGACTGAGGAGGAGCTTCTTCCCGCAGGCGATACGGTCTCTCAATCACACCACCACACAGTACTGACCCACACATACAGTTCTTACACACACACTGGACTTTCTGGACTTTGGTTTTGCACAACACTGGTCACTATATTCTTCATTTCCGGTTAATACTTGTACAGCTGCTGTTATTGTGTATATATTTATTTATATTTAGATTTCTTCATACATTCTTATATAGTTCTATATTGTGTATTGTGTATTTTGTTGTACAGTTATTTTATTTTCAACTTTAATTTATATATTTATCTTTATCTTATTCTTCCCAGTTAAATTTACCCTTCATTCTAATTTGTGTTGTACAGTTATTTCATTTTTAACCTTAATTTATATTCTATTCCTTCCTAGTTAAATTTACCCTTTTTAATTTTTCATATTTATTTCCTATCTTATTCATAGCCTTTTCCTTTTTTTGTTTTCTTTAGGTCACGAGCAGTTGTCCAAGCATTTCACTACATATCGTACTGTGTATGACTGTGTACGTGACAAATAAAATTTGAATTTGAATTTAAGCTAGAGTAGTAGTAAGGAGAGGTATCAGGGCCAAACTACACATTCAAAAAAACCAATGACATTATTATCTTGACTGAAAAAGACCGTAGATACTCAGAATTTCTTTTTGAGGCTCAGCAATGAGCTGCCTACTCATTGCTCACACACCGGCAGAAATATGGATCTTATTTTTTAAACTGCTGCCCTTCAACAAGTAAAGGATAAATAGAAAAAATAAATAAAAATACTTTTAAGGATCCACAAAGCACATATTTGACGCAGGCAGTATTTAACTTTTATTTTTTTATTTTTTTAAATGTGCTTACCTATGCTACTTCTCGCTGCAGATAATAACCTGAGCACTGTGGGAGCCTCTAAATACAAAACTGAATCCAAACAGGGTGCTGAGACAAGATCAATGTAATAGTTTTCTAGAAAATAATCAGATGACTGTTCAGATAATTGATAATAAAAAACTGAATGCATGCTTTTGAATGCTGCAATTTTATTATTTGCATTAAATGTGAATCTAAGTGGGGAAAAAAGAAGAAAAACATGGTCAATGCATTTTAATGACCGTCAGTATAAAAATATGTAAGATTTGTGAGATGTAAAGATTCTCAATTGTCATAAAACAGCTCATTTATGAACACCTATTGTCCCTTGGAAGGTCACACAAAACTGTTAAATATGCAAGTGTCAAGAGTCAAGAAATGCACAATAAGTTAAATGCAGAGTTAAAACTGATAACAGATCTGGTTTGGCATAATTTAAATAATGTTCAGGGAAAACAGTGGGATATGTAGAGTGTTCCTTCATTAAAGCCGGTAAGCTAATCCAACACAGTACATACGGCGCATGCACAGTGATTAAACAGAGGTAATGTGAGCCCTTTTGCACGATTTAAAGCCTTTTACTGAGACACATTGTCACGCTGAGTGCTGCTGACAGCTGGTCTGCTGCTTGGCAGCCAATCTAGTTTGTAGATGCCCAGTTTACCGCTGAAATATTGATCCTAAGCAGACAGGTGAGTGTTACTGTGTCTGAGGCGACTGTAGGTCCCGGCTAAAAATACGTTGTGACTAAGGTGTCCTGGTGGCTCAGTTGGCACATGAGCTTTTGAAAAAATAGTTTTAGTCTTTCTGGCTCTTTAAGCAGCCCAGCGGGAGAGGTGCCACAGTCTATTTGAAAGGAAAAAAATGTCACTACTGCAAAGCCTGAACTCCCACACATAATTATAAGTTAATAATTATCAGTCCAAATAAACCATCTGTGTTAGTGACAAAATTGTTTAATTAGTTTATTTATTATTTCCTGGCTTCCCATGTCCTTCAAATTCAGAAAATGATATTGAAACATCACTAGAAATGTATGGATTGTCTTTTTTTTTTTTTTTAGAGGATAAAGCAGATATTTTAGGTTTTTAGTTAAATTATCTCAATAACTATTGCATGGATTTTAATTAAATCTGGGAGAAAAACACAAAACCCACACAAACCATTAATTCAGCATGATAACAATCACAAGAATTTGTCTCTGGTGGGTTAGATTTTTCACCTGTGAAATATCTTTCACTGACATTTTATCTCAGTAACGGATCATTCTGGATGGTAAGTAATGTAGTTGGGTATTCTTGTAAACCACCGTCATGTGCTGCAGTGTTGTGCTTGAATGAGCTAAAAAGAATATGCTCACTGAACACAGTGAATGGAGTGAATGCGAGAATGTAGCTAGGGTGCTGTAAAGTGCTCACTGCGTGAGAGCCACTGTAAACAACAACACAGCTTGTTGGCATGGTTAAGGAAGAATTAGAAGATACAGCTAACAGTAGCATCTCTGAGGCCAGTTCACATTTTAAAAAATAAATGGATTCAGACATTTTATGCAAAACTCTGCAAGTTGGGTTTGAACAAAAAGGTCAGATTAGCCAAATCTGGAACTTAACTTCCAGCTTTCGTCCAGTCTTGGGAAATATCAACGAGGGATTGATGGTGAGAAGAAATCCTAACTACAGAGGCAAAACAATGAATTCCCACCAGGCTCCATCACCTTCATAAACAGATCTGTTTTGAGATGGCCTTTTCAGTGCTATGTCACTGCTGAAACGGTAAAAATCTGCATTCTTTTGTTGGTTTGATTGCACAGTAGAACTGTGGTAACAATGACTGGGACTGTGTGGAAATGTAAGTCAGCTCAACTCAAATTTATTTATATAGCAACCAAAGTGCTGTAAAACAGTTACAATAGATTAAAACTAATTAAAAAATGGAATAAATAAGAAATAAGTGAAATACATGTTAGTAGGTACAGAGTTGGCTGCAAAAGGCAATGGAGATATTATGGTTTTAAACGACTCAATGGCGGGAGCAGATTTGACTGTGAGTGGACTGCTGCTCCACAATCAGGGGCAAACACAGAACACCTGCTCTGCTCTGAGTTTAAATCTAGAGTGGGGGACAGTCTGAAGCACTCGATCAAGAGGCAAACCATGAAGGTTTCAAGATCATCCTGTTTGTAGACAAACAGGATGATCTTGAAATCTATTCTAAACCTTATTGGCAACTGATGGATGGAAGCTAAAACAGGTTTATTTAGATCTCTTTTTCTGTGGGGAGTCTAGCACCAGCATTTTTTTTTTCCAACATTATGTTTATTAAAGTTTTACATATATACATATATAAAGTACATACACAAACAAATTTACACAATAAACGAAACACAAGGTACATTCAATGAAAGCACTTGAGTCCATGAGACCTCTGACAGATTTTAAAGAATAATTTTCAGATTGCAGCATATGGTTGTGGTCCTGTACAGGGAATAGATAGGCTGTCCCTGTCTCACACAGTAAACCAGATAGATCTTTATTCCCAATATACTGGATGTAGCGCCCCCAAATTTTCTGGAAAATTTCTTGTTTATCTTTTAGAGTATATGTAATTTTCTCTAATGGTAAACATAAAGACAATTCTTTGAACCAATGTGAAATACTTTGTTTGCCAAGACTCCCCCACGTTAGAGCTATCACTCTCTTTGCTTGTAGTATTCCCATGTTTATGAAGATTTTTTCAAAATGATCTATGTTACACCCTACAGGATATAATCCCAGTAGGAAAAGTTTGGGATCCATCACAAGTTTAATTGACAAAATCTCCTTTATCATTGCTCCAACCTCTTCCCAAAACTCCTTTATTTTTGGACATGACCATAAACAGTGGAGCAATGTGCCCTTATCTTCTTCACATCTATTACAGATATCAGGAATCTGCATATTAAATTTGTTAAGTTTTTCTGGTGTTATGTACACTCATCAACCAATTAAACTGTAGCAATTTTAGACGTGTGTTCCCTGTCTGTGTTTGGGCTAGCTTACATGCTCTACTCCATTGTTCCACTGTCAAGTCCTCCTGTAAGTCATACCTCCAAGCTTCAAGCTTAGCAGCAGATGAATCAGGAGAGGATGTCATCATCAAGTTATATAATTCAGATATCATCCCTCTACCACTGGGGTTTTTGGTTAGGATTTTCTCTAATGTGGACAGCGGGGGAATATGTGTAAAATCATTATGATAAGACCTGATAAAACTCCTAAACTGTAGGTATTTGAAAAAGTGCTTTCGGGGAATATTAAATTTAGAGATTAGTTGTTCAAAACGTAAAAGTCTTCCATCACCCCCGAAAGCATCCTTCACCAGTCCCAGCCCCGAGTCTGCCCACATTTTAAAACCACCGTCCGCCCTACCCGGGGCAAAATAATTGTTGCCCCAAATCGGGCTAAAAACGGAGAGGGGAGATTTTACGTTTAAATATCTTTGAGTGACATGTAAGATATAAATCATGTTTTTAACTATAGGATTAAGCGTAATGTCTTTGAGTTTATTATATTTATCAGAATATACATATGTAGGAAGTGGAAGCCTAAGAGAGAGAGACTCAATAGTTCTCAATGCGGGGGGCTTTTCTGCAACATACTAGAACATTATAGTTCTTAACTGGGCTGCCCAGTAATACCAAACCATGTTAGGACATTGCAGCCCTCCTGCATCAAAGGGCAAGTACAAAAGTGATAAGCTTGTTATTCCATAAAAACTGATTAAACAGTTTTCTTATTTTAAGGAAAAAGTCTGAGGGGGGTGGCAAGGGGATATTCTGAAACAGATACAGAAGCTTAGGGAGCACGTTCATCTTTAGCATATTTATTCTACCAATCAGTGAAATTTGGAGACTCGACTATCTCTCCACTGATTTGGATATGTCAGTCATAATTGGACTATAATTATGGTTCACCACCTCTTCCAATTTCGGGACAATCTGAATACCTAGATAAGTAAACTGATTCACATTTCTAAAATGGCAGGTGTATTTAGGTGGATTCATACTTTCTTCTGAGTTCAAAAGCATTATAGAAGATTTTGATTTATTGATTTTATAACCAGAAATATGTCCAAATTTTCCAATTAGGTCTAAAATGGCTGGAATAGATTTTCCCAGATTTTTAAGAAAGAGGATCACATCGTCAGCATAAAGAGCTATTCGATGGTCGAGCCCTCCGATCTCTATACCCGTGATCACACAGTGTTCTCTTACAGCAATAGCAAGTGGTTCAATTGCAATTACAAATAAAAGGGGGGATAGGGGGCAACCTTGTCTACAACATCTTCCAATCTCAACTGGTTTTGAGATAACAAGCACCAGCATTTTTGACAAGCTGGAGACAGGATAGAGAAAACTGACTGAAACTGTTGCGCTGTTGCGCTGTAAGAACTTGTAAGAAAGTAAGTAAGAACTTGCTTACTTTACAAACTTACTGTAAAGTAAGCAAGTTCTTAATGTGCTCAAGGGATATCATAATGCTATCCAGCCTACACCTAGCTTTACCTTTGCCAGTGATAAGCAATGATCACTGGGGCTGCTTGGGTGGTGGGAGGAGGGTTTTACTACAAAGAAATTAATGTGAACGGAACCTTAAGCTAGAAATGAACATCTACAGTGTACATATGGCTAAAAGGAATTAATTATTAATATGACAACTAACTGAAGGCATGTTAACCCTTTAAGACCTACCATAGAACCAAGTCCGCCAGAGCTTATATTATATTTTTACATGCTGTAGTGCCATTTTTGGGAGCATTTCAAGTTGCTATACATCAATACAACCGTTATAGCCCAAATTTTAATAATATGCATGCATTAAGTGGCATAGTAATTACATAAATTCCAAAAAGTGCAATAAACTACAAAAAAATTGAAAATCGTTTTTGTTTTTTTTAACATATATTTCTAGTTAGAGAAATTTAATAGGCTTATCCCTCAAAACTGTAAATACAAAAAAGTTGCACAAAATAGTTTCCCACCACAGGAAATTTATTTTGAGTGTCTTCATAGTTTTATTTTTGAAATACACCAATTTTTATATACTCCAGGAAAAGCAAAAATAAATATTATAATGCAAATTTGCAAAAAAAAAAACCAGCATATGCATCAAAATAAACTATTTCCAGCAGTGCAATATGAGTCCTAAGCATCCTAGAAACGACACAGAAAGTCATAAAGTCAAACATAACTTTTAAAAACACCAGTATAGGCTCATAAGGCCCTGATAGTAAAAAACTACATTTCCGCAAAATGACATCACTTCCGGTTTCGGGCAGTGCTGATGGACATAGAAAGTGTTATGAACAGCTGATCGAATCGGCAAAGGTTTCTGGAATATTATGTTTTTGTTGCTACAAGTGCTTTTTATGCAGTTTTTGCAAAGCTATATGTGGAAGGAAACTGTGACCGAGGACAAGCTGATGGCATAAGATGTAAGTACAACTCCTCAGGTTTCATATGCAAAAAAAATTATTGCGCTAGCTTACGTGGTTGCAGAGCTACCGTGATTTAAAAATAGTTATGCGCTTCATAGATACAGAGAAAAACCCAACAATCATATGACCCCCTATGAGCAAGCACTTTGGCAACAGTGGGAAGGACAAACTCCCTTTTAACAGGAAGAAACCTCCGGCAGAACCAGGCTCAGGGAGGGGCGGCCATCTGCTGCGACCGGTTGGGGTGAGAGAAGGAAGACAGGATAAAAGACATGCTGTGGAAGAGAGACAGAGGTTAATAACAGATATGATTCAATACAGAGAGGTCTGTTAATACATAGTGAGCGAGAAAGGTGACTGGAAAGGAAAAACTCAATGCATCATGGGAATCCCCCGGCAGCCTACGTCTATTGCAGCATAACTAAGGGAGGATTCAGGGTCACCTGGTCCAGCCCTAACTATATGCTTTAGCAAAAAGGAAAGTTTTAAGCCTAATCTTGAAAGTAGAGATAGTGTCTGTCTCCTGAATCCAAACTGGAAGCTGGTTCCACAGAAGAGGGGCCTGAAAACTGAAGGCTCTCCCTCCCATTCTACTTTTAAATACTCTAGGAACAACAAGTAGGCCTGCAGAGCGAGAGCGAAGTGCTCTAATAGGGTGATATGGTACTACAAGGTCATTAAGATAAGATGGGGCCTGATTATTTAAGACCTTGTATGTGAGGAGCAGGATTTTGAATTCAATTCTGGATTTAACAGGAAGCCAATGAAGGGAAGCCAAAACAGGAGAAATATGCTCTCTCTTTCTAGTCCCTGTCAGTATTCTTGCTGCAGCATTTTGGATTAGCCGAAGGCTTTTCAGTGAGTTTTTTGGACATCCTGATAATAATGAATTACAGTAGTCCAGCCTGGAAGTAATAAATGCATGAACTTGTTTTTCAGTGTCACTCTGAGACAGGATATTTCTAATTTTAGAGATGTTGCGCAAATGGAAGAACGCAGTCTTACATATTTGTTTAATATGTGCATTGAAGGACATGTCCTGGTCAAAAATGACTCCAAGGTTCCTCACAGCGTTACTGGAGGCCAAGGTAATGCCATCCAGAGTAAGAATCTGGTTAGATACCATATTTCTAGGCTTTTCAGGGCCGAGTACAATAACCTCAGTTTTATCTGAATTAAGAAGCAGAAAGTTAGCGGCCATCCAGGTCTTTATGTCTTTAAGACATTCCTGCAGTTTAACTAATTGGTGTGTGTTATCTGGCTTCATGGACAGATAGAGCTGGGTGTCATCAGCATAGCAGTGAAAATGTATGCTATGTCTTCTAATGATACTGCCTAAGGGAAGCATGTATAATGTAAACAGAATTGGTCCTAGCACTGAACCCTGTGGAACTCCATAATTAACCTCAGTGTGTGAAGAGGACTCTCCATTTACATGAACAAATTGGAGTCTATTAGATAGATATGATACAAACCACTGCAGTGCAGTACCTGTAATACCTACAGCATGTTCTAATCGCTCTAATAGGATATTATGGTCGACAGTATCGAATGCTGCACTAAGGTCTAGCAGGACAAGCACAGAGATGAGTCCACTGTCAGAGGCCATAAGAAGATCATTTGTAACCTTCACTAAAGCTGTTTCTGTGCTGTGATGAGCTCTGAAACCTGATTGAAACTCTTCAAATAAACCATTCCTCTGCAGATGATCTGTTAGCTGTTTGACAACTACTCTTTCAAGGATTTTTGATATGAAAGGAAGGTTGGAGATTGGCCTATAATTAGCTAAGACTGCTGGGTCTAGAGATGGCTTTTTGAGTAAAGGTTTAACTACAGCCAGCTTGAAGGCCTGTGGTACATAGCCGATCATTAGAGATAGGTTGATCATATTTAAGATCGAAGAATTAATTAATGGCAGGACTTCTTTGAGCAGTTTTGTAGGAATAGGGTCTAAAAGACACGTTGATGGCTTGGAGGAAGTAATTATTGAAGTTAACTCAGAAAGATCAATTAGAGAAAAAGAGTCTAACTTAACATCAATGGTACTAAGAGTAGCTGTAGATAATATTACATCTGTGGGATGATTACTGGTAATTTTTTCTCTAATGATAAAAATTTTATTTGTGAAGAAGTTCATGAAGTCATTACTAGTTAACGTTAAAGGGATGGTTGGCTCAAAAGAGCTCTGACTTTTTGTCAGCCTGGCTACAGTGCTGAAGAGAAACCTGGGGTTGTTCTTATTTTCTTCAATCAGTGATGAATAGTAAGATGTTCTGGCTTTGCGGAGGGCTTTCTTATAAAGCAGCAAACTATTTCTCCAGGCTAAATGATGATCCTCTAAATTTGTGACACGCCATTTCCTCTCCAGATTACGAGTCATCTGCTTTAGGGTACGTGTTTGAGAATTATGCCACGGAGTCAGGTACTTCTGATTAGAGACCTTAGTTTTCACAGGAGCTACAGTATCCAGAGTCGTACGTAGTGAGGAGGTGAAATTATTAACAAGATAATCGACTTCTGTTGGGGTAGCGTTCAGATAGCTGCTCTGCTCTATGTTGGTACAGGGCATTGAAGATGATAACAGTGGGTGGATTATATTCTTAAACTTAGTTACAGCGCTTTCAGAAAGACATCTACTTTAATAAAGTCTACTATCCACCGCTGTGTAATCAATTATTGTAAATGTAAATGTTATCAGGAAATGATCAGACAGGAAAGGGTTTTCAGGAAACACTTTTAAATGTTCAGTTTCTATGCCATATGTTAAAACAAGATCTAGAGTGTGATTAAAGTGGTGGGTGGGTTCTTTTACATTTTGAGAGAAACCAATTGAGTCTAATAACAGATTAAATGCCATGTTGAGGCTGTCATTTTTAGCATCTACATGGATGTTAAAATCACCCACAATAATTATTTTATCTGAGCTCAGAACTAAATTAGATATAAAGTCTGAGAAATCAGACAGAAACTCTGTGTAAGGCCCAGGTGGACGATAGATGATAACATCAGTCAAGCTTTATAGTGTGAATAAAGTAAGTCGTTAAAGAGTAAATAAAGGTACTGGCACAGAGGCTAATATGGCTCCCATTGCTGCTACTGCTTGGCTATTGACGGTGGGACAAGATCCAACTTTACCATTTAAATATTGTTCTATAGATTTCTATTCAGGATTATTTGACTGCAATGGCTTCTCTCCATAATGTCTCTAATAGCAAACATCAGTAGTTCTAAGACCAAAGGACCAGTAAGGCTTGAAAGTGCACCAATACTCTGAGCCCCTCCTGAATGACCTTGTGGCAATCACTGAGAATACAAACCAGCATCAATCATGGGTAAATCAACATCGCTTTCACAGAGAGCTCTCTGTTCACCCCAACAGATCAGTACAGCACTTGGGCCATTGCAGATGCTCCACCAGTCCATCTGTAAATCCCTCTCCACCCTCCCTTTGCTAATGAACAAGTCCATGAGGTAATTATTTTCCTCAACATGGGCCTGCAGTTCATTCCCAACCCTGAGTGGACGCTCCACCCTCTTCCAGCTGCGATCCATGGCCTCAGACTAACCACTTCCAAATTTGAAGCTTGGAAATAAAATTAAAAAAATCTGTGATTTTATTTGGAGTAGCAGAATCAGAAATTGGGACAGTGGCATATCCTGACACACTACCCAAAAGCACCACTGTGTGAACTCACATTAAAAAATAAAAATGTATCTTCAGGTTTAGTAGCTGTTATCTCATAGCTAAACCCTCAGCATGAATGCCAAAACTTTTATGCCTTAAACCGGGGGAAAAAACAACCTTATTCACTCTTAAATTAAGAAAACCAGTAGGAGTTTTTTTGTATTTCAGCACACACACACAAGTGCACACACGCTCACACTATAGGACCTCATTACCCTGAAGTGTTTCAGATAAAACCAGCTGAGAATAACTAAAGTCATTTCTCTTCTCCTCCTCCGCCCCACGCCGCTCTCTTCCCACCATTTCTCCTGTCTCAGCAGATATCAGAACAGAGCAGGGAGAAGACAACTTTCTTGCTTTTTGAAGCGAAAATGTGACACTCTCGGGAGGTCCGCGTTGCGGCCGACAGAGTAGCAAGGGGACGGTGCTCTGTTTCTCCATCTCTCCTGCATCTCATCTGCCTCACATGAGCCTACCCACACCCGCACACATGCACAGCCAGGCTGTAATCTCTTTGGTCTGCTCATCGGCCTTTTATGTTTTCCCCAGAGTCCTCCCAGCATGCTGCAGTTGGGCATGTCCTGCTTTACTGAGCATTGGAAGAATCAGAAACAGTATCTTATCAATCTGTTCATTTTATTCCAGGTCGATCGTTTCGCTTTGCGTTTTGGAATGGACTCCAAACTGAAGCGAGCAAAGCAGAAATCTTCTGTTAGCCCCTGTCCTCAGGGATGCGGTTTCTCTTTGCACGACAGCGACCAGCACGATGCCTGGCCTGTCTGCCTGGTATCATCAAAGATGAGCTTGTGGGGCCTTTTCGGGTTGAGGATGGAGTCAAGCTCAACTCCCAGTCCTACTGCCAGTTTCTGGAAGACACCTTCTTCAAGCAGTGGTACAGGAAGAAGTCTGCATCCTTCAAGAAAAACATGATTTTCATGCAGGACAATGCTCCATCACACGCGTCCAAGTACTCCACAGCGTGGCTGGCAAGAAAGGGTATAAAAGAAGAAAAACTAATGACATGGCCTCCTTGTTCACCTGATCTGAACCCTATTGAGAACCTGTGGTCCATCATCAAATGTGAGATTTACAAGGAGGGAAAACAGTACACCTCTCTGAACAGTGTCTGGGAGGCTGTGGTTGCTGCTGCACGCAATGTTGATGGTGAACAGATCAAAACACTGACAGAATCCATGGATGGCAGGCTTTTGAGTGTCCTTGCAAAGAAAGGTGGCTCCTCTGCCGACGCAAGAGACCGGCGCCCACTGTTGAAGTGGGTGTGCCGCCAACGAGAGCACATTCTCCGGCCCGAGCTCCACACCAGTCGGCCTGGAGCAAAGACCCACCCTCGGGCCCCCGGCGGGACCCGACGCCCAGGAGGAAGAAGCCGAAGCCCTCCTAGCTGTGGTTTCGAGTGGAGAAGGGGTCCAGCAGCAGGGAGACCTTGCTTTTACCCCTCTGTTGCTGCCCAAGAGGTGCCGCTTAAGTTCTGTTCAGGTTGTCAGCCCCAGAAGGCACTGCACTTTCCTAACACTGTCTCCCAAGCACAAAACCCCTGCACACAAAATGCCTCAGGTAACTCCCTGTTCAGGTGTGTTAAATGTTCAGGTGACCATATCGCGTGTTCCCGCTGTTTTTCATTGTTGTGCCCCAGAAAAGGTGCCTCCAACAAAATGTATGAATGTACATGTTTCCATGTTACAATCAATAAAGAGTGTTGTTTATTCTCAAACAATCACAAATGCTCAGCCTGCAGGCAGAATGAGCCAGGTCAGGCAGGTGATGCAGTCCCCTGCAGACACACTGAGGGGGCGACAACGCCCCGCCGACGGTGCTGCAGGTCAGCCGGCTGGCTGCTCACTTCCCTCAGTGGCGCGCTTGCTCAAAATGCGGTCCTCAAATGCGTCCTTCATTTAAGCCCTGTGTTTCTTCTCGTCAGTGTTGTAGTCTCCCTCATGGCTGTGTTTCCCTGTGTATTAGTTATCCATGTCCCAGTTTAGTTTAGTTATATTTTTCGTGCCATTCTGCAATAAAGCAGCTTTTTGAGTTTAATTCCTGTGTGGTGAGTTTTGCGTTTGGGTCCTTCCAGCCGCGCACGTTTGTCGGAGCACAGAGTGGCCGGGTTCATCGCTGCCTCGCTCAGTTTCAGTTGGGACGCAGACTGTGTTTCCAGACGATATTAAGCTTGTTGGGCATGATGGCATCTATGATCGCCGTAGTGCCACTTGGACTGTTAAAAATGAGAACGTTTCAACCAGTGGCGGAGCGGGGGGGTGGCTTACTGAGCTTAAGCCCGGGTTGTTTTTTCAGAAGCCCGGGGTCTTTTGGAGTGTAATTTTTTCATAGTAAGATGCCTGGCTGACAACTGTATAAAGCAAAAAACTACACACAATATTTGAAGCACATAGTGCACACTGTGGGAATTTACGACTGTGCGTAAATCTCCCCTAATATTGGTATGATCCGAGCTCAGGCACTAAGCGGGGCAGGGCAGCTGCTGCCTACGAGTGAGCTGTTGGAGAAACGGAGCTAGGCAGACAGATGAGAACTGAAGTTTGAGCAGGTACCAAAGCAAATCATTCGTACTGTACAAAAAATGTAAATATGACGGTGTATCACGAAAGATTGATATCAAACACTTGACCCATATTACGTTACTTGCTCTTCGAGTGAATCAACAAATGGCGAAATGAAAAGCCGAACAACAACAACGCTGTTTCTTTAGAGAGTCTTAGCTTACATGTGTGTTTATTTCATATTTTCAGTTGTTACCCTCCACGGCTAAATAAATCGGTTTCAGTAATGCACTGATGAACACAACAATGGACATTAGAGGGTTCTTTCAAAGAAAAAACTTGTTCAGTATATTTCTATGCAAAACAAGAGGAATTTCAATACACAGCAGTGTATTCACAGTTGAAACCAGATATTTACATACACCTTATGGAAAACACAATAAATTTTCTTTACTGTACAACATAAATTTAGAGTAAACTTGTTTTGTTTTGGATAAATAAATATTTAAATATCTTTTGAATTAGTTAAATGTCAGAATAAAGACAGACAGAGCTATCTATTTTTTATCACTTTCATCAAATTTTGAAGTACATATACACCAAGTTTATTGTTAATTAATAAGAAAACTCCAGACGATTCCATTCTGAGCTGAAGAAGCTTCTGATAGGTTAGTAGACTCCATGTGAGTAAATTGGTGGCACACCTGTGGATGCATATAAGGCAAAACACAGAGCCTGTTTCTTTGACATGGGAAAATCAAGAGATGTCAACCAAAACACCAGAAAAAGAATCGTGGAGCTCCATAACTGTGGCTCAATTTTGAATACAATTTGGTGCCATTTACAATTAAGAAATACAGATAATTTCTCTCCTTACTCTTAAAGTTAACAAATGTGTTTTTATATTTTCAATCTAAAAAAATAAACATTTAGTCTAATTTGATGTTACAATTAAAAAGTGTTTGTGTTTTGATCTGAAGAGTGTGTAAATATCTGGTTTCAACTGTATATTTGATGATTGTCAGCACAAAGAGGGAGAGAGAGGAGCAGAGAGGGAACAAGAGCAGGTGAGACACACATGTTAGTCAAATGGTTATTTACCAAAAGTATCACCGTATCATAAGTACTCATGTATCTCTTACCTAGTGTTTCTTTTTAGGTTTGCTATTTTTCAAATTCTACATTTGTTAAGTTATGCAGGCTTGTTTGCACAACAAGGCTAAATAATTATATAAACTTTTCTCAATCTAAATAGTGTACTATTAGAATAAGTGTAGTGCAGGTCTATGATGATTTTTAGTGCTACTATCATCTAGTTCTGATTCTGGTTCTGTCTTGGTTAAATCCTAAGTAGTCCTGATTTTGAACTGTTGTAGTCCTGTTTTAGTTTTGGATCAGTTCTGGGTCTGGTTGAATTGGGGTTTAGTCCTCGTGTCTTGATACAGCCCTGATTTTGTTCTGCCTTGCCGCTTAATTAAAAAACTAGTTTAAGGTGTCCTGCATATGTGATATATATTTTTCCCTATATGAAGTCATTCTTTTTTGAACAAAACTCAAAACAGAGCCATTTAATCTTTCAGTCATTTCTAAACCCCCCTCCCAAAAAAAAAATCCCACATGCATACTACCCTTTAGGGCTAAGCCCCGGGTGTTTCAAATGTCTGGCTCCGCCTCTGGTTTCAACGCTGGACTCTCTCACACCGTTTGTGTGCATCACGTCACCTCCGGAGGAGGCTGCCGGTAACCGTGTCTTGCATGCTAGCTCGCAGTCCTTGGAGGGAGCCCAGGCTGCTGCATCAGGGCTCTCGGATTGGGAGGGTGTTGTTTTGCAAGGTGGTGTCCACAGATGCTGCCCTAAGAGGATGGGAAGCGCTGTGCGAGGGTGCATCAGTGAGAGGGATCTGGCCTGCAGCCCAGCGCCAGCTGCACATCAACCACTTAGAGCTGTTAGCAGTGTTCTTAGCTCTAAAGCATTTCCGTCCAGTCCGGGAGGGCCACCATGTCTTAGTCAGGACGGACAGTTCAACAGTGGTGTCCCACATAAACAGGCAGGGAGGAACACGCTCTCTTCCCCTGTTGAAGCTGTCTCGCTCTCTGCTGTTATGGTGCAGTGTTCATTTTCTGTCTCTAAGAGCCACCCATGTCCCGGGCCACCTGAACCTGGGGCCGGACCTTCTCTCCAGGGGGGGTCCTCTGGTGAAAGAATGGAGGTTACACCCTTTAATAGTGGCTCAGATTTGGGATCTATTTGGCAAGGCGCAAATAGATCTTTTTGCTTCCAGGGTAAATACTCACTGCCCCCTGTTCTTCTTCATAATCGACCACGATGCACCCTTGGGCTTGGACGTGCTAGCGCACCAATGGCCAGACGTGCTCCTGTATCCATTTCCCCCAGTGGAAATGATATCTCCAGTTCTAGAGAGTGCGTCGGCATTCCCCCTCTCTGATTCTAGTGGCCCCTTGGTGGCCCACAAGGTCGTAGTATGCAGAGATAATCAGCCTGCTAGCAGCGAGTCCTTGGGAGCTTCCTCTCCGCAGGGATCTCCTCTCTCAGGCGGGAGGAGAAGTGTTTCATCCGCGCCCAGATCTGTGGCGCCTTCATGCTTACCTGCTGAGAGGTTAAACTCGATTGCTAAGGGTTTGCCACCTAGTGTGATAGCGACAATTCAGAGCACTAGGGCCTCATCTACTAGAGGCTTGTACGCTTACAAATGGCGAACCTTCGAGCAATGGTGCCAGGACTGCCACACTCTCCCATTTCAGTGCTCTATTGTGGATGTTTTGACATTCCAGGAGCTGCTGGATAAGGGCCTTTCATTTTCGACAGTTAAGGTTTATTTAGCAGCTATATCTGCTTGTCATATTGGCTTTGACGGGGTGACATTTGGTGCACATCCCCTTGCCATACGTTTTCTAGAGGAGTTCACCGGCTGAGGCCCGTGCTTAAGTCCAGTGTCCCTGCTTGTGCCTTGTCTTTGGTGCTTCTCGCTTTGGCTTCGGCAAAGCGAGTGGGTGACCTTCATGCGCTGTCTGTGCATCCCTCCTGCACACAGTTCTCTCCCGATGGCCACAAGGTCGTATTGCGTCCAAATGCTGCCTATTTTCCCAAGATCATGCCTGCATCTTATAGCTCAATGGAGTTTGAGTTGCTGAGCTTTTGCTCCCCTCCTTTTGCATCTGAGGAGCAGAGGAGGATGTATTCTCTTTGTCCAGTGCGTGAGCTACGCACCTACATTGAGCGCACTCAGAATGTGCGTTTAAGTGACCAGCTGTTTGTCTGCTTCGCTAATCCAAATAGAGGTAGAGCTCTGTCCAAACTGAGGCTGTCCCACTGGATTATAGAAGCTATCTCACTGGCATATGGCACCAGAGGTCTTGCTTTGCCCCACGGGGTGAGAACTCATTCCACCAGGGGGATGGCAACCTCATGGGCTCTTTTTAAAGGGGTGCCTGTAGCTGATATTTGTGCGGCAGCTAGTTGGGCATCACCGCACATTTTTGTGCAGTTTTATCGGTTGGACGTTACAGCCCCTTCGGTGGCTCATGCTGTCCTTTCTGCTGGGTCTACCACTCACTAAGGATGCGGTGGTCCGATTCCGGTTTGGTGGCTGCTCTGCGGGGTGTGTATATATGTCCCATACTTATGTGTTGTACCGAGTGAATCGACTGAAAGGGAACGAATAGTTATGTCTATAACTTCTGTTCCCTGAAGGAGAGGAATGAGGTACAACACAAGGTGGCCCCACTGAGCAGTTTGGCTCGGTGAAGAGCGGCTATCGAACTGAGAGATGACTGTGATGACAGCGGCTATATGTGCAGGCGGGGCCGTGCGCGTGTCATCACACGTCATCTGCCTTAAAGGCGTGAATAAAGGCTTCTTCAGCCAGGACACGCGAGGGCGTGATATCCCATACTTATGTGTTGTACCTCGTTCCTCTCCTTCAGGGAACAGAAGTTATAGACATAACTATTCAATTCATATTTTCAAGTATGTTATTGCAACTCTTTAAACATTAACCCTGGCTAGGGTTATGTAATAAACCAGAACGTCAATGATGTTAGCAGTTCATTTGGCTCACAATACATGAGATACAAGAGAGTTTATTGCCCATAAAATGACAATTGTGAACTAGACCACAATTTGGGTAAGGACCCATTAGGTGATTAAATAAATTCAATTCTGACCAATACTGTAGAAGTAAAAGTTCTTGAGGACTTCGAATGGATGGATGGATAGATGGATGAACGGGCAGATGGACGGATGGTGGTTTGGGTTAAAATATCACGACTGCTAATGCTTACAAAGCTCCATTTTATTGCTTGCAAGGCTAACACATTCTCTCTGAGGAGTCTGAACAGCTGCAGACACCAAACAGAGATAAACATGCGTTTCAAAATCACCCTGTCACCCAAAAAAATTCAACAATTTGACTCAATAAACAAAAAAACAATAAAAATAGATTACTCGTCCTCACAGCAAAATGTGAAACTGTCATGTAAAACCAGAGTTGAGTGGAGCATGAGACTGACAATGTTTGCATGTTGCTGGTACAAAAAAATTAATATTTAGTAGACAAAGAAATATAATGAAGACTACATTGTTGGTGTGACAGAAGAGGATGCTGGGAATAGGGTGAGATGGAGGAAGAAGGTCTACTGTGGCAACTCTTAAAGGGAGCAGCCCAAAGAAGAAGAGGAAGAAGAAGTCCACACACTAGCTATACACCAGTTTTTCCTTTCCAGCTTGTTTTGGACTGCTTTTGCCCTCCAGTGCACATGAAAATCAGTTATTGTAAAATTAAAAAAAAAAAAGCCAAACTGCTGTCAGCTCCACAGTTCCACACATCTGTCTGACCCTGGTTTACACAAGGAGTCTCTGAAACAGTGAGGGAGGAGTGGAGGGGTATAAAAAAAACACAACTTCTCTTGTTTCTCTTTTCACTAATTCTCTGAGAGATTACTCTGACCACACAGTTCCCTGCAGTGCATAAAATCCCAGTTAAATAAGCTGCACAGAACAACACTGATCACTGATGCAGCAGTCATTTGTTTATCTGCTCAGAGAGACAGAGATATGTCTGCGTGCTCCGCCAGGCTGATTTTCTCAGCTAATTGCAGCACGGTGGCCTCGTGCATTCAATTCAGAGGCAGAACAAAGCTGAGAGCGTTTGACTCTGATCAGCTGGGACTGAGGACAGCACAGCGCGCACACAAACCCGCTCTGTGTGTGCATGTTTGCACGCAGCGTTTACAAGTAATGATATTTCTTTGGTGTCTGCCTTTGAGTCAAATGGACAGAGTCGGGTGATGAAATAGAAAGCTGAGTGTCCTGATTTACATGTTCTATATCTCCTACTTAGGTTGCTGAGGTTGTAAATAACGTTTATTTCCATAATGATATCTGGATGGATTTTTAAAATTAATTGTCTCTCTTATATATTAGTTGGTTCAATGGCTAAAAAACAAAAGAGATTAAAATTTTAATCAGGAACTAAACATACTGGGTACTTTCTGCTTATTAAATGACTTCAAGGATTATATAATACTTAAAAGATCAGACAGGTGAATTTTTTATTGTCAGTAACATACTTTCTGACTCCTCTGCCCTGTCTGTGGCACGCTGCCCTTAATCCGCGTATTAATACTGAAGACGAAAGTCTTAAAAAGCGGATCACAAATATTACTTTTTATTGTTTTTAAAAGAGGATCTGTAATAAACCGGGCACACTAGTTTTTCGAAAACATTAGCAGAGCAAGAGTGCATTCTAATAAGGATTATTTAGCTGTATGTGAATCATCTTTGCTGAGTTTTTTTTAGCGTTCTCTGTCAACTGCTACTTGAGCACACTGCTCGTGTTTATTGAATTGACTGTGAAGTAGAAGGGTGTGGCTTATTGTTTATTCATTTATTTATTTTTTGTAATCTTCGGCAGGTCTTTTGCAACACTGAAAGCACTTGGAAGATTTTGTTCTAGTGGAAATCGAATATAGAAAGTTGCCATCCTTCACAAATGTGCGAGTCTGCTTTGTTGGTTGAGTCAGCAGCAGACTACAGTACCCAACAGAGGCGACTCAAAATACTACAAAATGTTCTTTAAAACCACACTGCACACACAGATGATCCATAATATAGGCAGCAGAATGACTTATTGAGTCCTTGTTGTAAAACTCCAAGCTGTATTTTGAATTTAAGCAGGAGAAGAAAAAAAGACAAATGGCATTCTTAAGGACATAATCAGTAAAATACTGTCTGTGCAGAGAACAGAAGCTACTACTACAACTGGGACTAAGAATTCAGCTCGCACGTAATCTCACATTTTGTTCCACCTCCACTAAAAGCCGGCAGATAAAAATGCCACGGCTCCTGGAAACAGATGACAGGTGCCACAGTCGAGCCCAGATAAAACTGATGAGGAGGCATTATCTTCTTTTATGAAGCAGAGCTTCTTTTTCTTTCTTCCTGTAAAGCACACGACTGGTTGGACAGGAAGGATTGCAGCATCAGGGGAACGATAGTTAGACTAAGAGTGAAATTAGCTTTGAAAGTGAGGTCTGATATGAGAACGATGACAAAACATATACAGTAACCTTGACTCTTTCTTATAACATTACCTCAGTGTAAAGTAGCCCATTGCCCTCGTAGACTGACTTATTGAATGACGCTACAATAAGGAGCCCCGTTGCTATGGTCACACCATTAAGCTACAGCCTCAGAGATTGTTTTTATGTCCTCGGAAGGAAAAATTAAACAATCGCACGCTGACTTATTCAAGCGTTACAACGAGATGCCATCTTTTATCCTGCATGCCTGCAACAGTACCACAACCGACGAAAGCATTTTTAATCTGAGTGGGACCAACATAGTTAATTAACAATTAATTACGCAAAAGAGACAAGCACAATAAAGAGGTACAATTATGTTAATCGCAAGTGTCGGGGACAAGAAACGAGTTACTGGGATCATGAACCCAAAAATCTCTGCAAATTAGTGCAGGGTGGGTGGTGTCACAAAATTATTATCATGCCAGGCCCAGAATGCAGAGATACTAATAACAGGAGCCTTTAATTTTGAGCAACAACAATAAATTATGAAGGGAACAAAAGACTTATGAAAAGACTGAAAAGATTTTCAGTACAATATAAGTACTTGATTTTGCATCGCAAATATGTAAAACATGAGGCATTTCTTTGAGTTATATACTTGATAACATGTATGTGAAACACAGCATAGTATTTATTATGTGGAATATCTGAATGAATTCTCCATATTGTAGAGAATAAGCAGTGCTCCATTGAGCGAAAAGGGGTGAAAAATGTAGCCACTGGAAAAAAAACACTGCAGTTTCTCTAATGGCCACTTGAAACTGGGTCCAAAAACGAGTTAATCCTCCACCTGTAAAACTCAAAGCTTATTGGCTAACAGCTTCTCAATCAAAATGAAATTTAAGTTTATTTAATTTTCCTTGAAAACAGTGACTGAGCTTATTAACATCAGGAAAATGCAAGCCGAGCTAATGTCCAAGGGTAATTTTCCTATAGACCAGAACTCAATAGGAGCGGAAGTCGAGCAGTCACTTCCAGCTTCCAGGCACTTCTCACAGCCTGAATCCATGTCCATCTTTTATAAAGTTATATCATAATGTCTGTGATACAATAGGGATCTACTGCTTCATCATAAAATTTTACTGTGAACTTTAATCTGCTCTCCGTAATTATAATATAACTATAAAATCAAAATGGATTTAGTTGCAGGACGATATTCAGGTATTTTGGGCATACTTTATGTTTATTGGAACACACTGAATCTTTTCCAGTACACTGCTTGACACATTTATTAGACCACCATCCAGTGTAATGTTTATGCAGCAGCTGCTCTAAATTAACAGTACCGGTAATTACCAAAATCATTTGTTATCTTTCTGTAATGGTAAATCCACATTTAAACAGTATCTATGAATTTAGAAAAGTTTATTATTTTACAGAAAAAAGTAATGTTTGCACTTATGTTTGAAGTCCAGGGTACCTGCTTTAATTTGAGAATAAAAATGTGAATTCAACGTAAAATGGTTAAATAGCTTTTGAACAATTTCTAAAATATTTGTATTTTCTTGTTTTTATGTCAGGTGGTCAAATAAATGTGTTCAGCACTGTATATTGAAAGTTGTATTGGTGGGATTTGGCCTTATGGCCTTATGAAAGGAAAATAACGAGGACTGACATAAAAATATTATTAGCCACAAGTTGAGTTTAATTTCCAAAAAACCCTTTTATGATTATTGGAACTGACTCCTAGTATAATTAATATCAAAACTACAACTCTTCTGTGAATTCTACTGTCTTAATAAAGAAAGGTAAATGCACACTGACTGGTGATTCACTTTATATTGATTTTGTGTTTTATTACTCTTTTCTAAACCTATTATCTGTAGAATGCAAGTTTGTGCTTTAATAACTTTGAACCAAGTTTCTTTATGTACTTTTATATTACTTAGAATTCAAAAGCAAAAGGAAGCCAGTTGAAATGGAGGGCATGGTGGTTTCGAATGTACAATCCTTCACCTGTCACCGCGAGGGCAAGAAAAGTAGGAGAGTGTATGTGTGCTTGTGAGTTTGGATGTGAGCAGACAGAGCGAGCTGACCAACTGCCCCAGAGAGCAGAGTCTTCAACAAAACTGTGTGTGTGTGTGTGTGTGTGTGTGTGTGTGTGTGTGTGTGTGTGTGTGTGTGTGTGTGTGTGTGTGTGTGTGTGTGTGTGTGTGTGTGTGTGTGTGTGTGTGTGTGTGTGTGTGTGCAGATACAGATCATCTTCTTACAGGTTCTCTCTGAATTTGTTTTCATGTGGGACCTGAGCCACTGCAACACAGGAAAATCTGTGTGGGCGCATTTTTTATTCAATATTTGCAAAACTTTGATTATAAGCAACAGTGGCAGAACCACAAATATGCTCATACATTTGTTGGCAACACATGCCATTAAAATGCAGGACTGCTGTGTTTTTTGGTGCCTTGCAGGCAATAGATGAATCCCCTCCGGCTAGTACAACTGCATATGTAATGTAGTGTTAGGAGCTGCACAGGAAATGTGGGCCTAAGATTTTGTGTTTATTTAACAACGTAAGCTTGGATTTTAAAAAAAAGTATGGACACTTTGCAATATAGACAAAATAAATCTTACACAATATAAATGTTGCATTTTACCAGACAGCTGCACACGTTGAGTGAAAAGCAGCATAGATGTGTTATTGTTTTACAGAAAGTTAATACAGTGGACCAAGTTACTTAACATTTGTGTGGTTAATAGAAGTTATACAGAATTAAGCTTTATGTGTTAACCTATGTAGCACTTCAGCAAACAGAAAACTTTAAAAGTATATAGTTTAAGAAAATTAACTTTGGTGCTGGTGATCAGTGTGGTTTCAGACATTGTTAAGCATTTAATGTTAAAAACAGACTTGTCATATTATTAACACAACAATAAAGAACTGGCAGAATTTACAGAGTGCCTCTAAAGCTGACCTTCAACCTCTACATACACATAACCATACATTTGGCAGACTCAGTAGTCTCCCACATGATGTAAGATGTTACTGGTACTAACTCATTTTTATACGTATTAACTTTGACTGCCCTTGTAGTTTAAAACTACAGTTTTATTCCCCTACTTCAAGTTTAGTCTTAAAGCTCTGATCGTTTTTTTGTAATGCTCCAAAGCTTTTTTATATTTAGGGCTCTCTCTGATTTTCTTTAATTATTTGCTCTTTGTCATCTTCTAGCTTCTTCAGGCTTTATTTTAATTACTGTGTGTGTGTGTGAGAGAGAGAGAGAGCGAGAGAGAGAGAGAGAGAGAGAGAGAGAGAGAGAGAGAATCCCGGGTTCAAATCTGCCACTAAAGCCAGTTACTGCATCTGTTTTTCCTGGTCTTTCTCCCAGATCTCCAGCTCTTATTAAAAATAATGGCTAAAAAGCCCCAAAATATGTATACTACTAAACGTTGTTAACGAGGGAAATCTATTTAACAGTGAGAGGAAAAAAAATAAAATCGGGAAGCACTGTATGTTTTATTTCAGCCAGATACCATTTGAGTATTATCTGACAGCTACAGGAAAGTGTAGGGTAAACAGCAGGGACTGGGTTTATATTTATCATTGTTAGGTTTTAAAGAAGTTCTTATTTGGCTCTCTGTGCATTCACTGTGTGGACCAGTGTACCTCTTAAAGCGCTATATCATTAGTTCTAAATAACAGAATGATGACAGTCATTACTTCAGGTTAAATTAATAAGCAAGAGATGAAGTAATAAATGACAGCTTTCCTGCCAAGAAATGTAGTTCAAATACAACACAAACGATTAAAGCAAAGTTTACTCTGTAATTTGAAATCAAAATTATATTTTCTTTACTGGAAATGTTTAGTAGTTCCAAATATAACTTTTCGGTCTCTTTAATGACTAAAAATTTCCATCAGTGTCAGCCCTGAACAAGCTATATCAGTTGATCCCAGTAAGCAACGGTTAGAATCTCTTGAAAACAAGATCTCAAACTTAATGAGACCCAATCAGTGGTTGCGGGAGAGAGGCTTAGTTTAAGTATCTCAGGATCTTATTCATAATTGACAGGAAGCTGGAGTGCGATGTGAGTAATGTCACGGTTGTGTCATTATGAAGAGACAGCTGAGCTAGAAGCTGAAACTTCCTACTTATCAGAGTATCTACCTTCCAGCTCTCACCTAAGGTCATGAAATTTGGGTGATGAAGGAAAGAATAAGATTGCGAATAAAAGCAGCTAATATGAGTTTCCTCCATGGGGTGTCCAGAGCTCTTACAGATAGGGTGAGGCTATCTGTAAGAGCCCCAGCTTCATCGTATCAAAAGGAGTTAGTCGAGTTGGATTGGGCATCTGATCAGGATGTCTCCTGGGCGCCTCCCTTTGGAGGTTTTCTGGGGATACATCTAAATGGGAGTTTACAGGTATATACAAAAAACCTGCT
Organism: Rhamphochromis sp. 'chilingali'; assembly: GCF_963969265.1. Taxonomy (NCBI): domain Eukaryota; kingdom Metazoa; phylum Chordata; class Actinopteri; order Cichliformes; family Cichlidae; genus Rhamphochromis; species Rhamphochromis sp. 'chilingali'. Next base: position 20,531,893 of record NC_137932.1, on the reverse strand, counting down.
GCCTGCTGCAGAAGTTACATATGTCATCTGGCCTGGAAACCCCTTGGGATTCACCTGGAGAAACTGCAAAGTGTTTGTGGTTACCCTGCTGTCAACTTTAGATAAGCAGAAAAGATGATGGATGGATGGATGGATGGACCCTATACTATATAACTTTTCATTCAAAATTTTAAGAAACTTTGACTTTTACCAAAGATTTGTTGTGACATCCATTCTCAAGCAGAGTACACATGGTTGCAGGACAGCTAATAGGACACGAGCAGCAGAAAGGACAGGAAGAAAAAGTAGAGCAGCAGCCTGTTCCAGCTCCATGTCAGCTCTCGCTGTGCGTTGTGGCAGCTGGAGGGTTGTTGCGGTTGTTTTTCTTGGCATTAGAAGTCAGGTAGTGTCTGTTCCCTCCAGCAACTAGTCATGAAATGCGGGAAAAGTTTGAACGGTCTCAGCAGTAGGTGCAGGAAAGTGAAGTCTGCAACATTTAACTTTGTCCTCAAACTGATGGAGCTAAAAGTTTCCACAGGTGTCTGCTGAGGTTTGGGATATTTTTAGAAGCGAGTGGGTAGACTGTAATTACACACTGCACAGACAGGTGAGGAGAGAGGGTGGTGGTGGGGGGGTTAAAAACACACACGAAAAAAACCCTCTCTTTTACACACAAACGTACGCACATACACACGTCTGATTGGCAAGGCTTATCGGATGCGTTTCCATGGTAACTAGACACAGCTGCTTCTATTAAAAGGGAGGAGGTTGAAAAAGGTGAAGAGGGAGAAAGAGAAATAGGGAAGTGAGGGGGAGCACAAATGAAAGAATAACAGAAAGGGGAAAAAAGCCAGCGATAGAAAAATGGCTGAACATATTTCTAATTCAAACCCTGTAATTTACACTCAGCTGGTGACGCACATACTAAAAGCAGTGATTGAGTTAAAGGAAGCGAGGCGGGCAGGTTGGCAGTCAGGTGCTATCTAATCAGCTAGGGGAACAAAACACATTGTAGACAGATGATAAATGAGTTGCTGGGAGTGATTATGACCAATCAAGGCTCCCACTGATTAAAAATAACTGTACTGCAAACTTGCGTGTGCCTTGGCTGTGAGATAAAACTAATTAACATGATCATAAATACGTTGAATAATCTTTAAAACACCACTGACATAAAGAGCATTGACAATTTGCTTGCTAGTTATACAGTACTGTGCAAAAGTCTCAAGCCACCCCTCATTTCTTCATATTTTGTTACCAAGAAGCCAGACTAGTGAAAATAATAGAGCAATAGTTCTTCAGACTTCCTGGTCACCAAAGCCTTCACTTGGACAATAGCTGCTTTTTTACTCATCGTCAGTCCAGTCAGCAATATGTCTATATATTTAAGGCTCTGGACACTGACCAACCAAGCAGTATAAAAGTCACTTAACTCGAGGGGTGAACCATGTTGTTTTGTATTAGCCAGAAAACTTGGCATATCTCAGCATGGTATGCAGTCTATCCTGAAAAAAAAAACCTGAAAAAAAATGGACAAGTGGAAGACAAAAGAGGTGGAAGGCCTAAAGAAAAAACAAAACAAACACCTTTTACAGCAGGTGAACACCATCTGGAAGTAATTTCCATCTCATCAGAAACAGTGCCATATGCCTGTCAAGAAGCCATTGTCATGGAAAGGAAACAGGGAGAAAAGGCTGAAGCATGTCAAATTACACAAGAACTGGGCTCAAAATTGGTGGCAACAGGTCTTATGAAGGGATGAAACCAAATCTGAAATTCAAATCGTTGTCAATATGTACAAAGAAGGTCAGGAGAGATGTGCAACAGATATTTTCATGTGATCACTCAACCTTGATGAAGATATCCATATTATGTCAAATTCAGTGTGCAAAATGACAAGAATGTGATGATAAAGTGAAAACTGTGGCCATGATGGAAATGACCATCCAAAACCTGCATCAAATTTCTCCAAAAACCTGAAAAGGTAACACTGTGACTTAAAGAAAGTAGTAAAAAAATGCAAACAATGATGCCAAACACCTAAAAGCAAAACTTTCAGGTAGCTAAAACAGAAATGAACAGACACAATTCAGTTTTATTTACATATCCCCCATTCACAGAAACAAGGTACTTAAATACTGTAAGATAAAGATGTAAAATATCAAAGGAAAATTGATCAGCTGATCCCCTAATATTGTCTTAGAAATATGAATACCTCATATCTTGTTAGGGACTGGTGCTGAGTATGTGGACTTATATCAGGCTTAACTTTATACTGTAAACTTGCAGTTATGTGGCAATGCATTTCAATCTTGTGATTTAAAACAAATATAATGTACAAGTAAGGGCTAATACAGTGCTTTGTTGGACCCCAAAACTGCAATTTACTCAAATTCAGTGTAAGATAAGGAGCATATGGAGAGTTTACAGCCCGCCCACGCTGTGAAACATTAATGGACAGGGACACATCAACAGAGCCCTGATTACCAACATTCAGCTAAAGCAGCTTTGCGCTTTTATATACTGCAATTTTCCATAATAGGCATAAAAGCCTACAGAGTGCAATGAGTCATGAGTAGGTAGGGATTAGTGCTGGGCCTCAGCTGAGGAACATAAAGTCAAAACCTCATGTATGATTCTGGAACCAGTACTAATAAATAACAGACAAGAAGGAAATAATAGCCAAGGTGAGATCAAGTCACAGGGTTTCCATGCCTTTCTGCTAAATAACTGACATACAATCTTTCAAACATGAGCCACTTCAGGGATGTGTTTAAGCTTTTTAGAAAGACACATAAAAGAAACCCCTAATGCAGGTGCTGGTTGGAAAAGAAAATGCTTGTGAAAGCAGCTAGCAAGACTTTGATCTGTCTCTTTGTACTCATTTCATCATTTTCTACAATAATAGTGGTTTACATATCACTTCAAGCTATAGTGGATAAAATGAGAAAAGTGACAGTCTTTTTCCTGCACTATTTCTTTGTTCTAAGCTCTTCAATCCATTGATATATCTTGATCGTGCGAGGCTGTTTTGTGAGTAGCTGCCTGAGTCTCACCAAGGTGCCATTTGGCAGCTGTGCCTTTGTGCAAGAGCCCTGGTAATATAGGACTGAGACACAACGGTTCAGTTTTACAAGGGGTTCAAGCCACATATAGCAGACAAGACACTGTGATTCACATCCAAATTGGACCTTTGCATTTCAAGTTTTTTTTTAACTTGATGATTTGTTTCATTTTACCTACTTTTTACTGGTTAGATTTAGGCACTAAGTGCTCCTCGGTAAGGTTTGGACACTAAAAGCTATTTGGTTAGGTTGAGTGATTAAAAACCATTTGGTGAGGTGTATGCACTAAAAACTTACTTGTATGGTAACCAAAAAGTTAAGTGCAGCCTTGTGGATAACTGAGGCACATCAGCCGGTTTGATAAAACTGCATTGCTTGACACCCAGGGAACGAGAATGGACTGGGTTTATATGTGATCAAAATAAATCAGTGCTGACTCACGGCTTCATATGCAATTCAAAAGACATTCTCACGTGAAAGTTTACTGCTTAACTCACAGCAGACTCTTTTTTAGTCTTCATGAAGCAGTTTTTGTCTTTCATACAGCTCAACTGATCTGGTCTGTATCTGTGATCAATTGTAGTGTCCTTTCACAGAGCCAAGAGGAGGTGCAGGACTCCTTTCCCCCCATTAAAGTTCTTAAATGGGTTTAGTGAGAGAAAATGTCCAGTTTCAGCACAGTTTTAGTTCATACAACTCATACAACTCAGTCAAACAAATAATCAGTGCTAAATTTAGCACCATCATGCTACCCAAAGCAGATCTCTGCAATTAATTTTAATCACTGTTAATGATACAGCACATATGTGAAAACAGAGCACCCCACATATGGTGACAGGTGAGTGATCGATGTGTGTTTCATTGAGTTTTTCTGCCTCTGCTGTTGCTGCTGCTGTTGAGAATCAGGTCAGATGAGTCACCAGCAGCACAGGCCCAAAGCTACAATCTCGCTCTCTAATCCACTCTCAGCCTGATGTGATAATGTGATCCCATTCAGTCTGCTCTTCTGTTGACTGCTAATGTCTCGCGGTTTGTGCGCTTCTTTACTGCATGGTCATTTGTTTGAGTTAGAGTTTGACAGGTGCACGTGTTTGAAGAATGCCACTGTAAAAGTAAAACTACTGTTGAGTTTGAGCATTTAAGCCTATGAGGAAGGGAAACAGTCTGGTCACAGACATTTGTGTCTGTAAGAGTTGGTTTAGTATAAACTTAGTTGTTTTTCTTAGTCTTTTCTGACAGTTGTTAAGCTGGACGGCATTTTTTCCTGTGGGAAAACATCCTAGTATTGAACTGCTGTTTGGACTAATGTGAAACAGGGTGAAAGTTCAGTGGAGTAGAGATGGATTGGCAGAAATTAATCTGCAACTCTCAGAGGCTTAGATAATCTCTAACCTTCAACAAATAAATCAAAAATGCACCCGAAAGTGCACAATAACACTGAGGTTATGGTGATAAAGTGCTTGCTGTAAATTGGATAACTGAATCATAAAAAAACGCAATCTAAATATTATGGGGCATTTAAAGTATGTCTATTTATTTTAATAACACAAATGAGTATGTTGATGATAAATGTACACAGATTATCCCTAGTGCCAATGTTTTTTTAAAAACAGTAATAAGCTGATGGAATCAAGAAAATAATCAACAATTGTTTACTTATTTATAATTATTGTTGTCATTTCCGAGCAAAAATGCCAAATACTTGTGAGGTCAGACCAAAAAATGCTCTTGCCAAGCAGTATCAAGATTTTTAAAGCAGACTCTAATTTCCTGAAATATAAAATCATTTTATTCTTCAATAAACAACCAGAAATAACACAAAAATGTATAAATGAGTGTTAAATAAGGTAGCATTAACTCACTGTCTTGGCTATACGCAAATTAATCGTGCTTATATGTGTTGTCACCATACCAAAGATTTCTTTTAAACCAGGTAAAAACCTTAAGGTGTGCTGTTTTTGAGCCACAAAATAATATGAAAAAAAACATCTGTGAAATTGGTGAATTTTGGAGGCGCAGGGAACTTTTAAAAGGTATTCTTTACCATTTTCACACATTTTACTGAGGAAAAGGTTCAAAGTCAGGAACAGGTTGGTCTGTAGAAAGATCAATATTAATTCCGGCCTTGTGAAGGAATCTAAACTTTGGTCTTCTGTGTGAAGTTAGACAGTTGACCAGCTAATGAACAAACACACACATCATCCAGATATAAAGAGATCGCTGGTCAAACGGTGCCTTTCTTTTTTTTTTTTTTTTTTTTTTTTTCTAAATGACATCAGAAACAGCAGTATGCGACATTACGTGATGGCAGAGCTTCAGTTCATCCTTTGTCATTTTTTTTTTTTTTTTTTTTTTTTTAATAAATAGGACAGGGGGAATGAATGAGAGAGAGAGGGGGAGAGAAAGAAAGAAAACCAAAGGGGAGAAGAGACGGTGAGAAGGGGGGGGAAGAGAGAGAAAAAAAAAAAAAAAAAACTCCTGGGTCACCTGTATGGAGAAAAAACAAACAAACAAACAAACAAACAAAAACAAACAGAGGAGACAGCAAACAACAAAGAGCAACATAATAATAGAGAAAACAAAGCACCATCACAATAAACTAGCTAGTCATAGATATCAGTATTTACTAAGTAATAAACGATATTGTGCAGCACGCAAGATAGACAGCGCACAGTGTGCTTTGAGGCAGCAGCCAAGAAAGCTTTAGTCCGCGTCTGTGAATACCCATGTGTGCATACCTGTGTGGATCAGCATGCTTGCATTCCAAAGGTTTCTCCATGTAATGATCTGCTAGGGAGTGTGGGGGGGCCACAGCCCCGTCCTCCAGGGTGTGAAGCGGGTATGGAGGAGATCAAAACTCCAGACATCCAGAGGCCCCCAGAACACAAGAGACCATGGAAGACCAACAGAGGGGCAGCCGCGCCACTGTCCCAGTAAGAGCTGAGGAGAGTCCCAGATGAGGGCTCGCCCAGCAGCCGCGGAGCAGAAGTCAGGGGGAGTTGCAGTGACGCGCCCGTGAGCTCCGCCGGCCCCCAGCTGCGCCTGAGTGACCGAGCCCTAGGCCGAGAGGCCGGGGGCACCCCACCTCCAAAGGGGCCCGAGCGAGCCCCAGGCCCCAGGCCCCGACAAGCGGCCGCCAAGGAGTGAGCCGGTGTGTACCCGGACGCCCACCCCCAGACACAAAGAACCACCAACACACCGACACCTGAGGGAGTCCGCCACCGGCAGGGGAAGTGGTGGTGGGTGGAGATAGGCCTCCAAACCTTGGAGGGCCTGAGGTGTCCCCAGAGAGGTGGCGTCTGATACCCAACCTGACATATAGACACAGACATACAGGCACACACAGACACAAACATCCATTCCCACCCTCATGCTCTCATATGCACTCACTCCACACTCAACCAACGTGGAGACAGACATAAAGAGACGCTGTACACACAATCACACTCCCCAAGCGTACTCTACAAACCGGGTCTAGGTACCCTTGCCCCTGGAGGGGGGAATTGCACCCAGACCCAGGTGGTGTTACCCTTTTCCCTGCGGTGGGGAGAGGCAGACCACCCCGACTCCGCAGCAGCAGGGAGGCCCCACACCCCAGACCGCAGTCGGACGGCCAACTCCTCCTACTAGCCCTCCCGCTCCAGCAGGCCGCAGAGAATGGGGGTGGGAGAAGACTCCAAACCTCCCTCCACCCGCTCATTGTAGTGTTGATGCATATGTGTTCTAAGGTGCAATTAAAACCCAGGAGGGCATGGAGCTACCTGCCAAGGAGCAGCAGGTAAGCGCATAGTCCCTCCTGCTAACCCTCAATGACTAAGTGTATTTAAAAACGGTGCCTTTCTAACTGCAGATTCATTGACATGTCAGGCTCTCACTGTCAGACAGAACCAACCCCCAAGTAGGTCAAATCAGGATGATGAAAACTGCAGCAAAGTCATTACTTTCTTCAATTTTTCAACATATACTGGTGAAGTACAGATAACATTACTTGACTGGAGTGAAAATATGTTGGCAGTTAGAAATATTTCTAACTGAAACATGTCCAGTAAAGAGTCAAATACTATTTTTTTTAGCTCCCCCCACAGTGCTACCAGTTCTTTCTTCGCCACTGAATTTCATTGACATTTCCTAGTCTCTGGTCATCGTATCGCTGCTTATCTCTTCCTGTGGGGTTTTACTTTCCACCTCGCTACATAAATGACACACTAATTCCTGCACTTGCTTTGTATAACTTATGAATTGTGTGTTTAATACAATGCCAATGACTGTGCCTCCACCCACAGTATTTCTATGCAACGATCTGATCTCATTCTAAGCTGGATCATCACTCCTCTGCAGTTCACCTCCTACCATATAACATTTAAATTGTAGATGAATAATAGCACTGTCTTCAGTTGGCAAAACACACAGTGACACTCTCCGTTAATAGCTTCCTGTTTTTCCATCTTTCTTTTTCTCGACATGTCCTCGTTGTGTTTCCAGGCGGTGGCCGGCTTGTCCAGCCGACCGTCTCTCTCCAGCTGTCTCCCTTTCTGCGTTGGCTAACTCTGACTGACACTGACCCTGCCCACAGGCTAAAAACAACACAGCAGTTTCAAATGCATTCATTTCTGCACACGCACACACTTGCAACACACACCCACACAATGAGAGATACACAGTGGTTGGTTTGTGGCAACGACAGCTTGATCTAATCTGACCTCAGACTCTGTTGTCTGGTTTTAGGTCTTTGTGTGTGTGTGGATATGTGCTCACAGCTGTTGAATGATGAGGCACACTCCATCACCTGCGTCCCAGTCATCCTCCTGTGAAATAGCGGATGGCTGTCGCCCTAAGAGATACGCACAGTGGCACACACTGATGTCTGGATTGTGCTTCTCGCTCATGCCTCAGTATATCTTATCTGTATCCTGTCTTAATCTTTCTCTATGTGTCCCTAATGTCTTCCTCCTGTCTTAAAAGTTGTCGGTGTCTGCATGCTGTGCTGCCTCACCAGAATGACTATTCCATCCAAACTACCAGCTACCATAGAAAGTATAAAGTATAAAAGACCAGAGTAGTCAACACACAGTCACACACTATTTAGTGACGTCGTGTTATGAAGCCTTGAGATCAGTGTTTTCACCATTGAAACAGGATGTGACAGGCAAGGGAAAAACCAAATGCAATGCATGTTTATTGTTGAAAGACTTTTGATTCATCAGTCCATTAGAATATTTTAGATAATCCTCCTTTCTGAATCCAATATTTACCACATTTTACAATATTAATGACATTTTTATTTAATATGACCTCAAACTAGTGATTTAACCCAAAAAGTCATTTGGAAAGTTTTATACTGCGGTCAAAGAGCTGAGGGTCATCCCACATAGCAGACAGGTTTAGGGATGGGTATTGATAAGATTTTCACCATTCCGATCCAATTTCGATTCTGTTTAACGATTCGATTCTTTATCGATTCTCTCATCGATTATTTTTAAAAAAGGAGAACACTAAGGTCGATTAGCTTAGAACTTTGTTTTATATCTTCTCTTTGAATAAGATAGAAATTTAGGAGTAACATGGCCTTACAAACCCAACAGTGAGATCTTAAGAGATCCACAGCCCACGGCTCTTCAAAAATTGTGACTGTAAAATAATAAAATAAATATTCTTCTGTAGCAATAACAAAGTATAACATAAATTATTCTGTAGCAATTACACAAGAATATCCAGTAATGTCCCTGCCTACAATTAAACACATTCACTTACCGAAAATCGGGGGCATCTGCTGTGGCAAATGGGTGCAAGCCTTTTACCACAAACTTAGTCACTGCTCGGTGACATTCGTCTATCCTGGCCTGAAAGGAGACGCTACCGGTAGACTGCAGCGAGAACTGCCAGCATCTGAGCCAGCCAGACTCTGTCTCTCTCATCATGGTCACCTAAATGCACAGTAATGGCAGGTTTTGTAATAAGGCAGATCGCGCTAACATAATATGCACTGTTAGTTGGTTATTTACCTGCCGCATTAATGGAAGAGGATGTGCAGACGTTACCGCTGCTGCTGGGTTGAGATTCACGATTCCGGAGCGGAATTAAAAACACAACATTCATTTAAGGTTATCGTGTGTTTTGTGAGCAAATGCTTTTGCATATTCATAGTGTTTCCTCCCTTAAATGAAATATCTACTTTTCAAGTATTGCAAGTTGCCCTGTTGTCATCCGTTCTCGTAAAGTATAACCAAACTTTTGAGCGTTTGAGCCGCTTAGGCGCCGTGTTTCCTGACAGGTAAATGACACTCCGCAACATGGTGACGTCATTCGGGGCGAATGGAATCGATAAGGGAATCGTTTGCAAAAATGGCAAACAATTCCAAGGAATTGAAACAGTGGGAACCGGTTCTTGTTGAGAACCGGTTTTCAATACCCATCCCTAGACAGGTTTGGCCCAGATCTGGTGTCAAGCCGACACTGCTGGCTGACTTCTGGCATGGTAAGTGGTATGTCATCCAGGTATGGGCCAGGTTTGGCATAGATGGCATTGTTTATGTGATGGCATGCCATATCTGGCTCGTTTATGGTTTGGTTTATGTGTCCCAGGCTCATAAAAAATAACAGGTCTTCCCCAGATGCGGCATCAAGCTGGCACTTCTGACTGACTGGTGTCATGGCAGGGTGTATGTCAACCAGATGTGGGCCAGGTCTGGTAATTATGGCACTATTTATGTTTTATTTTTCTATTATTCATTCTAATTTGTGTTGTACAGTTATTTCATTTTTAACCTTAATTTTTTATATTTTATTCCTTCCTAGTTAAATTTACACTTTTTAATTTTTCATATTTATTTCCTATCTTATTCATAGCCTTTTCCTTTTTTTTTTTTTCTTTAGGTCACGAGCAGTTGTCTAAGCATTTCACTGCATATCGTACTGTGTATGACTGTGTACGTGACAAATAAAATTTGAATTTGAATTTATTATAGTACTGCAACAAGACCCAAATGCCTTGTATACTGCTATGGTAGCCAAAGTTTCAAATCCAGGTTTGACAGGTTTGTGAGTGTACACTTTATGCAAAACCTAGTGAGGGGGTTACTTATGTTTCCCACCGGGCGGCTGTAGCTCAGTAGGTAGAGCAGGTCACCTACTGATCAGCAGGTTAGTGGTTCGATCCATGGCTCCTCCAGTCTGCATTAGGCTGTGTGGCCAGCAGTGTGTTTGCAACTGGTCTTGTGCTGGCCCATATGTGGGCCACCTCTAGCAAACCAAATCTGAACCACCAAAGGGCCGTCATTCTTTGCAGTGTGTGGGCCAGATCTGGGCCATACCAATTTTGCTATGTGGGATTTTGTCACAAACTCCAATACGTTAGGAGGTTAAAAAGAATGCAGATCTAAGGAACTTAGATCTATGGCATATGTGGGGCATATGAGTATGAAAGCCCAATACTAACCTTTTTCTACAAGTCAGATCTGAAAAATCATATTCATACTACCAATCAGTTAGTTAGTTAAACAAAATAACTCATCACAGATTCACAGAATCTTTGTATAGGCTTTTCTATTCCTATGCTATCGTACGTTTCCCATGGCAGTCTTGAAAATAAAAGTGTAAGACAAGCCCTGAATACTAGGAAAGTTGTGCAATTCTGTCTGCCATGGAAACCGGTAAAAAAGAATAAATAGCTGCATTTCGACAGTCTCATTACATAAGCAAAATCATGCACAGGTTAAACCGTTTTGAATACAAATTGGGGCTCTGTGGATCCTTTACAGGATTTCAATAAAAACCCTCTACATACAATTTAAAGCTAAAAGTTAAACTTTGGAAAAAGAAAAGAACAATATCTACAGTTTTAATAAGACCACAAGTGCTGGGAATGTTGGCTTTAAGGTAAAAACTGTCTATATCATGTTATAAGGATATTTTTCATAACGCTATGGGGATTCTATTTTGGGTAAATGTGTGTTTTACAACAACAGAAAGAATCTCCATGTTTTATTCCTCATCATCCCTCCACCACGCTGTATTTCAGTTTAATTTCTTTAAAAAACACTCATCGCCACATCATTGGGTCTACTCACGCATTCAGACTTATTTTTCTCTGCGTCACAGTTTGCTTTCGGTCTAAGAAAATCTCTCCTGTTCTTTAGATTCATACTCATTCTCAAGCACAGCATCGACCACCCTCGCCTCATCAGCTGCACCAGCGCTCCACGCCTGCCACTTTGCTCTGCACTCCGTCTCTCATTCATCCTCTAAGCCCCGCTTCTACCTTCAGCCCTCACCACCTGCTGAGTTGGCTACAGTCAACTTCAATCCCTTGCCTTCATCATTGCTGCACTTCTCTATGATCTTTAGGATCCTAAGTCTGAAATCTTCACTGGTCATAATGCATTGTTCAAAGCAACAAATAAAGACTCTCTTAATCCTACCAGAAGAATCTTCCTACATCTTAATTAAATATGCTAGGTAAGATAATCTAGAGCAGTGTTAAACCAGTCCACCACAGAGTCCAATTTGACCCAATGAATGGCTTTAAAAAAGGCGTAAAATGCAGTCCTATTGTAGTGATGCGATGCCAGCATTACTGCAGAGAAGTGAAAATGTATGGAAACCAAATGTAAACTAAATGTATGTTTAGATATAAACATCATGTTTAATTCATAAAGACATAAAATACTTTGCTGCTTGCTTACAAAAATGTGAAGGTTGTGGCTGTGAATCTGTAAATATAACAACATCACACTTACTAAGGGGTTGCTTGGTGCCTCACCCAGGACCAATTTGTTTTACTATACCTTACCAGGGGGCACGTTTCCCCTAACAACATAGCTCCTGGGATCACTTGGGTAGGCAGACACCACCACCAGATTAAGGTGGACATTCAAAAATGCACAAATTAGCTTCCTCTAAGGTGTGTCTGAGCTCAGTCTTAGAGATAACACTTTGGAGTGGTCCAGGCTTCTTACTGTAATGTCTTCTGCATGCCTCGTAGTTGAAGTGGTTCAAGGATGTCCTTGGTTTGCCTGAGGATCAGACCTGAGGACAAACCAAGGACATGATGGAGAGAATGTGGCTCTGCAGGCTTTACCCCTGGAAGAGCTTGTAGATAACTGGGCCTTGGCATCAATCCCGTAACAGGGATGGATAGAGAAATTTAGAGGAATACTGTTTTCATATAGGTTAGTTTACAATAGATTAAGTTTATCTCTCCTAGTATGTGATACTATTCGGGAATTTGAAGTAATGGTGCAAATTATCATTGGATGAATATAACATAATGCATAATAAACTCTTTCTCATTACTGCAGAGGACAAAAAATAACATAAAGGTAAAAACCATGAACTCCCTGCTATTAAGATGAAGCAAAAGCCAGAATTAATCGGCTCACCAGGTCATCTCGCCCATTCTGTTTTGCCTGATTTACAGCCCTCTGCTTCTCCTTTGCCAGCACCAGGTCAACCACTGGTGCATGAAAACCATTTACAGTGTGATCACTTTCTGTTGAGTCATGCTGTAGATCACAACTGCACAGCTGGAGGTCATTCTCTAAGACTATAAGGTCTACCGCCTTATGTGACAACAATTTAAACGCGTTAATCATACTTCCTCACCTCGAGTACAAAGCTATGAATCTGTTCTGACTTCAGATATAGTCCAATGAAGATGCTGGTGTCAGTGTTCAGCACAGAAAAGCTGTTACGAACCCGTGTAGCACAAGTAGTGATGTATGAATGGGACGATCGTTATAAAGAGAGTGTTAAAAATAGCACAGCACCGGGTCCCTCTGGAAACTGCATGGCTCGTTCCCTCTCTTTCCTCATCTTTCTTCTGCTCTGTTTTGCTCACACAGTCACAGCATACTGAATTCCATTAGAAGAGGCATCAGTGTCTGTAGCACTTGTAGCCTGCAGCTTCTTTCTCACGCATATTCGGTGTGTGTGTGTGTGTGCGCGTATGCCTATGATGTCACTATTTGTTGTATTTTAGACGCAATGGGACTGAGTGAACCCTCTTTAAACAGTGCGGAGGAACAGAGTACTAGTCTTTATACTAAAGGTTGTAGATTAATGCCTGATAAGAATTATTTTAAAAGACAGCTTCTCTGGTGAACAAAGAAAACACACACTTCAGTTTTTCTGTGGGTTTAACATTGGGGGGGTCGTGGTGGGACCTGAATTGCAGCCTGGTCTCATAGCAAAATGTGAAAAAAAACCCAAAAAACCACAAAAACATATTTATGGACTCAAACTGTCCATTTGTTTGCTTGCTTTTTGTGTGAGTCACCATGACATTGAAACTAATGTATCTAAATTAAGTTTTGTGTTTGCATCATGTAAGTTGCCTTGACTTTTCAGCAGGGACATATCACCATGGCAACCAAGAAACCTTTAAAAGAAGAGGCAAAGCATGAAGCTTTCACCAAAATGATCCACAAATTGGAATTTTTTCACTATTACAAGTGAATAATATAAATGCGCTTGGAAAAATGTTCAGGGGCATTAAAAAAAAAAATAGAAGAATGTGTGTCCAGAAACCCAAATCGGCAGATTAAATGTTGTGGCTAACAGCTGGGAGGGGCTAGCAGCTACAGTCAGCAAGAGTAAAGACACATGGAGGATAGCTTTTTATTTCATTTCCTTCTTTCTTTTATCATAAGTTTTATACAGATGGTATAGTTGTTGGCACAGTCGTGTAATAAGTGAAAGACAGCTAGTGTAAAAATCAGCCAAATGAAAACATGTGGGGCTACCTGCTGTGGGGACCCCTTGGGAATAAGGGAATAGCTAAAAGTAGCAATAAAAAAACAGGCCACTTTAAACTGATATAAAGGCATACTTAATATTAACGATGATTTAGTGATATTACTGTAATTAAAAACATTTTAATGTCAATTAACTATTTTATTAGAACAAAATAACCATGATAGCTGTACTTTGCAACAATGCTCTACTTTTGGACTTTCAGACTCCTTTACACACTCTTTATTTCAGTTTTTTGAGTTCAATAAATCCACACTTGTTCCAATGAATGAGCAGTTGTAATCTCATTATTAACCAAAAAAAACATAATTATAAAACTTGCCATAATTGAGTGATATGCAGTGAAACCACCCGAATCCCTGTGATACAGATTTTTTGTCATGCCGCCCAGCACTCGAGGAATGTCAAGCTGGAGGGAAAACTGATCCACATTACACAGTCATCCTTTTAACATCTACTGCAGCAGTTAGGCTGAGATGCTCTGCACATAGGTGTGTGTTTGTGTGAGCACGCCTGTGATATAAGATAATATAAGATAAGGTGATATAAAAGACAAGGGTGAGATGTCGTAGCTCACATACAGAGGTTTTATCAAAACAAGCAGACAGATAAAAAAGCATCAGAGAGCTGAAGGGAAGCAGTGCCGTGGAGTTAACACGAGGCAGGCGAGCATTCTGCTGAAGTGGTAATAAGCTGCGAATCCACAAATGACTGTCCACATATTGTGTCAGTGCAAGCAGAACTGACACCAAAAGGCTTTGCACAATGTCCCTGGCTGTGCTCAGCCTGGCATTCAAAAGCTGAACATTGCTGAATACATGTTGGACTCAGAATGTTCATCAAGTTTAAAAAACTGCAAATATCCTCCCACCTAACTTGAAAGTGTTTAAAGTTTGTCTGTTGTACTTAGTGTTTTGTATGTAATGTTCTTCTTGTCTGCATGCTAATTAAAAAAAAGAATAGGAAAATAATTTTTCTGAAATGGCAAGCACAGAAACTCACAGGACAGTTAATGTTTCACTTAAACTCTTTCTTTTAGCAATGACAATCTAAAACACTAAGATTGTATTAAGTGTGTTTCCCTTAAACTTATGTAGAGCACTTTTACTGTGGTATATTAAGTTATATTTATAGGTCCTATATATGCTCCGAAGAAACCTTTTCACTATAAAGCCACGATAGCACATTTCATTTTACACTAGTGTTTCATGAATCCATTCGCTACCAGAAGAAACTATATCTCTGTGTCCTGCAGGCATCATTTATGCACGTTCAGTTTATTCTTTTTCCATTCTCCTGTGTCCTTGGCACTAAACCAGTATATGTGTAATACCTTTTGAATTCAGTCTACTCATTAAGTACACCCTAACTACACCCTGATTGATTGACTTTCCCTAAGAGCAGTTCCTCAGCGATTCCTGTTAATTAAATGTCTATTTTCTGTGTATGAATTGCTACGTGCATACTGTGTGATGAAAGCTCCCAGCAATTCAGTACGGAAAGAATAAAAAAAGCTACTGTGCTAAAACCATGTGATGCAGATAGTTTGTTTTTGGATATATCATTATTGAACATTCATTACTCTTGACTGTGGAAACTCTGTGAAAGTGTTTGTCTTTCATTTCTCAGGATCACTTTGTGAACCTTTTTGACCTTTCAGCTCCAAAATACCAAGTTTATACACCATCTTCCAAGCTGAGCAGAACTACTGGAAGCATTAGAGAAACTTGGGGGAAATACACCACATCATTCCCAAGCCAGAAAACGGGCATAATCTCTTCACTGTGTCCTGGCTATGCCCTGGGGTTTCCTCTCAGTAGGATATGCCTGAGCTCACTTGGAATGTGTCCAGGCTTTCCTAGTCAGATGCAACAACTAGCAACTAAAACAGTGGTTATGGGTGACACATTTGTCACTGTTAGTAAGCCCAGCAACATTAACACAGCCCCGTAACTATGTATACCGGCACACTGGACTCAGTGCCATGTTCTCCTGCACGATCGGTATCATATTTAGAAAAAGTAATTCAGTCCAGGAATAGAAGGTAGAAACAGGGAGTCAAAACAGGAAACAAAGCCGTCGCTGATCTTTTTTTCTTTTCAAAGTTCTCGACAGACCGTCTCATCATCATCCAGCTGTTGAAGGAAGCCCCTCTCTATCACTTTTGCAGTGATATATAATTAAAATGCTGGTAAGGATGTGCATGCTTGTACACTCATTTTCAACAACAGCAAGCATAAACCGCTGATTTTAGACATCCTTCAGAGGAAGCTAATTTCCACCTCTTGTATCTGCAATCTTCTGGCCACTACTCCCAGTTCATGGCAATAGGTGAGAAAAGCTCACACAGTATATATCCACAGCTTTGCTTTCGTGCTCAGCTCTCTCATCATCACCACAGACTAGTACAGGTTCTGCATCACTGAAGATGCCATGCTGACCCATCTGTCAATCTGTCACTCGTTCACACTTATAAACAAGAGCTCAAGAATAAAATGTTTTAAAATAAATAAAATATCAGAAGTCAAGCCAACAATTCTGATTACAGCTTCTCAGTGTTTACTTCCTGCTTTTCTCGCTTTTATTTGATAACAAAGCTGTACATCGTTACCAAATATGCTTTAAATTGGGTAATATAATCATTAAAAAAAGAAAAATATCCTGACACGAAAGTCACATTCATCCAGTTTGACTCAGTTTCCTGTGTGAACTGATTGGAAACAGCAAAAACAAACCTTGCATTTGGCTTCAAGGAGCTAGCAGAGGTAGTCTATGGACAAAGTATGGCCATCTTATCCTTTGCTTGTTTAGTAATGCTTTCTCAAGATGTATGAAAATATTTAATCTGAGTCCCTCATGAACTTTATATGCTACATGAAGGTCAAACTGAAGCTTTAGCCTTGGGCTTTTTGGCTTATTGTGAAACTATTAGCATAATTCAATATAACCATTTATCACTTGCTTTCATGTTTAAAGTAAACACAACTTAACCAAGAACCTTATAAAGGTAAAAAACACAAACTCCCCTACTATTTAAGAATATTTAAATCTATTTATAAATCAAAGAAAAATTAGGCTAACAGCTTACCATCCCAATATAACAACACAAAGCTGAGAATAAAGTAATCAATGAATGTAACATGATTCTATGAGTGAGCTGCATTGTGCCTATTCTCTTTAAGAATCTCCATCCTCTCTGCTATTTTCTGAGATAGTTTTGTAATGTTGGCAGTTGCCATCACTGAATCAGGCTTTTCACAGTCTGAAAGGGAATATATCCTCTTCTACATTTCTAGCATAGCCAACAGGAGCTCCTTCTCACTGACCCCCCAACCCCCAAAAGAGGAGTGATTACTCAAGTCTTTCTAAAGCCATAAAACAAAGCACTGAGGAGGCACAAAAGTCTAGTTTCCTCTCAGACCACTCTGAATTACAATACTAAAATGTTATGGTGTTTTTGCTCAATGATACCATAAAAATGACTGCCTACTCTAGCTTTAAATAAGGGCCCTCTACACCATGGTAGGTTTTTCATTGTTCATAAGAGACAGGCATTGTGTTTTACATCAAAATATCGCACTTGAATTGATTAACAAAATAATAATAATTGTTTTGCAAATGGAATTTGTTCATTAACATGACTAGCAGGGTATTAGTAAAAATAAACTGTAAAAATTAATAGAGAAATCATGACAGAAAAATTCATGACTTAATGTATTGGATGTTTTTCCTTCCCACGGTGGAAGTTTAAGTCACATTCTTCCTTCATGTTTGCAATTACTCACCAAGTCTGTGGTTCAGTTGCTGCATTTTACTTTAATTAGTGCTGACATTTCTCACTTTTTAGCATTTTAACCATTTGCACATAAAAGCAGTTTGATGTTTTAAAAAAAGGAAACTTGTACTTGGCATTGATGGCACAGATGGTGTCAGCTGTTTGGGCTATAAAGGTGGTGTATTTTGTGCTTTAAAAGTACAGAGAGCAGTGAAGCAGCAGCATGTTCTACAGTGATTTCGCTTTTAGTCTGTCAGCTGCCCTAGGCAGAGATGTGCCCTTATCAACAACATTTCTTTCTGGATAAACGAGGTTGAGCTATATTATTTTCCTCTGTTAATGGTTTTATTTTTTGTCATTTTTGGCTGATTAAACAGGTAGATTGTATTATGAAATTCTTCTATAAACATGCTCAATAAATTAAAACCGGTTACAAATCTTGTACTTTCTACCTCAGCATTTCAGTTTAGAGCTTTACTGCAGCTAAAGTACATATCTAATGCTGCAATCTTCCACATAAACAAGAAAAAAGGGACCAAGAGTGAATTAAAGGAACATTTAAATTCCTGTAACGCACAAAGAGGCAAAGAGAAGCAAGGTAGGCATTTGTAGAGAAAGAGCTTTATTGATTGAACATAAACCACCCCTCAGAAAACTGACTGATATAAAAGGAGCAACGCTGAGTCATGGGGTTGTCAAGATGTCAGCAAAGAAAGGCCAGAGGACTGTGCAGATAGATGGAAATATGTGGAAATGATCAGAAATATACTAATAAGTTATGAACAAACAATTTCCCAAAATTTGGTTAATTTATTAGTGAACATATTGTCTCACAGATTGTGATTCAATCATTTTGGCTCTACTTCTGTCTTTATAACAGATTCCAAATTAAAGTTTGGCCTCAATAATTCCCTAATGCGACTTAAAAGCTATAAAAAGAGCTGGAAATGTTGATGAACTGGTGTCAAATTGTTTTTCTCTATGTCAATATATGCATTATACATATACATTACATAGGAAGATTCATCCAATTTAAATTAAATTTTCTTTACTGGGATAACTTAAGTTTCAAGTTACTACCGTATTATGTCCTTTATCCCATCGCTGTTGACTACTGGCCATAATATCCCCTGAGGGATTGGTTTCATCTTATCTTAATAGGAGGACAGACTGAAGACTGGGTGAAGTCATGGCGAGCCCTGCTGTTGTTTGGATGTCCTTTAGCTTGAGGGAAGGACAGACTGATAAACAGAGACATGGAGAGAGGATGTGAAGAAGAGAGGAGTAAACACAGGCCTGCCAATTTTAGAAAGAGCCAAGAGGGGCATGGTCTTCAGGAGAATAAATAAAAGTGCAAAACGAAAGAGCAAACTGAAGAGTGAATATTCAATACTAACGTTTATGTAAAGATTACAGCGTAATATGAATAACAAATCATTTGAAGGCATCAAATTCACATGTCACAGTATGCAGGTAGTTCTCTTCTCTGCCTTCAGATTGAAGACACATCACCAAAGAAGTATACAAGGACATTAATGGATTATTAATGATTAAAAAAATTATATAGAAGTGAGCAGCAAAAGGACATTTTTGGGTACTTACAATAATAATGTGTTTTTCCCACTTT
The DNA here is from genome assembly GCF_963969265.1 of Rhamphochromis sp. 'chilingali'. NCBI lineage: Eukaryota > Metazoa > Chordata > Actinopteri > Cichliformes > Cichlidae > Rhamphochromis > Rhamphochromis sp. 'chilingali'. Next base: position 20,512,698 of record NC_137932.1, on the reverse strand, counting down.
TTGAGTAGTAGTGTACCACGTTTCTGCTGCTGATGCTGCTACTGTTTGGCATAATTGGGTGTTACAGGGATTAGGGATGGCCACGATTTTCCAATAGAAGTGGACAGACTAGAAGAACTGGTCACTTTTTTACCATTGATCCACAGGTCTACTAACTCGCCCAGTCTGTGTTTTCTGTTTAAACTTGCTCACCAGTCTCACCTACTATTACTCAAGTTGATGTTAAAAAAGACGCTTATCAGTCTTCTCTTAAATAAATAAATTAAATTAAATAAGTTTAAAAGAACAGGTCTGAACTATTACACCCAATACAGTTTGAACTATTTCATTTTGAATTGGGCCACTTTTACACATATATTCTTTGAACACTGATAATAATTCAGATCCACAGTCAGGGAAAAAAGAAGTAAACACTACACTCTTGTATAAGCCAGATACTTAGCAAATAATCAAATATATCTGAAAGAAACTTACTTCAGCAACAAACTTTAAGAAAGACATAACTGCAAAAGTGAAAGCAATAACAGTTTTTTTTATTGTTGAGCAATCATATGCAAGCCACTGCCCTCAGCTATTTCTATGAGCTTATACCCAAATGATGCACACGGTGAGAAGGAGAGGGTAACTGCCAGTGTTAGGCCCATCTCTCCCATCAGTGAAGAGAAACAGAACCCAGTGAGTAAAGATGGATCCCTGGTGGCCGAGTAGGCTCACGCCGCTGCCAAGAAAAGAAGAGAAAGTCGAAGCAGACTTTAGCCTCGAAAATCCTGATGCTTGCTTGCTACTGACAACGTCTGCCAAACAGCTCCCTTTTCTTGTTAAGTGTGTGGGCTGGTGTCAAGTTAGTAGGTCTTCACTTTGTAGTGGCTTTCAGTCAGTACTGTTGATTCCCACATCAATTTAGGGCACTGATGAACACTTTACACTTTATGTAAATATGTCAGACGGTCTTTTCTGATAAACCTTTATTCTAGTCCGTGAATTTGAACTGAAATAAACAGACACTACAGAGGAATGCAGAGGAAATAAGTCTAATAAAAATTACAGTTGTTGTGGAGAGGAAAAACTGGCCCACAGTTGTCATCACTGATGGATTATACACAGAAATCCAGCCCACGAAATGCACTCATGTGCAAAGGTGTGTAGCTTTATTTCTTTTTTCCACATCAAAGCTGTAAGTTATACAGATCCATACAACTGATTGCTCCTTTATTCTAGGGCTGAACGATTATGGAAAATAATCTAATTGCGATTTTTTGCCCCAATATTGCGATTGCGATGCGATATGCGATTATTTTTTAAGGTCTTTGTCTTCTGTATTATTAAACAAAGACAAGCAATACATCATATAGTATGGCCAATACTATATTACATTAATTTTAAACTGTTCTTTCCTGGAAGACAGACCTCTGTTATGATGACATGAGGTGATGCATGAATTGATGACTGACATTTTTATTTAACTTCTTCAATCACAACAGTATATTTGAACATACACAACAGTTTATTTTTAGCTTACAAACATCTGAGCATAAAGTGCTGACAAGGAACCCTGGTGTAAACATTAAAATGAAAGTCAGTGCAATGTGCAGATTGCAGAAATATACATAAAAAAAAATCGGTGGCTTTACCACACTCAGTTTTTCGACATCTGTGAACTACTAGACAGTCATTAAATTAAAAAATAATATTAAATAAATAAAACTAATAAATAAAAAATGCACACATCTTACTGATCTCTGCAGTCAGTAACATTACAGATTTTTATATATTTTATTTATTGTTTACTCTATTTAATTTGTAAAATATGTGTACACACACACACACACACACACACGTGTAGAAAAATATTTAGTATACACATCCAGAAATGCATATACTATTATATATTGTACATATATTTATTAGTTTCAGATGTAGCCATTCTTGTATTTTGCTTGTTTACATTATTGTATTTTGCACAACTCTGTTGCTTGTGAAGCTCGCACACAAGAATTTCACTCACATGTGCTGTACCAATGTACCTGCACATGTGATGTGACAATAAAAGTGATTTGATTTGATTTGACATAAAGTGCAAACATAATAGCAATTGTATAAACAATGAGTATGGCTCAGCTAGCCATAATCACCCTAGCTCACAGGTTTTTTGCTAGGAAGACCAGCATATCTACTTTTGCTGGCTTTAAGGATGAGCGAGTGCAGGTCACTATATTCCCTCCAGTGCTGAACAGACGCTCTGAGGGGGCACTTGTGGCTGGCACACACAGATATTTGCGGGCCATCTTGCACAGTCGTGGAAAGTGAATGTTGTGCACCTTCCACCAGGCTAAGGGATCATCCTCTCCGTCAATGACAGGGGTCAACAGGTAACTATTCAACTCTGTCTTCACGACATCTTCAAGTGGCAGAGGCAAAGCTGAAGAGGCCGCACTGGTCCTCAGACGGTCGGGTAGGCCGGAAGTAAACGGCCATGAAATTGGACGGTCTAGCCTTCTGATTAGCGTCACCGCTGTCTCGGTGGAGCTTAATAAACTCGGCCGTCTGCTTCTTGCTATCTAAAATATAACCAGACACTGGTGTAAATTCTCGACTGTCTCATACTTCTGTTTAATAAGTTTTCTGTTTGACGTTTAGTCAGCTGTGTGAAAACCAAGGAGGAACCCACCCGGGGGATTAATAAAGTTTTATTTTATCTAATCTAATAACTTTAATCTCAGCCAAACCGATTTAATCACGAACAAACAAAACACTGAAAAAAGCCCAACAATAACATTTTTAGGTTGTCTAAGTGACTTATATATTACGTTTAACCCGAGCAGCGAAAGTCCGCGGTGATCTGAAAATGATGTGCCGGGAGTTGTGCCGTTCTCGGCCGCATCAGTAACCCTCGAGCTCCCGGCTAGCTATCAAGCTGGTGGGTAGCAGACGCCTCCTAAAACGTCGAAGCACTTTTGCAAATATGCGATATCTTGATAAACCGAGCAGATATTTGATGTTTACACAACTACTTTCTCGCCTGAAAATATGTTAAAAGTTTATTTTGTGACCCAGAAAGATTAGTATGAGTAATTTTAAAACTTAGTAGCGGCCGCCATTGTTGGAAACTGGAGTTTGGCTGGGCCGTGCTGTGAATTCTGGAATATGGTAGGCCACGAAGGACACACCCGACCCATCCTTCAAATTCGGGGAAAAGGAGGACGCATTTGTCGGCTACATTCGGAGGAGTCTACGAATTTGGACAGCCTTCGGCGCGTCGCTGTGACGTAATCGGTCTACAAATGCGGCCTCAGGAGGATGCAGCCCATGAATTTGGACATGTCCAGAGTATAATCGCAGCCTTTGCGGTTAGAAAATTGCACTTGATCATGTCGCGATATTATCGCAAATGTGATATATCGTTCAGCCCTACTTTATTCTGCAGCATTTCATATCTTTCAGAATCTATGTGCTTTTGGCTAAGATACTCTTTTAAAATCTCTGGGACTGGTGCTTTGTCAATATATTGAATTAAAAGACATTGCGCAAATATTTCACTATATATATATATCATCAAGTAAAAAGCAAATATAGTCCCTCACCAATCAACAGAGGAGAATAAAAGTTAGGAAAAAGAGCTGGCCAGGCTCAGTGGTCGCCAGAGTGAAATACAATGAAGCAAGTTCAATATGGTTTTATCTATGTTAGGGGGCTTGACAAAATCTAAACCCCCAGTCTGAGATAAGAATTATCACAATGGTGGTTATCATCTTTCTCTGCTAAACCTTTGTGCTTCAGGCTCTGTGTGCGGTCATACGAAACGAGGCTTTGATGCATCATTCGACTGTTTCACTGCAGAAAACAGAGTGCTGCCTACTGCAGCCTCAGACTTCAGCAAAAGAATGTGTGACAAAGATCTATTCAAAAGTAAATAAAAAGCCAAATAGCAATATTGCTTCTGCAAATAAGTAAAGAGAATGATGCTGTGAGAAGTCTTAGATCTTCACTAATTCACAAATGAATAGCTGTTACAGCAGAACGCTTTAGAAATGTGAAACTTGAGCCATTTAAACATTAAAGCTGTTCATTGATGTTTGACAGTCTGATGAAGGGGGAAGTGGGAATAACTTTAGTTTGTGGACAAGTCAAAGGGAAATACATTTTTACTGATTAAGAGCCTACAAATAGTTCATTTTTTTAATCAGTGTTCTAGTATCTGCAAATCAAGCAGTGTAAAACTTTACTACTTATGAGTATATTAAGTATAAAAATATATTTCTACATTACTAAACGAATACATGTACAGTTTGTGTCCCTGTGAGCTTGTACCAGGGCTTGATTTGGTAGTGTTAGTCAGGTGATGTTCAGCAGGTGGCAGGTGTTCTTACTGGAGAGAAACTGGATCGCACGTAGAGCAAAATGTCATCAACATAATTCCTGAAAAACTGCCACTTAAATGGTAAATGGCCTGCATTTGTATAGCGCTTTATCTAGTCCCTAAGGACCCCAAAGCGCTTCACACTACATTCAGTCATTCACACACTGGCGATGGCAAGCTACATTGTAGCCACAGCTGCCTTGGGGCGCACCGACAGAGGCGAGGCTGCCGGACACTGGCGCCACCGGGCCCTCTGACCACCACCAGTAGGCAAACATGCCGTTAGTATCTTGCCCAAGGATATTTGGCATGCAGCCAGGAGGCAGCCCTGGATCGAACCACCGACCTTCTGATTAGTGGCTGACCTGCTCTGCCACCTGAGCTACAGCCACCCCACTTAAAACCAATTTTAAACTAAAACTGACTCCGGATCAGGTCATACGCTCAGCATAAGTTACCATGGTGATCTAACGGCTGAAAACTCTTTGACAACTGACTTTCTTTTGCTTTAGGTATCATTAATTTAAACTTTTCATTATTGTATTGATTTATTAATTAATTTAACTTTCTTGGTTATCATCTAGATATCTTTATTGTTATTTCCTTCATCCCCCGGTCCATTTCAGGGAATACAACACAAGGTTATAAAACAAGAGACAACTACAATTCAACAATTACCTACCTTCTTAGGTTAGCAAATACTCCAGATAATACTATGCTGGTAAATATATCATACCAACAGTGATTTCTTGGTCAAAATACTCCATATACTCAGTGTAGAAATGTTTACCACAATTTCAATTCCAGCTCTAATGATGTGGTTTTTGCTCTACATCTACAAACACAATCAGCTCTGCGCAGCTGCTCTGGCCCACAAGCTGCTGCCTTTCAATATGGCCACCAGAAGGACTGTTACATCACCTGAAAGCCCTCACAGTGAAAACAATCCTGTGCAGAGCACGCCTTGTTGCAGGCAATTTGTGACAAAGCAATGATGGATTACATCCTTTTGGGCCATTACTGGTTCATGGAAGTGAAAAAAATATTGGTGCGAGGTTGTTTCCTGGCATGTTTTTTACTCTCTCTGCAAAAGTTGAAATTTTACTGAGTTGAGATTTCTTTTTTATAGTTGAACAACGATGCAATGTGGACAAATTATGGAAACACACCATTGACAACATTGACGAGGACTGTTTCTTTTTTGCCTCTCTCTCTTTTTATTGTTAATTTTTCAGATGTCATAAATGCTGATACTAATTTATCATACAAATGTTTCTTAGCGAGGGTTCGTCCACTTTGTTTTCAACTTAAACTTAAATGAATCAGGCCAGTTATGCCAAACCCTGATACGCTTACTTGTTCTCCTCAACAATAACACAGTGTGTAATGGTATTCAGTTGCAGTTGAACTCTAAGCTTAAAAAGTTATCTAAATGATTATCACAATAGATAAAACTTATTTTTCTTTGATTGACTGACAAATACTTACACCTTAACAATTTTTATTATATTCAGCTGGCCTAATAAGCTCAATGTCACCTTCAAAAATAAAAATACAACACATGTGAATTGAAGCAACAAAAAGACTTTGTTACTCCATAAATTGTCATACAATAAATGCCATTTAAACCTTAAAATTTCCAAAAATCTTATATGAACATTAGTCATCCAGTGAATCAGTGAGGCAGGTCCCACTGCAGCTTTTACAGGCTTCTGAGTACAACCCTGCCACACTGCGCTGGAATGAGTTCTCACATCAGACATCTCATAACAGTAACAATAAAAACACACCGACTGTGTTTACAGGCAAACCTTCATCATATTGGAGGTGGAAGACACTCTTCTCCTCTTATGAGATTTTCCACAAAGACAGCTGAGTGTTTGTTTGATATATCAGGGGTATGTAATGACCAATTGTGCACCGGTGTTGCGCCGCATCTCGCCTGTTGCTGCGACATGAGTTGCTGCAGCGTCAGCCAAATAAATCGGGGCAGAAAAGACGAGCAGCGATGTGGCTTCTGGCTGTCCAAAGGCAGAGGAAACAGTCAAGGTCAAACATTAAGAATGACTCATCAAATTACCCTCCATGTGCACCTCGCGACGCCATAAGCCACATGTGTGTACATCCAAGAACGTGTCTGTGTGTGTGTGTGTTCAAATTCAAATTCAAATTTTATTTGTCACGTACACAGTCATACACAGTACGATATGTAGTGAAATGCTTGGACAACTGCTCGTGACCTAAAGAAAACAAAAAAGGAAAAGGCTATGAATAAAATAGTGTGCACAGTTTTGTGTGTGTGGGTGCGTCTGTGTGTCAACAGGCATGTCGGCAATGCTTTATTTGTTCTGGATAGTGCTTCAAGCCAATATGCTCCCATCTCACCCCCTATCTTTGTGCTCAGCTCCCTGTATGTTTGTGTTTCAGTGTAAGTGTGAGTGTGAGGGCGTATCTTAATGAAATCTGACAGAGAATTGTGACAATCAGTGAAGGAGCATCCTGCAGAGGTTAATAAGCTGTACTCCTCACAGCAGCAGCAGCATGCCGCTTTTCTCTCTCTCACACACACACACACACACACACACACACACACACACACACACACACACACACACACACACACACACACACACACACACACACACACACCATTATCCCTGTGTTTTCATTCTCCCAAAATTATAGTTAGAAATCACAAAGCTGAAATTCATGGCCAGTATCTTTAGCGCCCTATAAGAGCCAATCTTCTTTGTTTGTCACCTCAAGAAAGTAGTCTGAAAGGATACCGCGGCTGCTCCTTGGAATGTTTTCTGAGACAAACAGCAGCTTGTAATCAAATCCCACTTCCATCCTTACAAGATCTGAACTAGGATTTGTGATTTGGTGTGGCACACAGATAGACTTTAACTTAGGTAGTTCAAACTGAGCTGTCAGAGGGACATCTCCATTCAAGTCAGTAATTACTTAAATTCTGGATAGATTAAGACTCTTTTCTAACTAAAAACCCCGAGTTAAACTGATCAGTAATTTTCTAAACAGACTTTGTGAACAGCATTGCTGACTGCATTTTGTTTGCCTGTTTACTCTGCATTCGAATCCTCTGGTACAATGTCATTGTAGGACAACCGTGTCTCCTGTGGCATATACAAGGTAGAGAAAAACAATCACCAGAATTTGCTGAATTCTCAACCAATTTTCAAATAGACTGGATGGCATAAATCATTAAAATAACTTTTTCATTTGCCACAGATCCCTGGTGCCACATCATTTCAAGAATCCAAGGACAGAGTCCAAAGACTTAACTCCTACCTTCTTCTCCTAATCACATTTCCTTGATGGAAAAGTAATGAGGTCATTGAAAAGTGTAAAGGAGAATTAATAAGCATTTGTGGGGGGAAAGGGAAGCACAGTGCTCAGAATGATGAGATCAGAGTGGAGATGACTGGCCATAAAGCATGGCCACATTTAGAGAAAAGCAAAATACAGCATATCAGCACAAACACTGTGAGGGATGGGGTGATGACCGATGCACCTTGCGGATATTGAGTCGACCATGAACTCCTATGTACACCAATACATTCTTGAATCAATGTTAGGCCATCTGTCTAACAGCTTATTGTATGTCCGGCTAAAACTGGGTCATGCAACAGGACAATAATCCAAGCACAGCAGCAAATCACAAGCAACACAAAGACTGTAAGAGAAGGGAGTCAAGGTGCTGCACTGGTCTAGTCAAAGTCCAGACCTCAACATGCCTGAAATGCTGTGTCAGAACATTAATACAGCTGTGCATAAATGAAGGTTCACGAACTCCCTGAGTGGTCCCTTGGACCACTGTGAGCAATAGCAGACGTGTGCACTGTGGTCACGCCAGCATCGAATCCATCCAAGTTACATGGTTTATTAAAATAATCAAATTACAGCATTTACATTTATTTTTATCATAACTCTGGTTTTACGTGGCCTATCAACACAATTTAAAAACTGGTATAAAGTCCACACTTTTTTCGTCAATTGTTCCGTCTGTCCTTCTCACATCTCCAATGGTTGTACATGTTGTCATTAACGTGTCGGCACATAAGGACGCTGTCATAGTCTGTCAACGTATATACGAATGTGAATCGCATTATTGGCTGGACTATGGGATAAGGTTCTAATCCCATACGGGAGCCGCCAGTCACTTACTGACTAACACTGCAAAACAGAATTGTTAAAGTTTTAATTTAAATTTCAATTCAGGTTCGATTTTTTTTTTTGTGCGCAACGCAGATTTTCTGTGCACAGAGACTGTGCCAGCAGTGCACAGCTTAGAGGGAACATTGGCGGCCACCATTCTTGGAAACTGGAATTGGCTGGGCCGCGCTATGAATTCTAGGATATGGTGGGCCACGAAGGACACACCCAACCCATCCTTCAAAATCGGGGAAATGAAGGACGCATTTGTCGGCCGCATTTGAAGGAGTCGACGAATTGGGACAGCCTTCGTCGCCTGGCTGTGACATAATCGGCCTTCAAATGCGGCCTCCGAAGGATGCAGCCGACGTTTTGGGACACAGCTTTTATAGACACCCGTGTTCTTCACTCCAGGCAACAGCTCAACAAGAAACAGATTTTATTACAGCACTATAATATTCATGTTACATGAGCTGAACCATCAGGCAGGGTGTCGTTATGACTTGTGGGACTGCATTATCTCCTTTCTTTTTATTAAGAATGGCCCAGTGTATTCTCTGCTGAATGAGGTAATAAAGGAAGAATTGAAACACCTTTCCTACGTTTTTAGAGAATTCAACCAGCTCTTGGTACAACTGCCACACAGATACTTCCAGGTCACTTCACTGAGTTGGGAGTAGAATTCAGTTTATTTAAAAGGACGTTATCCAGGTTTTAATCATGCAGCCTCTGCTTTGTTGTCCATATTTAGAGCAGCTATGTTGAAATAACAGTATCAAATGGATGCTAATTGCTACAGCTAATATGACCATTATCAGGAGAAGCAGCAGTATCAAGTCTTTAAGTCGATAAAGATTAGTTCATCATTGAAATATATTTCAATTTGAAATCTTCTTACTTGTTTAAAAATCTGTGTGCACAGTATCAGGCTTTAAAATCCCAATCAGTAAGCAGTACTCTATTCCCAGATCTGGACTCATGTTGCTCTGACCATCTGCGCTCTAACCCTGCCCCGGCTACACAGATCACTGCACTACCACCCCTGGATTATGGCATCAACACACGCACATGCTGCTGCCAAGTGATGATAGTGTATTTATCTTTTCCTGCGTTGTCTTCAGTGCAGTCACTAAATACAATAACAAGGAACAATAACTGGAAATTTCTACAAAAGAGAAAAAATTCCATCTTTTATCTACCATGAGTACTTCTTTCTGTAGTACTGAACAGACGCTTGGCCACAATGTGAAATAAGGGAATAGCGGGGAATATAAAATTAGAAAACTACTAAGCCTCAGATTGTAGAGCAGCTTGTGTGGATCTTCTCATCTTTTCTGAGTTGCTTGTAAAGAAGTCTCACTAGGGAGGAAAAAAATGTAATTAACAAATTTCTCTATGGATATGTCTGAGTCAGAATATCATTTAATCAGAGCATAAAACCAAATCCTCTCATCATCTTATGTTGGACCTTGTTTAGTGTCTATACGTGATACAGACAATATAAAGCAGTGTATATGTTGCATACTTTTGTGGAGTCATCGTGAATTATGATTACAGTTCCTATTCCAACGCCATAGAGATCCATATAAAAGAAAAAAGCATAAGTATAAAAAATAGCAAAACCTTTTCTCTATTCAAACTGTTACTTTTAAAGCAGCCATCCACAACCTTTAGACTGCCATCAAAACTATAGTCCATCAAAACTTGAAACCACATAACCAAAGATAAAGCATTTCTCTCTGGGGTTTTTTCATTGATTGATTTGGACATCTTTTGGTGATCTGTCTGTTAAAGCTGATTCTCCAAGCATGTATTTCTTGCACTTGATAGCTACCACTCTATTTAAGTTATTTCATGCCTCTGACAGGAAACGATGAGTTTAGAACTAAAAGTTGGTCAGAAAATGAAGAATATGTATCATTTTCAAATCGTGTTTTTCTTTTAATTTTTTCTGATTCGTTTTAAAGTGAAAATACTGCTTTTTTTCAGCCCAGAAATATCTTTAAGATAAGGCTGTGCCATATCAAACTGTCCATGGTAACACCACTATACATTTTGTATAGTGGTGTTACCATGGACAATGCATTTCGCATTTCATAACGTGCAAAACAACACAAGCTCAAACATGCCGTAGAGCCACATGTCAACCTCTGATGACGATTTTGTATGATTTAGTAAATCATACTACGATTTAGTAAATGAGCTACTTACAACACAGTACTTTGCAAAATACTCTAGAAAATGTTCCGGGCTAAAGCTGGAAACAACAGCTGGTGATACGTAACCTACAAGTAAGCAAATGACTCGACTGAGCATGGCTGGAGCTCTCTGTAGTTGCATCGATGTGAAGGAAGAGCAAACAGTGGATGGAAATTACTGTTGCTGTTGCATGATGGGAATTCTTTTAGCAGCTGGTTAAAAATCTCAACCCAAGATACAACATCCCAAGGAGAAAATATTTTTCCATTTCAAGCTTTTTTATATGTCTGTATTGTTCAGACTGTTGAAGAATAACAAGGCTAACTTTAACTAAAGTTTTAAGTCGTTCTGTTATAATTTTACTTAAAAACATCAGGTAAAACACTACTAACACTACTTTTGAAGTTACATTTGACTTCTGTATATATTGGTGTCTCACTGCCATTGCACTGTACCTTGTGGCACTAGAGTCATACTTTGAATCAGGTCACTTGCCATCGATGATACTGGTCCTTGGAAAAGAAGGATGGAAAATGCTCTTCATTTAGTTTGCACTTAATAGCAGCCCTGTTTGAAATTCTTGCATTTCATTTATATGCTACTTAGCACTAATTAGGAGGAACCTGTGTCCCTGCGATGCATCCATATCATTTATGGAGGAAATGTGTTATTTAAGCAAGCTAGCTGTAGCTGGTGGCATACTACTAAACACTCTTGTCCAAATGTTCTCACTTCTGGCTCCCAAAAAAAACCAAAACCCCCCAAAAAACTGTAAGTCTGCCCATCTTTTAATTACACTACCATGTTCAGCTGTCATTTTTTTAAAGTACTTCTGGCTATTAAGGGGAAAAAAAACAAACAATGGGCAAAATGCAAAAGTAATCAGTGACATCATAGTGTTTACATCTATTTATTTATATGAATGGATTTACCAAAGCTTTAGAAAAATGAGATAATGAATCAGCAGAGATGGTTTGATATTGAGGTAAAAAAAAAAAAAAAACATACTTTTTTTATTTCCTCAAACTATATTTGAAAACATCTTTGCTGAAATGTTTATACACTGATTTGGTGCTGCAGCACCACATAATATGAATTACAAACACCACACACACACACAGTGTCCATGGTATTTCAGTATCTCTGTCTCTTCTGATCCCTTCGTCCAGAAATGCACAGAGAGCTCAGAGGTCTATTTCTGACTCACTTCAACACTAAAGTCAGTCAGGCATTGCAGATGAAACACACACACACACACACACACAACACACACACACACCCTAGGCTAGGTAATACATTTGTTATAAAGCCTTCTCCTGACGATGCAAAATGACATGCTGCCCTCTCTGTTTCCCAGAGCTCTGACAACAAGCAGAAACCTCACTCCTGACTCACTGTGGACAACCTACAAGATCAAGCGTATTTTTTTTGTTATGAAAATCATCAGCCCACTTCTTACAGTACATTGCCCTGAATTATCATTTAAAACTTGTTTCCATAACAGCAAAGCCCCTGCACTGCCTTCTTTTTGACAGAAACACTACAATAAAAAGAAAGCCATCAGAGAGTGTAACTTGTGAAAAAAAAGAAAAATCATGACAGTGAAATCCCAGCAGTACACAAAGGCAAGCAGCTTTGTGGGATTAAAAATTACTGCATGAAGTCTTAAAGAACAGTGCCAACAAGTCTTGCATCACAAATCATGAAATTCAGCATCCCAGGAGAATGGCAATCGATAACTGACTTACTGACTTTGCATGAAATCCCAGCAAAAACGTACAGAGCATTGAAATGATAACACTGCTTCACTGACGCACGCTACAGCTGTCAGCCTGCTCTCATAGCAAAAGTTGAAGTGGTCACGTACAAGCACTGTCTTTGTTCACGTTCACGGACACAAATTCTCACGTTTTCATGTCAGTCAGCACGACTTTGAGACTGAAATGTATTTTGAGTCTGCGATGCACAGGTTATCCAGACTCCTCAATGGGAAACACTCCATCACGGAAACCACAAATACAAGCTTTAAAACATGCTGCATTTATTACATGTGTTCCTGTATTTTTAGTATAACGATTTAACCTGGCAGGAGTTACATATGTTCACATTAAGCAGTTATAGCGTTTAATTATGAGGAGAGCATGCACACCAGCGTGAGCTGATTCTCCATCCCTTGCTGAGATTTTTACTTTCCAAATCCTCATTCACGCATTTAAGACTGCTTCCATGCAGGAAGCAATTCGCTCATCATGCACTGCATTGTTGCTGATGGTTTGTCTCTAGTTTACTCCAGGCTTCACCTGCCAACGTAATCCTGTAATTTATTCAACAGCCTGTAACATGTCAATCGATGGCATGCTTTGCTCTCTGGCTGAAGTTGAGATTTGCCCACTTTGTCTCTCAAGCAATTATTTTGTCTTTGTACGTAACAAAATAATTTATTGTATTATGCAATAGTAATGTAAACTATATAAAGTATTGCAAAATTTTAGTAACTATGAAATAGTTAGGATAACAAAAAACAGAATTACAGTAGCACTGTAGCAAGCTGGCTGATGTTATCAGGATTAAAAATCATGACCAGATTATAAAAACGAAATAAGGGAAAAAAGACAAAAGATTTTGAAAAATCATAACTTGTAAAGCAGACACTATAGATTCAGATAATTCAGTTAAAATACGGGACTAAAGAGATGCGTCAGTCGCTCCCGAATCATTCTGTGACAGCGAGCTGGAAATCATCCAGGCAGAGATGTGTCACGAGAGTGGCTCAGAGAGGTTCCAAGGTTGCTATTTATTCCTGAATGCATCTCTCACTCTGCAGAGATCAGCGGTCAGCAGATGGGCCGAATGCTATCAGCCTGTTCCCCTCCCCTGCTTTGTCGTGGCCCAACACAACAAGGCACTGGAGACACGAGGCTCAGATGTGTCGCCTGTGGGAACGTGTGGTGATCATGTGACTTGGCGTATGAAAACAACATCTACTATTGTGTCAGTTGGTGCACACTCACTGGAAATACGGTTTTATCTCAGCCTCTGTTTCATTGCGTTTTAATGCCGCTATGAAATTAGTGCTTCTCCACTTTTTCTTTGAAGACATTTTTTCTTGTACTTCAATATATAGGCTGAAAATGGCTTAATAAAAATGAAATATATGTCATTTTTAAATTCCATGGCATTGTTTCATTAGTTATTTTTCTTATGTTAATGTAAATATTTGATGCCAATCTCAAATTTTTTATTGTAAATGAATTATTGGGATACAGGTGCAGTAAAAATTGTGTAAATTGCTATTTTGTGTTTCCCATCACTGTCTTAAATTCATGTTTTGTTGTTATACTTCCTATACAAGAGCCAACAGTGGCATTAAAGACAATATATCAAGGAGGAAGTGTTGATGAAGAGAAAAAAAAAACAATCTTGTTGGTAAACACATCAAAATATCAGCCGTTTTCTTGATAGACTGCAAGTAAAAATATTTAGTTAAACTATGAATGATCTTATTTTTTAACAGTTTAGCATCTTGAATTGGAATTCTAAATGAAATGGATTAAAAGCTGACTCTCACTGAGAAAATGTAGATTAAACTACTCTGCAGCATCATGCAGGCTTTCATAGAAGTGCCTGATTTAAATGTTTTCTACCCTGTTGCTGACCGATGATCCGTGGTAAGTGTACAGGTGCAGAACTGGAAACAAAAATGGAACTGGAAGTGAGGATTTACCTGGATAGACAATGAAAAAAAAAAACTTTCATGAGTCCTGTCCACTGTGAGGTTAGGTTTATCAACACTATAACACAAAAACTGTAAATTATAAACACTCCAGTGTTTAAACTGGAGTGTGCAGTTTATATACGGCATTAGAGTCCAGATTTTTTAACAGTGATGAAAAGATTGATGTTGTTATTTTTTTTAGTGTAGGTTATATTATTTGTTATTTCTATGCTTACTTTTTTAGTAAGCATAGTACTTTTTATTTAATTAATTTTTATACCTCCTTAGAATCCACTGAGCTCTAGCAATTCTAACACTATGTTAAGAGAACATTTTTCATAAGCAAAATATAGTCTGACAACACAATGTTAAGGGGGTTATGTTTAGCTCCTTGTAAACCATCCTAATAATAATTTTGTTGCACCCAAATTTGTCTGCTTCTGTTGTCCAGAATTATGCAAAAAGACAGCATTACTACATAATATTATAGAAATTAATGTTATAGTCTACACATCAGCTTTTCACTGAAAAGAATATATTTGTGCTTTTCCAATATTCTCTGTCCAAGGCACACCAAAGCGTGAACTAAAAAATTAGGACTAACGTCTGTAATCAGTTCTTCTTTTGACTGGGCTGTCAGATGACGGGACACAGCACCTGCACATAGGTGTCAGAATTAAGGACCTAAATGCAGGACTCCAGGCAGACTAAATATTTAAAAGCAAACCTTTCATGAGGCACGCACAGGAACAGATATAGACACCACAACAAAGACCAAGGGAAAGGGGCAGGACTATTTATACACATAGGGTAATCAAGAAAGTGGAGAGATCTGGAAGGAACGAGACACAGGTGAAGACCAAAAAAAAAAAAATCACAGCAGAGGAAGTAAAATTCAATTTTAGACACGAGACAATGTTAAATTAGGACATTAAATTCAAAACATGACCATACCCAGGCTGCTAGGCTGAGAGAAGCAAGGTTTTTTGCTTCACAATAAGCTCCACTATCATATACTTTGCCTCCATAATTAAAATAATAGTTAAAATAATAGTTTTTAAAAAAGGTATTGTTGTTTCTTAACATTTCTTTTGGCATTGCAGTAGCCATACACAAAAATGTCTTTTAAACTTAAATAAATGAAATCAAAATGAACATAACTGTTTTTTGGCAGGGGGTCTGTTGGATCTTCATATAAAATACCAAACATTACCATGAAGAAAAATCCCTGTACCTTTAACATTACATAATATTTGAACAAAACTGTGGCAAATAAACACAAAAACTAAGAAGTTAAAAAATGTATGCAAAAAATACAAAAATATTACATGTGAAATTTCCTTTAAATTATTATTAAAAGCTATGCTGCATATTACGATGGTTAATTAGCTACCACGGTCGAAAAGACCCTTTTCTATTTCATTGTGACTTTAAAGAGTCCACTCTGCACTAAGGCTTGGCACACACCTAGCCCAAGGCTGCTGAATTGTTGTTTTTTCGTTTTTTTTAAGCATCCACTCTCTCAGCACAAAAAGAGCACAAATCTTATACTTAGAAGTCAGAGGCAAATCCTCAGAGTATATATCACCAACTCCAGGCATCAAACCCTTCAGAAGCCACCTGGAAACATGTACAAGTGCCTGGTGGACCCCCCAGCTCGATGATAATGACACCCTGGAGCCAGAAACATGTGCTGACATGGAGCCAATGTTTTGGAGACGCCAAAGTTTGGCAAGTGACATAAAAGAACTGATCCCGCTTTGAGGTGAAAATCATTTAAAATGCCCTTGAAAGACCATAGATGCGGGTGGTGTAGAGGAATATCATTCAAGTCTGCTGGTCTAGAGCAACCATATATACTGTAAATGATCTCCAAAATATATACAGTACACAAATTTGCATAATTGCATAATGCTTGATACTATGAGGGATCAAAGTTTTCAGGAAGGGTTTAGTTTAACTGCATACAACACTTATGCATGAGAAGTAAAACTAAATGCCGGAAGAGTCTGTGCTGCTAAAGATGATTAATGAATGAGATGGCTGATATTGTGATGACCCGCTGCTCGCTTAAAATGCAGCATCCAAGCAGACCTTGGGGCAGCTCGTACCTCCCAGGTAAGAAATCACGCCAAACTCACTAAAATAAAATATCAAACTTTGACGGCTTTTGTATGCTTTTAGATTTCAGTATGCCATGAGGCATTCAGAGCTGCTGCTTCTTTCGGCTCACAATTCAAACACCAAGCAGCATGCATTTAACTTAAATCCAACTTTAACTTCCTTTAAACCAAAGCGATTTACAGCTGTAGTGAGCATATCCTACTTTAGGAGTTAATTATTTTTTATCAGACGAATAAATGTTGCCTTAAATGGACCCCGAAAGTACAAGAACACCCAGGAGATCCACTAAAAAATGTCAGTCTTGTTGTGCTCGTTAGACATGTAAACCGACACAAGTTTAATTGCTAAACGGGCAAATTTCCAATGGAGTTTGGTGCCCAGTTCTCACACCAGAACAGCAGGTACAGGGTCTTACCCAAGGGTTGAAGAGAGAGTGCAGAGGAGGCCTCCTAAAAAAGGATCCTTACCTTTGTTAGCTGTGCTATCTTCTTGCTCATCTTCAGGTGTAGGTCTTGGGTATATTCCATGGCGATGCCGGACTGAAAAGACATGCTGGATGCCGAGGATGTGCTAAATTTCCCCTGACCGGCAGGGCAGTAGCGCTGCTGCCAACCCGACCCAGTCGCCATCTTCACGATGATGCCTCAGATGCTCGAGAAAGATATGGGCAGTAATTACAATAATAAACTGGAAGGTGCTAATGAGCGGTGTGTAGGACTGGGACTGTGGAGGATTTATGTTTTTGCCGAAAAAAAAAAAATCAGAAATATGAAGCCTTTTGAGCCCACAGACTGTTAAGAATTGGTTTCATTTTTGCTTCTGTCGGGGTAATAGTACACCAGAGGGGTGAAATGAGTAATTTTAAGGTCCGGAAACATGAGCTACTACCATCTTGTCCGTTATGCGTCCGTTTTCAGCGGGTCCAGTCTGCTGTCACCTGGCGCTGATGTGCAGCCGTTTCCAGGGAGCTGGTTGGCGGGTTGGCTCCCGGTCGGTCACCTTGATACAGAAATTTGTCAGCGGCAGCCGTTAACAGTGATTCCTCCTCGGTACATTCCGGCTACACTGAGGAAGAAGTGAGTAGAGACTGGGGTTATGTGTGTGTGAGCGTGTAGGACAGGCTCGGCGGTTGGCTGCTGCTCCTCTGTTGCCATGGATCACCTCAACAGTTTATGCTGCATTCACGTAGGATGGGAGCAGCGCTGCATTCACGTGCAGTCGGACAAAACGAAACGTGCTCACGTACAGCTTGCCAACACCAAAATACGGTTACTATAACTAACTACGCTAAAAGTAGGTGTCCATTTTAGTTAACGGAAATAAAAATAATATCGTTTACGATTTTTCGTTCTTAAAATATAACAAAAATGAAATAAAATATAGAAGAAATGACGCTGATCGCCTAAGCAGCCTTTGAGGCTTTGATTCATTACTTTATTGAGACGTGTCAACAGCTTTTTAAAACTTCACAGGCTTCATTGAAACTAATCTGAATCCAAAGCATAAAGTAGAAATACAATCTAATTAGGCTTTAAATTAGGCAAAACCAAAAAAAAAAGTATTTTCACTGCATGCCAAAGCACATCTTGACTCATATTTGCAGATGCAGATATAAGTGCCTTATGTTGTCTACGGTTCTTATTGATTTCCAACTAAGCTTTTGCCTCTTTAGCATTAGTTAACTTTGGACAACAACTGATGCACTCATGATTAAAAACAATTTACCTTTCCATTTCGTTTGTCTGTTTGTTCTCTTGTTTTCTTTCTCCACAAAGTGATCCGTTATTACCACCCGCCATAGTTTATCCTTTTGGCTGTTGTTTGGCTGATGCTAAATCCCATCATCTGGAGTTGCCTTGAGGCACACAATTGGAAAACCACTTAAAAATGTAAAAAGTAAAATGGAAATGGAAAATTAGAAAGTGCATAGAAACGCAGTTACACCCAAGATGGGTCTGAAGAAGTCATAAAAGTCTTTTATTTTAGTGGGTTGCAGAAGGCACAGGCTGATTTTCATGACTGCACTTTTTTAAATGTCTTTTAAAAATGCACATATATCTAAAAGTCTTGGAAAGTCTGTTTCACAGGCATCCATGACAACTGTATGACAACTCAACAGCTGAAGAGACAGTTTAATATTTTACTACTTATCCCATACACCCAGTTTTTCCTCTCCCCATTTTTTCAGCGATGCCTCGCCTAAAGCACAGCCTCTGGCCCAGCTCATTGCTTTTCATTCATCTGTCATCTTCATTATTGATAAGCGTTTATCATTTGTATTCGGGGATGTGGTCCTTGCTGGTGAAAGGAAAAGTAGAAGATCTTTAATCATGTAATTTACCCATAATGTACAGCACAGCCTCCTGACCTGAAACTGGCTGCACACAAAATGAAATTTCCCTTTCCAGTTGCATCACTTTGAGACATTGTGCTATAGCCGTATGTCCCTTTTTAGTTCAGTGGCTCTCTGAAGCCAAGAATTTATTGAGTTTGTCTGTCGGGCAAACTAAAATATGTATTCGGCCTGATTTGGCCCATGGGCCATGATATCAAGATTATAAAAACAAAAAGCAAGATGTACGGAACTAACAGCAGTGATTTCAATTTAAACCTACTTTGAGGAAATTAATAATCACATATCAAGTTGTCTGAGATGTAAACCTATTCAAGATGACCTCACGTATCATGAAGACTGAGACAAAAGCAATTAGCTATGTTATGCAGTGCAGGTTCAAGCCAATTATATGGACTCAATTACACCCACTTAGACTCAGTAATTGGAATTAATTAAACACCTATCAATCAGCAATCGACCAAAGACAGTGCGTCATTTCCCATTAAAACATCATCAAAAGAGGTGGCATAAATTCTAAAAAGACCCAGCAGGAAAAATTAAGTCTCAAATCTGTTTTTAGGAATTAAGAAAGTAACCAAAAGGCCTCAAATCTCAGAGATACATTTTCTATTTTCTCCTCCTTCCTAAGGGTGTCAGTGTTTGAGATAAAGCAGGTAGCACAGGCAATTCAGAACTGTCATATTGTCAAATAGCCAGAAAAAGGGGTAGGTTGGCCTTTGACACCTATTGAAGCAGTGATGGGTGGCCGTTCTCACAGAGAGATGACAGCATGCTTTGGGTGTTGTTTTTCCACTATGAGAAATGAAACAGGTAGCAGGTAAGGGGGTTTATGCTCAGTGGAGCTTAATTTTGACAAGTGTAGGTGTACGTTCCTGTATTTCATGGTTATAACACATCTGTTTTGTCATTTACATCTACTGAGATGTGTCTACAATTTTAATGATACCATTATTTGCTGCTCAGTGACTTTAGTTTTCACAATTAGGTCATGTCTATGAAGTATTCACTATATTCTAATCATCATTGCGCTAACAACACTTTTTATTTTAAATATTACATGTTATAAGTCTTAATAAAGCATGATGTTCCATTATCCTAAATGTCTACATCCATTTGCATAAAGCTCAAAAAGATGGCCGCATGTTTTACCCTGACCTAAGCTAAAAGCATGCACATGCATATTCGTGCCAGATTATTCAGGTACAATGCACCATTTCTCTTCATACAATGACAAATACACAATGGACTATTGAATTACTGAAGCCTGGGCCATTTTTATTTGTGCCTTGGCTCCAGTAATCCTGGCTGACCTGGAAAAAGTCTTACACAGTAATACTTTCACATTAGTTTGTGTATTTACTGAGGTTTTCGCAATAATCGGTGATAAAATTCTGCAAATTAAGCTTTTCAAAAGTTAAATGGGGAAGATGGCATATGAGCATGTGCTCCTCCCCTTCCTCAGCTTGCACGCTATTGCATGTTTTTGCAAAGATCAAAACCTGGCCCACCATCTGGTTTCCACGCAAATGTCAAGTCTCACCATGAGACCTCCTGTTTAGCCCCAAAGATCACAAACAACTAAACATGACACACTTGAAATGAAGTCGGTTTCCAGAAAATCTTAGGAACACCTTCTCAAAAGGTGTAGGAGTGACACTCAGCAGTGTTTGAAGAATGAAAGAATAACACACAATGAACCTTTTAGATGAAATAAATCTGCAGCAGAATTTCTATTTTTACTCTTGTGCACGTTCGTTTTTACTCGCACATACCAGCTACTCTCACTAAGGAGGTCATATGAAGCACGAGTTTCTTCCATGGCACATGAATGCACCAAGCTGAATTTCAGTGACGTCATTTCATCATTCAAAGCTTAAGAGGAGGAAGAGGAATAAAAATTTAAACTGACTGGCTCGCTGCAGGCAGTATATCTCACATAGTCATAATCACAGGGATGACGCAAATAGTTTTTCTTATGCTTTCTATTTAGGGTTTCTCACAAGCTTTGCAAGAGTGTGACCGCTTATTGCATCCATTTTTGTGAAATAAATGTGTCCACGTAATGAATAAATAAAACAACTATCAATTTGTGCCTCACTGTGTTGAAATTTAAGAGTACAACCAGTACATTAACAGTTTTGCAATAATCACAGCTTGTCTATATAATTTGAAGTGGACTACAGTAACTATTTTACCAGATTTATTATTAAAAAAAGGATAATTTTATTAGTGCCCACTGATGCAGTAACAACAGTGTGATTTCCTTCTGCTGAAAATGTTTTCACTTATTAATATAAGAGAAGATGTGCACTTCATAAAAGTCATACTTGCAACCAGTAATTTTCTCAGTTGATAATGTTAATTGGCTTACGAGGCTAGGAGCCCTTCTGCTAGAGGGGGCACAAAAACTGGTTAAATCAGCAGTTCAAATGATGAGAAAAAATTACGCGGATGAGCACACAATCCTGTGAGAATAATAATTTCAAGCCAGGCACTAACTACATCTTCCAAGGTGCACTGTTGCAAGAGAGATCCAGTCATCTGTATAAGAATATATCACCATTTGCATCACCGACTAACAACTTTGTCTTCACAACCTTGGAACTGAAAAGATCCAAGTTCAAAAACTGGTACACAACTCTTCATGAAAGTAGCAGAAAACAGCACTGCGGGGCCGCCAAACTCTAAAAGGTAGCAACCACTGGGGGTGGGGGGTATTGAGCAACGATCAACAGTATCTGTCTTGCACATCCAAACAAAAGCCATGGGAAACTACCAGTAGCTGACAATTTTCCCACTGTGACTGGGTGGGAAGCCTCCAGTTGCTTACTGCCCACCGGGCACATCACTCCAGTTCTGGCTTCTTTACATTGGCTTCCCATTGAATTTAGGATTCGTTTTAAAGTCCTTTTATTGTTTGTTAAACCTTTAAATGGCCTGGCTCCTGTCTACTTATCTGATTTGCTGAAGCCACATGTTCCTACTCAGCACTCAGCTGAGCAGCTGTTGCTGTCGGTTCCTAGGTCCTAGGTGGCTGAAACTCAGAGGAGACCGAGCGTTCTCTATTGCGGCTCCCATGCTTTGGAATAACCTTCCCCTCCATATTAGACAAGCGTCATCAGTGTAGGTCTTTAAGTCCAGATTGAAAACCTATTTTTATTCCGTGTTACGACTGTGATCGTAATCATGTGTGAATTTGAGTGTCCAGGTGCTCCTCCGGGATTGGTGCATCCAGGGTGGATGGCTCACACCGATTGGCTGAGGACTGGGAGGCAGCGGATAAGAAGAGACCGCCAGGGACTGCCAATTCATTCATCCTCGGCCCAACCCAACCAGCAGACCGTTCACTGTGTCAAAATATTATGTTAATGTAAGAGCATGTAGGGGTGGACCGCCTTTTTGTTTGATCAGTTTTCTCCTGTTTTTGTTAGGCAGGGAGGAAAGTGATTGTCATTTGGTTTAGTTCTTTTGAGTAGGTAAGTTGTGTTTATTCCTGAGATAGGTTACTTTTTGTTTGTTGTTTTGGCCTTGGGTTCACCCTGAAGTTATGGTATGCTCCCTTCCTTTGTTTAACTGCACTTATTGTAAATAAATCACTGTCACAAAATATTACGTGTGTGACGTGCTGCTTGGGGTTGGACGGGGATGGATCACCCTTTATGTTGTGGTCTGGCCGCGCCTAGACGGGCGATAACACCCTGATTTTTAACTCTGTGGGAAACTGATACCTTTCTTCTTAATTTTATTGTATTTTTAATTTTGCTAGTTGTTTTGATTTGTGTTGTTCAGCACTTTAGCCTGCCTGGTGTGTTTTTTAAAGTGCTATACAAATAAACAATGATGATGATGATGATGATGAGATTATCTTGTGGTCAAAGAAAAGCTCAGAACAATGTAAACATCAGTCAATATTATAAGAAAAATACCATGCTCAGAGTTCATGCATTCTTTGGATGTAGATGAAAGTAAATTGCATCGTAAGCCTCACTGTTTACCAAGTTTACTAAGTGTGTTGCACTCACAGTATTTTTGTTAGGAAGTGTGCACAGAAAGCAGAGGAGAGAACAGGTCAGGAAATCCATGCATTCTTCTGATGGCCACATTTCCCAAGTTGGAAAATCATTCTGTCGACTCCGTTATGCTTGTTCTCCTAACCTCTGTGGCATCCGTATGAATTTTTCCAACTGAAAATGTTCTCTTTCTCATTAATCTGAGACCACATGGTTGCACAATAAGCTGCATCTACCCCCCATGTTACTCACCTAATAAGCCCTCCCTGATATAAACTGACCTTGTATGGAATTATCAAGAGCATATTCCTGTTTTGAAATGACTCACAGATTCTCGAACCTCATTTGTTTGATATTCTCAGGTGAAACCATTTTCCTGGCAACAGATGTCATTTTAAATCATGGCTGCTGGCAACAAATGAAAAACAGCTCTTTTTTTTTCTCTCGGTCTGGAATCAAGGACATTTGTTGTTTCATTTCTTGTGGTAAAGTCTGCCCTCTTTATTACTGTGAAACCTGCATGCGGGAGACAATTGCAGCATCGGTAAGAAGCTTAGCGAAAGGTCTATTGTGTCTTTTATAATTTTCTTTTGTGCTTCTTCTGCAAGAATGACTTAGGTTCGCATACACTGTAGTTTCATCATACTGTATGTCCCGACTTCAACAGCCCAATCATTTGAATTCACAATGTAAGAATTACAAGTAGTAAAACACACGCACATAGCCTACACGCACAATTCATAATCACTTGTGTTCAGTGAAGCTTGGTGTCAGTATGGGAACATTAATTTCTGCCTTGTCTTTGTCCTGCTGTGGGTCAATAACTCTTTAAGGACAGAGAAGACGGGTCCCTGCTGATGCACAGTCACAAAGAGGCTGCAAGACACACGTGTGATGCATCTAGCTATTAAAGAAAGTA
Source organism: Rhamphochromis sp. 'chilingali' (assembly GCF_963969265.1). Taxonomy (NCBI): domain Eukaryota; kingdom Metazoa; phylum Chordata; class Actinopteri; order Cichliformes; family Cichlidae; genus Rhamphochromis; species Rhamphochromis sp. 'chilingali'. Next base: position 20,488,845 of record NC_137932.1, on the reverse strand, counting down.
ATGCAAAGTATTAATGGTGTGAATTCAATATGAGGCTAAACAAGGAAGCGCCTCAAGGTCCATCAATAAAGGGATTAAGCTCCCAGGGGCTAAAATTATTTACAGAATACAAGGTTATCACACGGGCTCAGTTGTGGGTTTATGTGCAGATACCCACGGCAGGGGCAGGGGGCATCAATAAGCTCCAACAAATCCCCTGCATCTACAATCATTTACAACCAATCCCCCCAAAAGCCTCCATTTAAAAAGAACGAATCATTTAGGGACAAAAGAAAAGTGATATCTGACGACTGATGGGTTATTTGGTCAGCTGGACATCTTTGAAAGAAAATGCCCAATGAGCTCTAAGAACATTCGTCCAAACTGAATCTTAATAACTACTGGTCATGAAATTTGTCACATTTATGCACTTTATTGGCGAAAATAAATTATTTTGCTGATCTGTACTCGTTTGATATATTTATAGAGATTAAAGTTAGCATTTGAAAATTAATTAATACTAACATCAAAATGTGACGAGGCAGCTGCTTTAATGTGCTGTCTAAAATATCTGAGTGCATTTAGACATGTGGACCTGTTTGAGACAAGCGAGCATCATAATGAGGAAGAAAGGTGATTAAAGTGACTTTGTACATGGTGCGTTCAAAGTCACTTGTGTTTCAGAAATTGCTAATCTACTGGGATTTTTCTACACAACCATTTCTAGGACTTAAAGAGAACAGTCCAGTCTATCTATGGGAAAATGTCCTGCTGATGTTGATTGCTCTGTACACTCAAGGTATGCAGAAGAGACTCTCTGAATGCACACCACATTGAACCTTGAAACAGACGGGCTACAGCAGCAGAAGACCAGACCAGGTGCTACTCCTGTCAGGTGAGAACAGGAAGGTGAGGGAGCAGTTCACGTGTGCTCACCAAAAATGGACAATATAGGATTGGAAAACTGTTGCCTGGTATGGCAAATTGCAATTTGGAGGGCCCACTCCTGAAGACCTTCTATGACTCTGTTGTGGCTTCTGCTATCTTTTATGGTGTGGTCTGCTGGGGCGGCAGCATCTCTGCTGGGGACAGGAAGAGACTGAACAGGGTGATCCGAAGGGCCAGCTCTGTTCTAGGATGCCCTCTGGACCCAGTGGAGGTGGTGAGTGACAGGAGAACGGCGGCTAAGCTGTCATCCCTGTTGGACAACATCTCCCACCCTATGCAGCAGACTGTGACAGCACTGAGCAGCTCCTTCAGTGGGAGACTGCGGCACCCACGGTGTGGGACGGAGAGATTTCGCAGGTCTTTCCTCCCCACTGCTGTCAGACTCCATAATAAAGACTTTAACTGATCAAGTACACACATCCATACATATGCAATAATACTAAGTGCAATAATCCTTTCTGTCATCGTTGTATTTTTACTCAGTTGTATATAGTATTTGTATTCTATTTTTATCTTATTGTATATTTATTTTATTTTATTCTACTGTATATAGTATTTCATTTTATTCTATTCTGTACAGTTGTGTACTGTATTTATTCTTATTGTATTCTAATTTTTGCCTCATAACTTTTGCACTGTCCACTTCCTGCTGTGACAAAACAAATTTCCCACGTGTGGGACTAATAAAGGTTATCTTATCTTATCTTATTTCAGCCGCAGGGCAGAATTTGCCATAAACACCAGGGAAGCATGGGTCCAAATCATCAGCAGTTCAGGCTTAACCAAGGCACTATTTGCACCAGCTGTGCTCTGTTTAAAGACCACAGCCTACCCGAGTATTCTTGCTGACCATGTCTGACCCTTTAGTGTCCATTCTCTGAAAGCTTCTTCCAGCACGCCGTGTAACAAAGCTCAGTTAATCTCAAACTGGTTTGCTCAACATGATAGGGAGTTCACTGTCATCAAATGCCCTCCACAGTCACCAGATCTCAATCTAATAGAGCACCATTGGGATGCTGTGGAGTGGGAGATTCCTATCATAATGTGCAGCTGACTAATCTGCAAGAAATGTGTGACGCTACCATGTGAATATTGACCAAAACTTCTAAGGAGTGAATGAGTGTTTCCGGCATCTTGTTGATTCTCTGCCCTGAAGAAACAGCAGCTCGAAAGACTAAACAGGGTCCAACCTGCTAATAGCAAGATGTAGCCTAGCTGACAAAGCAGCTACCAAGTGTACATCTACCAGAAACTTTGAAAATTGCATGCTTGTCCCTCCACCAGGCGTGACAAAGATTGTCCCTAGGAAGAGGCCCGAAAAGGTCATGCTTAGTGGAAGTGACTGTTCTTTATTATCGGGAAGACTAAAAATCATAGAAGGGGGTATAACAAACCTCTCTGGGGTGGAATGACCTTCAGAGCACAATGGTCAGTCTTGCTGCATCACATGTGCTCATCTCATTTCCCCTTCACATTAAGTAGTCCTGCTGTCATGAAATCTGCTAAAAGCAAATCCCTGTTTGTCCACAATAGCAAGTAGAAATTCTCACTGCACACATGTTAACAAAGCAGAGCTAGCAACTGCTGAAGTGAAGCTGAGCAAATTCAAGTTGTGCATCTGGAGGGTGTATTGAAAGTATTTGATGTGAAAAGGAAAAAAAAAGCAGATTTCCCAAATATGCAGCTCCTAATTTATTAAATTATTACTATATGAAGCTATAATTCAGGTTGATTGCATAGAACCTAGCTTTGTTGAGGGACCAATGGACCAAAGGAGTTTATTAAATCTTCATTTAATCAGGGTGTCATTGAGAATACAATTACTTTTTCCAGACAGCCCTGAGACCCAAACATTTACCAGAACAATAAGCCACAAACAACAGAAGGCAATAAACAAAGAATTAATGAGAGCAGTTGCAAGATTCATAAAAACATCAGTTAACAGAAGCAGACTGGTTGGTATGATAGATTCGGTTAGATTTAGATGTGCAGCGTAAACTTACTGCATTACCTAAATACGATTAATCATTTATTAAAAGATTTTAATTTTGGGCCACTGTTGGGCCAAAGTACTCTGGCTAATGAGTAATGACAGTGAAATCAATGCATTTTTTTAAAAGCAAATTTAAAGCTAAAGTTTACTCAGTTCTAGACATACTTCAATCCCCATGGTTAATCTGTTCTAAAAGTCCACAAGCATCTTCTCTTGTCACAATCTGACACTTAATCGAGGTTGTTATATTAGGAAGAAGCATTATTTAGTGAGTCTCTACTCTCTGAAGGCCACTTTCCTTAAGCGTCACGTGTGTGTCATTGAAGCGGACTGCCAGGGGACACTTATTCCGCCTGTATCATATCAATAAATCAATAAAACTAAAACACCCTCAGAGGGAGCAGCATCCCTGGCTCCCTTTCCCGCTTTTGAACAAAACTGGTCATCTTGCAGTGACAGGAGCAGAATAATATGAACCTTATGTCCTTCCATTTATTAAATCCCCTCTTGGGACGCAAAACCATATTACAGTAACTGTCAATGTGCAACCCGATGGCAGAGTCCTGGACTAGCACAATGTAACAGTGTGGTGTATTTACTACTATGTAATGAACAAAATACGGTTTGATGGGGTTGATTTTCTTGCATTTTAGTAAGTACTCAAAGACACGACAGCTGTCAATATGACAACAGTAAATCCTAAACATTACATGTGAATGATTGTTGTAAATTAGTGTGTTATATGCGCATGCATTACCTGGATTATGCTCACATTCACTTGTAATAATTATTCACTCATATGCAAATGTGAACAAGAATGCAGATCACTGCAGAAAAGCGACATTAATGCACGGTGTAAGCTTTCATAGGTGTGTTGGGTGACCTAGTCGGGACATAGTTTGACAGAGCCAGACCTTTTTCTTTTTCAAGACCTAAAACCAATTTACAAATAACAACATGTTGATTATCAACCATAACTAATGGTCATTTAACCATGAGGAAGTAGTTTGACTGTTTTTGTTGTTGTTGTTTTCACTTTTAGGGTTTTCTTAAAACAAATCCACCTGTTTTTATTTTGAAAATTAAAAAATGGATTTACTTCCTATCCATTGTTGCATTAGCTAAATAGGTGCACCTGCCACTTTAAAAGAGAGCAAAAAAGAAAGTGGGTGGATAAAAGGGGGTCTGTGTTTTAGGGTGAGGGGCATCCTTCTGCGGAGAAGGTCGGCCCCATGCACTATACAGGGAGGCTGCTGCTACTACAAGGAGGGATGGGACCAGCTCTTGTAATTACCTTAGTGGACTTTTGGCACATGATGTTTTATATTTTCTTGAACTGGCCTGATTTTATCAATTATTTTTAAATGTTTTTGGGGCTTGTATTAGATACATTGTCTTAAAATGGTTGACTTTCATATGTGGTCTACTGGCAGTAGAGCCAGCATTTAACAGTTTTTACAGAAACAGTAGAATGCATGTGCATTGCAATGACCTGTAAATAACTGTATAGCCGGCATATTTATATGTTAAGTATGATTATTGCACAGCAAGAAGGTGGTTGTGAATGGGTGAACTCTGTCCCTCGCCCTGTGGCAGCTGGGACAGGCTCCAGCACCCTCACGACCCTCATTTGGATAAAGCAGAAAAAGGACGGCTGGCTGGCTGGAATCATTTAAAATGCTCCAAAAAGATTTCCACATGATTAAATTGCTTTATTTTAGCATTATGCAATTTTGTTATTCCAACTTAATTTACTTGTATATTAGTTAATTCCGTTCAGCATAAAAAGATTAGTTTGTTCAAATTACAAGTTAGACTCTAAATTTTCTTCTCTCTCTTTTTTTTTGAGTGAACTCCAGTATCCAGGTGGACATGTTGTGAAAAATCCACCTGACTCTTAGATTTTATGAAGAGGGAAACTATCCATATGGTTAAAACCATTAGGCATTTTAAGACGGGAGTCTAAAAGAACTGAATATCTTATGGAGCCAGATTTAGGTGGAAATCCAATTCATGGCTGTTGTCTGCTAAAGAATCACTGCATATGTGGCACTTACAGACAATTTTAACTGAAACTCTGCTGTGGACATGGTTATGTGTTCAGCATAGGTTTCTGTGATAATTAAATGGGGTAAAAATCTTTGTGACACTAAAAATTAAGATTTGTAGGCTCATCAGACTTCACTAAATATTAATCTCACTTTAGCTGGAGCTTAGCTGAGCCTGCGCTTCTTTAAATGTAAAAACTGGGTATGTCTTTTTGCACAACTGCATTTAAAATCCCTGCCAGTTCCAGTATAGCTGAACCTTTTTTAATCTTCAGACGAGCTAAATTAGTCAGAAACAGCCCCACCAAACGCTCCCAGGAGTATTTAACAGAGTGTGTAACAAGTAACACACAACACATTTTCATACCTCACTTCGTACAGCGCGGCAGAGAGCCGCCACAGACTCTTGTTTAATTCTGAATTGAGGTTTTATCACCTGAAATAATTTGGATGCAAACACACAAACGCGGTGAGCATTAGAGACTCCCCTGAGCTGCAGGTCTGCTGCACTGTGCCATGAAAGAGGGTCGTCACCCAACCCTGCAGCAGCTGTGTTAATCAGTAAAAACAGCTGCTGCGGTGTTGGTTGGAGTGAAATGAAATGGAAATGAAAGAGGTTTCAGGGAATGTTAGCAGTCCTGCAGTCAGAAGAGAGCAGAAAGTTCACTCCAAGTTTAGCACTGAAAGGATTCCTTCTTTGTCTAATAATTTAAAGGGTGACAGATTCTGAGGTGGATTAATCTAAACTGCTGTCAGCCCACCGTTCTGACTCGTGCAAATATCAAAGTTTTTGCCACGTTTGGCAGTTTAATCATCTCAGGGCATGGAGCCGTGTAAAGGTGTGTGTGACAAATGTAGAGATGCTCACGCTGAAATTAAACTTCAGGTGCGACTGACAGCATTAAAATGTAGACTTTGATATTAGATCAGCACAGGGGTATATTTGGAAGCGCTGACGCAGTTGTGGATGTTGATATCTGTTACTTTTATTGACAGTTTGTGGTATGGAAAAGCAGTTAATTTACATACTTTCTCCTAGGTGGCAATTTATAGTGCTGCTAGTGGTATTTCCCATGTCAGATTATGTGAACGCAGCTTTCTCGCCGATAGTAGCTACAAGGTGTTTAAATATTTTTCATTTAAATCTTTTCTTTCTTGCTTTTTTTTTTTTTTTTTTTTTTTAAAGAATACTCTTTATTTTGCTAGCCTTATTTTGAGGTCCACTGATCTGAACAGCTTTAGAGGCAGACATTTTTATGCAATTAAAAAGTACTTGCTGAATTTTATTTTAAAGCTGTATATGTGTGATTCCAAACATTTCAGTTTTTTGCATGGGTTTTTATGTTGATTGTAAATGAGATAGTAGTAAAATACTTAGTTCAAACTGAAGTTTATAATGCTACAGCTGTTTTTGGTGAAGTTCTGCTCTAAAAAACTGACTGCAAATTGTAACTGACAGGATTACTTCCATTATTTAAATGACTTCTCAGTCCTGTCAAAGTTTAACTTGAAATGAAAGCTGTAGACAAGCTGGAGGATCTCTTCTTCTCAGTGATGTACTCCATAAATGTCTATCTTTAGCTTATGAGACTCCACACACACACACACAAAAGCAAACACCCAAAAATAACTTCTTTTTTTTTTTTTTTGCTCAGATTCGGGTATATGTGCAAGTTGACGACTTCTGTCAAATTACAGTCACATTAAATGGATAACTTAGTGCAAAGAAAAACACTTTATTAAATTATAAATATCTTTATGAACCAATTAATTAAACCTTCCCATTGTGGTTTAGACCAGAAGCTTGTTGATGTCTACCAAAAGCATCTGGTTGAAGTTCAACTTAAAGACATTTAACCAAGTGTAAGAGTGTGTATTTATGGTTTAGACCAGGGGTCTCCAATGCCAGACCTTGAGGACCGGTGTTCTGCAGGTTTTAGATGTGTCCTTGATCCAACACAGCTGATTCAAATGGCTAGATTACCTCCTCATTTTGTGTTGAAGTTCTCCAGAGGCTGGTAATTAACTAATCATTTGATTCAGGTGTGTTGACCCAGGGTTATATCTAAAAACTGCAGGACACTGGCCCTCGAGGCCTGGAGTTGGAGACCCCTGGTCTAAACCCTATGTGAGTTAAAAATTGTGCACCCAGTTGTTGGTATTTAAAGTCATTAAAGTTGTATGTGGTAAAATCATTCCACCCTGGAAAAAGAGGGGTCCAAAGAAATCATAAAAGCTCAATATTAATTTATACTCATGGCCACAATGAAACTTCTGCCCACAGTTTTTCATGTTTGAACCACACAAAAGGTGGTAACTGCACTGTAGCCTAAAATAAAGTTAGCTGCGTTCTAGTTTAAGCATTTAAGGAGTATTTTTTTCATACTGCTACTATATAATTTTTATAGTGTAGGCATTAAAATCTGAACAAGCTTAGCATGCAAGCAAACAGTTGTGCTGCTTTGTTGTGGATGGTTGTGAAGTTTCAGTTCATAGGACTACAACCTATCTGTCTAATTTGTGAAGTTGCCTGAATATTTCATGTTTTAAATATTCATGTCATACCATGTGGCTTGTACAGTCTGCACGTAAAAAGGTTTTCTCCTACTTTCCTGAAGAGCATATTTAAGTTTTGCACTTCCTCTAAAATGTGAATATGAATTATAAGTTGATACTACCACTGAATATTTTGTGGCTATCCTAATTATCCCCACCACACACAAACACACCCATCATGCTGATCTCAATCAGCAGCAACAGCAGCAGTACTTCCTTGCTGGCAGACTGCACGCACAGCAGATCGATAAGCACCGAGAACCCAGAAAGAAAGAGGAGGTCATGCAATATCAGTCTGAAAGCCTAATAAGTTCAGGACAACTTTTTATGTGATTAGAGCGGTTGTTTCTACTAACCTTATTACTAATTCTGATGAAATATTGACAGGCCTTGTCAAACTCAATAATATGATTGATATACGATTCATAAAAGTCATCCCTAAAACACAAAGCATTCATTTCTTTTTTAATGTTTAGGCCTCCCTTGTCTCAATTCACATCAGTATTTATGGTTCAACAATATGAAAGAGATCGGGCAAATGGAAGCAGAAGAGCTCCCACAAAGGCTCATCTCACATTTGCCAAAAAAAACGTCTTGATCATCCCCAAGACATTTTGGAAAGTATTCTGGACTGACGTGACAAAAACTGAACTTTCTGGAAGGATTCTGTTTCATTCCAAGAATGCAACCAGTTATTATGTTTAGGGGTCAATCACTTTTTCACAGCTACCTGCTGCAGCTTGTATCCCTTAATAAATGAAATCATTTAAAAACATTTTGTATTCATTCAGGGTTTCTTTTTTTTTTTTTCTTTTTTTTTCTTTTTTCCGCCTGTCCCGTTTGGCTCTTTTGCCATCAGAATTGTTGTCTAAAGGCAAAGAAAGATGCCCAACGGATTTACTTTACCAAATTGACCATCCCAGCCTTGCCATAATGGTCCATTTGATTCACCTTTTATTGTTTATTTTATTTTCACTTACTGAACATGGGACAGACTTGACTGGGGGAAAGAAGGGGAGAAAGAAAGAGGGAAAGAGAAACAGCTGAGAAGAGGGACGGGGGAGAAGGGCAAAAACCAAAAAGCAACAGAATGAGCAGAAAAAGAAAAAAAAGAAGAAAAAAAGAAAAAAAATGCATATATCGATCACCTGGATCACCTGCTGAGAAAGAAAAAAGAAAACAAGCAGAAGAGAACAAGAGTAATAGAATAAACAACATCACAATGATATATGGGAATATGACAGTAACATTATTGTGCAGCACATAAGATCAACAGAACACAGTGTGCTTTGAGGTAGGAGCCAAAAAGGGTGTAGTTTGTGGGTGTGATCACCCGTGTGTACACCTGTGAGCATGGACGCGCTTGTTTTTTGTTTTTTAAAAGGTTCCTTCATGTAATAATCTGCTAGAGGGTGTGGGGGGGCCACAGCCCTGTCCTCCAGGGCATGAAGCAGGTATGGAGGAGATCAAAACTCCAGACATCCAGAGGCCCCCAGAACACAAGAGACCAAGGAAGACCAACAGAGGGGCAGCCGCGCCACTGTCCCAGAAAGAGCTGAGGAGAGTCCCAGATGAGGGCTCACTCAGCAGCCGCGGAGCAGAAGCCAGGGGGAGTTGCAGTGACGCGCCCGTGAGCTCCGCCGGCAGCCAGCCGTGCCTGAGTGACCGAGCCCCAGGCCGAGAGGCCGGGGGCACCCCACCTCCGAAGTGGCCCGAGCAAGCCCCAGGCTCCAGGCCCCGATAAGCGGCCGCCAAGGAGTGAGCCGGTGTGTACCTGGACGCCCATCCCCAGACACAAAGAACCACCAACGCACCGATGTCTGAGGGAGTCTGCCACTGGCAGGGGAAGTGGTGGTGGGGGGAGATAGGCCTCCAAACCTTGGAGGGCCTAAGATGTCCCCAGAGAGGTGGCGTCTGATACCCAACCTGACATATAGACACAGAAATACAGGCACACACATATACAAACATCCATTCCCACCCTCATGCTCTCATATGCACTTACTCCACACTCAACCAACGTGGAGACAGACATAAAGAGACGCTGTACACACGATCACACTCCCCAAGCGTACTCTAAGCCCCGGGTCTAGGTACCCTTGCCCCTGGAGGGGGGGGAACTGCACCCAGACCCAGGTGGTGTTACCCTTTTCCCTGCGGTGGGGGGAGGCAGACCGCCCCGACTCCGCAGCAGCAGGGAGGCCCCACACTCCAGACCGCAGTCGGACGGCCAACTCCTCCTCCTAGCCCTCCCGCTCCAGCAGGTCGCAGAGAATGGGGGTGAGAGAAGACTCCAAACCTCCCTCCACCCGCTCATTGTAGTGTTGATGCATGTGTGTTCTAAGGTGCATTTAAAACCCAGGAGGGCATGGAGCTACCTGCCAGAGAGCAGCAGGTAAGCGCATGGTCCCTCCTGCTGGCCCTCAATGTCTACGTGTATTTAACATTGAGAGGTGGGCAACGACGCCAGGGGTGAGGTGTACACCCTGATGGTACTTTGGATTCCGTGTATCGTGCCCACCCCCAAGATCCTATATGTATGTGTAATGAGAGTGTGAGTTCAGGGTTTCTTTGTCTAATGTTAAAATTAGTTTGATCCGAAAAGTGTGACAAATATGCAAAAATAACAAATAAGAAAGAGGGTAGACAGTGTTGCTAACTCTCTTCTTCATGTATGCAGGTGCATACATTGCCTTTTAAATACCAAACAAATCAATGTGCTTTACCGAAAAAGTTCTTCAAGTAGTCATGCTCATTGATTCGCTACCCAAACAGGTATCTCAGTATTACAGTAAGACAATCATAGCACCAGACCTTACACGGCCTTCCTCGTGGTATTTTCTTGTGTGTCTACTTGCTCAACGTGTCTTTGATGCCAGCTTGTATGTTAAAAGCGGTATCTGTTGATTGTGATGATTTGCAAATGGGGCACATCCTCATTTCACTTGCTCTTAATGAATAATGAAGAGGGACATGCTGGCTCAGCTTGAGCCCACTGAGTGTGCTTCTGGAGATCAGCTTTTTAACGGTGACATGACAGAGCAAAGCCATTCTAATGAAGATATATTACAAATGCACGTGTGTGCGCATTCACAGAGTGTTTGCATTTCTGACATCCATTAAGAATGACTATGGCAAAAAAACATGGGAGGGTGAGCGTGTATTTTAGGGGAAAACTGAAAATGGGAAGAGCTGTGGGAATACGCGTTGCATCTGGTGCACCAAAATGATGGACTGCTCTCCATTGTTCTCTATTGTGCACTAGGGATTGAGTCTGCAACAGCAAACACATGGGGGTACACACACTGGCATGCACGCACACACGCTTGTTTGTCATCAATCTGTGTTTCTATTTTTAGACGATATAAAGCTGAGGCACATACTCCGCATCACTTCTTCTGCTTAATAATTGGAATATTTTATAGGTTTGAGCTTCCTGCTGCCGAGGGAATACAGACTACCACAATCCAATTAGGGGAGCCTGATGGCTCACCCAAAAAGTAATAAAGTTGACAACATAACCACAACAATCTAATCTCTCTTTGCTCGCTGAAATATACAGTATGCAGCGTTAACACTGGAGGGCAAACGATCAAACTGAAACATAATTGCATAACTCCACAGAAGGTTATTGTGTGAAACAAGTTTTACACAGGAAACAGAGTATTGGATCAGTTCAAAGCACATCAGTCACATCACAGCGGCAGCGGCAGTAAAAACGCTCTCACACAGCGTTATGATCCTACGGCACTGGGTGAAGCCAGCCTGGTTACAGCCTGATATTTTTCTAAATTGCAAAAACTAGCCCAGTTAGCCCGACTCACCTCTTGACCTCAGCTAAATTAGTGTGGCTTTTATTTAGTACCAACATCTTCTGATAGCTTAAATGCTCCGTTCTTGATTTTGTATTGCTACAGAGTGGAAATCCTGATGATTACTGACTCTGTGTATTCACCCAGGATCTGACACACTTAAAGACAAAATTCAGTCAAGTGTTTGCTGTTGGGGCTCCTTGGATGTGCAAGACAAACCAGCTTTAAAGATTCATTTATGTTATAGGACCTTCACTTCTTTTTTCTTATGAATGTTGAAGTTTTAGGTTATTTCATTCTTGATTATTGAGTCACAATGTATTTTGTCCAATTTATATTTGGACAATTTATATGGATGAGTCATCAGGAAATATTTGACGGGTTCTAAGATTATAAATTACTAAAATATTATCCAGTTTTTCTTCTTTTGGCTGCTTCCTTTAGCGGGTCATCTGCCTCCATCTTACCCTATTCCTACCATCCTCTGTCAAATCAACCCTCTGCATGTCCTCCTTCACTACATCCATGATCCTCCCCTGTAGTCTTACAAATCTGGCCTCATGTCTCCAAAGTTTGGGATTAAGGGTCTCCTTTTGGGTGAAGGAGAGAAGGTGGCTCTTAAGGTTTTGGGAAACAACCCGCCTTCTCGTTGCCTCTGAATCTGCCTTTCCCCTCTCCTCTGTCTTTGTCTTAGGCCAACAGTTTCTTCCGGCACCCTGTTGGCCAAGAGTACCAGAGGTGGCCGTTAATCTGGGCCCTGACCGATCAGATATGGAAATTTCATTCTTGATGAGCCGCATGTTTGATTTGGCAAAGATTCAGATGTACTTGATGCATTTGCTGACTTTGCCTTCCCCATTTGTCCAGTTTTGAAACTGACACAGGAAGTACACTGTGTTGTTCACTGTCAAGAATGCTGGAGAGAGAATAGTCAGAGACAAACAGGTTTAATTGAAAATAAGTCTAATGACTAAATATGTTTAATGACTAAAAATTGCTGATTGGTTGCAACAGCTCAATATTTATTTCAGTCTAAACAAACTTGGATCATTGTACTCTTTGGTGTTTCTCCCAGATTGTAAAATCACATCAAAGATCCCTACTATCCACTCTTAAATTATTAAATTGCATCACTTAACACATCTTATTCTGATGTTCAAAAACATAGATAAACAGTTAATACGAAAGTGATTTTCACTAATGGATGAAGAGAAGCGGGGCTTTTGTTTCTTGCCCTCACCTTTTGTTCTGTCTCTCCACGGTCAGCGTCCCAGGCGAAACCTCGCTGACACTTCCCTCGATAACAGAGAATGCCAAACAAACATGCATATGTATGTTCAGCCTGTTTAGGGATTCAGCAGGTGTACGTGCATGCATAGAAATGTATTCAAAGGCACTGTGTCACCACTGTCATCCCTCTGCTCCCCTGCCAGCTTATGGAGGAAGCTGTGAAGTAAATCCACGTTTAGTCTTTGCTGTATCCACACAGCTGGCAAAGTGCAAAAGAATGTACCGTTTATCCATTATTCAGAGCCTAGAAGTGCCTGCTTCTCATATAGCTATAGGGTGGCTAATCACATGACTTTGTAGGCTCTGTTCTTTGTGAAGGTTGCAGTTTTTATAAGGACCCTTGGAAAATCATTTTAAAACCATTTCATCTATTTTAACAGATATAAACAGTCTAGATTATCCTAATCACACGTGCTCAAGTCTTTAGTTAAGACTAAACTTTATGCAAATTCAATTTTCATTTTCTATTAGGAACTTGTTTTGTTTTTTTTATTTACAGTTAGGACAGATGGAGAGCAGATGCAAATAAGGCCTAGCATTAAGAGTCCCTATTTTCAATGTATATTTTAGCCAAATGGCCCATTTCCATTTCTGTGATGTCCTGTTTTGTGCCAGTATGGGTGGCAGGAAATGGCAGCTTAGGAGAGCTGCTGTCAAAAACAAATAGCCAGAGAGAAAAAAAGAAATCCTTCAACACAAGCCAAGACTTACTGGAAAAAAAAGCTTTTAGTTGGAACGGTCTTTGTGAACCTCATCACTCTCTGAAACAGACAATGACTTAACTGGGCCAAGAGACCATAAAATAAGTAATATTTGATTGAGACTACGAACTACTGAGGCCTTACTGACTCTGATTAAAGGCTTTATTGTTGAGGAACCTCCTTTAAGTGCTTTGAGTGTTGAAATATGCACAAAAGCACATTTCATCCAGAACGTCTCTCAAATTTCCCGTCAGGATAAAGTTTTTTCACACATAGAATTAGGGAATAGCTAACAGGTTGTTTTTTTTTGGTAGTAGCAAGCTGAGATAAGATAGCTCACCATCCACAGAAGGTGCAAGAAAGCAAGTAAAGAACCATTTTGCGGTCTAATCATGGACCATTTTTCTGTAGTCGAAACAGAAAGCAGGTGGAAGAGATCCTGGAGAGGTGGAGGTATTCTCTGGAGAGAAAGTTAATGAAAGGGAAGAAGTAAGACAGGATGTATGTGTGTGAATGGGAGGGAGACAGGTGTGACAGTGAAGGTGCAAGGAGGTGAGGTAGTGACGATGGACGAGTTTAAATACCTGGGATCAACCACTGAAAGTGATGGATCGAGCATTAGAGAAGTGAAGAAGAGAGTACAGGGAGGATGGAGCGTGGAGATGAGTGTCAGGGTGATTTGATAGATAAAGATAGCAGCAAGATATCTCTAAATAACATATATAAATAACTAAATAACATTAATGTTTGGAGGGTTAGTTGGCATATACTTATGCATTAATGACTTCATGGCTAATGAGGAGAAGATGTTGGCTGAAGGTTACATTTTTCCTAATAAAAATTAATCTTGATCACTGGACGGAGATGAACGCCATCATACGGCAGGAGGAAGACTCCAAGAATGGACCAAACTTCAGCCAGGAGAACATCTGAGATGACACAAGGTTCGTCATTATTACGCTGCTGTGTGGTTTGGATTACTCGCTATGAAAATATCCTGGTCCTAAGCTTGATGTCCACGCTGACACATCAGTCAACCTGAGGGTGATTCTCTGTCTGAAGCTTTCAAATATTTCGTGTCTGGGTTTGTAGTGCACACAACAAAAAATTCAAGCCCTTGTATATATTGCTCATGAATGCCTCACATGAACTCTTTGCCTGTATTTGACCTCAAGCCTGGAGTTAAGGTTTTAAACTGTTTTCCTTGTGATAAAAGTCAGTTTGGATCCTATTTCTTTGTGAAATGTCACACTATAATATGTCATAGGACTTGAAGTCCTTCCAAAGTGCCAGATAGCAATGATGACAGAACTAAAGAGCTGCTTTCAATCGTTTTTCTACTAAACTTGTTACACAGCTACACTTGAATATATCCAGGGAGAGTGTGCTCCACTGACATTGACCTAACGAGTCCTTAATCAGTTATATTAATCAGGTTTCTAAAATGTATTATTCATAAGATGCAATATTACTGACAGTGTTCGCAGTTGATGAGTCCTGCAAGTCTGCCTTAAAAATCTATCGTGTCAGAGCTCTTTTTTCTTTTCAGCATGACAGAGGACATCCTGTCACAGTTAACAAACACTGAACAAAGACCATCATGCATCAAACATTGAACAAAGACTGACCATGCATCAGAAGAAAGAAATCTTTGAGCAACCTTCACAATCACTGAACTGGTTGGAGAGCAGGAACAAATCATTTAATATTCTCTGTGCACTGGTCTGTTATTGAATTCAAAGATTAAACACGGCTGGTGTGCCTTTTCCCGGGTGTTAGAACTCACTGCTGTGTGGCGTAATTGTTAAGTTTAGGAGTTGCTCTGTTTTTTGAACAGAGCTCCTTTGTCACTCAGTCAGGAAGAAACACACAGGCATGCTGTTGTTATGTTACTACTATGGATCAGAAGGCAGAAACATGTATTCATTAAATTAAAGAATACTGGTGCAGTATTGTAATAGTTTCATTCTGAAAACTAAAGAAGAGGATCGAGATCGTCCATGTCTGTGCTCTTGATATGAAGCTGGACCCAGTGGACTGTAGCTTAACGCTGGACTTTGAAACTCATTATTTGTGGTTTTATATCAGACTGTTTCTTGGCCACGCTCAATAGCTTCCTCGAACCTTCCAGTAACTTCTCTTCTTTCTAGCTACGACAGATTTCATCACACAACCCATGATTAAAAAGACCCCTCCAAACATATCTGTCTTTTTTCATTTTGTACAGATAAACGACTTAATTACCTGTTGGTGTATATTCATGTTGTTGTTTATGGGTTTTATTTGTGCTCACATCAAATGAGAAACTGGATGGATTTCAACACAGCTTAATTTTCCAGGACTTCACATTTCTGTAATATTTCATTCATTATGAATCATCATATCACAGGGGTCAGCTGTATTTATGTACAGTGTGTTGTAACTCAGGCCATTTGCCAGTTTTTCCCTTTCAACACCATCAGCAGATGTTCCGGTAAGAAGCGAATGTAATTTTGTCAATCTACTGTTCTGATAAACGTGTACAGTCCCTGAGCATTATCTGACTTTCAGTAAGAGCACAAAGTACAGACCAATTTCTCAACAAAAAGCTCAGAACAATTTATCTCCCTCAGTCTCCCCCCCCCTTTATGTCTGTAGTGTTCCTCTCAGCATTTGGCAGATGGATTTCCATTCAACAGCACTATTGTCAAGTGACTGTGTGGACGTGGGCTGGTGATGTAAGTGGTGTGCTATTATTGTCTGTGTGCATCATTGCCTTTGTGTAAGAGAAGTTCCAGAAAGGCAAATTATTACATCAAAGGAATATTCACAGGCAATCAACCTGAAATAATGACATTATTTGATTTAAAAAAAAAACCCCCACAAAAACAAAAACCTGAAAGGCAGTTTTTGTAACATTAAAGAAAATTGGTTGGATTCAAATTCATGTTAAACTTCACATCTATATATTTTGTTTTGCTTTGTTTTTTTCCCGCTCCACACTGGGAAATAACAGTGGGTAATAATCTAAAATTATAGATATCATAATACGAGTTCATAATACGAGCACGATGATAGACCAGTACTGACAATAAGCATGATATTTTAAAATGAAATATACATACTGGCCACTTGGGTCCATCGTCTTAGTCACTCTCTTGCCTTCAGAGCTTCATTAGTTCTTCATGGTATAGATTCAACTAAGTACTGGAAACATTCCTCAGAAACTTTGATTCTTATTGACATGACAGCATCATAATTGCTGCAGATGTTGCACATCTGTAATGAAAATCTCCTGTTCAATCATGTTCGAGTACTCTGTTGGATTGAGATCTGGTGACTGTGGAGGCCATTTGAGTGCAGTGAATTTGTGCTCATGCTCAAAAGCCAGGTTGAGATGATTTGAGCTTTGTGACCTGAGCTTTGTGATGCGTTAACCTGCCAGGAGGTGATAGGTGCATTGTTGTTATTGTTGGCATGGACACAGTCAGCAGCAACATTCAGGTAGGCTGTGGCCTTTAAACAATGCTCAGTGGATGATAGGGGCCAAGAAAATATCCCCTACACCATTAGATAAAAATCATCAGCCTGAACCATTGGTACAAAGCATGATGGATCCATGCTTTCATGCTGTTTATGCCAAATTCAGACGCTACCGCCTCAATGTTTGGCAGAAATTGAGACTCATCAATTGAGAAAACATTTTTCCAATCTTCTATTGGCCACTTTTGGTGAGCCTGTGCAAACTCTATCCTCAGTTTCCTCTTTTTAGCTCGCAGGTTCTTTACAATGAAGGTGCTCTTCTGTAAACTGTAGTTGTAACTAGTTATTATTTGAGTTACCGTTGCTTTACTGTCTGCTCAAAGCAGTTTGGCTACTGTTTTCTGACCTCTGACATGAACATTTTCACCCAGAGAGCTGCTGCTCACTGGATATTTTCTTCTTCTTTGGCTGATTCTCTATAAACCCTAGAGATGGTTGTGTGGGAAAATCTCAGTCGATCAGCATTTTATGAAATACGCCTCCACCATGCCACATTCAGAGTCTCTTAAATAACCTTTTTAAAAAGGGCTTTTCTAAACATTGCTGGCATATGATTGGCTGATTAGTTATAGTGGGCGGTGGGTATAGATGTTGCATTTATAATTTACGACAGAGTCTATCTCCACATCCCTACAGTAAAATTTGTGCTGTTATCCAAACTTCCTATTAGGTATTCTTTGTGAAAATCTGATCTCGTAACAGCTCGTGTTTACAAAGCCTCCTGAGTCCTTGGAAGTACATGTTCCACATAATAATATTAATCTGTGTAAAGAAAACACACGCAATATGCTTTTTAATCTACTGATGCACTTTAATGCATAGCATACAATCATCATCAGATTTTATAATCTCTGGCTTTACACAATATACGCAGCCACTATAATAATAGTTACATAATTTATAAACTCTGAAATGGATCATAATCTGGAACGAGTTATGAGTTACGAGCATGTGGTGTTGAGAATGCACACAGTTATACACTCGATCTGAAAGCCAGCTTCACGTAAGGTGGCTCGCGGCCTTTTTGTTGTTGTTATGGCCCAAGACCAGGGAGATATTGAAATGCAAAATAAAATAATGCCCAAATCAGAGGTCATACATTGGGAGTAGTCAAGAACAGAAAACAATTATAATCCAACAATAGAAAAGCAGTTTTGTATTTAGATCATTAGGCGTAGGTGGTACTGAAAGCAGGCAGGACAACTGGACAGATATGAATAAGCAAGAATGAAAATAAATAATTATAGAGGGAACAGCTTAACAGACTCCATCATAGTCATCATCATGAGAGCATGTGAATAAATGTGATTGGCAGATTGTAGCCATATGCCGCATAAAACATTTATGTAGCTTCTGGGATGTGCCTGCATTTTTGTAATTGTCCCAAGGGGGCGTCTTCTTTGGTTGCATAAAGACTTTTGGCTGTTTTGAAGTTTACATGACAACAGTGCTCTGTGAGCTCAGCAAAAATCTTTCTAGATGACTTTAACAGGTTAATCGCTAGTTTCAGGTCACAGTAAATAAAACATGAAGTTCATTTTGTTAATTAGGGAGGTTTTAGTTTTGTGTTTGTAAGCATAAATAAAAACTGTCAAATAAAAATGGAAGATGGGGAGGGTCTGCAGCCTGCTGACTCTTTGCACGAGTGAGACATTTGTCACTGAAACATCCTCCTGTTCCTACTTGTATATTCACTCTTCCCTCCTTGCCAGCTGTTTAGCGCTGTAGATGTGTGCTGAGCAGCAAATTCGCTGCTTCCTTTTCTGCACTCATCTATCTTTAATATTGATTTTCTAAGATCATAGTGGTGTTTTCCTTTCATCTCCCTCTTTGAGGATTCATTTGACAACTTTGCTGCTGACTGCAATGAGTTTTTATTTCGTGGTTTCTTTTTGCTCGTCTCCTGCAATATAGGTTAACATAACATAGGTTGCATTGTTAACTATATTTATAGAGAAGGAAAGTTATTCAGCATGGTGAGAAGGTATGAAATTGTAAATGAATGAGACAAAAAACAATACAAAGCCATTGCTTCTACTGAAACAGCAACAACAAACATCATGGAGAATATAACAATAGTGCAATACTTAATTTATTTGTCTGTGAAGGGATTAAATTCAGATGCAGCTGCAGGGTGGATATTGTCCAATAATATGCAGCATGCAGAGTCATCCATCAGATTGTTTACAAGAAAGTTTTCCATTAAGAGCCTTAAAATGAGGCGATAAAGAGCCTAAATACGAGGAGAAATCCAGAAGTCTGCCTTGTCGCCATTGCTCAATAAAAGATGAGCACAGGAGAGAAAAGCAGTTCCTCCTTCAGGGTTATTGTGGCTCAGCAGATTTACTCTCAGTCGTCCTCTCTCTCTGTATCCACACATAAACACGCTGTTGAATCAGGGAATTTTTGAGGAGCGCAGGTGCTGTGGTTGCGTCCTCTCCTGTTCTGTAATCTCCTGCTGCTTTAAAGCTCTTGTTCAAATTGAGCCTAATCTGAGTCGTCTGTTGTTCCTGCAGGTAGACAAAAGGACGGGGAGAGGAAAAACAGGTAAAACAAGGACGGCAAATGGATGAGAGGGCTGCAAAGATAAATGCATGAAGGAAAAGGATGGGACAGACCGGGAAAGGGCAGTGTGAAGGAAAGGAAAGGATGTTAAAGGAATACTTTTGGTGGTTTATTTACACCGAGCTGTGGTTTTAGAGGGAGGCAAACAACAGCTGTGAGCAGCTCAGTTGAGTCTCATCACAGTGAAGTCTCCAGATTTGGTACCACCATACCTACTTATTATTATTATTATTATTATTATTATTACTATTACTATTATTATCATGCCATTTATAAATGGTTGTCTCTCCATTGTTACATGTACTTGCAGTTTTTCCTCTGTTAAATACTGACTCATGGGTTTTTATAAATATTTGTTTGAGTGGAATGTTTTTTCTTTTTCTCCTCTGCCTGAATCCCTCTGTGAATTTGTTCCTGGTCCGGCGTTTTTGTTTAGCATCGAAATACTTTACTAATCTCAGGGAAAAATGATTACAAGCATATAGAATCTAACTTTAAGCCTAACATACTTGGTAGCCCATTAATCTCACTCAGTACACTCTTCAGGAAAGGCTTTCATTGTCCTCAGTCTTTAAAAGTTGCTTAAATTACTAAAATCCCCCAACTCTGATTGTTTTAGGAAAAAAGCAGGGGAAATTTTAAATTCCTCCCCCCTTCCAATTCTGTCCACAATCTGGGGACAAATATGTGTAAAAATGTAGTGAGATTAAAGGCCATGTTCATTATGTTGTATTAAAGATATTGTCATAAACAGAGTCATCAACTATATAACAGTAATGTGCAATTTCCATAGCCTGTTAAACATAAAGTACAACGGAAGGCAGTTTCATCCTATATAAAGAAAAGTAACTAACTGCCCGGAGGAAGAAACAAGATTTCCAAAATGTGATTGTATAGGAATTTCTTTTACTTATGTATTAATCACATTATTTTATTGTATGATACCTTGGTGCCACTGGATTTTAACATGTCTCACACTCATACAGTAAGACAAATGGTGGGGGTCTAGTAAGGAAGTTGGGGGAAGCAGACAACTCCACAGGAAGAGTCTTGTCTCTTTGAGGACTCCGGTAGGTAGCAAGTGAGTGCAGTGTTGGGGAGTACCGGTAACGGAATACATGTACCGCCGTTACGTATTTAAAATACAAAATATGAGTAACTGTATTCCGCTACAGTTACCGTTTAAAAAGGTGGTATTCAGAATACAGTTACTTTGTTGAAATAAATGGATTACACGGCGGTACTTTCCTGTTTCATATTGTCGCAGGTCAGGATTGTTTGGGTTTTGTTTGACAGCCGTGTTCTGTTGTTCCAGGTGGCAGTGTTACGGTTACCATAGTTACAGGGTGACGCTCTCTCTGCGTGTTTCCTGGGTGAGAGAGCGCCTTTTTGTTGTTGTGCTAAGCTAACAGGCAGAATGCTACAAGCATAGCTCTAAAGAATGTAGCATCATAGGCAGTGTAGTCCGTGCTGCAGGGAGAATGGACTGCCATACCCGTTATGTGTCTGTGAGCGCGAGGAGGGAGAAAAAGGCGAGTGGAAAGGTACGAGTTGTCATCGAGCAAAAACGGGAGCTGGAAGCATGTAAATATAATAATAACCACTGCAGCCAAGAAGAGTGCCTGACGAGCCCAGTTGTAAGTAAGCTATTAAGACTCGACTGTACACCGTGTTCGTGTTTTCCTCCGAAACAATAAGTTCCGTTGGAGCAGCCTTTCAACGCCTCTCTCTGTCTCTCGCAAGCAAAGTTGACCCACACAACAAAGTAAAGCTAATTGTCGGCAACGAGCCGACACAAACCCGACGTATTAGTCAGAGGTCCCTTTACTACGGGTTCGGAGCCGCGGACCTTCAGTAACAGTAGTAAATCACAGCAATAGTACTGTACATTCACGTAGTTGTAAAAAGCATGATAATATATCCAAGTAATCCAAAGTATTCAGATTACGTTACTCAATGAGAGTAATGTATTCTGAATACTTTGGTTACAGAATACATTTTGGGGCATGTATTCTGTAATCTGTAATGGAATACATTTTAAAAGTAACCTTCCCAACACTGAGTGAACCTTAAGGTGTGAAACAGCTGTGTACTGCCTTTTGTTCCTGGAGAAGGTATTTAACTGAGAGCCATGCTGGGCTCGTGAGACTCTGCTGACCGCCTGCCCCGCGATCATGCAGGCTCTCCATAAGCTTGGTTTATTTGTTCTTTGTTTTTGATTAAAGAATGTTAGCTACCGCTCACCGCTCGTCTGCAGGCTTTATTTAAATGGAAAACTTCCACAACATAACCAAATTAAGTAAGTTTGTGTGACAAGAAGAACTAATGCGTGTTCAAAACAATCATAAACAAGCATGCACATGTATTGTCCTGTTTCTTTTCTATTATGTGAGATGTGTATTAAAACTATATTAAGATCATTAAAATGTGTCTTGTAAAATGTGTGGTACTGTGACTATCACTAAAACAAGGCAAGAAATGGAAAAAGAAAAGCAATGTCTAATGGACCAGCTCCCTGCTAAAGGTCTGGGGGTGATCCACAACAACACGTCTCGATGTGATCCACCGCAGCAGTCATCACATCCTGTGTTTCCTCAATAGTCTTTCCTCTGCTGCTGCTGATGTTTATTTGCCTGAAGACTGCTTGACTGCTCATGTTTCATTTTTAATTACCAATATTAATACACCCCCATTCTCTTTTGCTTCTTTGCTTTAACTTAGTTGTCCCCCTTAAGTCTTGGCCCTCCACTTGCATCAATGAAATTCCTAAGAGCATAAAGAAAACACAGGCTCTATTAAATAATATAATATTTTATGTTCTGCCTCACTGTCTACATGCCTTGACACATCTATCACAGTTCAGAGTAGATGTTTCCTTTGCCTATTTCTTCACTACTTTTCGGGATTCATTATTTGAGCTGTAGTCTCATCTCAGTCTTGAGCAGGAGCAGCCGCAGCAGCATGTTTTTATGGAATCGACTGAGAAACTAATGATGCTGCATGCTCACATGACTGGGACTTGTCAATCACACTTTGCAATCATACCCTAAATGCATGCTTTATTTTACTCTACATAGGAATCAAATTTACAAGATGAGCACTAGAGCTGGGCGATATATCGAGTTTTTAAAACATATCGATATATTTTTATACGAGATATAAGATGTGACAATATCCTTTATATCGATATAGTCTATGTTACGTTATAATTATAGTTGTGGAGCCGCAAGTTTGCCTCTCTTTCGTCCACTTTTGTCTCTACGCAACGTTACTCCGCCTCGCCTTCACTGAAGACAACTCCCCCTCCTCCCCCATCGCTTCACATGCAGGCAGCGACAAGACGGACACGGCAAATCTCCGTTAACGAGTTACTGCGCATCGCCCCATGCGTGGGGCTGGACGGCGTCAACGTGCTAACGAGCTAAACATGCTAACGAGCTAACAGCGCTAACCCTAAAATCCGTTCATTCTCTCAAAAGTTGATAGCGCGCCTTATGTATGAATTCTGGTTGTGCTTGATGGCCGCGAACTGATTTTATGTGGAACACGGCGCTCAGCAATCTGTCAAAAATGTTTGAGTACGACTTTGGTAAGCTACGGAGCTGCACCGCTTGATGGATTGTCGGCGCATTACGGCTACCGAGGAGCTTCGCGGAGTGATACGTACTTTGCATCAACGTAATATTACCGTATTGTGTGTGTATAAGGACCATAAATGGCACCTGTAAGAGACGTGGTTATGAAGCGGATTTCAAACTCCAGGCTTTCAGTCACACAGTAAAACTTGGGAACAGAGCAGCTGTGAAATCTGTCTGTCTTTGTTATTACGCTCAGCGTCTTTTAGTTTACATTTTGACTGCACAATTGTGAGCTCTTTGTTTAGCACAAAAACAACCTTGTTTTCTTTTATTTATGGAGCATTATTATTTAATAAATGCTCATAATTTAATTTTGAGTAATTTTTCATGTACATCTGTGCTGTATGTTAATAAAAGTGCCTGTGTGACATCTGGGACACAGCTTTGACTAAGAACTCTCTTTTTGTTCTTACTTTATGGCTTAAAAAAAATATCGAGATATATATCTTATATCGCCATCCAGCTAAAAAATATCGAGATATGAATTTTGGGTCATATCGCCCAGCCCTAATGAGCACCATGTTGCGTTTAAGAAGACTTGAGAAATGACTGAAAGATTAAATGGCTCTGTTTTGAGTTTTGTTCAAAAAAGAATGACTTCATATAGGGAAAAATATATATCACATATGCAGGACACCTTAAACTAGTTTTTTAATTAAGCGGCAAGGCAGAACAAAATCAGGGCTGTATCAAGACACGAGGACTAAACCCCAATTCAACCAGACCCAGAACTGATCCGGAATTAAAACAGGACTACAACAGTTCCAAATCAGGACTACTGAGGACTTAACCAAAACAGAACCAAAATCAGAACTAGATGATAGTAGCACTAACAATCATCATAGACCTGCACTACACTTATTTTAATTCTACCAAAGTCCACTATTTAGATTCAGAAAAGTTTACATAACTATTTAGCCTTGTTGTGCAAACAAGCCTGCATAACTTAATAAATATAGAGTTTGAAAAATAACAAACCTAAAAAGAAACACTAGGTACAAGATACATGAGTACCTATGATACGGTGATACTTTTGGTCAGGGGTGTTGAACTCCAGGCCTCGAGGGCCTGCAGGTTTTAGATGTTTCCTTGATCCAACACAGCTGATTTAAATGGCTAAATTACCTCCTCAACATGTCCTGAGGTTCTCCAGAGGCCTGATAATGAACTGATCACTTGATTCAGGTGTGTTGACCCAGGGTGAGATCTAAAACCTGCAGGACACCGGCCCTCGAGGCCTGGAGTTCGACACCCCTGCTTTTGGTAAACAACCATTTGACTAACATGTGTGTCTCACCTGCTCTTGTTCCCTCTCTGCTCCTCTCTCTCCCTCTTTGTGCTGACAATCATCAAATATACAGTTGAAACCAGATATTTATGTACTCTTCAGATAAAAACAGAAACACTTTTTTAATTGTAACATAAAATCAGACCAAATGTTTATTTTTTTTAGATTGATAAATATAAAAAACATATTTGTTAAATTTAAGAGTAAAGAGATAAATTGTCTGTATTTCTTAATTGTAAATGGCACCAAATTGTATTCAAAATTGAGCCACACTTATGGAGCTCCACGATTCTTTTTCTGGTGTTTTGGTTGACATCTCTTGATTTTCCCATGTCAAAGAAACAGGCTCTGTGTTTTGCCTTATATGCATCCACAGGTGTGCCACCAATTTACTCACATGGAGTCTACTAACCTATCAGAAGCTTCTTCAGCTCAGAATGGAATCGTCTGGAGTTTTCTTATTAATTAACAATAAACTTAGTGTATATGTACTTCAAAATTTGATGAAAGTGATAAAAAATAGATAGCTCTGTCTGTCTTTATTCTGACATTTAACAAATTCAAAAGATATTTAAATATTTATTTATCCAAAACAAAACAAGTTTACTCTAAATTGATGTTGTACAGTAAAAAAAAAAATGTTCTTGTGTTTTCCATAAGGTGTATGTAAATATCTGGTTTCAACTGTGAATACACTGCTGTGTATTGAAGTTCCTCTTGTTTTGCATAGAAATATACTGAACAAGTTTTTTCTTTGAAAGAACCCTCTAATGTCCATTGTTGTGTTCATCAGTGCATTACTGAAACCGATTTATTTAGCCGTGGAGGGTAACAACTGAAAATATGAAATAAACACACATGTAAGCTAAGACTCTCTAAAGAAACAGCGTTGTTGTTGTTCGGCTTTTCATTTCGCCATTTGTTGATTCACTCGAAGAGCAAGTAACGTAATATGGGTCAAGTGTTTGATATCAATCTTTCGTGATGCACCGTCATATTTACATTATTTGTACAGTACGAATGATTTGCTTTGGTACCTGCTCAAACTTCAGTTCTCCTCTGTCTGCCTCGCTGCGCTTCTCCAACAGCTCACTCGCAGGCAGCAGATTCTCCCTCACCCCGTCCCTCACTCAGTCGCTTAGTGCCTGAGCTCGGATCATACCAATATTAGGAGGGATTTATGCACAGTCGTAAATTCCCACAGAGTGCACTATGTGCTTCGAATATTATGTGTAGTTTTTGTTTTATACAGTTGTCAGCCAGGCATCTAACTATGAAAAGGTTACACTCCAAAAGACCCTGGGCTTCTGAAAAAACAACCCGGGCTTAAGCCCAGTAAGCCGCCACCCCCCACCCCCCGCACTGCCACTGCTATTTGGGTTGATTGGGACCTAAAGAATGTAAAAACAAAGAATTACTAACCTAATATTTGAACAGTGTGTTCATGAGACGCAGCCAGTCAGAGGGTAAAATGGCTGCAAAAGGCAAAACATGCTACTCTACAGGGAAAGTATAAAAAACCTAATAGCTCCACTTTAAGCACTGATTAAAATGTAAATGCATTAGATTTGTCCTGAATTCAACACACTGCAAAGTACAAGATTCAGCAAAAACAGGAAACCTGAAACAAGCTTCATTCAGCTTCAGCTGGTTGAATGTTCACAAAAACAGAATCCATAAATCCAAAAGAAGAAATAAACAAAGTTCCCTTTTAGAGGAAGTGGACGTGTAGTAGAAGAGAGTTGAATAAACTAAAATGCAAGAAATACATAAATACACCAAGAACTGGAGAGGAAAACCTAATACATCAAAATACAAATATATTTAAAAAACCCTCAAAACTTTGGGTCGAGACCCACACCATGACATAAAAATTATCAGAGTAAAACTAAATGCCTTTTACATGCTTGGACTCATTTCAGTCTAAATTGGCACACATGAACGCGCATCATTCATGCTGTTATCACAGTGCCACAAGCTATCAGGTCTTACCGCGTCCGGCAGCAGCTGCTTCATGTTTCTGGGTTTTGGTGAATTCTCTGATTTTTCAAATGGATTTAAATGTGCTTCCATGTGCTTGGTTGTAACAAAAATACAAAACATTTACCTCTTTTTTCCCCACACTTTTTTCCCATTAGTGTTGCATTTTTATGAAACAGAAAACCATTTCCACGTAAACACATTCTATATTTCAATGTATGTTCACTTAAATCCTGGAACGTAAATGCACCTCTAACCTGTCCTGAGTGTGTGGATGCCTTTAAATAGCAAATGTTAGTAAATGATCCTTGTGAGATCTGATGGGCTCTATAGCTGACAGATCATATGTCATCTTTTTGGATCATTACAGGAAAAATTAGACAGCGACTGAGTCCCCCTAAGGCTAGTGCGCTGATGAGCTGAGTCATTGTTTTGTCATATTAACAGCTATTGACTCTGACGTCTGGATTAATGACACGTTTCCTCGAAAACATTATGCCATCCACTAAACAAATCTGACGCACTGAATCAACGTGTCAGTTTGAGAAAAGAGTGCAAATAAGATTATTCAATATTAAGTTACAAGGCCTTGCTGACACAAACAAATGCTTTAATTTTGATGCCAAGAAAAAAAAACTTGCTGAAACTACTCTGGGCTCTGCACTACAAAGCAAATTGAGCATGTCGAGGATATCTTTCCATTATCTGTACTTACACTAACACTGGCAATCAGAATACACAAAGTCACACAAAGCTGTATATCAGCTTGCCAAGTTAACCCAGGGTTTTGCCTACATGTTTGGTGGTGTTGGCAGCATCTGGACCATATAGCTCTTCTTCCACAGAAAATGACTCCTATGAGCGTCACAAGCCAATCAGACACATTATCAAATTATACCTGAGTGCGCTCTCAGTGCTCCTGTTTGGCTACATATCAGAGCTCTAAAGCTTTAAACTGGATCCATTTAAACATCAAAGACTGCTGTCCCACAGCCTAATTAAAGGGACGTAGCAGATCAAATTAAGGTATGTTTTTTGTGTCCAGCAGAATACAACAGACTAAACATCAGATTCGAATAAAAATACAGTATATTCCACCAAAAGAAAATCTATAATGCAATTGAAAATGTGGCACTTCCAGCTGTATTTGAACTGAAACACAAACCACAACCTGATCCTGACACTTTTATTTTTTATTCTCTCAGCTGCAGACAGACCATCAAAAAAAAAAAAAAAAAAAAAAAACCACGAGGGAGAAGGACAGTTGCACAACTGGAATATAGAGATGCTTTAACAAAGGGAAGACAGGATTGTATATTGACCAACCAACTGTAGCCAGAGAGAAATGTGCATTAATTCATTTCTGTTTCTTTTTCTGTAAAATAACCAAAGTTTAGGCGTTACTTAAAATTACTTACTTAAATTAGCTTACATTGTAGTTATTTCTTTTTTCCTTTTAAAAACATGGTGTTCTACACTATGTAAGGTTGCGTAAGCATTACTAAAAATTACATGCACACTACTTAAAACAATTACAGTGTAGTTATATTTTGTTTCCTATACAAACCTGACTTTTTATTCATTTATTCTTGTGTACCAAAGGTAGTTGTAGGTAAATATAATTACATTTTAATTTCAAATATAATGCATTGAAATTAAAATTATTTATTTGGAAAGAATTTGGGCTGTATTATAAAGTGCCATTTTTGTGCCATTTTATAACAATTTTAAGCATATGGCAATGGTTTTTACAGTACCTTGACATCAGCTCTAATTGTCAATGTTCTGTAGTTTTTGTTTGCTTCCCTCACCAGTCCAATCATCCAGTCCATCACAGGGCTAACGCAAAGATATTGACACACTTAGTTTTCAGTGAGACAATTCACATTTCTAACAAGATAAAGCTTAAAAATGTGTTACATGTAGATATTAGCGTGATGAGGAAATCGAGCCTTTCTTCTCTGTCTTTCTCTCTGACTCCCAGGTGGAGCCTCCTCGGGGATCCGCTTGCAGGTTCCCTCAGGCTTTCTCCGGCTTTTCCTCCCACACCTGTTGCTCATCATCTAACAGGATCATAGTATTTATGGACCGGCTGGTGCTGCAACTCTCTGCCAGATTGTTGTCGCCTTTACGGTGTTAATTAGGCCTTCTTTGTTGCTAAACTGCTTTCGTAAGTTTCATCCAATAATTGCTCTCCAGATTATTGCCTGAAGCCTAAGAGATTAGTCCTAGTTCCCAGACCCAAGTTAACTGAAGGAGTTTAACAGACACTGCCTGTGAACATTACCTGAGTCAAACAGCAGGACCAATTCTTTCCCTGCTCCACTGGAAGTGCCTGTCCAAGCACAACTTCTCCAGGGATCATATTCAAGAACACAGCAAGTAAGACCTCAGACACCTACTGTTGAATTTGCTAAATCTTTTTGCACTGACACTGGCCGTTAACATTTCTTCCTCTCTCTGGACATTTTCCTGAATTGGGAAACATCATTACACTCAACCTTTTCAATAAACCTTCTGAACTTACTGACAGTCACCTGAGTCTACTTCTTGGGTCTAATTTGTTGTTAACCTGCAGGCTTCTCTCCAACTAGAGTCCCCAATTAACTTTACATGCATGTCTTTGGACTGCCGGAGGAAGCTGCTGAGAAAGTGGAGGGGAAAAAAAGCAAACGCCTCACAGACATGCCTCAGCACATCAGCAGCAAATTCAAACCTACAGCGGTCAGGAGACAGTGCTGCCCATAAAATTAGTAGATGAGAAATCAATGCAGTTATTCACATTAATGATCAACGAAAAACATTACAAAATACCTCATTGTTATAAATCACTACGGCTTATTGATTTGCAGAAATGTCTACAATAGACCATAAAATTTAGTACTTGCAGTTATAGACAGGATTTACACGTCTAAAGCAACAAAAACATGAAAATGACAAAAAAGAGATTTTTAAAAATGTATAGCGCCCCAGAGAAGAATGACCAAATCTGAGGGAGGATTGCAAGGTGCCCCGATCCTGTGGCTGCAAAACAAACCCAAGCACCAAATCCACCACCATATTGATAGTTGGCATGAGGGTTTTGGGATGATATGATCGGTTTGGTTTTCTCCAAATGTGATGCTGGACATAACGGCCAATGGAGACAGTTCCACAGTCTAGGGGCTGCAGTGGCAAAAGCTCTATCACCCTTACTTCTCATCTTAGTCTTTTTATAGCAAGTAAACCCTGATCAGATGACCTCAGGGACCTGCTAGGGACATAGGGCTGTAGCAGATCAGAGATGTAGGCTGGTGCCAGCCTACATCTCTAAAAGTCAAGACCAGGATCTTAAATGTACTCTAAATTCAACAGGAAGCCAGTGTAGCTGAGATAGCAATGGTGTCACATGAGAATACTTAGAGGATTTAGTCAAAAGCCTAGCTGCAGCGTTTTGCACAATCTGCAGACAATCCAAATCACCCTTGGTTAGACACATAAACAGTGAGTTACAATAGTCCAAGCGTGAGGAAATAAATGCATGTATAGCTATCTCCAGTTCAGAGCGAGATTAAAAAAAAAGGGCTTAACTTAGCTACATTTCTTAAATGATAAAAACAAGACCGAACCAGAGATTTAACATGGCCATCCAATGTGAGAGTCGAGTCAAAAGTGACACCTAAATTCCTGATAGGGGATTTAACCTAAACTGAGAGAGGACCAAGGGCTTTTACTATCTGGGATAAAAATCTGTCCGGAGCGCATTGGAGAACTTCAGTTTTCCCCTCATTGAGTTGGAGGAAATTTGAAGCCATCCAACGTTTGATGGAATCTAAGCAGTCATTCAGAAGCTGAAGCTTAGATAAATCACGGGGCTTAAAAGAGGTGAACTGAATATCATCAGCATAACAGTGATAAGAGATGTCTAACAGTCTAACTTTAAAACAATTCTAAATTCTCTCCAAAATCTAAATCCCAACGGGTCTTTACAGTGCTGTGAGAAATAAAAGGAGCTGACCAAAAGGTACAAAGATATCCGGTATTACAAAGTTACTGCATTTTTTTGTCTTCATAAAAATAACTTCAGTCACCCACTGTTGTAGTTTGAATGAGCAGTTCTCAAGAAAGCTGTAATCTATAATCTTTTCCTCTCAAGCACCTTTTTAACAGCCACACACAACCTGTATTTGTGTGTGTGTTCTTATAACTGTCCTTATTTTAAAAACAGTGTTTGCCTGCATGTGGTGTGTTTGGGGAAAATCTGGAAATTAGAGCTACAGAAAATAATCCGCATTACACATTCTCTGGACAACTGTGCTTGCACTTTCAGTTTCACTAATTGCATGCAATCAGTAAATGAGTCTAAAATGAATTTAGATTAGGGATGCCTCGTGTCATTATTTAGTGTCTTCAATTGTATTTGTTTTTTAATAAAGTGAATAACTTCTGTTGCAACTTTTTAAGCATAAATTAACTTTAATATCTACTGCAGGGACTTTTTGGGGTATAATTCTTAATTCCCAGAATTCAGAAGAGCCAAT
Organism: Rhamphochromis sp. 'chilingali'; assembly: GCF_963969265.1. NCBI lineage: Eukaryota > Metazoa > Chordata > Actinopteri > Cichliformes > Cichlidae > Rhamphochromis > Rhamphochromis sp. 'chilingali'. The sequence goes on along the minus strand of NC_137932.1, from coordinate 20,458,005 downwards.
AAAAAGGCACCCAAAAGTGCATGTTATTGTAAATAACACACACACACACACACACACACACACACACACACACACACACACACACACACACACACACACACACACACACACACACACGGGCAAGAAGGGTGTCACATGTAAACCTCCCAGTGTGGATCTTTTTAAGGCCATATGATGTGGGAGCAAAGCTTAAACTAGACAAGAACATGAATAGTACACTTTCAAAATGACAAATTCAAACATATCAAACCACAAATAGTTTTGGAGTCCAGCAAAGCCAGTTCACTAACCTTTCATTTATTTTAGAAAATTTAAAAAGGAGCTCTATAACTCATCTCATCATATTATTGGGGGCTTGCTTCTTTTACCTTCTTAGGAGAAACCAACTTTGTGTTCTGTAATGGGATGCTGAGCTGACCATACTTTTTCTGTGCTGAGTCATTTTGGAGTCAGGGAAGAATTTGTATGATTAAATGGAGAAGGAAATCATGGGGAATAAAACACAACCTTCACAACCTAACGCAAAATTATAGAAAAGGTGTCAAGATCTTAAAAATCAGATGCAGTGGTAGTCAGCCTCAGACGCCCTTCTGCAGAGAAAGCTGAAAATCTTTTGGTGGTCCTCGGCTGCTCTCTGGTGGTACTCTGAGGTATATCGTTTGTCATTTCCTAAATTGCACATCCTCAGTTCCTCTCCTCAAATGCAGAAGCAGGTATTCATCCAGCTAACTTCAGGGTCAGCCTTGGGTTTCTGCAAACTGCCAGGTTTCACTGGTTGCATGTACCAATATATCACCATGCTATGTTATAGAATAGAGCAGAATAGCCTTTAATTTTCATTGCACATATACAACGAAATTGTGGATGCTCCTCACCAACTGTGCATGAAATAAAAATATAAATCAATCTTTCTGTTTTTGTTTTTTCCCCCTATTGGCAGGAACCAGTTTTACAACAATTAAGCATTAATATACGATCCTAAAACAGGACACCTGTACCTGTTTGTGCACAGACTACGACTATGTTTGAACTCTGTTTTTATATTTAATCGTTACTCTCAAACAGCACAGAGTTTGCTATTGAAAGATTAAAAACTAAGGCTGTCAGGAGCAGATTATGTTCAGAGTTTCAGTTTAAAATCGACTCAAAGCAACTCGTTTCACTGAGTCTTTTGTTTACAGCATGGTTTAAGCGATGTGATGGCCAAACCCATGGCCACACTCTAAAGTCAGTAACTCTTGTATTTTCATTTGAACATAGTAATACACGTTAGTTTCCAATAAGTTTATTGATTGGTTTGGATACATTTGTTCTGTTTGTAAGCGCGCACATTTAGGCTACGTTCACACTGCAGGTCTTAATGCTCCGATTTTTTTGTCTGCTCGTTCACACTACAAATAAAATGTGACAGCAAACGCGCTCTGCTGTGCGAGATCTAAAACCTGCAGGCCCTCGAGACCTGGAGTTCGACACTAAACTTGGTCTTTCAGTACTTGTCAGCTGCCTCCCACATGCCGTGAGGTGGTTGCTGACAGTTTTTGTGTGCGTTTTTTGTGTGTTGTTTTTGTTTTATGCCTATAAGAATGTGAAAAAAAATGTATATTTTGGTGGAAATGGTGTTTCTGACTAGGGCTTATGGTAGTAACCCAAAGTAAAATCCGTCTTTACTAGAGTTTTGTAATTTTCTACACTTTTCCTGCTATTAAACACATCACTAATACGTACCTTAGTTTCATGACCCTAATCATATGGCTACGCTCAGCCAATCAGATTGCATGCCAGGTGACCAAGCCGTTGCAGGTTCGTATTTCCAAACGATTGCTTTTCCCGTTTTAATGTGATGTTTGTGATGCTAGCGGCTAACGCTAATTGGCTACTGCCGATCCAAAGAATGGAATGATTGTTTGTTAGTAAAGCGAACCTAAAGTAAACCTCTGTGGGGAGCTAGACTGGTATTTGTGGGGTGGCAAATGGTTTAAAGCATGGTAGTCTTTATATAGCAGTTGAAGTGTTAGATAAATCTATTGACTATATATACTGTTTATTTATTTATGAATTTATTGTGTACACAGGAACAAGATTAATTAAATGTCATTGAATCAAACTGGCTGACATTTTGGCATTATTCTTGTGAATTCTTATTGGCCCTTTTTATTTAATGCAGGCCACGTGACCCCTATTGGGATTAAAAAGGATGGCGAGCTAACGAACGGCTGGGAGCCAGAATCTTCTGCATTGCTTCCCACTGGTCTGGTAGGGAGTTGGCAAAAGTGACGCTCTGGTCCCCTCCCTGAACTCATTATTCAGTTAAACTGATTTCCACACCTATACACATGATTTTCCCCATTTATTGACCATAGTGCTAAAACATTTCTCCTGGACACTCAGATAAAACCATGCATCTCTCCTGTGTGGACCAGTGTTTTTGATACTGTAGTGACTGTTATTTATGGGGAATATTGTTGGAATTTGAGAATTTTATTGCTTGTTCTAAGCTAAAAGATTATTTAGTTATCTTTGAGCACTTTAAACCGGTTTTGGATCAAACTGCTGCAGCAGGAATGACTATTTAAGTATTTTCTTTTCGTTTCGTGTTGTGTGTATTTATAGATTATTGACCATCAGTTCCAGGAACCATTCCGAACTCTTCTGATTGACTCAATTAATAATAGCCCAACTTCTAATGCACTAAAAAGTAAAATGGAAATCAGACTTCTAGCTGATTTAAAAAAAAAAAACAACAACTTTAAACTTAAGCAACAAAATTTAAAGGCGGGTTTTTGTAACCTGTTGCATGTTTATATTAAAGCTGATCAGAAAAAAATATGTCTGCATGTCTAAAATATATTTTTACTCTCACGTCATAAGTTAAATTACTTTAACCTCCTAGGACCTGGCGTCCACATATGTGGACATCACATTTTGGGTTATTTCGACCAAAATACTCAATTTTGCTCTACAAGGGCCTGATATCCACTTATAAGGACATTATACTGCTACTGTTCTATCAAAATTTTAAACGAATATCCTCATATGTGGCTCTCATTTTTCTTAGAAACAAAAATTAGGTAAAAAAAAAAATCTGGTAATTCTTTGTTTTTTACATTCATCAGGACCCAATCAGCCCAAATATCAAAGAGAAATTAAAAGTGCATGCAGTGGAAGAGTTCGGGTCGTAGGAGGTTAATCAGCCCAAGTCTTCTGTCACACAATGATTTGGATAGTTAAATGAGAGCCTTGAAGTATGAACTTGGGTGTCCTCTTCCTTACACACGATATCAACAGTGCAGAGAAGATCGTGAAGAACTCAAGAACACTTTTTGCTCAGTGAATGACCCTGTAGCTCGTGAACAATACTGACTCCTCAAAATGAAAGATAAGCAGCCTGGAGAATATCGAGCAGTAAAGAGGAATGAAATATTTAATGTTTTCGATTGGTCCCAATTGCTCCCTCGATTGGTCCCAGTCCCAATAAAAGATTATGGAGTAAAGACGACATTAGATACGAAGACAAGAAGAACAACTTTGGATCAATTTTACTCTATAATTGTTTTGTGGGGAAAAAAAAAAATCTACAATTAATTTTTTATTCAAACACACATTATATGTGCACAAAACATTGTTTGCTTGATGTTTATATACTCCATAAAAATAACAGTTTGTTTGAAAAAAATCGACGACGACACAACAAACAAAAACCACTGGTGCAGAACAGACATAGGACATGATGTAGCTGTCGCTGGTTACTGAAACACATTAGTGTGACTGTCCATGGTGCTGAAACTCACAAACGGTAACAGTTTTAAAAACATTTGTAAAGGCTACAGCATCATTTCCCTCAGACCTGCACCATCAACTTTGATCATTTTTATGCAGAACTGAAGACACGTCCGTGTTTCTGTGTATGTCTGACCTTAAATAGAACTCCACAGTCACTGAGTCATGGAGCTAAATATCCAGCTCTGTCAGACTGAACTCTATTAAATCTGGTTGTTGTAATTGCGGTCTTTTTTAGAGAGGACCACTCGATATGGTCTCCTTCAGAAATCTCTCCTGTGGTTTATGTGAATGAGATGTGGCTGTTCCAAGGGAGGAGAGCAGGTGGAGGCCTAAGCAAACAATATATTCATTACTACTAGAGTTGCCTTCTAATTACAACAGCTTTGAAAGAGCGACATTATTTTTTTCTGACAACTTCATCCATGTTTCTCTCTGGAAAAAAAATCCAAGTTGCCTTAGTGAAGTGGTTTAAGGCAGAGGCAAAGTTTTAGCCAAAAATGCCAACCTTTATAATGAAGGGACATGCACGTTTTGTAGTCCATCTTTTGCATATTGTAGTTTCAACAACCTCAGTGACCTCGAGGTCAAGGAAAGAGGTTTGGAAAAGGAAATAAGATGTACTTCTGGAAACATGACTTTTTTGTCATGGTTGAGAATAGCTTATTTGGTCAGTGTGACCACTTTTAATGTCACATTTGTAATTATAGATATTTGCTTTAAATATTTCTAGTTCTTTTATTTTTGTGGTCAGTGACACCAGTCTTGAAGATTCTGTTGAGCTATTTATTCCACATCAGAGGACTGCACTGATCACTTAGTTATGAATTAAAAGTTTATTGAAATTTTTATCTTACAGTTCATATATGTTTAATGGCTTGAAGTTTAAATTTGATCTCAGGTGAATTAATTAGTGGTTTGCTCCACACCAATCAGACACTGCTCTGACTGGTGGACGTTTTCTAAAGAAAATGGGAATGATACTCATTGTTCCTACTGAACTGTGGAACAGCTCCATCTAGTGGAGAGAAGAGAGGGTTTCAAAGCTTTGCAAAGGTTGCCAAGGTAGACGCTGAATTCAACACAAAGCTTTAAGTGGTGCTTAAGGTGTCAGAAGTACATCATTAGCACAGTGTGAGGATAGCCACATGTAATAAGATGAAGTCCCTGCATGACTTTATTTAGTATTTATTTTTATTAGTATTTATTTATTAGTATTTAGTCAGCCACCGATTGTGCAAGTTCCCCCACCTAAAATGATGACAGAGGTCAATAATTTGCACCAGAGGTACACTTCAACTGTGAGAGACAGAATGTGAAAAAAAAATCCATGAATCCACATGGTAGGATTTGTAAAGAATCGTAAATCAGGGTGGAAAATAAGTATTTGGTCAATAACAAAAATACAACTCAATACTTTGTAACATAACCTTTGTTGGCAATAACAGAGGTCAAACGTTTACTATAGGTCTTTACCAGGTTTGCACACACAGTAGCTGGTATTTTGGCCCATTCCTCCATGCAGATCTTCTCGAGAGCAGTGATGTTTTGGGGCTGTCGCCGAGCAACACGGACTTTCAACTCCCGCCACAGATTTTCTATGGGGTTGAGGTCTGGAGACTGGCTAGGCCACTCCAGGACTTTCAAATGCTTCTTACGGAGCCACTCCTTTGTTGCCCGGGCGGTGTGTTTTGGATCATTGTCATGTTGGAAGACCCAGCCTCGTTTCATCTTCAAAGTTCTCACTGATGGAAGGAGGTTTTGGCTCAAAATCTCACGATACATGGCCCCATTCATTCTGTCCTTAACACGGATCAGTCGTCCTGTCCCCTTGGCAGAAAAACAGCCCCATAGCATGATGTTTCCACCCCCATGCTTCACAGTAGGTATGGTGTTCTTGGGATGCAACTCAGTATTCTTCTTCCTCCAAACACGACGAGTTGAGTTTATACCAAAAAGTTCTACTTTGGTTTCATCTGACCACATGACATTCTCCCAATCCTCTGCTGTATCATCCATGTGCTCTCTGGCAAACTTCAGACGGGCCTGGACATGCACTGGCTTCAGCAGCGGAACACGTCTGGCACTGCGGGATTTGATTCCCTGCCGTTGTAGTGTGTTACTGATGGTGACCTTTGTTACTTTGGTCCCAGCTCTCTGCAGGTCATTCACCAGGTCCCCCCGTGTGGTTCTGGGATCTTTGCTCACCGTTCTCATGATCATTTTGACCCCACGGGATGAGATCTTGCGTGGAGCCCCAGATGGAGGGAGATTATCAGTGGTCTTGTATGTCTTCCATTTTCTGATGATTGCTCCCACAGTTGATTTTTTCACACCAAGCTGCTTGCCCATTGTAGATTCACTCTTCCCAGTCTGGTGCAAGTCTACAATACTTTTCCTGGTGTCCTTCGAAAGCTCTTTGGTCTTGGCCATGGCGGAGTTTGGAGTCTGACTGTTTGCGGCTGTGGACAGGTGTCTTTTATACAGATGATGAGTTCAAACAGGTGCCATTCATACAGGTAACAAGTGGGGGACAGAAAATCTTCTTACAGAAGACGTTACAGGTCTGTGAGAGCCAGAGATTTTCCTTGTTTGAGGTGACCAAATACTTATTTTCCACCCTGATTTACGAATAAATTCTTTACAAATCCTACCATGTGGATTCATGGATTTTTTTTTCACATTCTGTCTCTCACAGTTGAAGTGTACCTCTGGTGCAAATTACTGACCTCTGTCATCATTTTAAGTGGGGGAACTTGCACAATCGGTGGCTGACTAAATACCTTTTTGCCCCACTGTATACACAGAGTGCTTAGGCTTTCAGTGAGGTAAGGTGAGTTTTAACACCCCCCATCATTGGGACTCTAAGCATCTACAAAATATCTTTCCTCCAAAGTCTCACCGTCATCCTACAGACAGCTCCCTCGTAGCATACTTGAACATGTACCTCTTTCTTCTGTTAATTCCTTAAGGCTCCAAGGACCACTCATCCTGAAGATTCTTGGGTGATGGGTACAGCGGAGAAACGTCACATTCCTCCTTGGAGCATTAACAACAGGTGTGTCACTAATAGTGGAAGGCATCGTGCTGAGTTTTAGGCTTCAGTTTTCCTTGTGATTGTGTTCAGTCCCTCTCTCACACATTGTGATGAAAGTTTTGTTTCTTATCCTTTTTACACTTGTTTGATTGCTTGTTTTCTGTGGCCTCATCAGTTGCTCAATAGGTGGAATTCAAGGTTGGACACAGTTCAGTAATCAGCAGGTGAGATGGACTTCAGCACCTTTTTTTTTTAAAAGTTCATTTTTATAAATCCACAAAAAGCTTCTTATACCCCAATTAAACACACACACACAGGTCTAAACTCAACAATCTCACTGAACTCATAATTACATTAAAAAGGAGACACCCTAAAGCCTAAACTGAGCCCAGGTTTGTTAATATGACGCCCTTGGTTTTTGTAGCCTTAATGACCATTTACAAAAGGAACTCATTGGTGTAGGAAGCATGTTGTCTAACAAAGCATATTTTTGTAGTGCACATCAAGCTTCAAGACATTTATAGGCAGAACCTTTTTCTGTAAGAGGTTACCCTGATGAGTGTTAAGGCATAAGTCGAGTGTTGTGGGGGGTGGAAATGATACAGTGGCCCCTCTGCTGTGGTAGTGATGATCAGTCTCATTCCTCTGTGAAAGCATGCAGAAAGAAGCAGCTACAGCAGCCCAAAATGCATCTGTGTGGCCCAGTTTTGAGTGAACTGTTAGTATCCACCTGTCCTGCTGATGCAACTTTCCAACACCTCTCTGCATCTTCACCAGCTACAGGCTGGGCTAAAGCACGACACTAAGCATTTGTCACAAGTTTCCAGTTAGGAGCCACTAATGTGCTGTGAATGCTTTTTAATGTTTGTCCAGCTGTGTAGTGTCTGGCCTCCAAGATGTATGTGCTTCGGTTTTATTCATTGAGTGGAATTCCAGCATTTTATTAGTCTAATAATTAGCAGATATGTGTAACCACAGTAGATAGCAGTAACTTAAATTTCTTCCACCACCAGCATTGTGGCGACAAAACGCAAAGTCCAAAGCCCACGATCCTTCAGACAAACACCTAGTCAGCCAACCATATGTCTGCAACTCAAAGCATTTAGACATGTAGACACCTCAAATGGAGCATGAGGAACGGGAAGAAAGTTGGTTTAAATGATTGGACGCGGGACGGTTGTTGGTGGTGTTGGGTTGATCTGAGTATTTCAGAAACTGCTGCGACTTTCCCACACAACTATGTCTACAGTTTAGAGAAGTATGGTCTGAAAAAGAGGAAACAGAGTGGATGATAATGTTTTGTTGACATTAGAAAATGGCCAGACTGCTTCAAGAGGAAGGCAACAAATAACCACTTGTTACACTCAAGGTACAGCGAGGAACGAGTACGAATGCACAAAACCTTGAAGCAGACAGGCTAGAACAGCAGAAGACCACACCGGGTGGCACTCCTGTCAGCCAAGAACAGGAAAGAGAAGCTACAATTTACACCGTTCACAGGCTCACGAAAATTGGACAGAAGCCTAAAAAAATGTTGCCTGTTCTAGTGAGATCCAGTTTCTGCTGCAACTGATTGTAAGGCCATAATTTGATGTAAAAAGTTTGACAGAGGGGATCCATCTACTTAAGTATCCCAATGAACACATTAATACCATGCTCTTATTCTGAAAAGACACGTTTAGAGCTCTAAATCTGAAAGTAGTTTTGTGTTCGCAGCCCAGACAAATTTTTAGCACAGGTTTTAAATTCATATCACAAATCCAATAAATTCCACAACAGGTCTGTAGATTAAAATAACACAGTACAAATCCAAAGAAACCACATATTAAAAGATTTTTTATTCACAATAGAAGTGTAACAAATATAGTTTATTAAAAAGTCTGCTGCTCATTAATATCATCTTAATCCATAAGCTCAGGAGATTTTTATATAAATGTCAAGCAGCCAGTTTGCCGGAATGGAATATTTACATTTTTACTCAATAATTATAATATTAACACAATAAAACAGATTTCCCCACAAAATTAAAAGATTGCATATAAATGCAAAGTAAACTATGTGCAATGGAAAGATTATCAGCAATATTTTGTACAGATACATTTCTGAGGTTCACACATTTAAACCCTTTAAAGGAGATTTACGACCATTTGCAGGAATTCAGATTGAGTTCCAGTCATTTCTAGTGGTCGTGTACCACCATGAAAAACAAATGTCAGTGTGGTCTGTATGAGACGTTTAAGGTGGTGTATATTCAAAGAGGACTGACTGACTTTGGTTTGAACTCCTGAAACTGGTGTAATTCTCCTTTAATATTCACTAATAGAAAGGCATTGGAAAGCAACAGACCGTCAACACAATAATCATAAAATCACCAAAGACATTTCAGCTTAATCATGAAAACAACAGATAAAAAAAAAAGTCTGCATGTGAGAATGAACAAAAGCCTGATGTCACACAACGTGAAGCTAAAGCAAACATCAGAAACCAAATACATTCTCCAGATCTCCTTTTGCAGGTAGTGAAACGACCAGTTCAGTGTCAAATAAGAGAGAGAGAAAAAATGTTAAAATGATAAAAATCCAGGTGGACACGAGCAGAAGAGAAACTAAATTTTTTGGAAGAAAAAGCTGGGACTGAGCCCTTTAAGTCTAATTGGGTCAAATGTTTCTAAGAATACAAACCTTCAAAACAAAAGTCTGCACACAGGGCTTAAAAATCGACAACAACAACATTTATAATCATATGTATACTGCGTTCAACTAATGCCTGGAAAGCAAATTTCCCTGTTGGGAGATTACTCCTCAAAATGCTGCAAATGACTGCTGAAAATATCACGAAATCTCACCCATTCAAATCTCTATTAACGATCATATTTACCTGAGGCTTAAAAAAAAGAAAAGAAAGTATAACCCACACACCATTAAATGTTTTGATCTGTAACCGGACAGAAATCATCGGAAATTTTAAATAACTTAAATCACATCAGAGAGATATCAGTACCTTAATGGTGAAACGTAGCCTTAACTCTTTTCTCTCTTTTATCTAACTGCACACTGGACATTTTTGTGGGTTCAGGACTGTCACAGGGTATTCTTGACCTCAAGAAGATATTTACATGTTAGACTGTAACTTGACCATCTTAGGGAATGACGTGATAGAGAAAATACTCGGGCTGTTAGCTGCAGGTCTTAAATGCCAAGTACATAAAGTATCTAAAACCATCAGGATCAATGTGAACGGCCAATGCCAGGTTCAGACTACACGACATCAGCGAGAAGTTGAACTCGGGAACAAGAACTGGCGTTATGGACGAAAGAATGCCTCACCATGTCCTGACTGCAGAAAGTGTAAAAGAAATAAATAAAAAATAACGCCAAGACCTTAAAAGTGAGGCTAATCCTGCCTTCTTTCTAATGGCCATCAGGGGGCGACCTCTCTGGTTTCAAAAAGAAGTATTTTGTGTCCACAGACCTCTTCTCACCATGTTTTTAGATACCACTGCTACACGTCGTTAACTTTTATCTTCTTTCTCCCAAAGTCTGCATCATTAAAGAGCCTGGTTCTACCGGAGGTTTCTTCCTGTTAAAATGCAGTTTTTCCTTTCCACTGTCACCTAGTGCTTGCTCATAAGAGACTCTTTGATTGTTGGAGTTTTCGCTTTAATATTTTAGAGTCTTTTGATAGATAGAAATGATTCACATTAGTGCCCCGGATTCAATTTAATTCAGTTTTTTTGTACAGAGACAACTAATACAGAGAAAACCCAGCACTTGGAAACAGTGGGAAGGAAAAACTCCCTTTTAACAGGAAGAAAACCCGGCTGAACCGGGCTCAGGGAAGGGCAGCCATCTGCCATCTGCCGTAACGGACTTGGGGTGAAACAAAACATCCTTGTGATTTCTTTGGTCACATTGTTGTAGTCACATCGCTTGCATGGAAGATACTGACCTGTCTGCAAACACTTGCTAGCAAAAAAAAAAAGTCACTCAACCCAAAAACGGAGAACATTTTTTTTCAAAATAAAAGTCGAGCTTGACAGTTGGAGCTTTTACTACTTTGAAGGGAAATTACGGTCTATGTTTCTGGTTTGTGCTGCCCTTTCTCACCGTTTCACTAGAGCGCAGAAAGTAGTCTAAGAGTGTTTGCAGACACGCCAGTGTCTTCCATAAAAACTACAGGCAACCATGGCGATCAGTTTCACCTCATCACTGTCTACAATCTCCACCAACCACTCAGGGAATACAAAGCTTCTAGGTTTCTAGGTGGTAGCTGACGAATTTCTAGGCCTCCATGCCTGTGGGCGTAGCCAATAAGTAAAACATAATATTTTGAATTTAAAATCTAATCTAACACATTATAACATATCGTGTAGTCGGAGCCTGTCACAGCAGTCGGCAGAGATCAAAGTAATCGATTACAAATTAAACCCAGCCAGCTGATAACTGTCACTGTTCAGTATCTTAACATTTACTACCAGTAAAGTACAAATTTCCTGTAGTTTTCATCTTTTTCATGCAGCAACATAAAAAGGAATAAAAATAAAAACAAGAAATCAGAAGAAAATAATCACACGTTCCCTCATTAGAGGCTTTCTGTTTCAATTAATTGACGTCTCTATTGCCAAACTTGTCGGATGAAGATTCGCGAGCCCGTCCCACTGAACCCAAAACATGGATGAAGCAGAATTTTGTTACTTTGATCAGCAGCCATCAGACAGCGATGTTTACATAGTTTAACCGTGCTGTTTTCAGCTCTCACTGGTTTCTGTGGTTTCATATAAAGCTGCACAGTGTGCTAACACTCTACTGTACAACGAACACTTTATGTCTTTAACTCTTTTTATGTTTTTTTGTCACATCCAGAGAAAAACAACAAAAAATGTCCCTACAGTGTAGAAATAAACCTCATGTGATAGATTTGGTCATTTCCCACATAAACAGCTACATTAAGCAGCTCTCCATCTGTTTTGCTCTCAAACCTTTTCCTGTCTGCACGCCTGGCTTCCACTTTCTGTGGAAGATACCAGAAAGCCCCCAAAAAACAAAACCCCAAAACAAAGCGACCCCCCAAATAACCCAAAAAACAAACATAAAGCACACTGAAGCGAACAAAGACAAAAATACAAACAAAATATTCTTCGCTTCACATTGGATGGTACATTCATGCGGCTCCCTATAGGTTTTCCCATCAACTCCCAGGTGGTTCCTTCGCCCCTTTTTTCTGTTGTTCTGTAAAGGTGCCAGCTCTTTAAAACCCAACAGACCAGCACACAGCTGTGAAGCTTTCTCTCTGCCAGTCTTTGTCTCTAATCCAATTAAAAACCCACAGCGCCACCTAGGGGTCGGCTCCCAATGTTTCCTATGTTCTCTAGCACAGAATAAATTAACACAATCAGCAGAATTACAATAATACACCATCACGTGGGTAATAAATGCCACTCTAACTAAACCAAACAGTAAGCTCTGCCGTCTGTACAGTGACAGAAAGAACATGAAGAGATTGGTCACAGCTCAGAGAATAAGAAACGATATGTCAGTGTTGGTAAAAACCGGGGCTTGAGCATTTTGGGCTTTACTTTTCCAAACAAAATAAAAAAAATCTGGGAGTTTAGCATCGTGCAAACACAGGACTGTGGTATGGTTTGTCAAAGCTTCATCTTTTGTGAATAGTGGCGATTTTGAGGTGGCAGGAAGTAAAAAATTCTGAATGCTTGGGCACTGAATCGGGAAAAATGGGCTCTTCTAAAGGGAGAGAAGTAGTGCTGTAGTGCTATTCATCCATCTAGATTATTTTGTTGTTAGCCGACTGTTTTTGTAGATATTGGCTGTAGAGATTTCTGCCCTTTCTTGAATATTGAGTTTTTTATGTCTTGATGCATGCTCAATCATCCAAGTAAGTAAATCTCCAAAAGTTGATTCTGTTCATCTGGACGTAGCGTTTTCAGTGGGGGAAACGTTTCGTCACTCACCCAAGTGACTTCCTCAGTCTCAGCTAACTGTGGTTTCCCCAATCTTATGTACTGTTTATAACACTGGAGAAACCTGCAGTCAGCTGAGACTGAAGAAGCCACTTGGATGAGTGACGAAACGTTTCCCCCACTGAAAACGCTACGTCCAGATGAACAGAATCAACTTTTGGGGATAAACCTTTTATGAATCCACAAAACTCTACAAACATTCTTGTGAGCGGTTTCATGTATTTCTTTTTCATCAAACTGTGCCCATTAAACGTGCTGAAAGAAGTGCACATAAACCCATGATGTTTTCCTCTTGACTGTATGTTCTCCAAAACTGGAGGACTCACACCAAAAAAATCTAGATGGATAAAACAACACTGCAGGTAAGCTGGAAGATGCAGAACTGATGACGAAACAAGAAAAAAAAACCAGAAAGCACTGATTCTGAAATCCTTACAGACTGATTTACCTGCTCTGAGACACCTGGGGCAAATGTTCTTTAACCTGCTGAGAAAAATAACCTGCACAAGCGTCGCTCAGCCAGAACAAATAAATCAGCTCAGCAGTCATCCTGTTGTTGACTGAACTTTCTAATGACTCACCATCTGTCAGTTTAAAGCTCATTTGGAGGATAAGCAGAACTGAATGTGCAGTTCTATGAGCTAGGCCCTCGCTCCATCAAATATTCAATATAAAGGCTCAAAGTACAACAGTGCTTGTTTTCCCTTTCCTTGTTTGTTGAGCTGTAAATACTTTTATGGACATAGAAGTAGCTGTTGACTTATCAGACTACGGTTATTTAGACTGTAATATTTAGACTTACCACTAGATGTCAGTATAGCCAAACAAATATGTGTTGACTGAGCCCTGCACAGGTCTCAAATGATTAGACTGCGATTCCCAACAGAGACGCAGACTCTGGAGATGGAAAAAGTAAAGCGCATAGGACTTATTTTCGATTTTAATTCTGAACTCAGGACTTTGGTGTTCTGATCTCCCTCTTAGCACAACAAAGCCCAAGTTCCTACCAACTCTTGAGCCATTTATCAAGCCCAACTTACTCCAAACGTCAAATTAAAAAGCAGTTATCATCCTTTAATCCATGTCTAGATTTATTATAATCCTCATCAGAGCAATGGGAGCTCTTAGTTAAAGCTGCAATACTGCTTTGAAACTGCTTTTTGTGTTTGCGAGAGCTGCTTTCTCCCTCCTTCTCTACAGCGAAGGCACTAGATCGAAGACTAAACTGGATTAAATCTGGTTCCTGTGTGGCATCGGGAGAAGTCTTCACTGTGAAATTAAACTAAAATGACCAGGCGAGCGCGACTCTGAAGATACAAAAGCAGCAAACACGGTCACAAACTCTACATGTGAGTGGAGGATGAAAAAAAACGAAACAAAAAAACCCGTTAACGACAACACGGTGAAGCTGCGTTGCAGTAGTATGGCTTCTTGTGTGTGTGAAGGTGGATAGTTATAGAAGAGTCGAGCGACGGCGTCTCCTCACAGAGGAGGGAAGATCCTACAGGCTGCCCTACGCGGACCTGGAGGATGGAAACAGGAAGAAGCAACACCGCGGTGAAGAAGAGGACGAGGGCTCGACTGATGCACAAGGATTACAGAGGACTGTAATAAATCAGTTTCCTCTTGTAGAGAGCCTGGAAGCTAAATTTTTAATGCATACACATGGTCAATTGTGAGGATATTAGCATTTTCAGAAGATTTCTGTTGAAAGTCAGGACCTAATCAGTACCTAATTCTTTCTACAGCTTTCATCCGCACTCCAACTAATCTCCATGCTCCATTACAGCTGTGCAGACATCATCTTTGGAGTAAGACTGTGAAAAGTGGTTGAACGCTCCATCAGACTGAGGCAAATGTTCCTTTTTTTTCTTTTGGTTCATGCTCTTTTCAGTGTTTAAAAGGAAGAAAGAAAAAATGTGTATTTTATTTTTCAGTAAATGGAGAAAAACTGTCGAACGAATTCTGATTCAGTTTTTAAAAAAACCTGTGCTGGTCGAACCCCCAGAGCACATATGAAAAGGAGAAAGAAATCTAAAAGCGGGTCAAAGATGCAGATGAAAAGCAGAAGAAGAATAAGGAGGAGGAGGAGGATGGCTTTGTGTAAACCTCGTGGGGAGAAAGTGGAGTTACTGGCAGGTAATGAGCTGGTGCGGCTGGTCGTCATTTGTCACATCCAACTCAAGAGAAAGGAAGGAGGAAGAAGAGTCGGTTAGGTTTATAAAAAGAGGCTCGGGTTGTGCTGCGGCTTTCCTTTTTTTCTATTCTTTTTTTAAGAAAACCAGCAGTTCTCTGACGACACTATGAAACACTCAAGTCGGTGCAGGAAAGACCGGTTCCTAGTTCCTATTCAGATGTTGTTGTGGTAGAGCAGCAGGTAAAAGACGACACATGTGAAGGGAATTGAGCGTCCGTTCACGCGGCCAGCCAGCCTTGTGATCCTCAGTGGGGAGCTTTTCCTTGGTGTGGTGCCCAAACACTCGGGCTCCATGGTAGTTCATATCAGTGGTGAATGACTGTCAGCGTCCTCCTCCTCATCAAAAATGGCTACTAGCAACAATTAAACTGATGAATAAAGTGATAGCTGGTCACACTGTCCCTCCAAATGAACAGAAAAGCGAAGGAAGTCAAACCGAGGAGTGAAATAAACAGCCTTTTTTTTTTTCTTTAGATCTTGATTCAAATTATTATGTCTACATTTTGATGAGCTATCATGTTATTCAGCAGTACATATGTTGCTTTGGGTCAGCCTTTGGACTCAACCAGAGAAGAAGAAAAAAAAATCAAGTGAAGGAAAACAAAACAAAAACCCCTGGAGTCTCCAGCGAGAACCCGGCTCCAGCACAAGTGGGTTCAGTTTTGAGCCCATCAACAATATCAGGTGAAGTCTGATCTGTAACCACTCAGGGCTCCAAGCGGCTCAACAGTTTCAGACAGCTGGAGGCTCAGTATACAGGATCGAGGTTCTCACACATTTCTGGGCGTCGGTGCAGGCAGGTCCGTTACTCCACTTCGTTGGGTCTGTCCGTTTTATCCTTCCTTATGACGGGCAGGGGGTGAGCCTCGGTATTGAAGACCCAGTGTTCGAATGGTAGGTGGTCATCCTCAGAGAAGAGGAGGTAGAGATACCTGTGGGAGAGAAGAAGGGGTCAGATCAAGTTGCTAAACTACGAAATGTTGCAGCAAACTTAGCATAAATGATCCAAAATAAAGTAATGTTTGTGACTGTGCTGTGGTCCCACCCGAATTCATTATTCATAAACTGTTTAAATGCGCTTCAATTCCCTCCTTGATTTCTTTATGAGAGTTATGGAAATCAAAATAAAATAAAATAAAATAAAAACAGTTTACTCCTGAGCATTTCAGCTTTTGCAATATTTATTCGATGGTTTCGCCAAAGCCGTGATGAGACCGATGTGGAACTGAAAGCGAAGAATGGGTGCGACTCTATTTCAGACTGGTTTATGAAACTTGAAGTCATGCAATTTTTGTGCTTCGCTGTCATCAAACCGCCCTGTTATGAAACGGCCCTGAAATATTATTATCCATCAAAGGAGTGATAAGCAAATTGAAAGAGTTTCAGGACAGCTGGCGGTCCTGTGGGGTCTTATCAGATTTCATCATGTTGAGTGAAAAACAAACGATTTGTTTTCAACTGGTCGCAAATGAAAATTTAAACAATGGAGCTGAAGAAAAGGGACAAGCTTAAAAAGAAAGCATGAGCTAAGGATGAAATAATGACTCAGTAGAGAAGCTGGTTGTCCACGAAGCCTTCAAACTCCAGGACGAGTCCCCATCCTCCTCTGCTTGCCTGCCAGCCAAACAAGCAGACAGCAGCGAGTGATTGAAGGCAGACAGGAGTGTGAAGTACGACGGCGTCCTTGGCAGCATCGGGAAGATGAATGCTGGAAGATGCCAGAGTCCCCGAGTCACATTAGGAGGATTAGACTTGTGGGTTCGCAGCTAAATGGGATTGATATTTTCTGTGTCTGCCGAGGTCTGTTTCAGTTGCCTGACCGATGGGGTAATTATTATGTTAGTGTCCAGGCTCGTGGTCAGTTACGCAGTTATTCTGCCTTCCAGTTGTCTGTGGGGGGCCTTTAATGTGAGAAAATGCTAATAACACATTAGCATTCAGAGACACTTTTTTCTTTTCTGTTCCACTTGCCTAGACAAATATGTCTAGGCAAGTTTTATGTCGATGAAGAGGAAAAATAAATCTCTACAAACTGATCTGAGAAGGAAGTCGGACACTTTGGCTGTGTTGGTTTCTGTGTCCGTGAGTGTTTTAATCAGGAGTAGAGGTGACGCTTGTTAAAATATACTGCCTATAAAATAAAAGCTGGATTGGATGGCACTTCGCCCCCATAAGGCTCTGTTAGGATAACCTTGACTTCCTGTCAACAGCTGTCTGGTATGTGGGGAGGGAAAAAAATGATAGAGGAGGAGGGGGAGATGGAGGAGTGGCTGATATCATTTCTAAGGGAGTAAAGGAAACGGAGAGGATGATAAATCTGCATGAGGCTCGGGAGAAAGAGGCGAATAGAAACTTTGGTCTTTAATCAGTCCATCCATGAAGTCCACTGCTTCATGCATGCACACAGGTTTTGATTTTATGTTATTATATTTGTCTCACATGATCAAATACTAAACATTAGGGAAGCTGTGGAAACCTGTAATGTATATTTTAAACTCTTTCTTGTCAATTAAGGATGTAATTTGAACAATAATCAGCAGATGAACACAGTAATGAAGACATTCATGCTGACGTTAATGGTAACTGTGAGAAACGCTGATATCAGATGTGGGAAATCAATGTATTGATTTGGTATCTTGTGCCTTTAATAAATGCATTCCATTCAACTTTAAAGCTTAATTGCTTAATAAAAAATGAATATTGTACTGTGAAAAAAACAAAACAAAACAAAAAACATAACTCTCAACAGCTTTAATGCTCTTTAGAGAACAACCAAAGGGTCCTTCTCTCCATACTTGTACTGTAATGTAACTGTAATACTTGTACTTGTAATGTATGTACTCCATACATTGAATCTTAAAGCCTTTGAAGAGTCCTCATTACATTTCCACAAAACTTAAAAACAGTTCTTAGCAGCATTTAAAACATGTGCCATAATACCACAGATTCAGAATCTGTTTGTGGCAGGCGGGGGTTCATTTGCACACTCTTATATGTCGTGTGGGCAGGGATAGCTCAGTAGGTAAAGTGGTCACCCCATGATCGGAAGGTCGGCGGTTCGAATCCACTTAACGGCTACCCTGAGGTACCCCTGAGCAAGGTACCGTCCCTACACACTGCTCCCCGGGCGCCTGCTTAGTGGGCTGCCCACTGCTTCACTGAGTGAATGGGTCAAATGCAGAGAAAAACAAGTAATTTCCCCATGGGGATCAATAAAGTATCCATTATTATTATTATTATTATAAACTGTTGGCTCTTCCTCTGAAATCTGTGACTTAACCTCAAACTGTGGTCACCATGAGCTGATACTAGCAGAAAAGCTCAGACGATGAGGCTTTGGCCTCTATCGCTCATTCATTATGTTTTGTTGTAACAGTTGCTGGGAAGCTTTTGTTGCACTTAACCTAAGCTGTATTCATCATATCATCTTATTTTTTGTTTTTGTGAGCTGTTGGTGTGTAAGAGACGGGCAGTAAAGACGTGCCCTCAGACAGAGCAGTAAAAGAAGACCCAGCGTGATTGATGATCAGTAGAAAGAACTCGCACAAAGGACCATTTTGGATGTTTAATGTTAAGCTGAACAAGAGTTTTATGCTACAGTCACACTAAAAAAAGTGTTTGGATACGTGTGCTGTGTGAATTGTTTGCTTTGTAGATGGGAATCAGGGCTGAGACGGTGATAAAAGTGGGAATAAGACAGAGTCAGTCTGCGATCAGTCTGTTTGTGATCATCATATGTGTGTAAAACACAGCTGGTTGCCATAACTACTTGCAATCGGTCGCCAACAGCAAAAACATTCAATGCAAACCACCGAATTTTCCTCGTCACGAGGACATTGTTGTCCTGTTTATATTCTAGTGTGACCCTTGGCATAATTTTACACTCCTGTCAGATTGTCACTCGGCATCAGCAGAGACCTGAAGCCACAGTATTGATATCTGATCACCAGTCGTATCAGCTCTAAAGCTCAACTGCACTAAGCTATTTTACAGCCTGTGCGCGCTTTCTCAATGCTGCTGAGTCTCTGACAGCTGATTTTAAATTCGCCTTGAACATTTTTCTTTATTTGCTTCAGGCAACTTAAAAATATTCATGTAAAAATGGATAACTGGTCAGAAAACCGTGCCCTACAACCATGTTCGATTAACAGGAGCAATGAATGCAGAATTTTCAGCCTTGATTCCCCGGCTCTTTTAAGCTTTAATTTTAACATAGTTCTACGCTGTGAATGGTTGATTGTGTTACATCCATAAAAAAATACATTAACTAGAAGCTGCAACTTTGAGCAAAATACTATAAAAGTACCTGAAAAGAACATGTAATGAATAACTCTTGTGTAGCTGCTACTACTACTTACCTGACTCTGGCACTACTGACCCAATGTTTCATAATGACACTAACACTGAATGCTCTCCTTGTTCCTCCTTTGCGTAGTCAGACACACAAAGTAAACACAAACACACACAGCAGAGTGCATGACCACACGCTTCCACCCACGTTAAGCTGTAGCCGAGACTTTTCCTCGTGCTTTAAACAGACTTGTCTTCTTGAGCACAGCTGGAGAGGCGAGAGAAAGCCCTATTAGCCACCAGACATCATACTGCGTGGCTGACAACACGTTTAAAGAGCCATTTTTTGGCTGCACACTCAAACGCTCACACCCTCACGCACACATTAACACATTCAAACTGAGACGTGCACATAAGGGCAGTTAAGTAAAAATATCAGCCATGTATTAAGAAAAAAGTGAGACGGCGTGCTGCCTGTGGTGTGTAAGGACATGCGGTGTTTTTCACAGTTTCTGGCTTTCTCTACTAGATTTCTGCTATTTCAGATCTAATGTATCAAGGCACCGTTTTCAGTCGTGAAGAGGAAGTTTATTTATAATGCTGCAAAATATTCTTTTATTCAGAACAAGTTCTGCACATTTGTATCCAATTCTTTTCATGTTATTATACATCCCAGAAGAGAAATCATCCTAGTTTAGCTTTGGACTGTTTCGGGAATGCAAAACAGATGTTGAAATGAAAAAAGATGAATATACTCTGGTTTACCAGTAACTCTAAAAGCCTCTTTGTCATCTACAGGATAGAAAGTCCCAGCTGCGTTTGAGTGTTTTTTACTCCAGAAGAGCAAAAAGAGGAGGGCACAAATATGACATTCACACCCGAAATGTCAACTCTAACCAAGACAAGACACGGAATTGAGCCACATAACAGTAAACCATCCACATTAAGCCTTTGGTGTTGACCGCATCCCACTTCTGACAAAGAAAACTAACCAAAAGGAAGCTTTTTTGAGTCCTGGAATTACAAGCTACTAAATATGTAGGACTAAATGAGAGATGACAGATGTCTTACAGCTTTTCTCTAGACACAATATTTCTTGTTTGTTTTGGCTTTTTTTAAAATGTAAATTCATCCCACGTAACCAGCTCTGCTGTTTAACTCCAAATTCATCAATTTAGCTCCGCTTTGACAAATATTTCAGGCAGAATGAAAACTATGCATGTGCATGAGGGAGTGGACTTCAATTGGACTTTAAAAAGAACAACATAAATGAGACCTTGAAGTTGTTTATATCTCCAGCTGTCTGTCCACAACAGCGTATAAATGAGGCTTAAGCTTGTAGATGCTACTGGTGTTACAGCAGTACAGCAAGATCTTTGCCACTGGTAAGTCACTTTGGTTCTCCTTCATGTCATCTTTTATGCCAAAAAATGCACTTTTTTTTGATTAAACATAACCAGTCTATAAGAAATCATCTGGTTTAATTGTTATAGGAATGACAGTGCATTTTACTGAGTTGCACAGTCTGGGGCAATAGAAGAAGAAAGCTCTTTTTTATAGCCTACTGCTGAGAGAATTAAGGTTTGTACTTTGTTGCATTTTATTTTTAACCCTGTACTGCAGTCTTCCTTTGTACATATTTCTTAGTACTTCTTTGTAGTTATTTATTAATAAATAAGTAAAATCCTTACAGCTGATATTCCTCTACTTCATATTCATTAAATACAGAAAGCTAAATCTTTGGTTTATACTATAACTAGGTTAACTGTGATTCACGGCTTTTCTCTCTGCCTCTGACCTCTGAATTTCACTGTGAATTGGATTCTGGCCTATTCTGAAAACAGCACATTTATAATCTGTAAAAACATAAACAGTGAAAACAACATTAGGACAATTTGATACTAAATGTGTTTTAAGGACCTGTAGATACTCTGGTTACAATGTTGGGCTGTCCAGGTATAACAGCAACAGCTATGTAATCCCACTGTTCACAGTTTGAGTCCAACTTTTTTTTTAACACTTCAAGTTGTCCCTCTTTCCCTCTGTCCCACATTCTTCCTCCTAAGAAATCCATATTAAACTATCTGCTAAAAGCAAAAAGACCTAAAGATTCTGCTTTAAACACTTTCCCCTCTATTTCTGCCTCATTTGTGAACCTAATATTTTTTCCGTCTTGCAGTAGCTTGCAATTTTGGGCCTAAAATGTACTTTACTTATTTTGTACAGCTACAAAAGTCCCTCAATTTCAGGAAGTGTGTGACACTCTTCCCTGGAGCTTAGTGTGAATGAATGACAACCTGTGTGTGTCTGTGTGGGGCTTGACATCTCTGTCAGTTCGGGGCTGCAGGGTCCTAGTCACACCATAAAATGCAATGACAGCACAATCATAAGAGGACAGAAGTGAAGGGTGTTCAGTTTGTGTCTTACTTGAGCGTCTCGGCCAAGTAGAAGCTCTGCTGCACGTCGTCGTAGTTTGGAGATGAAGCGTAGACATCTCTGATGCCGCTGTAGCCTCCGTCGACTCTACAGTGCTGCTCCAAGGCCTGAATGAGAGACGGTGATGGAGACGGACAGCACGGAGGGAGAGGGAGACAAAGAAGGCCATCGGTGACTGGTGACATAAATCACTGAACCTTAGGGAGGATTATTCACTAAATCATGAGTGACCTTGTGTGAGGTTTTTTTTGTTTTTGTTTTTACAGGCAATTTATGGATTTTTAAATAGAAAAACTTTACTTTTCCTTTCAGAATTTTGTCTCCAGTTTTTCTCAAATTAACACAATCTTCGTTTTCATAGATAGATATTTTACCTGTACAGCCTCCCAGCCCCACTCTCTGTATTTGGGGTCATGGGTAAACCTCCACATGTACATGTAGGTCTCAATGACCTCAGGACGGAGGATGAAATACTTCTCGTTCTGGCGGGTGGCGATGGCCTCAACGCCGCCATCGAAACGGAAAGCCTCTGGTCCGAGTTTCAAAGCTGCAAAAGACAAGAACAAGACAAGAAAATGTTCAGAGATGAAGAACAGAACCGTGTTTTTCAGCATATTTATATATTTTGCATGTTTGCACATGTATGGAAAACCACATGATGTAAGGCTTACAGAATAGTGAACATGCCTGGTTTTCTTCCCTTTCACTTTGTTTTTATTATTTATCCATATATTTACATAAAGTAAACTAATATGTAAGTAAGTAAATAAGTAATATATGTAGATGCTGTGCAGAGCAACACCACTAACTTAGAGGTCAGTGGTCACTGAAAAGAATAATGCTATTCAACTGCTAGCGGTGAGGTTTCTCCAGAACTGCATTCAAATCACGATGACTCAGAACACGACCTAAGGATGCATTTAAATGAGGGAGATAAATACAATTATCTGAATTAAGAGGAAAAAGGGAAAAAACTGCATCCTCTTAAAATATGGCATTGATTAAAAATGAGAATTTTAAATGAGTCTAAAAGCACTTTCCCCTCAGTAAGCACTAATTTGAGTGTCTTGATTAAAAAAAATGAACAGTGCATGGACAGCATTCAAAAACCTGACATGAAAGATAATTTGGAGAGTAGTAATCGTTTGGATTGAGCCATATTCAGAAATCTACACATGTTATGGGGCGATCGTGGCTCAAGAGTTGGGAGTTCGCCTTGTAATCGGAAGGTTGCTGGTTCGAGCCCCTGCTTGGACAGTCTCGGTTGTTGTGTCCTTGGGCAAGACACTTCACCTGTTGCCTACTGGTGGGGGTCAGAGGGCCCGGTGGCAGCCTCGCCTCTGTCAGTGGCTGTGGCTACAATGTAGCTTGCCATCACCAGTGTGTGAATGTGTGGATGGCTGGATGTGTAAAGTGCTTTGGGGTCCTTAGGGACTAGTAAAGCGCTATACAAATACAGGCCATTTACCATTTATGTCAACAGATTCACTTCTACAATGAAATGCATCTACGCTTAACAAACCAAATCAGAAGTGGGGCAAAAAGATGAAGTGGAGTGTCTGTTTACTTGTCCTGGCATAAGACTCGTGACAGGTGCGAGCGATCTCCGCTGCCTGCTCCATCTGGTGGCCCGTCTTGTCACCGGGCGCCCCATCAGCACCCAGAGCGATCATGCCGCCTGCAAAACAGGTCAGGTGGCCCATCTTATGCTCCAGAAGCCCCCCCTTCCACTCCGCTATGTAGGTCAGCCCATTGGTTGACTTCCTCATCAGGTTGGTTTCTATTGCCTGAAAGAAACGCAGATTACAAACGTGTTAGCTTTGGTTAAAATATGTGACTGTTGTCGCACCTTAAAGATGAGGAAGAGAACATTAACAGTCAACACAGATGTGCCTAAACTGCAGGCTCACCTAAGACTCTAGAAAGTGACCATGGTAATATAATATCATGGGTTGAATTTATCCATTATTAATGGCTTATTTGACTGACAGGTGGATGCCAGTGCGGCAAATCGGCGTCTTCATAGCTTCACCTGCTTTAATTTGAATCACTGAACAACAAAAATCCACTTTGAGCTTTTAGATCAGAGGTGGGCAATTAATTTTCCCAAGAGGCCACATGAGAAACTGGGACTGTTGTGGAGGCCCGCATAAATTAGCTAACTTCAGGTATGCCCAATAACTATCTGATTTCTTTATACCGATTTATCTCTATAGACCAATAAGCTTCTAAAGGGATAAAATTCACACCGAGCATAAGAGAGTTCATCTTATTCGTGTCGCCTTCAACAACAGTCCCAGTCTCTCATGTGGCCCCTTGGGAAAATCAATTGTATTAGACTGAAACTGTTATAACAAGGCTACAATTGATACCGCCAGAGATCTGGGATGACCCCTGAGCACATGAGAAAACATATGCTTGAAGCTGTGCACAAACATTTCTTTCTAGTCATAATATGTCATAATAATTTCCTCCTTATACTCAGTCTCAGCAGATATCTGCAGATAAGAAAACATGTCAATCCCATTGGGAAATATAGAAATGCTTGTGGCTGTGATTTACCTTCATCACCAAAGACTAGATTGCTAGATATGATTGAAAAACTACAACTAAATCATCTTAAGAGTTACTGATTTGTGTTGGTTCCAGTTGTTATCTCTAATGGATAAGTAGTCCTCCAAAATGAAAAACCTTGTATTTTTCTATTTACAGACCCTTTAAGGAGCACAAATTGTGCAAAAAGTAAAAGTTATTCCTTTTTCTGTTTTGTTGTGACTTTGATAGACCTCCTGCTGCTTCTTCCTCCCGAGCCTCTCCTTGACAAATAAAACAAGAATGCCCATAATCCTCAAAGATCAAGAGGGATTATGGGTAAACTATCCCAGCGTGTTTAAGTCTGAATTTTAGTCGCTGTGTAATATATTCGCTCCCAGTGTGCCACAGAAAGACAGACGGACAATCAGCTTTCTCCAGCTGAGACCCGTCGCTTGTCACCTCAACTTAAGTTGACAATTTGTTCTAACAGAGAAAAGCTGTCTCCGTGTGTCTGTCTGTGCGTGTGTCATCTATCCTTTGGGTTTACGAGTGCTGTTGTTACTGTAGTTGTGTCTTTTGTTATTCAGCAGTAGTCCTGTCAGCTGTGTCATCCTTCCATCTGCTCAAACTCTGTATCAAGCTCCTGAAGATTATATTACTTGAGATAAAAATCACAAAACTCTCCACTTTAGACTAAAATTAAATCTGTGAAATAGCATATTTTAGCATAAAACTACAGAGGCAACAAGTAACACTTGCAAAGCTTCAAAGCTAGACAGAAATAAATACAACAAAAAGGCCACTTTTCAATATCAAAAGATGGCCTCATGCTTGTTTTCCGCTATTTCCCAACAACCAATTATTTATGACTCAGAGGGTGCACGGAGGATGCAAAACCCCAGAGTAAATCCACACAGTTCACCATCTGTAAACAGACCCTTATGCTGTCAGTTCAGCAAGAACAGCCTCAAATTAGAGGTCACTGGCTGTATGTGTAATACACTCACAGCCTTCCAGAGGTTACCTCGGGATTCCCCATATATTAGCAATAAAATACAAAGCAGATACACAATACTGTCTGCATTACTCACTAAGTGCTAACACATGATAAAGACTGGAAAATAGAATCACGACTAATACTTTGTAAAATTAATTTAGTACTACACAGACTTATTTATACTTTTGGACACTACTAGAGCAGCTTTGCGTGATTCACTATTCAAAATAATCCTTATTTATCTTATACTGGGTCCTGGTGCAGGCCCTCAGTTCATTCCATGCTTTAAACAAGCAGTTTAGCTCCTCCCCCTTTAAGCCAACTGTCTTCTGATTGGCTGCCCTCACAAACAGACGTTTGTAACTGAGCGTATTGAGCAGCATTACCTGTATACACCAACCTCATTATCCTAAGCTTTTGTATGAACATGCACTATTGTAACACAAAATCTTACAATTGTCTAGTTAATTGGAAAAAAAAATTGTTCAAATATCTTCATCAGCAGTTAAAACCCCAAATATTCAGAAAAAGGCAGCAAATCCCTCTAAGTTAAAGGATGAACCTGGACAGTATTTTTGACATTTTGCCTGAAAAATGATTGAGTGATTATCAAAATCACTCGGTCCGGAAACCCACAGGCTTGTTTGCTGACTTGGCCTCTGGCCGCAATGGCAGTTTTTTTCCACAAATAAGCGATATCTGGGCCAAACCTTCCCATTACATCTGCTGCTCATTCTTTACAAATACAGAAGGTTGACGATGTGTCCCAGTTTATGTGAGACTGCACCTCGTTTTCATCCCTTCGTACCACATAATGAGACAATGTTCCACATTTTGATTGGCTCGAGTTTACAAAAGTTACCAAAGCAGGACAGACACTTTTAGAGCAACAGCTGAACAACAAGGACGAAACTTTGAAAGGTAATTCTCACAGGTTTTATTTAGAGGTTACAGATATTTATTTTGCTCTTGTTACTATTATTATAATAAAGAGACAAAAACACAGTAGATTTAACAGGTAACTCTTTTAACAGTTATTTGGATAGAAAAAAAAAGGAATATGATTGTAAGGTAACTTGGAAATTTAGTTGGATAAACTACTGTATATTTGTCATTTATGTGCCAAATATATGTATTTCAAAAAAAAAAAAAGATCACCTCTTAGCATTAGTGGTGTTACTCACACAAACACACAGTTTGTGTCACGTTTGGTTTGCTGCGATGTGGTCACCTAAATCGCAAATACACAAAAAACGCCAAACCAGAACGCTTCTGGTGCAAAAGTAAAACGTTCCTGCAGATATCTGTTTATAAAGAGATCCACTATCACTTGAATGATAGCTCATTTTACTACGTGCTGCAGTTCCAGTGAAGTCTGTGATTGAAACTCTGAATACTTCTTTTTTTCCCCCCTCAATCACAAACAGTCAAAGTCGCCTCAGCTCATTTTGAAAAGCGTGTCATTGTGTGTGTGAGTGTGTGTACCTGCAGGGCATCGTAGTACATCTTCTTGCCTTCCTCATCAGTCTTGTCAGACATCAGCCAGGCCTTGAGCAGGTACTCATAGAAACTGTCACCCAGGCCACCCACGGACACGTGATCTGCAACACACAGATAAAGAAAGGAGTGAAACTCACTTAGACACACAGAAACAAACAGGCCTCCCCATCTGTCTTCTGGGTTAGATCACACTGCCATCCAAAGATCATCCTCACATGACACGGTGTATGTGGAATACCGGTGATCCAAGATAAACAACAGCACTCTGTATGTGTGTGCGTGCTATTTTTTATTGGTGAGCCTTCACAGAGCTGAGCAAGCCGAGCAGCATTTTCGCATTCGTCCTGCTGATGGTCAGCAAAGCCTCATCCATATGCATGCATCATTAACAGAGTCTGAGGTTGTTTGTGGTGTGCAGAGATTAAATGTCAACTGTGATAATGTTAAAGTGAGGCAAAAAGGAGGACGGAGCTGAACACAGTTTGTTTCTGAGCTGATAACGGTACCCGGCCTTCCTCAAGTTCAATAACAAAAAACAGGAACAGCAGCACCAGCCAATCAGGAGAGATGACACACGCTTCAAACAGACCATCAGCAGTCTGCCAAACGGCATTACAGCTGTGCGATTGGAATAAATTTGTGCAAACATTTTTTTAATATATTATAAACAGAGAGAGGATGGAAACTATGACTTAATCATCACAAGTCACTGCCACAGCTGTTTGGATAAAATACAAACAGAGAGAGCCTTTCTGGAGAGCTGCGGTGTGGAGATATTTTTTCAGACAGCGTTAAGCAGCAGAGATCCCCGAGTTATAATTTATTCAACAAATGCCTTCCCCATCACTGTTGCATAATTTCTGTCTAGATGAAAAAATCTAAGACGAGCATAAAAGCGACGATTTTTCCTTCTTTTGTTTGAACTTCCAGTTTCAATTCTAATTGAGTATGTCATCATTTGCATAAAATACTTGGATGAAATCATAGTAGCTGGCTGTGGTTAAGAGTGTCAGCTAAATGCCAACCATTATAATCGTGGATGTGCTCTCAGTGGTTTTTCAGCCCATCACATAATAAAAGCAAGTAGACCACAGGTGCAGATTCAGATTTAGGATACTACAGATACTAACACCCCTTTAATAAAATAGAAGGTGGCAAAAAACAATACCTGACAGAACTCTAATAAAGGCTGAACGCATATCAGTGAAAAAAAGAAAGGAAAAAAAAATATTAATAAAAGTCGATTAAAGGATTTCTAATTTGTTTTGCTGTGGAAATCAAAAGACCTGTATCAGATTTTATGTGGAAAGGTGTTGCAAACATGGCACTATCATAATGTAAAATTGAATAATAGTTTATTTTAAATGTAAAATACTCACAAAGAATTAAAAGTGGAAAAAAGAAAAAACAGTTTTTAAAGTAATTTCAGTCTTCTTTCCCTTCTCTGTGTGCGACTGCTACCTATCAACTCACACTCCACAGTCTAACTGCAATAAATTACAAAGCGCATGATCCTTCTTGTATTGTGTATGCAAAACAATGTTTCAAGCAAAGTCACTTTCTAATCCTTTATTACGCTAATTTGCCTAATCTTTGCAGTTCTTGGCAGGCAGCTGAAATGAAAACGCAGCAGGCTAAAGGGCAATTTTGGTGCCGCTCCCGATGTTGTGTTTAACTCCTGGGGCTCCACAGTTGTGACTAAATTTGGTCAAAATGCAGCATGATGACTAAGAATTTTCTAGATATGCAACATATCAGAAGAAACTGTTTGGCAGTAACCTGACAATTTTTTTGATTTGTTTGAAGCCATGGATATTTAAGATAAATGCTCAAAAAAGGGCACCTGATCAAAACTTTTCTCCAGTCTCATACTGGTTTAATCTGTCTCTGCTGACTGCTTGAGCTGCTGTGACAAAGCATGTGTTTTTGCACACAGTCCAATACTCCATGCATTCCAATAATCCCTTTTCTTTTGGCTAAACAAACCTGGTAAAAATAATCTGGAAGGTAGTACAGTAAATTCAACTGTTGCCTTAAAATGCTTTATGCTGTGAGGTTAAGATCCTGCAATATTAGCCAGACAGTCCCTATGATTACAAAGGTGACGTTTGGAAAAGATGACGTTTAGGAAGAGACCTCCAGCAAAACCAGAGTCAGAGAGGGGCAGATGTCTGTTAAAACTGAAAAAAGCAAACAAACAAGCCAAAAAAACTCTGCAAGGTATGAGAGAGATACAGTAGTGGCATGTAAACACATCGGGAGTGAAAAGAGGTTATTGAAGTGCATCATGGGAACCTCCCAGCAGTCTGAGCATCTAGCACCATAACTAAAGGATTGTTCAGGCTTACCTAACCCAGCCCTAACTACAAACTTTATAAAAACAAGCAAAGTTTTAAGCCTAATCTTATAAAACCAGAAGGAATGTCTCCAGAAACTAAAGAAGGAGCTGGTTGCCTGAAAGCTGAAGGCTCCCATTCTACTTTTAGAAACTCTAGGAACATGTCAGCCTGTAGCTTGACAGCAAAGTCCTCTGCTGGGATAACATGATGCTATGAGGTCTTTAAGGCATGATGGGGCCTGATGATTCATGCTGATATATGTGAGGACTTAACAAATTCAGGATTTAACAGAGAGCAAGTGAGAAGATATGAATCTGGGAGAATCACAATCTCCCCTTGTAACCCCTGTTTGCCCTCCATGTGGGCATTTTTGTAATAAGGTGACTAAATGTTGTTTGGACATGTGTCTGTCTCTGTAGCTTCAAGAACCTGGCATCCACCTTCTAATTTAAATCGCTATAATAAATTTATTAAGCCACTGGTTTCTGCTCTCTAGTGGTCAACCCCACTTAAACCAGCTTTAAGAACAGGCTGAAAAACTGATTTTGATATGCAGGCCCACTCTTTCCGCTTGTCAGTGTCACTTTAATTATATGTACCCAGCTGGCAGTTTCCTCCAACGTATGACAAGTGCTGTTAGAAAGGAGAGGCTTTTAGTGCTGGGTTCCTCTCCCAAACTATAAGTTACATCACCTCCACATTATACACCTTTCTTTATGTTCTTGTCCTTTCTCCTCTCTCTTTGTGATCAAGACTTCCATTATTTCCTCTTCCTCCAGCTTCACGTCTCTATCATTATTATCATTACCTGTTCAGTCGCACGGTGTGACGAGTCCGATAATGACTTTAAAATTACACCCTGTTACCTGCGCCTTGTCAGAAGCATGAGCGTGCGGACCTGTGCAGCACCGGAGATGTTAAAGACGTGCCTTGGAGTGAGTATGAAAATACCTGACAGTGACACGGGTAAATAGTGGGTTTCAATAATTTAAAGAAAGTCAAGGTTCAAATGGAAAGTGTGATGACACAGTGAGGAGAAAGAAAGAGAACAGGAAGAGGATATTCCACTTTAGGCCCATCTGCAGAAACACTTCCTCTGCTGCTAGTGTAAAGGATTTTCTCTTTAGAGTGGGCCTCTCCATTTCGGCATGACCTTAGAAGTGTCCAAGTCATTCAAAGGCCTTGGAGATTAGTCTCTTAATCTGAGCCCCAACTGACATCTTTCCTATCTGGATTTAGGAAAATGTGTCACAGAGTGGTGTCAGGGTTATCTAATAGACTAAGGGAGAGGCGTGGCAAATTAGTTTAAAGATACCCCGCTCTGGAACAAACTTCAGGACTGGGGGACAATGCGTCAACATGTATTAATCCTCTATATCAAGATTACTGCATAGGTAATTCTGCATGACTCATTCCAGCTTCCTGAGTGTCCCTGGCCTAACAAAAGCTCCACAACAGCTACAAGCAGTACAACTTAACACATTTTTATTAAGCTAATTTAAACTAATATTGGATCATTCTGTCAGCCTGTTTAACTACTGAAACAGCATATATCAACTTTGTTTAACGGACAAATATTAGCACTCTTTATCTTCAGTCACTGTTAACAGAGCTCCATAATATTTATACAGAACTTTCATTCGGTAAACTTTAATTAAATCTCATTTGCATAGGGATCATTTAAGATAAACACAACTGGGTAAGACATAAGTAGACAGATAAAACAAAAAACAAAGAAAGTGAAATAATCTGAATGAAAGTTATGAAAGTGACAATCGTTACGGCGAAAGTGCAGATCCTTAAGATAACATAAAGCCCAAGTTTCTCAATACTCCGAAGTTTACAATGGTTACAAAGTAAAAGCGCTACCAGCAGCAGTTATTTTCACTGTTTATTGTGATGCTTCTTTTCTCAGGGTTTGCTTTCGTTGCTTTCATGTGAGTAATTCGAGCCAAACCTTCGTGTTCGTGACTTTGGCGTCAACGGACCGTAAAATCCACGTTGCTGATGAACTCAAGGTTTCAATTGTGAGTTTCAAGCCTCACTGAAACCAACACCATGTCCATTTAGTAAATTATGGTCCCCATTGGAACCAAAAATGACAATAAAGCAGCGCATGCTTCAGGTTACGAGTCATATTAATAGTCTTCTGTATACCCAACCTAAGCACAAAACACTAATGAATGCAGTAAGTAATAAGCAAATCTATAAGCCAACGTTTAAGAGGAAAGTTTGTCAGTTCTGTCAAAAAGAGCCTCAATTAAACAGCAAAGTGCATGAAAGAAAGAGAGGGGGGCATGTTAAGTATACTCAGGCCCAGATAAGGAGGGGAGGGGACATTCGTGCTCTGGTACGGTTTAAAGAGAAGTTATCTAAAATTATGGTAAAGGATCATTAATGCACAATAAATGGTGGTAAGTTCACAGAAAATTTGAAAAATAATTGCCACCCTTTCAAAGTGTCAATCTGAGCTGAAGACAGAGTAATGACTACAATAAGATGGTATCTCTTGGTTTTAGTCAGTCCAAATTGCAGGTGTAGATCTCTTTTCTTTAAAAGATCGACACAAAGTACACTGCAGTAATCTAGACGAGCTGTAATTTGCATGCATTAGTGTGTCATTGTCATTGTGGATAAAAACGATCTAACCTTGCTGACATTCTTCAAGTGATAAATGCAAATTTTATTAATATTTCTGATACCAGACTCAAAGTCTCGCTAATTATTAACCCAAAGATTTCAACCCACAATTTTCATTTTAATTACACACTGATCCATTTCACCTTTATTCTGTGGAGGAAGTTATGACTCAGTCTTGCATTTGTGCCCGAGATAAATCTTAAAATGTGCAAACACAACAGGAACGCTTGATTAACGTACTTTAGTATTACGCATAAAAATTATTGTCCAAAGCAAAGGCATAAACTAGCAAGAAAACGACAAGTTCAAGGGTCGAGCATTACAGCACACAGAGGAGATGTTTACTTTCTCGTTAATCAGTGAACGAACCCGAGAAGATTAACACAGTTTTTATCCGCCACATGTTAAGGATGGCCCAGAGTACTCAAAGCAGCCTTCTAAACACTCATATCTCAAATAAGCTTTAATGGAAGAACTGGGGGGCAGCTAAATCCCCAAATGAGAAAGAAAGAAAGAGTTCAACATGTGAAGGGTGTTGGCTGTGATTGGTGATGCTTAGCCAGCGGAAACCTGGGACTGAAACGTTACTGCCTTTTTATTGTGTCAAGACAAACAAACGCAAACAGTTCATGCGAGTGGCAACTTTGATTTGGATGCAGTTATGCCATCTGTGAAACATCTGGCACACTCTGACTGTAGCATCTGGTGAGTAGGCAGGAACTTTAAAGTGGACATAAAACACTACATGTATCGAGGCTATTTGAAACCATGGATGCCTACTCTCAAAAACTCTCACAGATCTAACACTGTTTGTGAAACTGGGTTTAAGAAGCATCTAAAGTTTAAGTTTAGAGTATGTTTAGCATCATCTTGTGCCTATAAAGAACGTGACAGCACTGTGGTGCTGCTAATGGACCTACAATAGTGTATGTTAGCTAATTAGTGACCAATAAGTCTAAAAGACACTAAACCTATAAATCAGTCTAAGGCAGTCACTTTTGTACTAGCCCTGGCTGCAGCAATGAATTCTACATAAAAAAAAACAAAGGATATGCTTGTGCACTTTCACTCTCTTAAGTAGGTACTTCAAACAAACAAAAGAAAGATCTAACGACGGCCAAAAATATGGAGCAAGAATCCTGGATGTGCACAAAACAGCTTCTCAATGATGCAATCAAAACAACTTGGATTCCCAAAGTTTGTTATCTTACGTTGACTTTATATAAAGCTCTCTCATAACTATATCCAAAAAATTTAGTTTATTGCACAGCTTCTGATATGTAAACTGCAAATAAACAGTGCACCATTTTGCCTCAAATCCTCGTACAGCACACCTCTCGGCTCAGTGAACCACACACGTGTGGCGGTATGGCCTGACTGGTCAGTCAAACTGGCAATGACTTGTCACATATGTTTTTAAAAGTAGCCAATATAGACGTCTACCACATCATTTTTGAACTTTTACTTGTTTTTAGCCAGTGCCATTTAGACATTCATTAGATATCCAACCTAGTGAGAGTATTCAGCGGTTAAAAGTTAATTGGTGAATAGCAGGAATTAGCTTGATTTTAAGCCTTTGCAATAGCGTGAAAAGATTTCAAATGTAGATGTTAAATAGTCCTCTGAATGGCTGACTGGATTTATCCCAGAAAATAACGTCCACAGAGGTTTAATTGGTGCTTGAGCCCCCCCCCTCATAAATTATCCTTTGAGCTTTCATCTTCTCTTATTACTTTTTCCCTGCTGTATAACTATATTTTATTGTGTGGATTATTTCTTTTTGTAAAGCATTTTGTAACACTGTTTTTGAAAAGTACTATACAAACGTTTAAAGCAGTATTAGCATACATGTAAGCAATACAAATAAAAAGGGAAGAAAGAACAAAATACAGGTTGTGAAACTGGGAATCAGGACTTACGTTGGCCCCACTGTCCACTGTTGGGATTCAGGTAGTTGGGGTATAGCCCCTGAGGTTTTTCCAGGCGATTGAGTACTTTACGGATGTTCATTACCTAATATTAAAAGAAAGAAAAAAAGAACATAAATATTTCTTAAAATTCTCAAAAGTTGCAAAATATGCACATTATATTTTATTATACAAGGGACTAGCTAGTTAGCAGGCTAATTTTACTAAATATCTATACACAACAATACTAAGATGTAATTGATATCAATTAATGTGAACTGTTTATCTCCGGTTCAGGATTTTTGTTTTTCTTTATGTAATAAAGAACTAATACTCTTACATACTCATCTTTATCTGGACTCTGGACTGGTATATTTCATTGCTTAGATATTTTTTTTATTACAAAAAAACATCTTTTAAAAGTCTCTGTGTCTGTTACCTTCTGAGCAAACTCTGGATTTCCTGAGAGTCTGCTGAGGTGCATAAACTCCAGATGCAGGGTGCCATACTCTGCCAGGATGCTGCTACCACCCGATGCCCATGGCCAGTTCCTACCAATACCACTGCACAAACACAGAAGCAGAAGGAGACAGAAATGTATGTTAAACGCAAAAACAATAATAAGTGTGACATTTTTCGATTTTCACTGTATGGAATATTTTTTTAGGACATGCCAGAAACACCTCACCTCAGAGGTGCCCCGGGAGGCTTCCTAGCCAAATGTCCAAACCACCTCAATTGGGTGTTTTTGATATGGAGGAGTAGCGCCTCTCCCAAATAACTAAGCTCCTCATACTCTAAGATAGAGCCCAGACACCCTACAGAAGAAGCTCATTTCCACCGCTTGCATTCGTATCCACAGACTCATTCTTCTGGTCACTGCCCAGAGCTCATGGCTATAGGTGAGCGTAAGAACATAGACTGACAGCTTAGTTTTCATGCTTGGTTCTGCTGCACCACACCAGACTGGTATAGTGTGCAAATCACTGCTGATGCTGAACTAATCCATATGTCAATCTCCCGCTCCCTCACTCTTGAACAACTACAGCGATTACATTTCCTGTCTGGCTTGGGAACGCCTTGGTATCCACTCCCAAAAGAGCTGGATGAGGTCACTAAGGAGTGGGAGGTATGGGCTTAGACTGCTGCCCCCGTGATCCGGACTCAGATAAGTGACAGAAAATGGATGGATGAATGACGAACAAATGCATGACAAAAATAAAGCAAATCAGAACAAATGAGTAACATAATAAAACTTTTAACTTGGGCACATACCCGCAAACTTACAACACCCATTCCCACTAAACAGGCAGAAAGTCTTTAAAAAGCCATCTTGAAACTCTTACTTAGAAACCAAACTCCTTAAAAATCTGAAGACTGCTAAACAGTTCCTGAAAGTTTGATCTTATTTTTAAAAGTAATTACTATTCAACCGATTTTCACTCTGAAGGCATTTACAAATAGATTCCTTAAATAGATAAAGAGCAGGGTATGTTAATGACACTAAAATTAAACCAAACGTTACACTCCGTTTGTTATATTTATGCACATGTCTGTTTTTCCCACAGTCTTCACCTGGCAGCACATCATTCTTTGAGTTTACCCGTCAGTCAAAAGGAAACTTGTTGGAGCCTGTTCTCTGCCAGGAAACAAAAAAAAGGTGCGTCTGCTCTCGGGCCATATGTGAGAGTTACCAACCTTTGCGTGCTTGACAAGGACAGAAGACCTTGCAACTGGGAGTGTGTGCATGTAAGTGTGTGTGCTGGATCATTACAGCCACTGACAGATCACTTTCAGACCAAGGACTGATGACTCTGGTGGTGGTGCCTGAAGTAACTACTCATGAATACATATGAACTATTTACTGTCGGATGTCGGCCCTACAGCAACTACATATGGACACATGTACTACACAAACACACACACACACACACACTGAAGCAGAGGAGACATCCAACAAATGAGAAGAAGGGGGAGGAGAAGGAGTGTGGATTGGGAGATGTGCTGCACACACACACACACACACACACACACACACATAGAGACAAACCCACACATCTCTTTAAAGAGGTGGATGAACATACTAATTATTCCCCCCTTCTTCAACTCATCATGTTGCATAAGCCATAATTTGTTTCCCATTACACCACAGATTTAATCAAGTCAACCAAACACAGGGACGACCACTGCCGCATCAGGCAGCGAACACAGAGTCTGGCAACTGTCAGAAAGCAGGAATGGTGAGAAAACATCCCATCACTGCACACCCTGATTAATTTGGGGGTCAGCTCCCAGCAAAAATTTAATTGGCACTGTCACACCGCTGAGATTGTGTATAAACACACACATATATTTTGGATTAAGTTTTTAAGCTACATTTTAGTCAAACACTATTCCTTCATCTCCGCCGCCTATCATTCAACCGTAGTTTTGATCTGTCTATCCATATTTTTAGTCCCTTTATAAACCCTGTGATGAACAGTAAATCCTTTTGCTTGTATGGGTGGGATTGAGAGACAACGCACACCTTTCCAGCTCGCCCCTGTCCACCTCAATCCCCCTGAAGCCCCGCTGCAAGAAGCACCAAATCCATGTTAGGGAGTCTAAAACAAAAGAGAGCCAGACAAAACCTAAAACCCCCAACGGTGCCTTTCAACTTTCTTTGTTAAGAAGGGCTTTCTGCTTCAGGCTCTGGGTGTGCCCACATAAAAAGGGGCATTTCAGAAAGATCCCTGTGAGCGCCACCATTCCCAATCAAATAAGTTATCAAATTATGATGTAAAAATAACCTGGTGATTTAGTGCACAGAGTGGTAAAACCAACATTTATGTTCAAGTTAATTATTTTATCGCTGAACGCGCTCTCTGTGCTGCTGTTTAGTTCTAAGGTGACAGCTGGAGATTAAAGCTCTGAAACTTGTCCCCTAATATAAAGAAGACACGGAAATCACTTCAATTTGTTTCCAGATCAAAGTGAAATTTATTTGATTGCTGATTTGATTAATCACACATTTTAGTACTTACGGCCTTTTTTTGTGCAGTACCGTTAACAAATGTCATGAATATAACACTATGCTTAAATTACTGAATCAGTTCTGTGCTTGGATGAATAATCTCACTTCTTTCATTCTTAGCAAAGCATGCAATGCATGTTAGAAACAAAGCTTCAGGGCTAAAAAATAAAGCTAACATGTGGTTCCTCTAACGGCCACTTGACGTTGACTCTAAGAAATCCTCAGACTCTCGTGTTAAAATGTCCAGCTTTAGAGTACTAAAAAGCATTTTACTACCAGTTTCAAAGAAACAGTTTTAGTCTCTGTGTTCAGTTTTAAAAACAGCTACTGAAACAAATTTGCACTGGGTGAAATGATGGTGAAAAATCTGCTTCACAGACGTTCACATTGATTCTTGTGAGCACCCAGAGCAATGTGATTACTCTGGGTGCTCTTGGC
This sequence comes from Rhamphochromis sp. 'chilingali', assembly GCF_963969265.1. NCBI lineage: Eukaryota > Metazoa > Chordata > Actinopteri > Cichliformes > Cichlidae > Rhamphochromis > Rhamphochromis sp. 'chilingali'. Next base: position 20,420,922 of record NC_137932.1, on the reverse strand, counting down.
TTGAAGAAAAGACAATAAAACTGTAGGACTGTTTTGGTAAGTTCTACAAATCTGTTCATGTGGTTTTTGTCCAGCTGTTCCTGTTGGTTTTTGTGAGCAAATCTTTGTGGGTTTCCAAAAACAATCCAGAAACTGTATTTGTGTGATTAAACACTGTAAGAGATCAGGTAGTGGTAGTCTTTACCTGGGGAATTCAAATAATTTGTAATAATTGTGAAGGTAATCGGTGCCATAATTAAAAAATAATCATAATTCCACTGAAAATTACCCTCCACATTTAGCCAGACACTAATAGTCTGGTGCAAATTAACATGAGGCTGTTTTGGATGACCTTTTCCCTTTTGCAAACTTTATTTTTAAATGTTTTTCTCCTGGCTTTTTCTTACACAAAAGAGGCTGCTCTGGTAATTACAAAAGAAAGTTTGGACGGCATGTTGTTTGTAGCCAAACAACATGGAGACCTATCAACAGCGAGATCCAGGTCACATCCATTAGAAGAGTGAAATCTCGAAGGGTGGTGAGATAGATGAGATGCTTAACAGTCTATTAATATTAATGCTAGCTCTGTAGCTAGGGACCAAAGATGTCGCCGTCAAGTAAAACACAGAGCTGCTTGTCCTATGTGAGCATAAACATGTGATTTATTTCCTAAAGCACATGTGTTCTCCTGGTGAGACTAATTTTGTGTGAATGGGGCTAAAGGCTGACTCTTTGCTGTTGCCTGCTTGCAGAAACAGTGTGAACAAATGCGTGGATGAAATGATGTATTAATGCTCATAAACTCAATAATTTGGAGTCAGAGATCCGGCTCTGCTCCATTTTGGACTAAATTAACCTGTGGAGGAACACTTTGTTATCGCTATTCTGATGGAAACCAGTCCCCTCCTGTACTGGGACTGGAAACTGGCCTCCATCCATCCATTGGCATACAGAACAATGCATCTGTCTTAGACTATTTGAGTCTACTGTTGTATTTGACTACTGATGCAAATGTCCTAGTGGTTCAGTTTCCAGGGCCCTGTTGACAACAGCATGCTCTACATCCCATTTCTCACATGGCATGTAATAGGACTTATTAGCTCTAATCTTTGAAACACATTATTTAGTTTATGCAGTCTTTGCACTACAGAATACATAAAGTGCAATATTATAAAAACGTTGTACAACTGGTCAAAGTTTCGCCTCAGCTGGCTTTCGTCCTAATTTGCAGAAAATTTTCACCCAAGATGTCTAATCCAAAATGATAACAGAGTTCTCCCTGTTGCCTGTTTTTCTTTTTTTTGTGATCTCAGTGGGCTTCATTTCCACAGCAGCGAGGGGTATGAAGGTTCATATTAAACTCTGGATTAATATAAAGTCTCGGTTTATTGAATTCAGTTCTCGAACAGTCACAGCGGTGCTTCTCACTTCTCATCGACATGCTGGCTTTTGATAAAATGTTGTGCCGATGAGCCACGCTTTATACCAAACAGTAATATTAGAGTGCAGCACACTGAAAAACGTTTGGTTATTCTCTTTAAAAACCAAGCTGTAAATGTTAATCAATTTGCTACTGTGACCTAGAACTAGAGGACTTTCAGAGATTATATGAGGCTTACATCAGCGTATTAAAGCCGATATTGAACTTTCATTATAAGTTAAGAAGATGAGCCAACATGATCCACCTCTGATAGGAGTGATAGGATGGCGTTTGTTTGTTTAACAGGAACTCTTTTTTAAATTAATTTCCTTGCCTCACATTTCCCCTTTTATATTCATTAAGGGGCAGATATTATGCCATGCAGAATTTAATCCCAGTAATATCTCTCTGTTAAACAGAACAGATTATATCACACTACTTACATTTGACTATTAATCATTCAGTCCAAACGGTAACTTATCACTGTTTCACTTTTGACTTAAGTTTCAAAAACCTATGATTCCAGGTCACTTGGGTAAAGTTTGACAAGGTCCTGCTTATTAAAACACTATGGATACATTTGAAAGCCTTCTTAGAAACAAAGCAATGCCATTCTTCCTAATTTTTGTACTCCTATGAAAAATTATGTACACTCCTACTGCTTCCATAGCAATTAAAAGGGTAAAAAGCAGCCAGGGGCTACTAATCAGACATACAGTGGTCCCTCGTTTATCGCGGGAGTTACATTCTAAAAATAACCCGCAATAGGTGAAATCCGTGAAGTAGCTAACTTTATTTTTTACAATTATTATAGATGTTTTAAGGCTATAAAACCCCTCACTACATGCTTTATACACTTTTCTCAGACACACATGAACATTTTCACACTTTTCTCTTTTGTTTAAACACTCTCAAAGTTCGATTTATCAAAGATTTATGTAAATTTGACAAGCTGAACGCATTCTGTACAGGAAACATCGCATGAGATTGATTGACAATGGTCTACAGTCAATCAGGACGCAGAACACAATGCACAGTAAAAAAACAAACAAACAAAAAAAAACAGCATGCAAAATTGCACACACAAAAAATCGTTATAGCGAGGTACCACTGTACTTGATTATCTGATTATCAGCAAATGTGAGCACATTTTTGCTGTTTGCTGGTCTGCAGCATTCAGGTGTGTGTTAACACAATGCCAAAACATTCCTGGGAGTGGACTTTCCAGCAAATTCAACCCATGCAAAATTTTTTTTTTTTTTTTTACAAAAAACCCAAGTGCTACACAGACTCTACAGGCCTCAGTTAGCTCATGATGATACCATTAGAAAGGCAAAAAACAAGTACGGGTTGTTTGGAAAGACTGCCAGGAGAAAGAGTCCGCTCTGAAAAGGTTTATGATGTTTGTGGTTCCAGTTCTGATTATATCCAGAAGCGAAAGAACGTCTGTGGCCAGACTGTTATTATTTTTCTCAGGTAAGAAAAAAAACTTCACTTTTGTCCACTTTCCAACTCAATCTAAAGCTAACCATAACCTCAAAGGTGCACTCTGCAGTTTTCCAACAAACAAATTCTTACCTTCAAAAATACACAATGTGTGTCTTGAAAGTCTAGTTCTGATTTTGACCATTTTGCTGCCTTTGGTGCTAATCATGCTAACGTGATTAGCCTCCCTACCCCAAAGACTCCAGAGCATTGTCGTGCATTACATTATATATGCTTCAAGACCAACTTAGTTCACTACATTTAAGTTCACTATGGGGATAGCTAGGGGCTCAAGGGTTGCATGCAACAAATAAAGATCCAAAGCCTCAGCCCAGAAAACAAGTCATTACAAAACAATGCCACTGTGAATTAAAATAGTCTGCATTGGAGGACATGTTCCCATCCTCTTGGTGTCTTGTCCAATGCTCTTATCATTCAACCTCTAACGCCCACAGCTATTTCCTGGCCAGCTGCAAAACAACAAATCATAGCCTGCTAGTTTTCTAACCCTCCAGTGAATTCTGCAGAGCCAAAAAACAGAGGTTTTAATTCTGTGGTGCCAAGCTATAACCTGGAAAAACAGAAAAAGCAATACATCTCCATAAATTAGCAGAGAGTGCCCTCTCACGCTCCTCTAAAATTATGTCAGGAAGCACTCCAATTCATTTGTACTCTATAGCTGGGTGAGGCCAATACTTTGGCCCAGTTCTCTTTGTTGTTTTCTCTGGAAAGCCTTTCACTGTCCTCCATCTCATCTTTGCCACGACCTCTCTTACCTCTCCTTTTCCTCTCGATTTCCTTTGCTGTACATCTCTTCCTCTGCGTCTTAAAATCTATCGTACTTTCCCTACGGCCAAAGAGAAAATGTGAATTGCGATAGATTCACAGTTAGCAACTTAATTAGAGCCCTTAAATCATGGCTGCCTTCCACCGCCTCAGGTTACAACTGAGGAGAGCTGCACTGAGAATGGATGTCTGGCTTTGTGTAGCTTGTTCTTTAAAGAAATCTCTGTACATCCCGAACGCTAGCCTTTTCTTTGCTTTAAAAACGTGCTTTAGGGCAGTGAGAGTGCATTGCTGCTGCATATATCTGTGCGTATTAACTCATTCACTGCCAGCCATTGGCAGTGAATGAGTTAAACCCATTGACTCATTCACTGCCATTGACGGCTATAGACGTCAATGGCAGTGAATGAGTTAATAACTGAGGCCAAAACAGAGGTGCTGTCATTTGCTCATCCAGATACATACAACCCTAAAATTTTAGATGACAGCTGCAGGAATGAAACTACACTAAAAGAGCTCATTGCACTACACTTATTAATTTAGTCACATAGCAATGCCGATACTGAAACTTAAACTCTTCTTCTTCTACCTGCTGCCTTTAGGGGTCACCACAGCTGCCTTCATCTCTCCCCGTCCCTGGCATTACCATCACTAACCATCTTGCTGTGAGGCGACAACTCCCTGCACTGCAGTGCCACCCTACAGCCTATTGCCATATGCTGAGATTTATCCAGCATTCTCATCGACACTGTTTGATATTAACTGAACACACTGCTGTTTGTATTGTCTCAAAAAGATCAGTACTGATTGGCCTCTTTCTCATAGCTCATTTCTAATTCACTCCAATTAGCCAGCTTTTTCTGCATTTAATGTTGCACTCAGTTAAAGTAGTGCTATTAAACTGCTATAATGTTAATTGTGAGGCACAGCAGGAACAGCTGTGTTGGTCTAAGTACATCTCTGTGCACACAGTGGGTGACATGACACAGAGAGACGGACACAGTGAGTTTATTTTCCTCTTTATATCAGGGAGAGACCATGAGTCAGGGTGACTGCTGTTCACACGCGGCACAGAGCTAAGTAGCCGACCATAATCCGTAATTACTTGACGTAAATGGACGGGTATCAGCTGAACAGTTAAACCAGCAAGTTTTGACGTTTGCCTGGTTCTTTATTGTCTTTTTAAATCTTTATTTAATCTGCTTTTATATGTGGAAAACTGCTAACGGCAAGACTTGTACCTGGAGTTAGCCTTTGTGTAGTAAAAAGGGCAGAGCAGCCCAAAGTGCTTCAAATACACTGCATTTGAATCCAGTGAATATGTGACACAGCAGGGAATTTGGGCATGAGAGAATTTGTATTTTCTTACACTTATTTTTCTTGCTTCTTATTACCTTCAACCTCTTGATCTTGGTTGTTTACTGGTTTCTCTGCTGCTGCTGCTATGCTGATGACATTCAGCACTTAGCACTCTTCCAGCACTCTTGTAGCTCTAAATTAAAATATGAGCTAGCTGCTTTAGATATTATTCATCAGTCTCTGCTAAGCAAAGAATTTCCAGACATGCTCTGGATTAACAAGTTAATTTTCCTATCGCATCGAGAAGAAAGGGCTCCATGACAGAGTGGCACTACAGGGTCACCCAGTGTGGCACCCTCACTAGGCTGCACTAATAGAGCCGTTCTCAAATGCAGACCTATTAATCAAACTCCAAGACCCAAAGAGCTCAGGATTGATAGCTTCAGTCCCAGAGCCAAGAGCTGAAAAGGAGCAAATTTGCCTCAAGCTGACAGTTTTTTCTAAAATACTTTCCTCTCTGAGATAAGGAAACGGAACGAGGGTTAGTTTTAACTTTGCAACGTCATGAAGATGATGACATTGCTTTTAGGAGCAGTTCGCCTGGAAAGCAAACACTTCCCCACAAGTTACTGCGTTTTGTAATGCAGAGGGCCGTGGTGGGGGAGCCACTTCAGAAATGTATACAGCTCTTTGATTCAGTCTGAAAAAGGCAAAAAGATTCACATTTTCCCATAAATTCATCCCACGGTGTCAGACCTCACATATAAATACCTGTTCAGAGGTACCACTTAACATTTCAGCATGATTTCTTTGCCACTTGTCATTTTAACCAAGTCTTTTGTTGGAATGGTGATGCAGATTCGAGCACTTTTTAAATGCCTTACTGCCAATCAGAGGTGTGCGTGTGTGTGGGAAGCAATCATCACCATGATGCCTGTAGAGAGGAATGAGCAGCTAATTTCAGGGTGGAGCACGGATCCAGATACCTCAGCAAAACCTAACACATACACACACACACCGACACACATTTACACAATGCCTCATCCCATTAAGGCCAGTCAGTATGCAGTGCAGTGGGAGTGATTTGCAAGGGCTTTATCAGTCTGAATGTTAATAGAAGAGCTATGGGACTTACTGGCCAAAGCAGATAACAACTGGGAAACTAGTGTGTGTGTGTGTGCATGTATGCGTTTGTGTGTGTGTGCCTGTGTGTAAAAAAGTTAGAGAAAGTGTCAGAGGAAAAGGGAAATTAGTTTAGTTGGTACAGCGCAGTTATATGTTGTCGGTTGCTAAAGCACAGCAACTAAATACTACACACTGTATTCTGCACTATACACAGAGACATGCACATGCAAACAAAAGTCATTGCATTAGGTTAAAGTATTTTGGCTTGCACACGTGCCAGTGTGAACATAGTACATTTCTATGTACTCTATATTTGGATTAAAACCCAATCGATGTAGTGGTTTTAAGACGGATGCAGATATCTGGGCCAGATTTAATAAGATATACAACAATCTGGGCCAGATTTAATAAGATATGCAACAGGGTCATCTGCAAAAAGTGAGTTTGTGAGTTCCTACCACTTACATCAATCTTGTAGATAAAATCCAGTTAAACATAACGATATTTTCTAGTTACTTACACAGCACAAATAAAGTTATTCTTTTCCAAAACCCTTTCATCACTACCCACCTTATAATATCTCGATTCAGTAACTCAGTGTTAATTAAGGGGCACGCTGCAAAGGTAGACGATGAGTCATGCTATTCTAAGAAATGAAAATATGAGTAATCTATTTCTTAAAGACTGTTATGTGCTTAGCGTATTCCCTTTCCCTTTGTCTTAAATATAAAAACAACATTAACTACAAAAAATTGAATTAAGCACGCAGAACAAATCAGAAGCACCAAAAAGGGAAAAAATAATCATGTCAAATGCAAAAACTAGTTTAGAGGAGCACTACCCCAGCCTTCTCAGTGATGCACCTCTTCACCTTCTCAAATATTTAAAGCTCATTTCAGGGACAATTGTGTCTCTGTCCATCTGGCTGCAGTCCTGCCCTAACACGCCCCAATCTGCAGCAGATCAACCGGAAAAAAAAAATCATTTGTATCTTAGCAGCATTTTCCACTCGGTTAGTAGCAATCAATGAGTTGATGTACAAACTAAAGGTCACGGGGGGTCGGAGAGGAAGGCCGGGCCAGCCTTTGACTCTGTATGAGGAACTGTTGATTTATTGGATATTGCAAGCAAGCTGATCCACCTTCAAGTGCCTTTTGAAGATAAATCAGCTGGACATCAAGACAAAATTTCTTGATGAATTATTCCTTTACATTCTCTGACGGCCTTCAAAACCTTCCATCGTCCTTTGTTCCTGGTGGCTTGTCATTCAGAGGATGAGACATGTGATCAGCTCTTATGACCTTTCATAAATTAGATTTTTCTGTAATGAATTTGCAACATCTCTATTTAAACTTTGGTCTCTACACACCATAATGATCCACGACAAGCAGATACGCAGATTTTAGTTTCAGGTTTTAAATGTTAAAGTGAAAAAAGAAAAGCTTTTTTTTTTTTTTACTTTACTTACAGCCATGAAACTAATGTTAGAGCTACTGAATGCATCATTGGTATTTCAATTGGTTCCCTCTAGGGTTTACTTTCAATTTGCAGTTCTGTCTGCCACTGGGTACAAATTCTCCAGGGGAAAAGGATAACACTTTTTCCCCAGTAGGTACTGGTATTGTTCCCTAGCTGAAATGGTAGATGGGGGAGTAACTATGGAAACTCTACATGCTGCCAAAAGAAGAAAAAAAGTCCAGCATAAAGGGAAGGTGAAGCGAGGGTGTGACAGAAACAAAAAGCAAACAAAGAGTGGAAAGAAGAAAACAAATAAAGAGCTACACACTAGTGTATTCAGATCTGTTCCTATTTTATGATTACCATGTTAACACGTACTGAACATACCCAACCAGACAGTGAGTGATTTCAACCTGATGTTCAGATTTTCTTTTGAGATTTAGTGAGATAAAAATTATCTCAAACATTTCATTTCCAAAATACTCCCAATAGAACCCAGTAAAACACCCTGATTCTTTGAAATGTTAACACGTGCTGTGTTCAGGCCAAAGATTTTATCTTTAGAAATTAACTAAATGCAGCTCCGCAGGTTTATCTTAAGCCTTTATTAATTTGTCTGAACACACTCGTAATTCCCAAAGGAAACGCAGCAAAAACCTTTCCAAACTGAGGACATCGCATTTATCTTGTTTTCTGAAATTAACACAGGGCCATTGAGCAAACAAGGTTCACTTGGTATAGAAGCAATAAGATGTTTTAAACTGTGGCCTTATTTCTTATGGTCTCTCTTGGGCTCTGCAGATAGCTGCAGGGTAGAGCGATGAAAGGCTACCGACAGGGAACACAAAGAACAAGGCCATGGAGTGGAGTGGACTTGGAGTACACATCCTGAAACAGAAGGAGATACTGGGTCACTGTAGATAAGATGGATGGGCTGAACAAGGACAGAAATACAAGAGACTGGGATGTGAGAAAAACTTTAAAGAAAAAAAATGGAGGAGAATAAAAGAATGGAATGTAAAACAGAGAAGGGAGGACGGGCGGATAAAGGGAGAGATGATTCAGTAATTGGGCCTCGTTTGCAAGCGTGTTTTACAGATTTATTTTACCTCAATCTGGGTCAAGGTTGCATGGGCAGTATTCTAACTCAAAACTATCCTACTTCAAAAGCACTTTCAATTTTTCTTCTCAACTTCTCATTCCTAAAATCTTTTGATCTCTTCTTGCTTCGTTTCTCTCTGACCTGCACATAGTGAATTAAACATAATCTAACTTTGACTGAGTGCTGTTTATCCCACAGATCATTCAGAGCCGTCACTCTGAGTTTAGGATTTCTGCAACTGACCTCTACCTCTCTCTCTCTCTCTGTATAATGTCTACATGGTCTAATTTCCTCAATAGACTGTTTTAATGATGTTTTAACAACAAAAGAAATGAAATAACTAACATTTTCAAAGCACAGACGAGTTTTTATCACCAGAGAGACATATTGATAACACTTGTCTGATATGTATCAGTGGATATGGAAGTTTAGATTTATAGTTTTATAGATCTTCTGGGTCTTTACATAACTCAGGATGGGATTAAAAGCTACCATAAACCCCATTGTCTGTTGGATTACATTACGCTTGCCACTGATGGTTCTGCTGATCTTTTATGATATATCAATACAATAGCATAGGGATTCCCAGATGGTGCATATCTGCAACAGTAGGAAGGGGAGGAAACAGATATATTGAAATGATCTTGAAATCTTTTATAAAAAGATTATAAAGAATAACTTGCATTCTTGTACTCAGTTTATTTTAAGGATTCACAACCTCACAGATGGCTGCAATGATCAGTGTCTCTAGCTGATCCCACTGGAGGAGTTGAACAAATACCACTCTAATTCACATTACAGTAAACAAATACTATAGTCACACTAGGGAAAACAGTAGTTGCCAGAACCAGAACCACTTGCAGTCAGTTTCTGTCTTCAAGTCCCTTCAAGTGGAGTCCCTTACTGGAAAGAGAAGTGTTGCAGTCAGGTTGCCCTCATCATCTGAGAATAACTGCAGTCAGCCCAAGTCAGACTTGTTACAATACAAAAAAACAAGGACATACACCTATCAGCCGAAACCATGATAAATGTCAACTTGCGTCTGTGTGTCAGTGAAACAACACAACTGGCTGATAGGTTTTTCAGTTCAGATGGTGGTTGGATATTTGGGGCCAGAGTTCAGTCCACTACCATCGCTGTGCTTACCGAAGTTACTGTAACCCAAAGATTTTCTGTTCAGGGTTCACTGAGTACCATGGCCCTGTCCCTATATCTCTTGTACAATCATGGAATACAAAGAAACCTAACACCTTTTACAAAGTCTGGCCCTGTAAGGTGTTCTTCCTTCGGCTCATTCTTCTGTTAAGGTAAGAACCAAGGTGTCTGTCAGCAAGTATACAAAAACTAAAAGACAAAGTTTATGAAATCTGGTGGCGAGGAATTGGATAGGGAAAGGAAGACCCATCGAATTTTCTAGCAAATCTGGATCATTTGAAAAATAACTTGATTAAAATTGTTCTTCTCAAAAAAGAATCCATTAGTGTTGCAAAGAAACCAACTTCCCAACATCTTTATAATGCTAATCTGTCAATTTCATAGACAAGAAAAAAAAATTAGCTTAAAAATAGCAGTTTAATAGCCTACATTCTCTGTTGCTCTGTATATTTGTTACTGTAATTTGTTTCCAGAGTTATTTGAGTGTGTGTGTGTGTGTGTGTGTGTGTGTGTGTGTGTGTGTGTGTGTGTGTGTGTAGGAATATGGGGTTGTGCTTGTGTGGTTCTAAGCTATCATAACTCAGTCATGCAGGTAAAGTCATCATCAACAGCAATCTGCTCAGGCCTCTGGGGATCACGTATGTGTGCAGAGCCACATACATGTGCACAGACATGAACACACACACTCACTCACTTACACACTCACTCTCCCTGGGGTATTTCTCACTTCAGGGAAGAGGACAAGGCGGGCAGAGTCCATTCACCCATACAGACAGAGAGAAAATTAATTTGTTACAGCGCGCTTATCGTCATGACAACCTGCCTTTTAATTAACGGGCTGACAAACAGCCTGGATGTCATGTCTCTCTTTGGGGAACGACTGATAGAAAGAAAATAGTGCTCTCCTCATCATGTGTGACTGACAGAAGGACTGTAGCAAAAAATAGTTGCAGACCTCTAATTGTTTTTATACAGAGATACTCATATTTTCATATTAAAGGGGGGCAGGGATAGCTCAGTAGGTAAAGTGGTCGCCCCATGATCGGAAGGTCGGCGGTTCGAATCCACTTAACGGCTACCCTGAGGTACCCCTGAGCAAGGTACCGTCCCTACACACTGCTCCCCGGGCGCCTGCTTAGTGGGCTGCCCACTGCTTCACTGAGTGAATGGGTCAAATGCAGAGAAAAACAAGTAATTTCCCCATGGGGATCAATAAAGTATCCATTATTATTATTAAAGACCCCAAAATGTTATGTGCTTATTGGTTGGAATTTATTTTAATTGCTTTAAAGTTCTAATTTTGGCATTGTGCACATTTTATTTTATATATATAAATAAAACTGTGTTCTTAGCACATTTTTTTTCTTGGACTCTGCTTGAGTAGCTTTGCATGACTGAGAGTCCAAAATAATCCCTACTTATTTTAACCCTCTAATCGCTCGGTTCATCCATCATCTGAAATGCAGCATTTTAGCTCCTCACCTTAAACAAAGGTTTGAACAGCAGGTTCAACCCACAGGTGAGACACCTGTGATTTTTATATGACCTTATTAATAAAGTCAAATTAAAGCAATTTTTTAAAGCAAACCAGTAATGACTGTTACTTGGAAATTAGATGAGTGAAAAAAAGTCGGTTTTTAGATTCTTAAAATCAGTTTATATCTCTGCAAATGGAAAAAATGTTAAAATAGAAGTATGAGGGTTTTTTTTTTTTTATATGGAGGAGGTTTTGGTGGAGCACAAAGAGGGTTTCAGCCAGAGGAAAGGAAACATCACCAGCACTGCCATGTAACTAGCCTGTAACCCCAACCTCTTTGGGTTTGTCTTTTCCAATGCAGTTTAGTTTCAAGGATGAAGCCCTGGATGCAAAAAAATCAAACAGTTTCTGTCTGACAAGTTTGCTCTGTCATGTAAGACTAAAGCATTTCAGCTCAGTGTGTGCGAGTGGAACAGAGAGGGGTAGACCATGGCGCCCCTTAAAGCATCAGGCCATCAAAACAGACCTGCTGCCTGAAAGTGGACTGCTGGGAGACAAAGAGCAAGTGTGTGTGCTGTCTGTTTGTTTTACCTCTTGAGGTTAAGCAGAGCCCAGGGGATGCCAGTGGGCGTTTTGAATGCAGGCAGCAGCTTCTCGCCCAACTCCACTGCCTTTCTGCGAAACACCTGAGAAAGAAACAGAACAAAAACAAGCAACTCATTACAAGATGGTTCGAGCAGCTGATGTATGCCTCTACATTTCCTTGAATTTTCAGCAGAAAATATAATTCAACATTTGCGAATCTCCATCTCTGCTCAAAATCCAAGGCTTACACCTGTAGCTCAGTGCTTCCCCCATCCTTCCACTCTTTATCCCTTTATTCCAGGCTTTTCCTCTTTCCTGTCTGCTTCCTTTTATCCCAGTAATGTTTTTGCCAGTATCTTTCCTTGCCTGCTTTACTGTTGCTTGGAGCTATACTGATGTTTTCCATGTGTAATGTGAGGAAACTTTAGCCCATTTAGTTGTTTAAAACGTCGCTGACTCAACATAGATATCTTAAAAACAGTTTCTCACTACAAAAAAACTGATTTATGGCTCTCCAGCTTACGTCTAATTCACCATTTTGCCATTATATAGCCAGCAATGTTTCGTTTCCCCTCTATTTAATGTGTTCCTGCTGCTTTCACCAAACTGATTGCCCAAAGAAAGTAAGATTTGCAACTCTATCACAATCTGTGAGGCTAAAAGGAGAAAACCGCTTAACTTTAGCTTAAACGTGAAAGCAAAACACATCTTAAAAAAACAAAACAAAAAAAACAACCAAAAATCCAGCAGTGAGTCAGCCTTCCATCCAGAGAAAGCCAGACTCGCGGATCTTTGATCTCCTCTCATCCCTTTGGTATCTTTCAGGGTGAGACATCACAGCCTGTGCTGGTAAACACAAGCCTGTGGTGTGTATTTAAGTGTACTAACATCAATTTACACAGTTACGGACTGCTAGAGTTGAATTTTCAATGCATGTAACCTTCAGATCCATTTGGACCCACCACAGAGGCCCAGTGTGGCTTTAAATAGTGTCATGAATATTCAACCTGAAAACGAGAGCAAATACACCTGGAGCTCAGACCTGCAGGAAACTGGGAAATGATGCCCTATAAAAGTGGATTTGTGCACTTTTAACTCTTTCAATTTCCACAGGAATGAATAATGCTCATTCTTCTTAGATTAATATGGTAATATCTGGTGTTTTTCCTGGATGTCTACCACTCCTTGGTTGTTTGCAGTACTGTGTAACAGCCTAAAAGCGTGACGTAAGACTTGATTTGTTTTTTAACCTGTATAAAACTTGTGCTAATCACGTTCTTGGTTCCACTTTTTTTCCCTTTTTTTTAAGCACAGTTCAGGTGTTTTCTGCTGCAAGCAACACAACAGCAAATTTCCTCCTTGACTGGTGATCTCTTATCAAGTGCATTTAAATTCCCAGTCTAATCTTTTGTATTAGCAAATCTGACAAGACAGCTTTGTAGCAGTTCTAGCCGAGGGCTTTGGTTGTCTCCAAGGTGTCTGATTTTGTTGGCTGTAAAAGTGAAGTGTACTTCCATATTTGGCTTCTGGTGTGAGTGTACTAAAGCAGTAAAGACGAAATGGGATTTGGCCTAAGACGTAGTGGACAGTTTGACACTGCTGCCAGGGTTTCAGCGGCTTGACTCAAACTGGTGCTGCTGCCCACTGACACGAATGAGAATGGCTTCATGTCTGTTAATGCAGCCCACATGGATTTGGACTTTTTTCTTATAACTTGACTCTAGGTGTAGAATTAAGTGGCACCTGTCCCACAGATTCAAGTCAATCAGATCCTGCCACACCTCTCATGAACAGCACCTCTGAATCCTCTTGTTTTTGTGCTGTTAGGAGAGTTTTTATTGAGACCACAAAATGTTAAAAATCAGAAAGCTTCCAAGGGTTATTGCTAAAAAAAAATATATATATATATCTTTTGAACATTCATGACCAGTGCAAGACAGAAAATGTGAAATCTGGGATAGATCATCGGAATTTCATAGGACTTGACTTGCTTGGTTTCCCCACAGTAACTTGGGATTTGAAGGTTAAGACTTTAGACTTGTTTGTGACTCGCACATGTGAGACTTATTCCCACTTCTGGGAGCTGCCTTAGTTCATAAGGGGAGAAAAAAACAACAACACCAGAGATGTTTCTTGTTGAAATGTGTGACTGAACTGCATAGCGCTATTTCTTTCAACCAGAGGCTGCTATGTAGCTCGCAGTCTTGCAACAAGGTAGAAAATATATGTAAAGTTTTGCCATTCAAAGCCAGTTCAAGCTTATTTGAATTTAATAGCACATGCAGATTTTCATGTTCACAGTATTAAGATGGAGTTGCTGTCTCCATCTTGATGTTTTTGAAACCAGATGTCACCAGCAGTGTACAGTTAGCCACAAATACCTAAAGGAGATTAATTCGCCAGCTTTCCTCCAATATTTTGTGACTGACGCTGTGAAATAATTGGCTGATGATGATGATCACCCCAAATTGGTATTTAATCACCACGAATAAAGGACCGACTAACTATCCAACTACTGCTAATGAGCTCTGTTGTTATTATTCATGCATTATTCTACTATATGTGGAAATGTGTCTTTTTACACACACATTGAGTCAGAGACAGTGCAGTATCACACTGCGTCATGAGCTGGCAGCTCTGTACTCGAGGGATCAGCCACTCAGCGGGGTCTGAGAGACGGGGGCAGGAGGGAGAAAAAGATTTGCGAAGAAGAAAAGCTCAAGAGGCCACTCGTCAAAACAATGTGGCAACTCTATGACTTTCTCCTCAAAATTCAGAGGCAGGAAAGGTTACTGAGAGTTAAAGTAGCGAGAGAGGTAACAGAAATGTGGCCAAAATTAACTGCTGGCATTCTGGGAATAAATGTCAGATATCCTCGTGTGAGACGGAGCAACGTGTCGATGTGTTTGACACCGTCAAGATGAGCCATGTTTCTCCTATTACATTTTTGTCCGCCTGACATGCAGACAGAGACTGATGATAGGCTACACCTGAGTATTTCCAATATATCAGACTTTATGAGGTCTACCAAATATTGACACACATTTCTTTATATTTCATATATTTTTAATTTGACTAAATTGAAGGAACTGAGTCTTTAGCCAGAGCTAAAACAAATGTAACATGTTTTGCTAAGTGAAGATTAAATTAATTCTTTTTATTTATACATTACCAGAAAAAACACAAAAGTTAATAGATTTTTTAAATATAAAGTAACAGAGATTCATAAAAAGATGAAAAAAGTGATGAGAAAAGCCAGGAGATATTTCTTACCAGGCTGAACAAACATGTTTACTCTTTATTACACGTGCACACCTAAATCTGAGTTATTACCTAACAGTGCATGCTAAATTCAGTAGACTTTGAGTCTCGAGTTTCGAATGGGCTAGTTTCAAATCACCAGTGTTTTACATTCCTACAGTGGAGGAAATGCAGAGTAGTAGCTCGGTAAAAATACAGAGGACAAAATGCTTGTATGAGATGAGGAAAACTGGCTTTTTAACACTTCAAGAACCTCTTGAGGCGTATCAACTTGAAAATCTACAGTTACCAACCCAATATCATAACAAAATGTATAATAGATGTAACGTGTAATCTGCAAAACATGAAATGGACACGCATGCAGAGGTTGCATTACCAGCAGGGGGAGATAAAATACTTAAAGCCACAAAGTTGGCAATGAGCAAAAAACATACAGAGTACATTCGTTCCAGGTTACTTAATGGATAGAAACCATTAAGCTAGGCGGCGAATGTGTATTTAAGTGTAAATGTGTTAATATCTGTTTAAACACTTTCCTGAAATTATTTCATGCTGGCTTAAAATGAAATATCTAAAATATCTCCCTCTACTGGAAGAAAAAAATATGGATAATTTTAATTCCTTTTTTGCTCCTGTGACTTCTTCTCACGGATCGGAAAATCAGTTAAGAAAGTGGATGGATGGAGTTTGGATGGTGGAGGACTTAAAAAGGATTTCAAGAACATGCACCTTGCCGAGAGGGATATTAACAAGAATTTGAGAAACAGCAAAGCAGCCAGATCTGAAAGTCGATGTTTTCTGTTAAAAAATTCCCTTAAAGATTACGGATTCTTGTGCAGGATTCACGGCATGAGCAAAAAATAATTTAACAGATGAAAACATTGATATATCCGCTCATACGGGTTCCTTCTGTATTCCAAGGAGACTTTCACAATGCAGTACTTTCAAGCCAAGATGTTTGATGGCACTGTGGACACCGAAATGCGTGTGTGTTTAGCTGCGCAGTGGGAGCAGAGCCGTGTCGTAACAAGGCATCAGATCACAGTGATTAATGCCTTTAATAATGCTAGAAGCACACTGAGGGGAAGAATAAAAACACTCCCAGGGATGCGCCCATGAATGAATTAAACACACTCCGCGTCCAAGGCCATTAAGCAAGCTGCCAACAAGCTTTAATAAGTACTACAGAAAGCGAAAAGCACACGCAAAACCTGTGGCTGATGTCAGTAGTAAAAGCTGATGTTGATAATCAGATTTCACACCTCGATGCTTCTGACAGCAAAGGCTTCAGGAAAACACACCAGTCTGTTTGTTTGCATATGTTAACCCTAGCAAATGGATGAAACACATATCAGCATCCAATAACTCATGACGCATCTGCTTTAGAGACGTGAAAATAGATCAATCTGCACACCAAACAGCTCAAGTACCAGGAGTTTTCTGTGTGCCCTTTACGGCGAGACAACCTGGTCATCTGAACAAGCACATAGCTGTGTTAAATACAGAATATTATGCTGTATAACTATATCAAACAGTTAAAAAAAGAGTATTCATCTTTTCATATTTAATAAACAGTCAGTCATTACGATAGGTTTTCAAGTATTATTTTCGCATTTGAAAATGGCTCCTGTCATGGCCACTCGAGGCCTGCTCGAAAAGCGAGTCAATCTCCATTAAACACAATGTTAAAAGGTCCAATTTTTTAATAACTCATCTGTTTAATTTGTATTAAGGTTTAAAGTGTGCATTAAGGGAGTTGCTACTTCAACTGAAAAGCAGCTTATACCTGCTAGCTGTCTGCTAGGCTTCATCTCTGAATGGGGTTTAAAGAGGTCAACGCTCCATCAACACTTGCAATATAAAGTGTAATATATTTGACCACATGATTCAGCCTGTGGCCTTCATCAGGGTCATCAACAACCGATCCCAAAACACGCTGGTCAAGTAATAAAGCTGCTCTTTATACTGTTGCTGGAGCTTTAGAGCCTCTTTAGAGCCTTGTTCTTCTCCATGAACCTTGGAAGTAGGTGAAGCTGTGTCAGAAACCTCTATTCTGAATGTGACACACTCCCATGGTTTTCATGCAATAAAACCATTAACAAAGGAGGTAGAAAGAAGGAAAATTTACTCTACTTTCCTCCCATTAGATGTGTTTGGCTTTGGTCTTTAGTCTACAAATGAGTTAAGGGTTCAAGGGTTCAAGGTTCAAGGTTCTTTATTTGTCACATGCATAGTTATACAAGTATAACACACAGTGAAATGTTATTCAAAGATCTCGTCAGAGTGAATACAAGGGAGTAGAAATGATGGTTAAACATTGATTTCTTGAGCTCAGTGTGAAAAGCTAGTGGTTGAAATCGTGACATTGTCCTATACTTAAACGCATGCTGAGACATTCACTGAACATCAGCCACTGAATCAGGTTTAACTAAATGAGGCAGGGAATGTGAGAGCATCAGGCCCGTCAATACAGCTTTTACACAAAGAAGACTGATTTATTTCCACAGGGTAAAGACTGGCTATCACCACTGTCAACAAATGAGGCGGCCACCTGTCAATGAGGTGTAAAACACAGGCATTAACACTGATATGCGTGTTTTGCTCTCTGGAACGATCGAGATTTAGATCTCAGGAACACTAAAGAAACAAAAACGAGAAAGATGACGTCAGTGAGTCCTGCAGTGAAATACGAAACATTATTAAAAATAGCCTGTTAAAATTACAGACAACAGCCTCAATTAATTTGGAGTTTACCAACCGAACTGCTAAGCAACATAAATAAAAAGGACTCAAGTACAGGAACAATAAATGAGAACTACTAATTAGGCTGGCTGCAAGCAAATGTTCAGCATATCCAAATTATTTAAACCAATTAAAGTGAAAGATGGCAAAGTACTTATTGTAAATTCACGCGTTTAAAAGTCTTTCCAAGATTACCTAAAGCTATCAACCATAAGTGAAGAATCAATGGCTGTGACAGCATGTCCAGAACATCACTGTGTTGTGTTGAAGATTGTTGAAGAGGATTACTTACATTTAAACAGTTAAGCAATTGGAACATCAAAGAAATATAAAATATAAAAATATATATAAAATATATATATTAGTTTTTGATTTGCTCTCAAGTTATTTCACATTTATTTCTCTATGGTAACAAACTTTATCCTTGGAAAACTTAATGTTTATACACTGTAAACCCGAATGTTCAAAGTAATTAAATAGATTAAATAGTGTATACTCAAAGTCTTTAAAAAGTTCTGTTAACTTAAATATGTCAAGTTCGTGTAACATGTTCTTCTTTTTGAGTAAATGAAACCAATAATATTTGATTGAATTGAACTATTTCTATATTAAGTAAGCATCACTTAAAATCATAACTTAAGCACAACGTAAGACAGTTAAGTTAGGACATATAAGAATGGTAAAGTCCTGTTATTTTTGTTGTTTCAAGTAGGTAGGATTTAATAATAAACTTAATTTATGTAGCACATGCTAAAATACAATAAAATCTCAAAGTGTTTCACCAAATAAGTAAAATCAAATTGTCTTAAATGCATTAGTGGAAGACAAAATGTATTTATTTTAATATTCATTGTCTTATCAATGTATCCTATATATTTTTTTTTAATCTTTTCCGTAAGTGTTGAGCAGCTGCAGGAATCAATTTTTATTCCGAGTTAATCTCTGATTCACCCTCTGAAGCGGAAGGCGGCGCTAATGAGCATTATACACTGATTGTTTACCGCTATTTGGAAAAAAACACGAAACACAGAAGAAGTAAAGGTATATGGGCGGGAAACAGCACCAAACAGGCAACACGGACGACTGGAGAAAGTTGGACCTAACCAGCAACTAGCATCACTGGACTTACAGTAAGTTTTCAATGTTGATATTAGTTTATTGTTAAAATACGAATATTTAGTTGTATTTTGGGTGTGTGTCGAAAAGAATAGCAGAAATGTCGAGTCCGTGTTTTTTATGTGCTTTGCTGCTCTCCCCGAAGCATTAAGTTGGTGTAATGAGGGTCGCAGGCTGTTTAATAAGTTAGATGCTACTTGTTCTAGAGGTGGCACCCGGTCGCCTAGTATGAAATAAAGTGTTTTAATCTCTCTAAATTCCTTATCGCGAGCCATTACGTGTTTTTTTTCTCTCTCTCTCACCCTCTCTCGCACTTTTTTTCCGCTTCACCCTGAACGAGAGCCTTGTGCTTTACGCTGGGCAGAGGGGGGAGGGGCGGTAGTTACACTCAGTAGCACAGGAACAGAGCCAGAGGGGGGGGGGAGAGAGAAAGAGAACCAGGGACAACAACGTCACATTAGAAAGGTATAGTAATCATCCACAACTATTTTCGGTTGCAGATGATAAAGGATTCAGAAAGTGCGAATTCATGCGGGTCCATATGACAGAGAATGTACATCTTCTTTTTGTTTTCATATTATAATTTATATTTAATTGTGTTTGTTTTGTGTTGTTTTCACTTTAAATTTGTAAAAGGAAACAGCTGAAAATTTAAATAGTTAAAAGTTGAAATGTGAATAGTTGATTTTTGTATTATATGATTTATTTATTACATTTTATGTGGAGTGAATAAATAAAAGTATATTTACGGTGGTCCCTAGAGACAAAGCACATACAAACTTCAAATCAAGTACGAACTCTGAAGCACGTAAAAACTCCAAAACACGTAAAAACTCCGAAGCACGTAAAAACTCCGAAGCACGTAAAAACTCCGAAGCACGTAAAAACTCCGAAGCACGTAAAAACTCCGAAGCACGTAAAAACTCCGAAGCACGTAAAAACTCCGAAGCACGTAAAAACTCAGAAGCACATAAAAACTCAAAACACGTACAAAAGACAACAGAAGTGCTCCAGGATGCTGGGCGCAGTGTTGAGCTTTTGTTATCTTGTGGCTACACAAGCCACCAAGTACCAATGACTGGATTTGGTGTGTGATAGTAACAGGTAGATGAACTTTTTTTTAAATTATTTGAATATATATGAGTGCCTGTGTATAAATACACAAACAACACACACATGCTTTCAATTGTGTAATTTAAGTGATCTAGTAGCTCTGCTTTGGAAGTTCAGTTCATGTTAGAAATGTGTTTTGGAGTTTGTACGTGTTTTGTCTCTAGGGACCACCGCATATATTTATATATAAACATATATAAATAAAACCACTTTTTTACGTTAGTAATTCTTTTGTGCATAATTTTATATTATTGTGAATAATAAATTAATTAAAGCAACAAAACAACCTGAAGAGCCGGATCGGAGCCGAAAGAGCCGGCTCTTTTTAGTGAGCCGAGCCGAAAGAGCCGGATCTCTAAAAAGAGCCGGAAATCCCATCACTATTAGAAACGCTATATTTTAAACTATATGTGCGAATAAGTGGTGCAGGTGTATTAGTCGTTTGAGCGACAGTCTCGATAGGTGTTTTTTATATATATCAGTCACTTTATGCTGTAGAATGATCGGGAAACTCATCTGACGAGCCACGTTGTTCACAAGCAAGAGTTAGAGGGCCAATGAAAGAGCACGGTGCGCACATTGTCTCCTCTCACTTTGCCTAATTAGTGGAATCACTTGTCAATCAACTTCTGCCAACCAATTGGCACTCTTGGATCACTAAGGTCCTAAAAAACAAACCTGTCAATCAAAACAACCAGAATCGTTTGGAGAAGCAGTGATGAGGAGCATGACATTTTTGACATTAACTGTGTATGCACATTAAATAATTTCAAATAACATATGTTTGGGGGAACCTCTCAAGGCTTTAGTTTGTAGAAATGGCGTTGTTGTTGATTTAACCATGCCGTTAAAGTTCAAGTGCTGCTGCTTGTCTTCAGTATTGTAATATTTAGTCGATGGCTTTAGTATCTTGACTAGAGATGCATTCACACTTTGGGGATTAAATGAAAAGATCATTAACAGGGAAAAATTATAAATGGAAGTATTTATAATTTGTCACCGTTTGGATGCTTTTTAATTGTTCATCAGTTTATGCCTTTGGATCTCTCTGTTCCAGCTTCAAGAATTAAGACAGAGTCAAGGAAGAGAACTGGGGATGTGATAAAGATACCAGGTAATTCATTTTGCGAATTCTTCTACCAATCACCTCTCTCGCTCTCTCTCGAGTTGTCTTAAAAATATGTTAAACTAACTACTAAACCAACTTTACTTTCTTATGTAAAACAAATTGTTTTGAGGAAAACAGGTTGCCATTTTAAAGCAGTGTTAGCTGTAGTCCATGACCATGTCTTTGTGAGGTAATAGTAATTCACTTATTGTTATTATTTGTCACTTATTAATATAACTTAACTGTTATATTAAGTTGTAAGGAGTTCTGTTTTGTTTCCAACATGATCTGGCAGTGTAAGTTGTGCGCAGCTTCCTTCACTTCCAGAATACAGTTATTTAGACACTACAGGCTGCAGCACAGCCACTATTCCCGAATCAGCCCTCTTCCATGCCTCTACACTGATTGCATTTGTACATTTCAGACACTTAATGCACTGAGTACTCATTTGTCAAGATATCATACAGCACAACTTAGCAGTTGTGCAGAGCAGAGTCAGAGGCCTGTGTTATTTAAATGCCCTTTATGCACATTTCAGCAACCCTTTTCTGAAACAGGCCTTTTCAGTCATCTCAGAAAGCATTTGAAAAATCATGAAACAGTGACATGCCCATATAAGGATTGTAGGTATAGCACAAATGTGTACTCTTCATTCAATTCCCATAAAAGTAGAGCACACCAAGCAAGTCTTGCAACAGACTTTCAAAGTGACATTGTCAGTGAGGATCCCCATAATCTCCAAGCCAGTATTTCTGAAGTAGCTAGTGACTCGCATGAAGAATGCCCAGGCCAGAGCACGGAAGTCGGGAATGATGATCAGTGTGACACTGACAGTCTAAGAAGTCAACTTAAAAAAAATGTGTCTTCCTTATTCCTAAAGATGCAGGCTATCCTCCATGTCTCAAACACGGCTACTCAAGAAATAGTAGAACACTTGAATCAGATCTTCTCCTTATCTGAGCCGTTGATCAAAGAGGCAGTTAGTGACATATTGCAGAGAAACGGTCACAGTATTGCAGAACCTACACTGAGTGAAGTTGTTGCCACTGTCATGGACTGCAACGTTCTGTCTACAGTAACCTCTAAAGGTGCTGAGTTGAGTTCAACCAAGCGCAGAAAAACCTTTATTGAGTGCAACTACCCTTGTGTAATGCCAGTGGAGTATCAGCTGGATCAACCTGGACATACCAGCATGTATGTTCCTATCCTTTCAATGATTCAAGAGTTGTTTAAAAACACAGACATTCTTAAGAAGATTACTGAACCAAATACTGCATCTGGTCAATATGCATCATGCTCTGATGGCTCTCATTTCCTTGAAAATGACTTACTGTCAACAGGGGATCTCATCCTACCACTCCAGCTATATATTGATGAGCTTGAAATTGCCAATCCACTTGGCACATCACGCAAAATTCACAAACTTTGCGCTGTATATTGGGTCCTCGCTAATGTACCACCAAAATACCGATCAGCATTACATGCTATACAGCTAGCAATACTGGTAAAAGTGACAGACCTCCGTAAGTATGGATATGCAGCTGTACTTGCTCCATTGCTGCATGATGTTCGTACTCTGGAACAAGACGGTGTCTTCATTGAAAGAGTTGGCCAGAATGTCAGAGGCACCATCTTTTGTGTTTCTGCTGACAATTTGGCTGCTCATGGATTAGGTGGCTTTGTAGAGTCATTTAGAGCAGGCCATGTTTGCAGATTCTGTATGGGCTCAATTGAACAGTTTCAAGTAATTGAAGTCAGAGAGAGAAGGTTTCCTCAGAGAACCGAAGCCAGCCATGACCTACATGTACAAACCGTTCAAGAAAGTGACACTTTGAGCAGCCACTTTGGTGTTAAAGGTGGCTGTGTTTTGCGTGAGTCCCTGAATTACTTCCACACAATCACGGGGTTTCCTCCAGATATACTCCATGATCTTCTGGAAGGTATTGTTCCCATGGAGCTTTCTCTTTGTGTTAAAGAGATGATCCGGCTGAAGTACTTCACTTTGGAGTATTTGAATCACAAGATTACATCATTCCTATATCAGCACACCGATAAAGTGGATAGACCTCAGCCCCTTCACAAAATGTTTCTTTCTCGAGGAACGATTGGAGGTAATGGACATGAAAATGCCACTCTGCTCCGACTTCTTCCATTGCTTGTTGGCAGTGTAGTACCAGAGGGTGATAAGGTATGGGCAGTTTTGATGGAGCTGAAAGAGGTGGTAGAGTTAGCATTGTGCCCATCATTTACTGATGAAACCTTAGACTATTTTGTGTGCAAAATCAGTGATCATAGACAGGCACTGCTAGAAGTTTTCCCTGAGGTTAGGCTCCGTCCTAAACATCACTACGTGGAGCATTATCCTGCTCTAGTTAAGTGCTTTGGGCCCCTGCTGCACGTTTGGACCATGCGGTTTGAGGCCAAGCACCGCTTTTTCAAAAGAGTGGTGCGTGACACTCAAAACTTCAAAAGTATTTTGAAGACAATGGCAGTCAGACACCAACACATGATGGCATATCATCTTGCTGCGCCATCATTTTTCAAGCCAAAAACTCAGGCATCCAGGGTTGACTCTGTTCTGGTTTCAGCTCTACCAGAGGTTGCTCAAGCACACATTAGAGAACAAACAACTAGTGACACAATCTACAAGACATCAAAGGTGACCATTGGTGGCACAGACTATGTCTGTGGAATGTTTCTGTCTGTAGGAGTCAGTGGTGGACTGTCTAAATTTAGCAAAATAAAACAGATCTACCTTGTGAATCACAATGTATCTTTTCTGTGTTGTGACTATGAGTCCTGGTATGTTGAACATCTGCGGTCCTATGAGCTGTCAACTGCTGACACAAGCCTGTCAATCCACCTGCATTCTGATCTCAACGATACAGTCCCTCTCTCGGCATACAAGATAGACGACTCGCTGCTGCTGACCCCCAAGCGGTTCATTCAAGTGAGACAGAACTGAGTTCAGGTAATAATGACTGGTTCTTTTATTTATCAGTTATTGTGTTTGTATTCACTCTCTGTATAATTGAGCAATTGATATATTCTATATCGTACCTTTTAACATCCTGATTTTGTCTTTTCATTAGTACAATGGCAGCCGCACCTCCCCAACAACCAATGCTTATTCGTGTTGTTGAGACAGACCGGGCTAGAAAATTAAAACTCAGCTCACGACCAGCCTCTGTTGATGCACTGATCAAGATTATAAAAGAACAGCTGGAAATCGACCTTGACTTCAGTTTGCTTTATGAAGATCCAGACTTTGACGGGAAACTTACTTCCCTTGCAGACATTGAGGAATTGCCAGAAAAAGCTGTTGTGCACATCTCACTTTCAGAAGACTCCAGCTCTACTGCATCTACTGATCTACTTTCAGATGTGTCATCTCCAGAACGTCTCAGTAGGTGGCCTCAAGGTCCCTTTCCAGTTCCCACATTTGCATTTGATGTTGAACTGAAACTTCAACATGGAAATGCCGAATATGAGAGGAGCAACAGACACCTTAAGCTGACTAGGGACCTCAAGCACGACATTTTAGAAAAGCTTGCATTTACTATGTATAGTTTTAAGGCTTACCCAAGTGATAAAGAGATTGCAAAAGCTGCTGAGGCTCTTGTAGCCAAACATCCCTGCTTGAAGGAAGCAGGATCTGAGACTGGCTGGAATGGATGGAAAAATAGCATCAAGTTTAAAATGGGCAATTATAGGACCAAAATGAGACGGGCTGGATGTCAGGAGGTCACTGTTAATGCTGGAAAAAGAAGTAGAAGTAATCCTGATAATGAACCTTCACATTCCAACATTAAAAAACCCAAGCGAGCAGAAGTCAACTTCCTACCAAACTTTCCCCAAGGAAAGGATCCTTCAAGCCTTGACCAGTTGAGGCAAGCAATTGTTGAAGAAGTCAAGAAGGCTGAGAAGAACCTGCCCCTCATTAGAAAGTTGATGGAGACCAC
Source organism: Rhamphochromis sp. 'chilingali' (assembly GCF_963969265.1). Classification (NCBI taxonomy): domain Eukaryota; kingdom Metazoa; phylum Chordata; class Actinopteri; order Cichliformes; family Cichlidae; genus Rhamphochromis; species Rhamphochromis sp. 'chilingali'. Next base: position 20,395,749 of record NC_137932.1, on the reverse strand, counting down.
ATTTCCCCTCCGCAGACAAACCATAGTGATGTCCTGCCCACCAGTGAAGGAGCTCTTGGACCTCTGGCCCGCTCTAAAAATAGAGTCTGAGGTAATATGGATCAGCTCTCTTTAAAATGAAAATTGTAATTCTTACTCATGTGGCAGCTTTTTGCTGCTTTATAAAGATGTGCGAGATTCTTCAAATTGAACTGTATTGTCCTTCTGCTGTAGTTGTATGCAGAGTTTCAGCGGATTACAAATCAGAACCTGCCCAATACATTCTACGCTGAACTTGACCGCCATCTTCCTCGACTGATGACCTTATTCAGACAGAAGGCATCAAAAACTGGGAAGACAGCAGATGCCCTGGCTGAAATTCTAAGAATTCACGATGAACAGGTAATAATAGATTGTTACACATTTCATAGGTTGAACCAGTGGAACATTGGACAGGTTCAATGATTTAAATGAGCTTTTTGAATTTTGCTATTAGTCCACTTTGTGTTTGCTATTTGTCTGACTGTATTAAAGATGTGAACAGGTTATTTGTGGACATATGTTCTGATTTGACTGTTGTTGTTGTTCAGTAAACTCACCAGTATATACAATTCTGTTTTTATCTGGCAATAGGAAATCCATGATATCCACACCAAGCGCACTACCGTTCTCCACGCCCTTCCTGTCTATCTGCGTGAGGATGTCTCTGGATTTTTCAGAACCTGCACTGTGAGTGTCCTTAAGTATCTAACAGATACTACTGTGTATATATACAGTGCATCAAAGTATAAACATGTATTTTGATGCACTGTTTGGACTTACCTTTGTTTAGTCTACCCATACGGTTTCCATGTATGGTCTTTTCTGTCTCACTACAAATGAACTGAATTGGTGTTTTGTTGAAAGTGATAAGATGTTTAGTAAAACATTTTCCTGTGTATTTCCTTTAGCTTAGTTTCAGACTATGTCACACCACTTGATTCTCTGGTGAATTAGCTGATTTATGTGTGCAGAACATGGATCTTCTGTTTTTCACCTCTTACAGTGAGACTCAGGTCTCCCTTGTAAAAGAGGTATTGGATCTCAATGGGAGTTGGTAAAATGAGAAATTATATGTCGTCTGTTGTATTTCTTGGGTTAGATTGTGATTAGTATCTCTTTTTCATTCATTCAGGACGAATCTGATGAGTTGGCGCTTGATGGTGTTGAAGTGGCCCTCTTCACTGTCATCAGTGACCATGACACGACAAGTCCAGTTCACTACCAGCCTGTGAAAACCTCTGTCGTCATTGAAAGTGATGCCGTGGTCAGTCTCCCCAGATTTGGTGAAGCCTTCCTGGTAATGTTTGGACTGATCTATGCACTTCACCTCAGCTACCCCAAAGCCCTGACCAACACTTTAGAATTTACTCAAAAGATTTTACTTGGTCTAGAAAGTGGTAAACTGTCACCCAAGTTACAGACCCTCAAGAATGACTTGGTTATGTAGGAACTCATCTGAAAGAAGGGTGCAAGGTGAAGCATTATAAAAGGCTAGTTCAAAGTTCTCTCCTTTTATCTAAATAATGCCTCAAAAAGTTGCTGCCCTGTTGCCTTATTCAGATATTAGCCAGAGAGCCAAGAGCACATTTTGATATTATTTATTATTATTTGGCATTATTTTTTATTACTCTGACAGTTTTCCGGACTAAACTATTTTTGGTCTACTTATTTTAATTTATAAATGTTTTTGTAAATTATTTTTAATTTATTTAATTTTTAAAAAAAAATGTATTTAATTTCAACATAATGTGCTAAAAGGGAGCAGGCAAGATACTGTTCAATGGCAGATGTTTATGACTTTTGCATATTAAGTTACCGATACTCAGTGTAATTGAGGCAATCAATTGCCTCAAAAATTTTAAGTTTTGGATCACATGTTTTTAAGTATCAAGTAGTCTACATATTTGACTAACGTGTACTTAAAATAATGACATCACAAACTAATAAACATTTGAGTTTTGTTAACATAAAAATGTTGTGGTTGTGTACTTATTTTTGTTAAGTTCTGTGGACTTATTCCTTTGAATTTGTAAACTTGAAACCTTAAGTCATATTAACTTCAAATATTTGAGTTGACCGTTCTCAAAAGATACAAGTACCATGTAATCCAACCTTTTATGTTCTGGAAAAATTTGACTTTTGAGTTGATCAACTCAAAAAAATTGAGGCAATCGATTGCCTCAATTTTTTTGAGTTCTGGTAACTTATTCGGGTTTACAGTGTAGTATTTCTGGCATTTCGTTAGGCCAAATAATTAATAATTTAATGGAGAAAAAATAGCTTTTTTTTTTATCAATAATTAAATAGTTATTTATTTTTTGCAGCTCTGTATGGGATAAAGTTGAGCTCAAGAATGAAGTTTTAAGCTAAGCTCTTAAACCGTATGTTGCTGTAGCGTTTCAAAAATGAGGGAGTGATGAGTAAATTTTGCCTAAGGTTGTTACAAAAGATGGTAGATGATAGAACATGCAGAATTTAAGCAGACATCAGCCATGCTTGTGTAAAAGCTGCATTAACTGTGTGGAGAAGATAATGGCCCTCGTAACAATCTTAAGCTTCACCTGGTTCAGTAATCTCCGAGTAGAGAATAACTAACATAGTGTTAGTGTGTTTTCCTGTTGTGAGTATAGCTGACAGGTGTGCGCACTTATATGAATGAGATAAATTAGATTTATTATGTTTTTGGTCAGAGTTAAGGTCATTTATAAGATTCAGGTTATGTTTAGAGTGAGGAGACGACAGTGGAAGGTGGAACCAAGGACCTTAAATTTTAAGTATGGGTGTTCAGTCAATCAAACCTCCGCCTCTTCTCTAACCACATATGTTTGCAGTGTGTGTGTTTTGCGTGTACGATTATGTGTTGCAGTCCGCGGGGAGTCGCTTGGACAGCTCCCTAACTAAGATGAATCACCCAGCCAAGCCTCTGGGTGACCAGCAGGCATTCTGGGACACGTGGCCCAGATTACAGCGGCGTCTGTGGGGACGGCGCGAGCCGACACCTCCCTCCCTCCCAGATCCTGACACGCTACCCTCTTCTCCTCCCCTCTGTCCTTCTTCACCACCTCCGTCTTTCTTCCTCATTTCACTGACAGTGCTCATCATTGCTAAACACCTGATGAAAATTGATTTATTCCTTTGTCTCCCCCCTTTTCCCCCCTTTCCCATCTTCAATTCAAATTTCTACTCATGCATATATAACACTCACATTTTATCTCATTCTTTTTCTTTCATTTCCTGCCCTGTATCTGCTCTGTTATCTTGGCAATAAACAAAACTGAAAAGCATCCTCACCCAGATGTATTTACAGACACATGACTAGTTCATGATTAATTTAAAGACTGTTTTTTGTTTTTATTCAGCCATCTGTCACTGATTATTAAGTAGCTTAAAACACAGGTTCCCAAAGCTGTGGATTTGGGGTTTGGTGTGGTTCTTTTCTGTTGTTGTTTCTTCCTGCCTTACTGTCTGTCTTTGTCTGTAAAAACAAACTCAATGCAGCAGGCCAACACAGTTTGACTGATTGGCGAGATCAATTTCCAGCACTGCATCGCACCCCGTGTCATGAATACGAGTTAATAGCATTCCCTACCCTGTACGTGGGGCTGCACATCTAGCGCAGAGTTAAAAGGACACAGAAGTGTGATGTTTGTTCACTTCATGAATTAATTAATCCATTCAGCGATGAGTGCAGACTGAATATGGAAAACATAAGCGAGGGTACGACTGAGTGTCAGCTGAAGGAGGCCCGTTTGGAGACTGCTGCCCTGACAGCTGTATTGGAGAGGCTTGCACACAAACCACTCTGAGGAGGTGACAGCTTTCGGTAGTTAAGAAGCCTGCTGTTGTGTGAATGGTTGCTCTTGTCCTCCTCGCTCTCTCTCTCTCTCTCTGTCTGTGTCCGTCTCACTCGCTCGCTCACTCTGGGTTTAATAACTTGCTTTGGGGAAGGAAAAAGTAGGATGAATGAGGGAAGAAAAACAAACACGGATTTGAGATGGGAGATGGAATTGTAATCATTTAAGGAAAGCAAATGGGAAGGAGCGAAACTAAGAACAGAAAAAAAATGCCAGTATTGATTTACATGTTGTCTGATATACAAATAAAAGTAAAACCGTACAAAGTTCTGCAAAAAGCCCAGACTATAACTTACTGAGTCATCTGTGTGGGTCAGAGCAGAGTCTGAACTCATAACCTTGAATTACAACAGGAGGAAGCAACGCTGGCAATGCAAATACCTGCAAGGTATAAAAACATTTCCGGGCAGGATGCCTCAGGGTGGAATATTAACCAGCGTAACTGATGGTTTTTAAAGGGGAACTCTCCTCCAAGTCTATCTAAATGATATGGAAATACTGAGAAAAAGGAACTTCAGCATTACAGTTCACTGGTATATGCTGGCACCTTCCTGACCCCATGAATGCATTTGCTCTTACAGCATGTTTTCTTTCCCCCTCCAGGGTCACTTTGGTGTTAAAAGGTGGATCTGTCCAGACTACACCTTGGGAAAAAAAAAATCCTTTTACTGTCCAAAATAATTAAACTCTGACTCACCCTCAACTACTAAAGAGCCCTGCAGGTGAAGCAGTTTGAATGCTAATGAGACTGGATGGAGAAAATGGAGAGAGAGCAACTCCAGAGTTATTGTGCTGTTTCGGCAGGGGCCACCTGTCAGCCATGATAACACACAAAAGGGTATACAAACCTCTCGTTTAGAGGGTCGGCTGTTAGCGTAAAAGGTGACGGCGAATGAAACATGTTGACAGAGAGATTGTTGATATGAGCTATAATGTATGCAAGTTGTCCTTTGTGGTCTGTGTCCCAAATGTCACCCAGTGACAGTGAACATTTCACTGTTATTGTGAGAATAAATAGTGTAATATAAAGGAACAACAACCAATAATGCAATAATCTACAAGTATTTAAAGCCTGCATTTAACTGGAAAAAGTGAAAAGATGAGAGAGTCAAGCGCTGCAAAGGTCTGAAAGGTCTTTTTGGAGCCCTTACACATTGCTTATGTAGGGTAAGGGCAAAAAAAAAAGGTCAAATTTCTCATAATTAATGAGGTTGTAACACTGACGTACGTATGTATGTATTTAGAAGAAAGAAGACTGCAGGAGAAAACTGTTCAGTCGTTTAAGGAAAACATTTCTCAACCAAACATTGCAAGAATTTTGGGACATTATTTATGAGACATAATATAATTAAAAATTTACAGGATCAAGAGAAAGGGACCAGGCTAAAAGAGAACCCGTGCTCCATTGGGACCGGATACTGATGGCCCCTGCATTGTTTGCTTTAGCATGAAAATTAAAACAAAGTTGTGTTAGATTTGTCGCAGTCTTCTAATGAATATCATGTGTCACAACTCAAAAGAAAAAAAAAAGAATAGAAGTTAAAAAAGGAAACAAAGCAGTCGCTGAGGGGTTTGTCCTCAAGGTTTTCGAGGAACCTTTGTGCTCCTGCTGTGATATATAATGGAAATGGCAGTGAAGACAGAGTAAAACTGTCTCCAAGTTTACACTTGTGTCTAGGCCAAGTTAAAAAGAGAAAACGAGAAATGCATGGCAAGCCTAAACAACATCAAAGCAGGCCGCGCCAGCAGTTGTGGCGTCACTTTTGGCACCCGCCACCGTTCCTGATGGTGACAACAGTAAGCATGCACTGATTGCAAGGCAGTAAATTGCACTTAAAAAGACACGATGAGTTACGGAAATCACAGCACGGGAACACTTCTAAGAACCACTGCCAGAAGCTCACCGCTGCATTTACAACAATTTAAAACTACCATCTTCTTTGGGCCCAAGCTCATTTAAAATGGATCAATCAAAAATCTAAAATTTGGACACTTTATTAGACATAAGAAATATGAAGACTTTTAACCATAGACTGACCTAAATATGTACATTAAATACAAATCAGTAGTAGACACAAAACAGAACTTTTGGCCTCTGAAACTTGAGATCTTGTTGTTTTCAAACCACTCCTTTCAGATTGTCATCTACTGTGTGCAGTTTTGAATCCAGCAGAATAATGTACAGATGTTTTATTGACCGTACTCTGTACTAATGACTGGCTAAATTCACCAAGTGCGCTGACAGAGTCGAATGCAGCTCTGAGTTATAAAAAACAAAAGCAAAACAGATGCCGCTCACTGTTGGCTAATCTATTGGCCCTAATTCAATACAACTTGGGCCAGACGTCAAGCCTGGAGGTACTGTATAGCAGCTGAGAGCAGACTGGTCTTCACTTAGTAATTAGCCTTCCGTGCTGGAGCTCCTTTAAAGGCTTCTTCTTTCATCTCGCTATGTTCAGTATAATTAAAGCCACTACATGCTTCTTGAGTTTATTCTAAAAGCGTACTATGACAGAACATATAATGAATGTGGCCTTTTTGTGTTTCTCATGCGTCCGTTTTCCACGGTGTATGAATGCGGTACATATAAGCACGCACAAAGTTAGCACAATGCTCCACCCATTCTATCCACCCTGAAAGAAGGGCCTCCACTGTCATGTTCTCCACCACTGCTTTTAATTTTCACTACATTAAACAAATCGGGATCATAATGTCACGTCTCCTGTTGGCAGCCGTAACAGCGATGCCATTCATGAGAACTTTTAAAGGGCGCGCAGTTTTTGTTTATGCAAACCTATTTTTTTTCTTCTGCTGTTATTTCAAACATTACTCATCTATTAGTGAATCTAGTGTAATTCATAGAAGAAAAAGAAAAGTTTCAAATACACTCTGTTAACAGGTATTAAGGCAATAAAAAAAAAAAAAGAAAAAACAAGGAAATGCTGAGCTCATGTCAGTCAAACAAAGATGACAGAAAATTTCTGGATCACCTCTGGCTTCACAGCTGGAAACCTTTCTCGAGTCTGACACTTGATAGGAGAAGCAGAATCTCTTTCTAAGACGGGTAAAACCTTTGGCTTTATCTTCCATCTCAAAAGTAGCAATCCTCGCCTTGTGTATTAAAAAATAAAACACACACGCACATACACACATGTGCGTGCACAGGTGCAAAGAGGATCGACTGACGTTATTATTTCCTCTGCTCTCTCGTGGCACAGTCGGTGCTGACTCGGCACACTTTTGACAGTCAGCTCTTTTGACGGCGCTGGTATGGAAATGAAGACGATCGGGAGAAAGCGAATTTACATAGAAAATTGCCGTCTCTGTAGGAAAGTTACAGGGGAGGAGTGCACAACTGGATGGGCTGGAGGGATAAAAACTGCAATGTGAGCATCAAGCAGTAATTTTAGGTTAATGCTCTGCTGCAATGAGCGTTTACTTTTGTCATGCAAAAAGCCTTTTGTATCGATTTCCTGTATCACTATAGTACTTTTTTTAAGGATCGATGTCTAAAACTAATCAATTCATTTTGAAATGTAAGAAAAAAGTCAGAGGACACTGCGTGTTTTTTGTCAGCAGAAGAGTTTTATATCACTCAGGGAGAGTAATGAAGTGGGAGGATGGGAATCAGTTCAGACGGGAGATCTCATATCCAGCTCGCTTCTGGATCCAGCTGAGACACACTGCGGTTCACACATGATATTCTGATTTTAAATGCACAAGTGGCTACTTGTGATTGGATTTTTGCTTCCCTGCTCACATTTGATTTTACCTGTCGAAGGGGGAAAAAAAACAACAACATTCAACTGCTGACAAACAGAAAACAGTTCTGAGCCCAGCAGCAGGGGAAGAGGGCTGTGTTGGAAATATGCATATTAAAACATGGCGGCTTCATCCTGGTGTGGTTTGCATGACCTGTGAAAGATGTTTTTGTAGTCTACGATAGTAACATTGACCAGGATTTTCATAAATAGAATTTTTAATTATCAAAGTTGTAGTCACCCACCCTCTCGAGGGCCTAGTTTGAGTCAGGAAAAATGCTGATTATCATCTTAAACAGAATTTTTTAAATAACCCAACACTCCCAGCTTCACGAAACATCTCCCATCTAATCTTTTTGCCCGTAACCTGTGATTAAGGTCCATTCACCAGCCTCAGCAGCCACTTTCCGAATAACCAGGAAGCATACAAACTCAAACGAGTTAATTCAAACAATGCTCAATAATTCAAATGGAAATATTCTCAAACATAAAACAAAAAGTAGAGATGAAAAAGAGACAGAGTCAGAGTGAATAAGCGTTCAATGTAGTGAGGTATCATTTAAATGTCGATGTGGAAAGTCTGTATTGTCAGAGAACAGGACTGAGCTAAAAGACTGGAAGGCTTGCATGTGATTAGAGCTGGGCGATAGAACGATAACGATATGTATCGCGATATAACTTTTACTCGATAGAGAAATTAAGCTATCGCGATAGACCTCGCCGCTCTTGTCCTCTTAAAAAAAAAAAAAGGTCAGCCAATCCAAATTAAGTAGCCCAGAGCCAAACCAATCACAGCCGCAGCGTCACGTCGCGTGACTTGTTACGTACAGCACAAGTGCCAAGCTGCACGTGTGTTTGTTTGGGAAGCAGCCAGCGGGTAATGGAGCCAGCGCGTAATGGAGGAAATGAGTGTGCCGACTAGAAAAATCAACCGAGCGTGACCGAAGAGAAAACAGATGATGGTTCCAATGCCGGAGAGATTGTCGAACGGAAGAGCCATAGAAGTTCCGTAGTGTGAAGGTATTTCGGCTATTTCAAGTCTGACAAAAAACAGAGTAGCGTGCACTGTAAATTGTGCCGAAAGCAAGTCTGGAAATACAATAAACTGGTGCATGCGTCACACTGTGCGCCACGTTATTGTTTCGGTGAAATGAATTTCTACAATACTGTTACTGTTAATTCTACTCTCTGCAGTGTTTAAATGCTTACATATACACACAGTTACTGTCCGTCCACACATACGACTTGGTTCTGCTTCTATGCCCCAGCTTTGTTTACTTTTTCCCACCGAGGCTTCTAGACTTCTGATTGGCCAACATTTCTGCACGGTTAGGAATCTAGCGCCACCTGCTGCTTTGGCATGTTCATAGCAGCGTTTTCCTTCATTTCTCCCTTTATGTGTGAACGGGATTATTTTTTAAAACGAAAACGGAAAATCTCAGTTTTCAAAAATACCCGTGTACGTGTGGACAAAGCCTCAGTCTCTGAATGGAAGCGCTAATTCGTCATTCGGCTTTTGTCAGACTAAAGTAACTGTTAAAACTGTTTGAAAAGCTCAGCTATACAACAAGGAGAGATTGAGAATTTCCTTTTAGTTCTCAGTTTATTTGATATTGACAAAAGTTAGTCAGTTTTGTCTGTTCTTTTGTAAAACAAACTAAGATTTATTTTTAGAATTAATATTTTGTTTCTAAGTGGAATTGACAATTTAGTCTGTTTCGTTTGTTCTATTTTGAAACTTAAACGCTTTAGCGGCTGCCTTTTGTGTAGTTTGCAATATTTGCCTTTATTTATCTGAAAAAGTCTCATGTTCCTTAAGTACATCTACCCTGTTGAACTTATTATGGGAAATAAATATTTAAAAACAAGCTGCTGATTATTTCACATTTTACTTGTGAGCAACGGCACATTTAAATCTTACAAATATAGTTATTTGGCTTATATCGTGATAGATATCGTTATCGACTGAAATGAAAAAAACATATCATGATATGAAAAAATCTCATATCGCTCAGCTCTACATGTGATAGAAAATGTCAAATATTCATACGCACACTTCCCCAAGGCCAAAAATCATAAACAGGCTGACTCACCCCAGGAAAAGCAAAGCTAACTCATTTCACAGCTCAAACACCTGAAATTGGTCTTCCACATTCTGTTGTGTGATATTTGTCACACATATTTATTTAAGATCATTTCTGGGGGTGATATTTGGCTAAATAGGGAATAAAATGCAGGGGCAGAGCAGGAGCAACGTCATGCACAAAAGGCCTGACCACTGATGGGATTTACACCCACATGGTAACCCAACCTCGTGGGCATCTGGGCGCCTCTAATATGAGAAAAGGGAGCTTGTAAAGTGCTGCGAACCACAAGAGAACCGATGACCTGGTTTGTTCAGTGTGGTGACAAATAAGCTACAGACCTGATTTTCAAAAGGTATAATAAATCAAAAGTATTAAAATGGATCACACGCGGGACTAAATGTCACAGAGTCTCTGGCAAATGTCAATCAATGCAAACGTCTGTGGCGAGACCTTCTTGTTAAAGGTCTGCGATAAGAAAAATTAGGCTTTCAAGCAAAAAGACCTGCCCTAGTGGATGGTTTGATTGATTAAAAAAACAGAAAAGATATTTCCATATTTTGAAACAACACCCCCAAAAAAGTTTAAAAAGTTTAATTCTCTTGTGAAACCACTCAGTTCTTGGTGTCTTTTTGCCTACCAAAAAAACACCCTAAACCAAAACAAAACATAGCAAGCTTATAGGGGTTTCTTGCAAGTGACAGACTGAAAGTCTACAGAGAACAGTTTGTGTTTAGACGACTGGTAAATTTAGACACAGACAACAAACATCAAAATCAATGCCTTACTCCAGGCTTTTTGTAAAGACACAACAGCTCCGAGGAATTTACTTTAAATCCGGCCAACAGGATTCTGTCTCCGCCTTTGATAACTGTCATTTTGACACAACCACAAAACTTCGTTTTTTTTTTAACTTTGATACACCAACATCTTAGTCAAATGTAACAGCAACAGCCTAAACATAACATCTTCAATGAAGACCATCAGTGGAAATAATGTTTAATGGAGTGCAGCTAAATGAACTAAGGGAGTGCACAGTGAGTGGGAAACAAGGTACGAAACAAGGTGCGTCCTTGTCAGTTTTGTTGGCTAACACAAAAAAAGGGAGGGCGCACACTGTGGTTAAATGCATTAACAATGAGGTAAAAAAAAAAAAAACAACCAACAAAAAAAAACAGAACACATTTTTTAAAAAGGTGCTAACTTGAAAAACAAAGCATTTAATGAGGCTAATGGATAATGACAATAAAACCAGAGGCATGTTGTGATCTGGACATTCAGTATGCAGTGAGCACCAAAAGTCAAATATCCAAATGTTAGTTTTAGATTATTATATGACTCTAACTTGAGCTATAGCTCTTTGACAGTGTGCAACTTTTGTTGTGTTGGAAAGAGGATTAATCCAGTAAGTTATGAGTGATGTAATGTCAGCAGGAACCCACAGACAGCGTGAAAACACCTGAAACGCAAAGCCTTAAACCTGTATTGTTTCTAATAGCCAGCAGGGGGGACAACTTCTCTGCTGGCAAAAATCTTCTGATCGTCCATTCACCAGGGATGGACTTCCCACTGGATGAATAAGCAGCCAAAAACATTATTATCTGTCATTTAAAAAATAAATAAATAACGAGCTCAGCGATTCAGAGGACAGTGAAAGACTACAAAGAAAGATCGGAATGTTAAAGACAGGCAGTACAATCACTCTGAATTTGTGAACACTAATCTCAGCTTGTGGTCTTTTTGGATGTTTTGAGTTGTTATTGGCGCACCCCATACAGCGAGTTTACTGCGGCTTTATTAGAGTTTTATTGATAAGAGTGCTGAGAATGAAGGCAAAGCTGCCGTTATACAAAAACAAAACAATTAGTGGAAAGATGTTTAAATTCTCTCTGGAGCTAAGAGGGATGCATGTTTGTTATCCAATACAAACAGTCCTCGGAAACACCACGAATTTAGAAATATTGATTAGGGTGGCTTTAACGTCAAGTCGGCACAGCTTGTTAGCATCCAAAGTAAGTGGGAGGCAATTTTTATATTAATAAACGCATCCTTAACAGTGAAACAAGCTGACAGAGGGGCAATCAATCAGGTACGTTTGGTTAAAATAACAAAGAAGCGTTGTTGCTGTTGTGAAAAATAAAAAAAATAGAGAAGCTGTTAGGAGGAGAGGAAGGCAGACAGACAGGCTGAGCAGAGAACAAAGATCTTTTAGGCATTGTGTAGCACAAGTGTTAGACAAAGCTACCTGTCAAAGTGCTGTCTGCAAGAGGAAAAAAAGTCTTCAGATCTCCACAGTGAGACGGCACACACATACCGAGACACATACGCGCACTAACTTTTTTTCAAAGCCAGGTTAGACACGATAGAAAGACTGGCATGCTGTATTAGCCCTTAAAAGCACCAGTATAACATCAAAAAGGCATCAGAGGGGACTTCAGCTGCTGCACATGCATAGATGTACAGATTTACACATACACACACAGAGGCCTGCTAACAAAGCCTGGGAGATAGCTGATGTAATTGGACTGTAAGTCCCAAAGAGCAGCAAGTTGCCTGGTGAAGAGTTAAGAGCCACGCAGCTGGCACTGGGCATTAATATTGAGCACAGAGCCGCGGGGCAAGGCCCACTTTCGCCCACTGAAATTTGAGCTTTTTTTTTTTTTTCCCGCTGCAAAGATGAGACAATATGGACACAGTCGTGTTTGACTCAAAGCTGACCTCAAGAGCTTTGTGCCTGGAGCAACGTGAACTGTAGATTTCATGAAAGTAGTCCAACTTTCTACATATAGCTTTAAACCATCTTTATTAATTCTGCTCAACAATTTCAACAAGCTATTTCTTGACTGTGTGACAATGGCTTACACTACATACCTAATATTACCCAATATCCTTCTTTGAATATATTGAATCTTATCTCTGGTTAGTTTATGTTTTTCTGTTAATTGGTTTCAGCCTCATTTCCAGTAGCAAATTATTATCATGTGCAGTGTTGGGCAAGTTACTTTGAAAAAGTAATTAGTAAAAGTAATTGCATTCAATAAGATGCCACACAAATTATTTGTGCCACTCCAAAAAAATAATTTCTGTCCACTATAAAGGAGAACATCACAGCCTGATACCTGCAGGTCTGACAGCAGCAGGTGTATCACTCCTTTTTCTACCTGGAGACATCAGTCGCCTCAGTCGCCACAACACTACACACTAATTACACAAGTCGACACATTAACTACACACTCCAAACACGCTAAACGTCACAAATCTCTCACATCTCAAAACTTGCTCTCTCTTTTTTCTGCTCTCTCTTTCACCATCACTCCTAAAGTTTCCCCCTCTTCCTAAACAACCAAATGTCCTGTTGCCATATCATTTTTGATTGGTCGACATGGTGCCTTTTTCCACCAACACGAAAGGGCAGATTTTTTTGTTTGTTTGGGGTATTTTTGGTCATAAGCAGAGAGTGCATGCTAGCGCTGTCGTTAGACAGTAAACGTGATGAAACTATTGAGGAAAAAACGCTGCGTATATTGTTTATCATGACTCTGGTTTTACGTGGCCTATCAACACAATTTAAAAACTGGTATATGTCACCTTGTTGCTTTGTCATCTTGAAGTGGTCATGTGATTGGCTTACCACGAATACTTTATTCTTCCTTAGTCAAACAGCAGCACTCATGCTATTGTTTTGCCCCTTAGCTCCAGGTGTTGCGCCAAAAAGTGATCGTCGGGCAGAAAGTGATTGCCGTCCGCAGGAGCGCGCGCAGCTGCTTAAAGCTGTAGCGAACAGATTACTTACAGCTACTTCCGTGCAACTGATATAAGGTGCGGTAAGCTGAACACAGCTTCAACCGTCTGTTTGTTGAAAAACAGTAATGCGACCGCATTTTCTTGTTAGTAACGGTAACGGCGTTGTAACGATAGAAATAGTAATTACCGGTAGTTAGATTACTCGTTACTGAAAAAGTAACGCCGTTACTTGTAACGCCGTTATTCCCATCACTGATCATGTGTCAACTGAGCTGAAAGTGAAGCTGACTGGGGAAATACAAAAGCTGTAGTTCCTCTAATGGCCAACTGAGGCCATCTCAAAGCCATGTGGCAATTTTGTGTGTTACTTACATTACTTACGTATGTATGTGACTCATTTTTAAACCAAACTTGCTCATATTAGCTGATAAGTCTGCTGTCCTTTATAGATATGATCATGTCTGGTTACAGAAAACTAAAATTGGAAGAGCCAATGAACCAAAGTAGAGGCTTTAAAAATAGGCGATCAGAAACAGCTGGCTGAAAGCCCTATGGTGACGTCCATCTTTTATATAGTTTTTAAACAACAATGAAACTCTTTGACACAGAGGAATAAGACGGCAGACAATCAATATTTTATTAGCCAGGTTTATTAGCTGGTTTCGGCTAAGAAAAACACAGAATATCACCATGCTCGTCCTTTACATGTATCTTGGGCTTGACCCAGAGATGCATCTTGACGGATGAGCCCGCAGGCCCGCGGCCTCGCCAGAGGAAACTCTTGGTCTTTTCACGCTGCTGAGCAGAGCAAAGGCCGGCTGCATTCTAATGCCACATTTAGGTACAGCATGCTCACTAGAGCTGTAATTAAATAAAAATGAGTACACTAAGCCAAAATGCTTGGTATTTCACAGTGTGTGCTGGGGAAAAGTGAAACTGCTTGGGTCAATAGCTTTTTAATCAGAGCATTTGCTGGAACTGTTTCGAAATGAGTGCAAAAGCCTTGAGGCTGGACCTGAAATATTGTGCTACAGTGAGCTGGTGCGCGCTCTGGCAATTCGTGTTAGTTAATTACATTGGTTTAAAATGCTGTTGTGGCAACAGAAAGGTGGCCATTCAGCTTCAGAGCACTACAGGGGCCACCTTCTTTAATACAGACCTGTAAAGTTCACGGGTTTTCATAAAGTGCTTCTAACGAAAATGCTATATGTAATTAATTACCCAGAGGTGTGGTGGACAAAACAGAGATTACACAGATTTTGAAGGCTAAATTAAGCCAGCTGGCTCTAAACTCAACATTTCCCGATATATTCATGTATATTCAAAGGAAAGATAAAAGAGGGAGAAAAATTAGAGACAAAGCAGTGTTAAAAAAAGACAGCAAAAAGAATGAATGACAGGCGAACAAGGCAGCGATAAGAGTGGCGAGAGAAAGCTGAACAATAGGCATGCCAGAGTCAACTGCTAATCTGTGATTAGATAGCGCCTCGGTTTGATAATACTCAAATGTGAGAGCAAAGGGAGAGACTCTTTTTCTGCGTCCTCTGTCACTCAAAGATGTGTGTGTGTGTGTGTCTGAGTATATTAACAAGCCAAATAGCTTCCACGCTTTATCTTCCTTGCAGGGTAAGAGATAAGGTCCAATGAGAGCAGGTCTGGGAAGCTCCCTCCAGGCCAACTGACAGGAATAAGAAACCAGGCAGCAGACAGAAACTCTGGGGATATTTCAGGGTTTCTAACAATAACCTCCTGCAGATCTGCCATCAGTGACCTCAGGGACATATCAACATACTTTTAAATGCAAACATGTATAATTTTAATATTATTACACTAAGGATGCAGTGATATGTTAATTGAAAATCCTGCTTGTTGACTGCTTTTGAGCTATCAGCAAAAATGATAACATTTAATATTTACCGATGGCAATGGCAGACGTTCATCTGTTGTGTCACATCAGCCTCGCACTGTCTAAATTTTCAAAGTTAGTTTGTCTGACAGAAAGAAACGGGGATTAAATAACAACAACAAAAGCAAACAAAAAGTATTGGCCAAGAACTTCACAATCAGCACATTCCAAAATGTTCTACAAATGCTAAAAGCAAGCATGATTATGTGGGAGTCTTTCATCAAAAACTAGATATCTAATCAGTGGCACCTCCTGTATGAACGTTGTGATAAACGTATATACTCAGTAAAAACTGGTCTAGTTGTTTGTTGTTGGATTTGATCAAATTACTCAAATTCAAAGATGGCAGAAGACGATTAAGCATAGCTGGTATAGCTGACTCGGACCGACTGCAATCACTTTCAGACAGATTGTTGAAGGTTTGCAAATAACTGCCGTCTAATTTATAAAAGCAGACAAATTGGCAACATCGAGCGGGTCTGCACCAATGAGTGCAACTGATTTAAGGCGTGTCATTTTGCAGTAGAGGAATGCAAAAGCAAGCAGCAACTTCAGTCTTATTTTGCTTTGAAATCACCACGCTCAAGCAACTATGTGTCCATTTGTGGAAGACGTTCTGATTTTCTCAAGGTTCAGGTAATTTTCTGCGACAGATTTGTGATTTTCACTAATTTATCACAGCTAACGCCGTATTATCACAAACAAATTGCACGTAGATTTAAATGCTAACTTGATGCCCTTTGATCTCAAATTTATAGTAAACTGACTCTTATTCCCTTTTTAATCGCAGTCTTGACGTATCAAAGTCACTTTTGAAGGTGAGTGGTTGCAGATCTTTTCCCAATCTTTGAAGCAACACAGTCACAATAGTTTTGACTGTGCAGTGGTCCAAAACCACCGTTTTCTGTTGTGGAACTGCAGCATTGGCATTTAAACCAGTGTTGGATTATTAAAGAATGTGATTAGCGATTTCAAATAGCTCATAACTACACAAGATATGTTTGCATGGACCATTTTTAATCCGTTTGTCAGATTCAGGTCAATTTTCACAGTTTTACTTCTTTTACACAAGTTGCCAGGAACTTCTCTGAATTTAATAATGAATAGTTTTTATCTCCTTAAAGAACTGGGTTCAGTCTGCCTTAAATAAAAGCCAAGGAATAGTCAAGTATATACTGGTGTTTTTCTTCATGGGTCATTTGCACACCAACCGTTGTAGTTTCAGAAATATCAAAGTAATCTACTCAATCCCCAAGCAAACGAAATCTCCTGCATATGATCTTCCCTTTAGAGGAAAGTGAAATGTTAAGGTCCTGAGTGGATAATAAAAATTTAAACTTCCTGCTACCATGAGACAGGAAACAGGAGTCTTTACTCCATTAGGTTTGAATCTTGCATCATCGTTTATATGCATCTCACCCTGTAAGCAAGAATCTTAATGCTAAGCTTATGCAATGTTTATCATCTTCACCCCAGACTGCAGCAGCATTAATGTTGAACAGTATTTTGTTCACTCCATTTTAATCCTTTAGAGCACAGATTTTATTTTTGAGCTGGAAAATAGTTTCTCCTTGCTTTTAAGCCTGGGACTCCCTAGTAATACTTAAAGTATAGACACATTTTTGCCCTCCCGTGCTTGCTCTATGGTTTTGTTTCTTTCATCATATGTTTGATTTTAGAGCTCTCACCTGTACAGCAGCAGTGCCTTTATTTATTACTGTTTTGATGTCTAAATAGGCTAACCCAAGAGATACATCTGAGGAAACTTAAAAGGAGAAAAAAATAGTGAGACAAGTTCAGGTGAATTTACAAACTTGTGCGTTAATCCATGTGCAAATATGCTCCTAAAACTCATTTTTGGCAGGAATGTCTTGCTATTTAATGCAGGTGGAAAGTTTAATCTCAGAAATGAGGCTGTGTGACAAATGTTTATTTAGGGCAGGCAGGGAGAGTAACTTACTCTTTAAACCTCGTGGAGAAAACCCATCAAAATATCTTAGTGTCCATTTTCTAACACAATTTGCCTCTGCAGTGTCAGCCTGCAGCCATGCAGCTGCTCTTCTCCAACCCAGCAGAAAGTTTCTCTTATTCCTGTAATAAATATTGATTTTTTAAAAATGTTTCCAGTGCTCACCGAGAAAGATTATAATAACTGTTTCAAGGTGCTACATAAATAAAGTTACTAAGAGTAAAATCCAAAAATAGAGTTATGATCAAAGAAATAACATCAAGGTAAGATTAAAGTTTACTTCCTTATTCTTTGTCGTATATGTTCTGCGACAGTAGTGCATATTCATATTAACCAGGGCCAAACACGGGCTTTAGACTGCTCTAAAAGATCTGCTTGACATTTTTTCTAACATTGGGTCTGTGTGATGTCAGTGGGATTGGATATTCACAACAAAATACTCCAGCAATGACATTTTTTGAAAGCAACCCCTGAAATTAGGGTTGTTGTGGCTCCCTCGACCAAAAAAGCCCCAATGACAGTCTCCCATTAAGCTTTGGAGTGTTGAAGAAAACAGTTTATAACACTCCAAGTTTTGTTCAGAAAACTAATCTCCAAAAATTGATGCTACTTCTATGATTTCCAAGGTGTTAATTCAGTCACAAGAAGACAAAAGCCCAATATTACACCACAGATAAAGTGCACTACAGTCAGATGAATTCGTTTGGTATAGTGATGCTAAACCCTCCAGACAGGTCACCTGTAGCAACCCATGTACTGAAGACTGAAGTCGTTACCGAGCTGCCTGTTCAAGCTGCCCCAGGCTACCACCCCCCCCTTGCCATCTCCTTACTTTGCTTTCTATCCTATTGTTAGAGTTGAATTGTTAGATGTTTGTCATTTTTATGTTCACCATTTGTACATTGTTTTAAATTCAAATTCAAATTCAAATTTTATTTGTCACGTACACAGTCATACACAGTACGATATGTAGTGAAATGCTTGGACAACTGCTCGTGACCTAAAGAGAACAAAAAAGGAAAAGGCTATGAATAAGATAGGAAATAAATATGAAAAATTAAAAAGGGTAAATTTAACTAGGAAGGAATAAAATATAAATTAAGGTTAAAAATGAAATAACTGTACAACACAAATTAGAATGAAGGGTAAATTTAACTGGGAAGAATAAGATAAAGATAAATATATAAATTAAAGTTGAAAATAAAATAACTGTACAACAAAATACACAATACACAATATAGAACTATATAAGAATGTATGAAGAAATCTAAATATAAATAAATATATACACAATAACAGCAGCTGTACAAGTATTAACCGGAAATGAAGAATATAGTGACCAGTGTTGTGCAAAACCAAAGTCCAGAAAGTCCAGTGTGTGTGTAAGAACCATATGTGTGGGTCAGTACTGTGTGGTGGTGTGATTGAGAGACCGTATCGCCTGCGGGAAGAAGCTCCTCCTCAGTCTCTCTGTGTTGGTCTTCAGGGAGCGGAATCGCTTTCCTGACCTCAACAGAGAGAACAGTCTGTTGTTGGGATGGCTGAGGTCCTTCACCATCTTCCTGGCCTTGGTCCAGCACCGCCTGCTGTAGATTGAGTGCAGGTCAGGGAGCTCGGAGCGGATGGTGCGCTCAGCTGACCGCACAACCCTCTGTAGAGCTCGTCTGTCCTGCATGGTGCTGTTCCCGAACCAGGTTAAGATGTTTCCCGCCAGGATGCTCTCTATGGTGCACGAGTAAAAGTTCCTGAGCACCTTGGAGGGCAGTTGGAAGTCTCTCAAGCGTCTGAGGTGGTAGAGACGCTGTCGGGCCTTTTTCACCACGGTGTTGATGTGACAGGACCATGACAGGTCCTGCGTGATGTGAACTCCGAGGTATTTGAAGCTGTCCACTCTCTCCACTGGGCACTCGTTGATGACGGGGGTCTGGTAGTTCCTCTCCTGCTTAGTGCTGAAGTCCACTATCAGCTCCTTTGTCTTACTGACGTTTAGAAGGAGGTTGTTCCTCTGGCGCCAGTTCTCCAGATTCCTAATCTCCTTCAGGTAGGCCGTCTCGTTGTTATCAGAGATCAGGCTCTGATAACTCTGATGAAAGAAATTCCACTGTCCTTCCCCCCAGATTCTCGAGGTTCTGGTGGGGGCTGTAATGTTTTATTGCAGATACATCCTATCTGGAAGATCTGTTTCTTTTGATGTAAGCTTCCTGGGTTTATGACCCTTTGGTCAGCAGGAGGTCTCACTCACACACACACACACACACACACACACACACACACACACACACACACACACACACACACACACACACACACACACACACGTGTCGTGCGGGACACAGACGAGGCCTCCCTTGCGCAAGTAATGGATCGATCGACTGTCTTGTTTTCTTCATGATGAATAAGTCTCTAGAATTAGCACCCAGTATAACACAAGAAAGCATCAAGTTCAACTGTGAATTATGTAAATCTACTCCAGCAGAGTCCAAGAATAAAAGCATGGACTTAGAAATTGAGAGTTAGCACAAAAAAGAACAAAACAGAGGTGCAAAAACATAATTAACCAAATAATAAAACTGAAAAATATAAGCATCAAAATAAAAGCATTAAAATATAACAAAGACAAAAAATACAGGACAGACAGTGAATTAAAAAAATGACAGCATGATAACAGGTACCAGCACAACCTGTGTGTTTGTTCTTCCTTGCAGTCTGTTAGGAGGCTGTAGAGCAGCGTGTTTGTACTGCACATGTAAGCAAATCCCCTCATTTGGTTGAGCTAACCACAGCTGCACATCTTCCTTTTCTCCTCTCTGTATACATACATACATACATACATACATACATACATGTATATATATATATATATATATATATATATATATATATATATATATATATATATATATATATATATATATATATATATAATTTTTATTTTTTGTTATAAATGGTGGAGGTTCAAATATTACTTGGCATGAATGATTTACAGAGACCAATGTGTCCTCCTGCTCGCAGTGTGTGAAGGCACAGGACAAAAGGGGAGCGAGGGGAAAATAAAGCATAGTGTGGTGTAGCAATTACACAGTCTGTCAAAGCACTGCAGGAGGAAAGGCTTGGTTCCTCTTCTGACACACTCTTCAAGAGTGTGTAGTTGTTAGGGAGCTACAAAATCACGCCTCACAACTGGCTGAATTACATGTGTGCCCTCAGACACACGGACATACACAGTGCTGATAAAGGCTTTGGTAAGCTACAGGAAAGAGCGAAGACTCAGCCCATGGCGACCCTGTTGACCAAACCAATTTTCCCCTTGTCAAGTAGTCTACTGCTGTGACAGGCTGTGTGTGTGTGTTTCTGAAGCCGAATGGAGTTAAGAGTGTGTACTAATAAAGTACTTAGGGAACTAAGCCACAGGCTGATTCAAGGCTGATATAAGGTCCCCCCCAACACACACACATCTTTGCATGTGTAACACAACATGGATTATCCTGTCGTAGTTTGTTGTCTGCTCAGCTTTCTAATCCTGTTACATCAGACTGTTAAATGAACTGCAGTCGTAGCCGTACCTGATTTTAAAGTCTGACGTCATTTCCCATTTCCGGGTCCAAATGCTTCGTTAAAAAAAACCCCCTGAAGCGTCACTGAGAGTTCAAACCAGCCCAGATAAACAAATCTATCGGTGTGGCCATTCACCTTGGTTTTAAAATTAAAATAAGAGTAAAAGAGGATTTACAAGGTTTAGTTGAATTAGCTAGCAGTTAGCATGTGAGGATGATATACCGTCTTCTAACTAATTAACTAATAAAGCATTTAGCACTGATATAACTTTGGACATGAAGATGGAAACCAACAGCATTTGGAGGGTTAGTGAAGTTGGCCTAGTTATCTTTAAATTATCTATCCTATAAGTAAAAGGACACCAAAATAGACAAAACGTTAGCCAAGAAAACATGTAAGCAGATCCCATCTGCTGTGAAAACATTTTTTGTCCAAATTTAAATCTTAGTCGACCCTACAGTGATTTTTTTTAAGTGTGATCTGCGGTGTACTCAGTGACCTTTAAAAAGCTTACAGATGTACACGACACAAGCATTGTGCTATAAAACAGTAGCGACTGCCAGCACTACCCTCTCCGCCTCCTAGTCGACACACCTACGCTATCAATTTCCCAGCAAAATCCCATGTTGCTTTGTTCTCAAGTTATGGCATTCACAAGATTTTCAGAAAACTTTGACCTTTGACCCTGAGATCAAGGTCAGTGAGATTCAAAGTCATGCGAGATTTTTAGTAGCTGCACTTATGATATCAATTTGAAAATCCTCGTCGACTTCCTCCTTGAGTTATCGTATTTACAAGTCTTTCAAAAAACTTGACCTTGAGGTTGATGTCGCTGAGATTGTCTGAGATTTTTAGTACATGCAGCGACGGTATCAACTGGAAGGTTCGACATTGCCTCGTTCTCAAATTATTCATAAACTGTCCACGCTGCCTGCCTGCCCAGCAGGGTGACAATACCTCATCAGCCTTTTACAGTTGGGGGGTAAAAATGAGAAGCTTTGGAAGATTTTTTTTTCCATTCAAAAACAAGAGAAACTCTGAGTCATGTTAGACAATAGAGAAACAAAAGCCTCATAGAGATGCTTGGTCCTGGAAACATTTTTTAAACGACGTCGTTACCTAACATGCGGACAGACATTAGCACTGAGATTGGATACGAGTTCAGACATCTAAATAAGAGCTTAACTACAATAGTGTTTAATGCACGTGAGGAATACACTTTGCAGGAGAGGAGGAAATGATTCCTGCAAAATGTATCCCTTCATATTAATAATCATACGTACTTTTGTACATATAGCCACATACCATTGTTTAGAATTGTTTCCACAAATGAATCAAAACAACTTCAGAGACCATTAAAGAATAAAAGCTATTAATACCAACCTATTTCTGAGAGAATAAGCTTTATCTCATGAGCAGTAACAAGATGATAATATGATACTGTTAACCTTGTCCCAGATTTGGATTTATTTGTGATTCATTAATATCACAAGCATAGGGTGCATTTCTTACATCCATCACTCCAAATCTGTAATAGGAGATAAATAGATGCTGCCAACGTACACACACACTTATCCTCACCGCTTTCTGTTCCAAAGACACAAATCTGCCAATTACTGCTTTAATACAACAGAAAGCAAGCCTTCAGTGAACAGCCTGTAAAATATCCTGAGCATGCAAGAGAGCAATGGAAACAGGGAAAAAATAGTTTCAAATAAACCAGGATTGGGGATTCAGTGCACACTAAAATAACCAAGGAATATACAAATATACCATTTTATTTATCCACGACAGATATTCTAAAATGTTGTCTTTTAATGACATGAGGATTTAAGGAGTTAACCTGACTCATCTTCATCAACTGAGCTGGCATTTACCATCAGCCTCTGAAATCTCGCTGCTCTACTCCGTAAGCCATGGGAAACATGGACACTCAACTCTGCTACCTTGTTCATAGCATTATGATGTAATGATTAGAAGTGGAAACTCACTAAAAAATCAAAATCTAAAATGTAAAATTTCTACATAAATGCCTCCACACAGCTTTCCTCTATACTTCCAGTACCGATTCCCATTAAATTAAAAAACATTGTTGCGATTAGATTTGAAATATCTCAACGGCACATGTCAACATCAGGCTGGAGACTGAAAAATCATACATTAAATTTATGTTGGGCTTAGATTTACTGACAAAAAATATTATCTGCTTTGTCTTCAATTCATTTAAATATTGCTCCCTTATTGTCAGTGTATTTCATTTTACACGGCCTTATTTCACCCCTTTAAAGCATCTGCTTGTGTTACTTTTTCTTGCTGTTCGTGAACATTATTATGTTGCATAATTTTATCCGACTACCCTGTTAGCTTTTTATCCACTCCAATTTGTTACCACTTCACTGTGAAGCACTAACATCACCATGAACTACATTAATTTTAGCCTCAACATACAATATAAAAACCAGATCAGAGTGACGTGCTGAAAAATCTTGCACTACTTAATTGCCAATCCTTTTTACAGCCTTCTGCTGATCAATTGTCTTATGGTGGGATGATAATCAATTTCATCACTTTCATGTATACTGCTGATTCACTTAAGTTGTTGGAAGCGTCACAACATGGTTCACCTTTAACACGTGTGATTTGACTTGTGTGGTTGCATTTTTAATTTGGCTATTTTTTAACCTTCCCATTAAAGATCACATAAGAATACAGCTTTACAGTGAAACCCTAAATATTTATGTTTTGCAGGACTTTGGTGCCTATTTTTTATAACTCATACATTATTAAACTTCAGTAGTGTTACAAACAGAATGAGCTGCAAACCCCTTTACTCCTTTAATCATAGCCAATGAGTGTTTTTGATAACCATCAATTTGTGGTATTAATAGTGTTCCTGTTTCGCTCATGGAAAGTACAGCCAATGAGAGAGACGACAGAAACGCACAACACTACCTTTGTTTCTGTGTTAGCTGACCTACTGAAGGCTTTTAGGCTATGGTGTGATTACTGTGTCCTGACAAGTGGAAAACTGGTGTGGGCCACCAGACAGGGATGATGACTAAAACTGATAACTGGGTAGGTAGAGCTGGGATCACTCAGTTTATCAGCTGGTGGGTCAACGGGAAGCTGAATCGCAACAAATTTGCTCATCAAACAGGCAATGTAATGGTGTAAACATTTTCTGCTTTCCTTGTATAACTGAGCATCTTTAAGTTGTTTATAGTAAAACTATTTTTCACTCAGTGTGCATTTTTGTATTACACACACAGCCTGAGAGGGGGTCTGTAATTTAATCATCTCACATATTAACCACATACCACTCCCACCTAGAGCTGGGCGATATGAGATTTTTTCATATCACGATATGTTTTTTTCATTTCAGGCGATAACGATATCTATCACGATATAAGCCAAATAACTATATTTGTAAGATTTAAATGTGCCGTTGCTCACAAGTAAAATGTGAAATAATCAGCAGCTTGTTTTTATTTAAATATTTATTTCCCATAATAAGTTCAACAGGGTAGATGTACTTAAGGAACATGAGACTTTTTCAGATAAATAAAGGCAAATATTGCAAACTACACAAAAGGCAGCCGCTAAAGCGTTTAAGTTTCAAAATAGAACAAACGAAACAGACTAAATTGTCAATTCCACTTAGAAACAAAATATTAATTCTAAAAATAAATCTTAGTTTGTTTTACAGAAGAACAGACAAAACTGACTAACTTTTGTCAATATCAAATAAACTGAGAACTAAAAGGAAATTCTCAATCTCTCCTTGTTGTATAGCTGAGCTTTTCAAACAGTTTTAACAGTTACTTTAGTCTGACAAAAGCCGAATGACGAATTAGCGCTTCCAGTCAGACACTGAGGCTACGTCCACACGTACACGGGTATTTTTGAAAACGGAGATTTTCCGTTTTCGTTTTAAAAAATAATCCCGTCCACACATAAAGGCAGAAATGAAGGAAAACGCTGCTATGAACATGCCAAAGCAGCAGGTGGCGCTAGATTCCTAACCGTGCAGAAATGTTGGCCAATCAGAAGTCTAGAAGCCTCGGTGGGAAAAAGTAAACAAAGCTGGGGCATAGAAGCAGAACCGAGTCGTATGTGTGGAGGGACAGTAACTGTGTGTATATGTAAGCATTTAAACACTGCAGAGAGTAGAATTAACAGTAACAGTATTGTAGAAATTCATTTCACCGAAACAATAACGTGGCGCACAGTGTGACGCATGCACCAGTTTATTGTATTTCCAGACTTGCTTTCGGCACATTTACAGTGCACGCTACTCTGTTTTTTGTCAGACTTGAAATAGCCGAAATACCTTCACACTACGGAACTTCTATGGCTCTTCCGTTCGACAATCTCTCCGGCATTGGAACCATCATCTGTTTTCTCTTCGGTCACGCTCGGTTGATTTTTCTAGTCGGCACACTCATTTCCTCCATTACGCGCTGGCTCCATTACCCGCTGGCTGCTTCCCAAACAAACACACGTGCGGCTTGGCACTTGTGCTGTACGTAACAAGCCACGCGACGTGACGCTGCGGCTGTGATTGGTTCGGCTCTGCGCTACTTGATTTGGATTGGCTGACCTTTTTTTTTTTTTTTTTTTTTTTTTAAGAGGACAGGAGCGGCGAGGTCTATCGCGATAGCTTAATTTCTCTATCGAGTAAAAGTTATATCGCGATACATATCGTTATCGTTCTATCGCCCAGCTCTACTCCCACCCACCTTCTGTTTGAGAGAGGCAGCCAATAAGAAGGAAGGCTTTATGTGAGGATAATAGGGAGGATAAATAAGGTTATTTTGACCTGTAAGTGAAGGCTCAGTAGAGTCCAAAATAAAACGTGGACTGAGCTGTAGCACCCCAAACCAGGTATAACAGATTCTTCAGCATCTGTTTTATTTAACCTGCATTGTTAGACGTTTTACTCATGTCCAACAATGATCCTACGTTTGCACCTTTTTCCCACTTGCCCATTAAATGGACACTAACAGAGAGCAAAGTGACTTGCTGAAAACAATGTGTATACTACTGTTGACGTGCTCCCTTATAAGTACACCACACTCCAGATAAATTGGCCATAAATTCAAAGGTAAGTGGTTCAAATTGATCTAAAAATAACATTGTTGCCGGTTACCACAGCAGTTATTTCCAAGTGTTGTAATGTGCACGTTCAATGATACAACCATAAAAACTCAATCTAAAACAAATTACCTGTAAACTTCCTATGATTACTGGTTAAATTGTCTACCTAACATTACATGATAAAAATGGTTTGGTTGGTACAACTACAGAGTTGAAAACATCTAAAAAAAAAAAAAAAACAGCAGCGGTAAATGTTAGGTGGGTGTTTGACAGGTAAACCTTTAACACTCTTGCCTCATGATTCACAGGTTTGCAAATAACAACAATAATTAAAGAGATTAATCTGATTGAGAAAAAGAACAAGTCAACTAGGGTTACTATGGAAATGGACACAAAATAGTGTATCACGCTAGTTTGACACCTCTCCTTCCCTTCCTCTGTCCTCAATCCTTCTCTCTCCAACTGTAGCCCTGCTCTCTTTCCTCAGCGCAGATTAGACCGGTCTAAAAAGAGATTAAGATAGATATCCAGAAGAATATCCATTCTCTACGCTTGGTGAATAACCTTTACTCGGCTGTGTATGTGTGTGAATGTGTGTAGATATGTAAGGGGCTTTACTTGGGAGGAAAGTAGAGATGGCCAAAAGGGGAAAGGGATGAGGGGGGAGCTGTTTTTCTCTTTCCGTCCCCTCCAGCAAAGCCAATTTTCTCAGTGAGTGAAATGGATTTCCTGAGGACAGAAGATAGAAGCTGTCTGCCAGCTCCGCCCAACACAATGTATTACCCTGTGTGTGCGTGTGTGTGTGTTTGTGTGTGTTGTGGATGTCTCACCTGTCAGTGGTCAATAGCGCTGTGTGCTGACCTGCACAGCGAGAGGTCAGAGATGGGATTACACCCTGGGTGGCTTTGTGTCAATGAGCTTGTCCCTGCCTGCTTCTGTGTGTACCAGAGTCAGGTAGTGATCATACGTCTACATCTTTCTTTATATACTGCACGTGTGCCCATCAAAATAACGAATTGGCTGTAAATGTCACAGACTGCCATCTTTTGGAGGGAGTTATTGGACAAAATATTCTCTCTTGTCATATCAGATGGTTTGAGAGATGATTTCCAAACCAATTCAACCACCTGAGAAGTACCTCTGATGGAGCAGAGCAGCACCACGAGGCTAATTCTCTCTGGGATTGGACACACACAAGATCATTTTCAAAACTGAACAACAATTATCTTCTACTTATTGACATTCAAAGGCTGATCAGTGCGGTGTGTCAAACTAATGCACTACCTGTGGTCCCCCACTGTTTGTGTGGAGTCGGCTGGTTTTTGGCTACACAAAAAGGGGAGTTGTGGGAATTCAACCAGTGTTGATGTTATGGGGATGCACTTGAGTTCAGCAGGATGATGATAGGGGTTCTTATTGTTTTTAACAGTTACAGCATACTACAAAAGAAGTTTTGTGTTTGTTGTGACCTCTGTCACCTGCAGAGCAACAGGTAAGCTAAAGGACCAACAGCAGGATGAATTTTGGTTACGTCCATCAGCCAGTCTGCTCCATTTTACATTTTTCTTCACATGAGGAGTTTGAACTAAACGTTGCTTACAAAATAACCATCATAGTTGTTGTAATGATATCTGGAGAGATTGCAGTAGACTGGCAGAGAACTGGGGAAATGGCTTATGGGCTAAAATAATAAAAAAGAATTTAAGTTCAACTGGTTTAACCTGGCACTCTCTAAAAATCTATACAGTTTGTTAGGAATCTTTGAATATACTGAAACCTCTCAGGCTCATAAGCTGCAGTTCTTAAAAAATACTCCAGCAGTCAGGGTTTTAATGGCTTGTGTAGCTGGTGAGCTTTACAAATAGGTGTTACTGTATTAACAACAAAACCTATTCAGATTCACATAATCCAGTCATATGATGTCTTACAACTTTAAAATGAACCCTCAATACCCAACACGGTCTGAACATGGGGATGAAAACACATACACAAAATAGTTTTTAATAAACTGAATCAAACTTCCTCAGTGCCTACGAATCTCTTTATATTTACATTTTTTAAAAATGAATAAATACATAAAAAACAGACAAATGCAGATATAAAACGGGGTGCTTTTTTGCAGGGTTTCATGGATCCATTTAGACAAGAGCCCTACACTTTCACATTCATAGCAATTACACAAGGTTTCACCATTTATTGGATGCTTTTAAGTCTAGGTACAGTGCCCTACTGTGCCATGCCTGCCAGTATTTTTAGAATCGCAGGTCCCAATGGAAATCAAACCTGAACCTTGACTGTTTAAGAGCCTTACTGAACACACAACAAAAATAAAACACTGATTGAATGAAATGTGAAATAAAATGATATCCAGCCAGCTTTCTATCTCTCTCTTCCTTCTGTTTTGTGGCAGCACAATGAAGTGAGATGAGGTAAATGGAAAGCTGTGGTAGTGGGTGTGTGTGTTTGTGTGTCACGCTCGATGGGAGTCTGATGGGAAGTCACAGTCTCAGGAGGCGGTCTATCAATGTGGATTGCTTTGGCTTTGTTATGTGTGTGTGTGTGTGTGTGTGAGTGCGCGCATGTGCGCTCCTGTCTGTAGGTATCCACGTTGCTTCCAGTTCAATCCATAAATTGAGTTTTTCTCCGCCGTCTATGTTCGATCACTCCATTTGGCTTCATCTTCTGTCTGATTCATTTTTTCATTTTTTTTAATCAAAGGCTTTAAGTGGGTTAAACAATCCGATATGACCTTAAAGGGGACCTACTGTGATTTTCCATATTTACTGATATGTACTGTATATTCTATTACCAAGGACTGGTGTTTTTTTGTACATCTAAAGTCACTGTAACCCACACACACACATTCATGCAGCATCATTCTTTGCCTCATATAGTGATGGATGCATTGTGATGATTGGGCTGGTTATGGGTCAGGTGGTAGAGCAGGTCATCTACCAATCAGAAGGCCCGTGGATTAATCCTTAGCTCCTCCTGTTCATGTGGCAAAGTATCCATGGGCAAGACTGCCCCTGATACACTAGACTCCGAACTTTAGATAAAATGACTTAGGTATAGACAAAAGCACCATAAACTTATCATATAAGCTGCTTGTTTCAAACAGAGGATAAAGACTGAGGCAGCACAAAGGCTCAGTATAAGACAAATAAGGATTATTTTGATCTGTGGATTGTACAAAGCTAATCTAATGGGTTCCAACAATAAAAATATGGAGCTGGAAATCAGCAGACATGTTATAGGTCAGGAAAATCCAAGTGAACACAGAGGTTTTTTGACTACTGTACTTCCTGAATAACTAGATTAAAATAAAAAACAACAAACAAAAACAAAACAGCCTGTTATCTGCAGCTTCCCGTCTCATTCCTGGTCCCAAACAATCATCCTTCCTCTATTTTCTCACGCCAGCCACCTATCGTAACTATATTTGCTCTTCTTCTTCTTCGGATGTATTTCTCATTGTCTGAGCCTCTGGCTAACAGCAGGAGCACATTCTTTTTATCTCCACACCTTCACATCATCATCTCATTTGTTGTTTTTAACACAGGACCTCTGTTTGGACATGACTCTCTCTCCATCCAACAACCAGAAAAGTAGATTTGCCGCAGCCGAGCACATCCTCATTGGTACTAAATGAGGGAAATGACTGGACACATATCAGTTGATTACATTATATATTATAAGGGAACATTACAATATAAAGAAATGCCAGAGGGAGTCTGGAGTTAAAAACCCAAGAAGGTGGAGTGTATGAGCAAACTCTGATAATATTTTGATTTTAATATGTCAATGAAAAACTTGTACTGCTTAGCCATGCACTAACCTAAACCCCAGATTAAAAACACATCCCTAATTTTATTTGTTATTATTAACCCAGGGATGTCATTAAATGCTGGATTATGAGTCATGCTTCAACAATACAGCCTTGAATGAACATTTTAAGATTGCTGATGGCAGACATCTAGTTTAATTCTGCTTATGCAATAAACATTCAATTGCTTTGTTGCCCACCACGAGTCGGACTTTGGGATAAACTATCTGCTATTACAAGTCACATGAGTGTTCCAAGCCCAGGGCTAATAAGGGCTAGCACAGAGGTAAGCATAGTAATTACAGCTGTTTTTATTTGCTTCTGTTCTTTATTTGCTGGGCTAACATCTGTGAAGAAGCTGCTTGGAAGATGGGTTTTTTTTTAAGAAAATTTGAAAAAAAAAATGAAAGAAGCCACAAAAATCTTTTTTTTCCCTTTTTTTTTTTTTTAAGGAAGCAGCTATTCAAATTACCGCCTTGTCAGCCATATGTCCGAATAACATAAAAAAAAGTGCACATCTAGACTTCCTGCTGTTTCTCAACTTTAGCTTAGGGACTGCCAACTCCTCTTTGAGCCTCTTTCAGAGTGCCTCCTCGTTTCTCTGCCTTGATCTTGCCTCGTTTCTATTTTCTGTGTAATGCTGCATTCATGTCATATTAGAACGACTGACTGTCAGCTACTGGCTGGGAGAAATGTTATTATAAGCAAAACAGCACTTATAGACTCTTGTACTTGTCATCATGAGGCGCAGTGTTTAAATGCAGGAAGTGAACATGCCTGTTCTCTGTTGAGGCAGTCCACATTTCTTCATATTGACTTAACATATTATTAAGGATAAACATTGTGTGTATTTCTATGTAGTCCTGCAAGAATTATAAGATAAAGATTAATCCTGACTTGTGTAAACCTGGTTTCTACCTAAATAACAGAGATAGAAAAGTGACAAACCAAACAAATTATGTTAAGCAATAACCTGGTAATAGTGATTTTGTAACTGATTTCACAGTCTGCATGAGAGTAATGCTAGTATTATTTAATGACTCTGAAATATGGGCAAGGCTTACTGAAAATTATTAATAAAAGCGCCAAGGAGCCTGATTTCAGCTCACTCACAGGCTATTTCAAGCAGCTTTAACTGTTTGATTGGATCACAAAGGCTGAGTATCAGAGTGAAAGACTGGAGATTAGAGTGTTGCTAAAATTTGTGAATATACTTGGGGAAAACTTATCTTAATGGAGACCTATAATTTAGTTGAAGGAATTGGCAAAGGCGTTTTGTGCTATCCCAAGCCAGGCCGCCCAGCTTCTTGTGCCATCGGATCAATCAGTGACAATAAAACCTTTCAGGAAATGAATCAAGGCCTGGCAAGAGGAACCCAATGTTCAGCTAATTTCTGTTGTTCGATGCCATTGAGATCCATGAAACAATCAAGTGCTTTCAATAATGCAGGGGGGGAGGCCAGACAGCTAATGCTTCTCCAGACAAATGGCTAAGTTATAAGAAAGCAGCACTAAGTAGAACCCTGTCACAAATACCCACTCATATATCTCATAATTGAGATTAAGATCATCTGGGTGAGAAGCTTTTAAGCAGTTAGAAGTGTTTATTTTTGACAGGATGTTATCTAAAACTGTTCCTTTTCCTATGAGAACACAACAGCAGTGTCTAGTTGAGATGCTTTTACACAGCTGGAAATACTACTCAGTTAGGTTTAGGGCAGAGCGAGGCCCGAGTACAGACACAGGATGAAAATGCACTCAATGCTTTGCAAGTTTGCCCAACGCACCGAAGAGCTCTGGTTTGAGACCGGAAGGAGACACAAATTCCTTTGGGGTCGACCATCCAGTACCACAGTGTGCCGCCTGGTGTGTGAATAAGGAAGCAGCTGAAAGAAGCATTATTCTCACATGGGTACGATTAACAGTGTAGCTTCCACACTATTCCAACAATTGTAGCCGATTGACATAACTTTTGTTATTAGACCAAGAGAGAGGCTCCATGTGGACATATGCAAAGACAATACCCTATAATGCACCAACTAGGGCTGGGCCATATTATACCGTTCACGGTAATACCGGTATAATGTTAGGCAACGATAGGAAAATAAAATATCGCGATAGAATGGGAGTAAAAACGCGCATGCGCAGTGCCTTTGTTTTCATACGCACATGGCCGATTGTTGAGTGAAACAGATGAACCAGAATTGGTTTGTAAAAATGGTGCAACTTCTGTGATGTGGAACTGGTTTGGTGTTTGTCCATCAGATACACAACAAAGCACATTTTTTTTGCAGAACATGCAAGCGGCCGTCGTTATTGTCGTATTTGTCGGACTAAGATGCTCTTAAATCTGGGAGTAATCTGGGTCCTAAACTCCATATGCTTCAGGTCAAACAACACTGCAGCATCACTGAGCGTTAAAAACTGTCTAAATTCTTTCATCTTTAGTAAAACGATCAGCATTGCTGCTTTACCAGGTGTAACTATGAAGTTTAGCTTCCAGGCATCCATTAAAACAAAATTTATTACATTTAACGGAGTTAGAAGTTAGCAGGAAGCTAGCGGAAGTTAGCTTGCTAGTTTCGCTAGTTACCTAAGCATGATATAGCATGTTCTGACTGAGAGATTTCTGAAAAAATTCAAACGTACATCTCTGCTATCACTTCCAACATAAATGAAGACAGGAAACTAAACAGCAGTGACGTTTGTAGGGTTACTGAAGTTGGGCTAGCTGGTATATAATGATGTGCTACGTGATCGCTAGCGACACAGCTATGTTAGCATAACATAAACAGTGAAGCTGGAGGACGAACACTAACACTTTTCCACTTATAAAAGTTAACGTGAAGGTTCTTCATGGTTAGAGACAAATGCAATCGCATGGCAGGATGCTGTAAAAGGACCAATCTTCAGTCAGGAGAACAACTGAGATAATCCATCCACAATACGAGGTTAGTCATTACTATACTGCAACAACATGGGAATAGAGCAGCTGCCAGAGAATTCAACATTAATGAATCAATGGTACAGAAGTGGAGGAAGCAAGAAGAATGAGTTTAATAAAGTTTGATTTATCTGACTGCTTTGTTTTTCTTAATGTGCCTTATAATCCCGTGCACCTTATGGTCCAAAAAATATGTACTGCACACTGCAGTTTAATGTTGCAAAGCACCTCTTTTTAACTTCAGTGGATATTATACATGGTTATGCTCAGGATATGTCAGCACATTTCTACTGGAAATGCCTTTTGGTTAAACTTTCAGCAAGGAATTTGCATTTGCACTGTTACATTTTTATAAAGCTTTAATGTACATAAAAACCAGCTTCTTGTTGAAGTGAAAATAAATGGAAGGTTGTCTTTTTGCGCTAGTAATGTTGTGGAGTTGTATTTTGTCTCGCATCAATTATATCGTCAGTTATATCGTTATCGCAAATTTTCAAATATATATCGTGATAAATATTTTTGGCCATATCGCCCTGCTCTAGCACCAACTATGTATGCCCCTTTCTGTCAGACTGAAACAACTAAAACAGGAGAGACTATTCACCTGTTTCTGTAGATGTCCAACCATGTATAATCCCTACTTTAAGGGATGTCCACACAGGAAGTGACAAGCGGCAACATGGAGACCAGAGACCTTTAGCAATATCGAATGAAAAGCCTGCTGGTGGAAGAGCAAAGGGGCTCCTCTTGACTTCTCTTAACTTCAGAGGCAAGCAACTGAAGCAACCACCAATACCTGCACACTATGACCATGATGCTTCCCATTTTTGATACCTTGAAATGATAATACAGCAACACTAAATCGTCAACTACACATACCCCCTTTTTTAACCATTACTAAGGCCCTATTTCCTAACACCACCTATACTGTCAATGTCAGGATAGTTTGGTCCCATTCTGCACCATTACATTTGAATATCACGTGAGTGTGTGGATGCTCTGTCTTCTACAAGCAAAGCTGCAAAGACAACAGGATCATTTTTTTACATTACTTTTAGATAAATATGATTATTTTTGGCATCTGTCTTTAAAAGAGGTACATGACACACCCGAGAGTCGAGTGTCTAGGCTTGTTATCATGTGACAGGATTTTTCAGTTTAATCTGTGTTGGTTTAAGGGATGAGGTAAGCAGCTGGGACACTCATCCCTGCAATCATCAGATTACTCTGTCAGACACAACTAAAGGAGATTGGGATTAGTTTTCATCATAATCAGGATTCATCACTTCAATTCATTCTAATCACTGTGGAATAAATGTTTGAAGAGGATGAAAATCTCTTCTTACAATGAATAATGCAAAATGTAATTAGATTTTCATAGTGAGGACGTGTTAATTCTTCCAGTGCTGTAATTTAAATTTTACACATTACAATTCAAAATTCCTCTCTTTGCTTTTATCGTGTGGATGAAGCTGGGACACAGCACCTGCTGCCTGATTTTCTATTTTGTATTATTTCAAACTTTTTCCATCACTGCTTTCAGTTTCGTTCCTCCATCCATCATCACCTCTTTCCACACTTCCTTCAGGTCTCCCACAGACAATATCTTCCTTCATGCACTGCTTCCTTCTTCCTGTTCTCTCACTCTCTCAGCTTACCTGCTCACATTTCTTACTCAGTCTGTCCTTTCTTTGTCTTTCCCCCACGTTAAGCACTTAGCTTTGATTATGAAGATGACTGGAAGCCGCACACTTTGCACACCTTTCTATACTTTGTTTTTTCCCCCCTTTCGTCAGTAGATGAAGTCACATCCTAACATCTGTATGCAGGCAGAGACGTTAAAAGCTTGCCAGTAGGGTGCAGTACCGGGTGTACTTTTCTGATCAGATTTTCATCAAAGAGTCAGTCTTTCTGAGTCAGAGCCAAAGACACAGAGTCCCTCTGCTCTACTATCTGCTCCTTCTGGCCATCTTTAGCACTTTTTACCACTCTCTCCTGG
This sequence comes from Rhamphochromis sp. 'chilingali', assembly GCF_963969265.1. Taxonomy (NCBI): domain Eukaryota; kingdom Metazoa; phylum Chordata; class Actinopteri; order Cichliformes; family Cichlidae; genus Rhamphochromis; species Rhamphochromis sp. 'chilingali'. The sequence continues at coordinate 20,360,989 of NC_137932.1, read as the reverse complement.
TTTATCACACTCGTCAAGACAACAATCTCACCACTGCCCCAAAATTTAGGCTGTAAGCAGAATTGCAAAATGCATTTCAGTTCAGATTGTTTTCAAGAAGGATGGTGTCGAGACTGGCGAAGACTCCAAAATGGATAAAAGCTGTTGAATGCTCCTAAAACATGACACCTGACTTTAACTTACACTTCATTTATTTTCATCTTCTAAACTTTCAAAAACTGGTTTTCACATCCAAGCTCAATCACCAACAGGCCTTAGATTTAAACTTTTAATTGTTTTCGGCAGCTACAATGGGAAGCTAATTATTCCCATTTAAGGCTTTTTGATATAAAAGATATTTCAACATTTAAAGTGACCTTTCGAGTGTTCTTGGCTCTTCAGCCTTAACACCCAATGAACATCTCAACATGAAAACATCTTAAGATCTCCAGGTGAAGGCCTTTGCAAGGTTGTTTTAATTTTTATTTCATGTTATTTAATTTTTTTTGAGTATTGAGTTCATTTTATTCAAGTTCTTTTGTCACGGAGCCTTGAAAGGCAAAAAGAAGAAAAAAGGTTTTACAGGATGCTGGCCAGTGCTGGACACTCCACACGAATGCAGCAAAACCCTGCCAATTATCAGACACCCTACAGCTCACCTGGTGGAATTTACACCACATGCACAGAGGCTGTGCAGCCTGGGTTCAATTTTGCAGGCCATGTCCTGCTTGTCACCTCCCGGCGCTTTCTCCTTTACTTTCCTGTCATCTAGCTGTAACCATCTAATAAAGGCACTCTCAAAATCTTTCCTAAAACATGAAAATACAGATTTCTGTACATGTGCAGGTGTACAGCAGCTGCTGCAGTATTTCAGTCACTAACAGGAGCAAAGTTCCTGCCAGAGCTCCACTTTGAAGAAGATTTACACATTATCCCTTGGAGAATCCGTTCCATGTATTTTCAATAGAGACGGGTCAATAATTCTGCTGCTTGGGAGGTGGAGGACAGGATATTCTTTATTGCAGTGGTAAGTTCTAATTAGCAAAGGTTAGCCAGCTATCTAAGATCACTCATTAGTTTCAGGGTCATTAGAACTTTTTTATTAACTTAAACTTCACTTCATGGCACAACAATACTCTTGAGATTAAAAATCTCATTTGCAAGAGTCCAGAGGTCATAAGATCAAGACTGAGAAGTGAAAAACTTCAAAAGCTCGATCCATTTAAAATTCTCACCAGTGTCAGTTTAGATGACCCAACAACTGACAATCTGAGTTGCTGTGGAGAAGGGATTTCTGCAACCGGTCAACAGGACTTGTTTGAAAAGGGTTGAAGAAGCATGTCCACATGCAGTCCTATACTGTAAGAAGTTTAGTGGCTTGATCTGAACTGCATCTGAATTAAAAACTGGTAAAATACTTGAAAGGCAGCAGAAGAAAAAACGGTTTTGTCACATAATGGTGTGACATTATGTAAAAAGTCTGAATATACACTCTAGTCTTCAAACATGACCATTGTATTTTATTCGTACATGTATTAAAGCAACCACTAGGTTGTCAGTACCAGTGTTGGTCAAGTTACTTGAAAAAAGTAATCAGTAACTAATTACTGATTACTTCCCAAAAAAGTAATCCTGTTACTTTACTGATTACTTATTTTCAAAAGTAATTAGTTACTTAGTTACTTTTTAAAACGTTATTTATCCCCTAAATAGGTAATAAAACAATAGATCTTTCAGCCCAATTCTACTTTTTCTGCATAATCCATCATATAAAATGTAATCAAATGAAGGTCTCTTTGTAAAACTTATTTTATTAGTTTTAATCTTTTAACTTTATGCATCAAGCAAACATTAAATTATATGCAACATTCTCTGACTGGAAGAAATTTGTTTAACATTTTAACATTAAACCCATTTTCTGCACATTCCAGCACATAAAATAAAATAGTTTTTTGTGTTTGCACTCACTCTTTCAAATAGATGCACGTAAAACACAGCGGAAACTAAATAAAATCAAAGACTCAGCGGTCCTGTTGCTCTATTTTCACCTGTAAAGCAGGAGTAGGGCAGGCACGTTTAGGGGGTTTTTCGCTGTAAAAAGAGGTTTTCTTCCCACGCAGTGAAGAGCGGATGCTAATGTTTTTGTCACTTTTTATGGAATCAAACTCAACATAAGGTTAGTACTTCCACGCTTTAAACGCTGCACGCTCATACTCTCTCCCGCACTCGTTATATTATCCATTGTTGATCTGCACACAGCTGATGCCACGAACGTCGCACTCGCTTACGTCATTGTCATGAGACACTCTCGCAAAAAAATCATGGTTTTAGTAACGCAGTGTGCTTAAAGTAATCTAACATTAATCTATTGACCTGTTTTGCAATTGTAATCCCTTACTTTACTCGTTACTCGAAAAAAGTAATCAGATTACGCGTTAGTGCCCATCTCTGTTCACTACACTCTATAGCATTTTTTTAATACTAATACATTAAAATACCAATAAAAGGCCTCACACACAACTGCACTGGTCAGAGCGAACACTTTGATGCATTTAAGGGAGGTTTTGTTTAATTGAAAGGATCATTTCTGAATATGCTAAGTGGGCTATTGACAAGGTCTCCTATCTCTAATGAATTCATTTTCAATTCAGACGACAACACTAGAAAATGCAGACAAAGTCAAGAGGCGGAATGCTTTGTAAGGTCATGATCTTATCTACAGTATTATTTTCTGTATTCACCTGGCTGCCTCTCGCTTTAAAAAGTATCTTCTTTGGCTACTCTAAATTGGAAGTTACATAATGTCTATCAAGTGTTCAGTTGTTATAAAAATATCTCTCCACATAATGTACCTAGATGTGGGTAGTGGGAGTTTAAGCCTGTCAGTGACTCGTCTAGAAAACCTCGCTAGGTGAAAATGAAGAATTAAAGGTCTGTAATCCTACCAACTGTGAAAATGAAAAACACAAATTCTTCTGTCTTCTGCTTTAAACTTCACCTGTAAGACAATATAGATGTTTGTTTACTTTGGGATGGAATTTAACTTGTTTGTAGCAGGGAGCACATCTTTTTTCTATTAGATTTGCACCCTTGCTAGTAGTGTGTTTGACCCTCTTTGCCCTAAAAACTGCTTTTTAGACTCAATAAACATTCCTCCGAGATTTAGGTCCATGTTGACAGGGCGGGTGCTCTATGCGATTTGACTGTGACAGTCATTTGAGTACAGTGAACTCATTGTCATGCCAGAAACCAGTTTGAGATGATCAATCGATGATCAAAAGATGAAATCGAGTCACATCAGATTTTTCCAATCGTCTATTGTCCAGTTTTAGTGAGTCTATGTGAACTGTAGCCTGAGTTTCTTGTTCTTAGCTAACAGTCGTGGTCTTCTGCTTCAAGGTCCGATAAGATAAGATAAGATAAGATAACCTTTATTAGTCCCACACGTGGGAAATTTGTTTTGTCACAGCAGGAAGTGGACAGTGCAAAAGTTATGAGGCAAAAATTAGAATACAATAAGAATAAATACAGTACACAACTGTACAGAATAGAATAAAATAAAATACTATATACAGTAGAATAAAATAAAATAAATATACAATAAGATAAAAATAGAATACAAATACAAATACTATATACAACTGAGTAAAAATACAACGATGACAGAAAGGATTATTGCACTTAGTGTTATTGCACATGTGTGGATGTGTGTGCTTGATCAGTTAAAGTCTTTATTATGGAGTCTGACAGCAGTGGGGAGGAAAGACCTGCGAAATCTCTCCGTCCCACACCGTGGGTGCCGCAGTCTCCCACTGAAGGAGCTGCTCAGTGCTGTCACAGTCTGCTGCATGGGGTGGGAGATGTTGTCCATCAGGGATGACAGCTTAGCCGCCGTTCTCCTGTCACTCACCACCTCCACTGGGTCCAGAGGGCATCCTAGAACAGAGCTGGCCCTTCGGATCACCCTGTTCAGTCTCTTCCTGTCCCCAGCAGAGATGCTGCCGCCCCAGCAGACCACGCCATAAAAGATAGCAGAAGCCACAACAGAGTCATAGAATTTCTTCAGGAGTGGGCCCTCCACTCCAAACGACCTGAGTCTCCGCAGCAGGTACAGCCTGCTCTGCCCTTTCCTGTAGAGGGCGTCTGAGTTATGAGTCCAGTCCAGTCTATTGTTCAGATGAACACCAAGGTACCTGTAGCTGTCCACAGCCTCAATGTCCATACCTTGGATGTTCAGTGGTTGCAGTGTGTTGAGCATCCAGATATGCTCCAACTTTGGTTGCCATGAGTGATTGTTTGAGTTAAAGTTCGCGACAGTCTAGAGTGTCTTGTTTCTGACTGTTTCTGAACCCCGGAGATAGTTGTGCAGGAAAATCCCAGCAGATCAGCAGTTTCTGACATCCATGCTACATTCAAAATCACTCACGTGAACTTCCTTTCCATTTGAACTTCACCATCTTAACCATGTTGCCATGACTAAATGAAGTTGCTGCTAGATGCCTGATTAGACATTTACATTTATGAGCAATTGAACATGTTTATTTAAAGCATAAGCCTGCAAAGCAGCTTTACCCAGCAATTTTGCAACCATACACCGACGGTCATTTAAAGCATCACCACTACCCACATTCAGTCATCTTCACTATCACACGCTTTCAGTCCTCCAAGGCTACCTGTTGTCCATCTATCCATGAGAGAACCCTGACCTTCAGGTGAATGAATGGGACCTTGTGTAGCAGCAATGAAATAGAAGAGGATGGTGAACTGAGCGACACTCATAAAAGAAATGGATCTAAGAGTGATGGTGAGTGAGAAAGAGGGGGGTCAGTTTTCAATTCACTGTCTCGCTCATGTTGAGAGGATAATCAGTTCAGATGATACCAAAAGCTTCTAATTTTCTCATTATTATGGCTGCCAATAAAGATTAATGCAGGAAGCTTGCTATCAGCTTTCAAAACATTAAAAAAAAAATGAGGGGGGGGGGGTAGTTTTTTTTTTAATGCCTTCAAACATTTTCTACCTCACACATTGATACTCTAATGGCTGAATCGGGGCAATTTTAGAGTTCAGTTACTGGCCAAAGCACATTTTACATGCAGACCAGAGCAGCTGGGGATCAAACCTCTGACCCTGTGCTCTACCTCTTGAACCACAGCCACACTGTAGCCAAATCCACCACAGACAAATAGCGTGTGGGCAAAAAATGTACTGACGGCCGCCAGCGCTACCCCTGACCCTTCTAGTAGTTGCGCCTATAATATATATTTGAAAATCAAAGCTTACTTCCTTCTTGAGTTAATAAAACTTGACCTCTGACCTTGAGGCCAAGTTCACCAAGGTTCAACCTCATTTGAGATTTTTTTATAGATACACTTATGGTATCCATTTGAAAATCCTTGGAGACATATTTATCAAGTTTTTGTGTCCACAAATTTTAGTGTCCACTCTGTCCACCCACCCACCCGGTGTGGTGACGACAATACCCAATCACCTTTTTATGACTAAGGGATAATAAAAAAAAAGAAAAACAACAACAAAAAAAGAAAAAATGACTCACATATGGTTATTCAAAAGCTTTACTATGGTGACACACACATAGGCTCATACCGTCATTAGTATTATACTGCCCACTTTGTTATCAGCTTTAGGACTCAAAGTAGGAAAGATTAAACTATTGTCTTCTTACAACGTAACCACTTTGCACTCTTTAAGTAGCGCTCGCTGTTCTTATTAGTTTTACTGTTTAGTTTTATGACATGATCCATACATCTAACGCTTGACAAGTAAGAAAAAAAATATTCCTCCAGATTTGCTGTGTGTGGTGAAGCATGGAAATGCTCACTGAACTTGGAAATGGGTTTTGCTCTCCAGTCTGACTTCTGCCCACACCGCCTCCCTCTGCTAATAAAGAAGCGCTTAGCCTCACAAGCCTCGTTCATTCACTGCCGAGATGAAGATGTAGATTAAGGTGTATACCTGCATGTAAAGAACTGATTACTCCTGAAGTGTCAGCGGTAATGAAGAAGCCACTTAAAGGAAAATCCCACTTGGTGACATCAGTCTAAAAAACAGAAATCAACTGTGAAGATCTTTGGGGTATGGGCTATACTTATGCTGGTATCAGGTTTTTGGGGCTGTAATGATGTGCAGAATTATCTGTTCTTTAGTGGGGCTTCATCATTCATTTAGAGACTGAACGTCATAAGCTGAAGATACAAAGGAGATATGGCATCAAGAAAAAACTGAGTTTAAGACACCACTTCTGCATCGGCAGAGTAGCGCAATACCCAGCAGGTGTCATTTTCACAGCCTCTTGTCACTGAGCAGATTTATACACATGCACACAAGCACAACAGGTCTGGCACTATGAGTAAAGTGAGAAGCCCTGAGGAATCTCCCTTCTCGCTTGTTTTTCCTGCATAAAACAAGGTTGCAGAAACAGTTTTTCAGCACTAAGACACTTCAGGACATATTCAGTCTCTGAGGGTGGAGGGAACACCACCGCTCAGTTCCCTTTCAAGCAGAACGCTGACCCCAAGTGTCCTGGACTTTCACTCTTTTACTACAGAAGAAAGTAAAAGTTGCTTCAGACCACATGACTGGGTGCATTTCAATGTAAACACCAGCACAGAGGAGGGAAATGAGTCTGCTGACATATGACAAAGGGATGGCTGTTTTAAACCTTATTTTTGTACAAGTGAGAAAAGTTTCCAGTCTGGCAACAAAAACAACTTGGTTAGATTTGGAAGAAGATCTCAGGGTTTGGGTTAAAACACGCATTTTCAAGAAAAGTAACCTCACTGGCAGGATCTTTAACATCTTACAGAGCCCATCTGGGAGAAAGCATCAAAGGCAAACTTGAACCAATTTTGTGCACAGCCAAAACTTCATCTAAAAGAGGCCACAGCAACTTTCCCCCCCCAAAAAGACTGTGAGACAAACTTAAATAAAGTAAGTGAAAGACAAGTTAACGACTAAATGAAAACATGGTTCAGGTGTCTGTGAAATATTACTTTAGAACATAAAGAAACCCAACTGAACTGAGATTTAAATCAGCCTACATTTTCTGCCATCTGGCTGATATCCACTCCTGCAAAGGTCGCTAATAAATCTCACTGCATAGGAACAGAGTTAAATAGCAGCTCTTTAAAGTCATTCACAGAATTGTGTCAGGCTGAATAACTGCATAATGCTGCCTCTTACACCTTTCAGGCCACTGTAAACATGAGTGAGATACTCTGCTGGCCAATTTCGGCTTATATTTTGCTCACGTGTTCCTGAAGCAAGCCTTTCCATTCAGAAGCCATCTCTGAAATACTTCCAGGTAGGGCTGGGCCATATCATACCGTTCACGGTAATACCGGTATAATGTTGGGCAACGATAAGAAAATGAAATATCGCGATAGAATATGGGTAAAACGCGCCTGCGCAGTGCCTTTGTTTTCATACACACATGGCAGAAAAAGCATGGCAGCGACGGAGAATGAGGAGGGCGAAAGTGGATCATTGAATGAAACGGATGAACCAGAACTGGTTTGTAAAAATGCTGCAACTTCAGTGGTGTGGAACTGATTTAGCTTTCGTCCGTCAGATACACAACAAAGCACTATTTTTGGTAGAGCATGTTATCCCGTGTGCCTTATGTATGAATTCTGGTTGTGTTTACTGACCTCGAAAATTTTTTATGTGGTACACGGCGCTCGAAAATCTGTCAGATGTTTTAGTACGACTTTGCTAAGCTACAAACCCGCACCGCTTGAACTGTCAGCAAGGAATTTGCATTTGCACTGTTACATTTTTATATAACTTCAATGCACATAAAAAACAGCTTCTTGTTTAAGTGAAAATACATTGATGTTCTGTTTTGTTTTTTTGCACTAATAAAGTTGTAGAGTTGTAAAGTATTTTGTCTAGTGTCAATTATATCGTCAGTTATATCGTTATCGCAAATTTTCAAATGTATATCGTGATAAATATTTTTAGTCATATCGCTCTGCTCTACTTCCAGGCAGCTATTTTGAAGCCGTTCGGCCACACTGACATAAAAACAGCAGTAAAATCTGGTTGGTTTTTATTAAAATTGCACTTCTACTACACTTGCACATAGTTTCACAACATTGCAGACAGGATCTGTGCTTATCCAACCAGAACACTGAACAAATGCTGCGCTAATTTGCACTGTGGATTTAATATGCAAAGAAAAAGTAAAACAAAGTATGTTTATTAAACTATAAAGGGGAGATAGTCATGGCTGCCACCACACAGCTGAAAGTAGTGTGAGGCTGTAATGTTCGCATGTGTCCGCATAACAACCAGATTGGTTGATATGTTTTCCCATTTTGTCTGTTGATGGCTCGCTGGAAGCAGATAGCCAACCATCATTAGCACTTCAGAATTCTCCCATAGATTTCTAATCATGATTTGCTGAATGCCACTGGTCTCCAGTAAAGTCCAGAAGGCTATGGTAATGCAGAAGACTGACTGGTCACAAATTTTGGTGGTGTAAGCCACAAACCTAAAGTACCAGCACCAAAGTAAGGACATTAGGGGGTGACTCCAGAACTTAATTCAGGCCCTGGTCCCTGCAGTAGTTCCTCTAAAGGTTTTTTGTCTATAAGCAAATTCCCTGCTCAATTCTTTAATAATACAACAGCTTTCAGAACTGTTAATAGCCAAAAGGCGCTACAGAAGACAAGATCCAAGAACAACAACACAGAAGTTAATCTTCCACCCATAGAAAGGCTGGAAGCAAATCAATCAAACTAGATGACGGCGCAATGGTACTCACAAAGAACTTAAATTCACCCTGCAATATGGGAGACATCTAACTGTACCAGCTATTAAAGGGGACAATGCCAAAGATTTTGAGCACATGAAAACATTAATTCATTCAGTCTCCACTCTACCATCTGTTTCATCAATCAGACTACAGGCTGAGATTCCCCAAAGACTCCCCGAAGTTTCATTCAGTGCAGAGGTGGCGGAAAAATAAATAAATAAAAGCAAAACAGAGGAAGGTTTATTTCTCTACTTACCTCTTTTCCAGACAAGTAGTAGGCGGACAGCAGACCTCCAACAAATCTGATGTTCACCTCAAACACCGACACTTCTGCATTCTGCGGCAAAGACAAAAGAAAAGAAATATGAGACGAAATATAACTGCTAACTACTCATGAATACACATTTCTTTTCCCACAAACAGTGAGTTAAGAAAGCAGACAACTCAAAACTGAAACGTTCCTGGGCTTCTTCTTGGCCTCAGGGAGGAGTAGACAGAGGTGAGCTTTTCATAGTCTAGACAGATATTTTCTGGCTGATGCTGTAAACAGCTGAATAAATTTGAATACCAGGTTTCTCCGCGCTGCTACGAATGACCGAGTAGCCAAATGAGTGTGTTAGAACTGAGCCAGGATGAATGAAAGAGAAAGTGGCTTATCCCACAAAGTGTTTGCATGAAAGCATCTGCTCAGGAGGCGTGCGAGTACGCCGCATGAGTAGGGTTGTGGAAATCTTGTGAGATCAGGTTCACTCGTGCAGGGAGGACATTCAGGAAACTTGCGCAGGACCACTTGGCAAGCACGATTGGCCAAGGACAAAAGAGGACTGTTACACCGGTTGACATATGTAATGATGCGATAACAAGGAGCATTTATACTGAAGCAAATCATGTGTGCTGCATGCTCCTTTCCATGCATCACTCCTTGAATGCACAACATTAGGTATGTGGCAGGTTTTTATAAAGGAGTTAAGGCATGTTAACTATTCGAGGCAAGCTCAGAAAAGGGAAGAACTCGGTTTCCCCAGATTGGGGGTGGGGTGGGGTGACTCTGGTAAGTGATCTCTGATAGACCAAGAAGAAGGAAATTCCCTCACTAAAAGTTTCAGAAGTTTTGAATAACTAGGGTTAGCCATGCTTTGTGTATGGCTAAGGATGGTACATTAAAGAAGGGATCTACCGAATGTTTTTAGTTGAGAACCAGCACCAAATTTTCCAAACCATCTGAAACATATTGTTCCCGGGCAGCAATCCAGAAACCCTCACAGTATGTTTACAGCTTGGTACAAAAATGTCTTTGATCTCTGCAGGTAATTTCCCCATGACTGTTAAATGTCATCCAGTTGGGTAGTGGACACTCTGTCTGACAGGTGTGCTCAAATGTAGTCAACAGCCTGGAGTCACACCTCTCCTTTCTATTTTGGAGCATTTTAACAGGATTATCGGTCCAACATTACGGTCCCCTGTGGGCAGGCCATCCAAGATGTTGCTTTAGTGTTTAGTGAGCAAAACTGATATTAAAAAAAAGACACTTCCTGAAGTCTTTCAGGACCATTCTTTAGTTTGCTCTGACTGGCTGGATGTGGGAACAGAAAGATCATCAATCTGCCCATAGATCAACTTTGATTTTAATGTTATGTGTTTGGGGAATCTGCCAACTGTACTCAAAAAACCAGACAGATATTTGAAAACTGCAGCTGAGAAAGCAATGACTAAGGAATGGTTAACTGAAAACTTTCCAACAATCACTGGAATTAGAGCTGGGCGATAGAACGATAACGATATGTATCGCGATATAACTTTTACTCGATAGAGAAATTAAGCTATCGCGATAGACCTCGCCGCTCTTGTCCTCAAAGAAAAAAAAGAAAGAAAAAAAAAAAAGGTCAGCCAATCCAAATTAAGTAGCGCAGAGCCGAACCAATCACAGCCGCAGCGTCATGTCGCGTGGCTTGTTACGTACAGCACAAGTGCCAAGCCGCACGTGTGTTTGTTTGGGAAGCAGCCAGCGGGTAATGGAGCCAGCGCGTAATGGAGGAAATGAGTGTGCCGACTAGAAAAATCAACCGAGCGTGACCGAAGAGAAAACAGATGATGGTTCCAACGCCGGAGAGATTGTCGAACAAAAGAGCCATAGAAGTTCCGTAGTGTGAAGGTATTTCGGCTATTTCAAGTCTGACAAAAAACAGAGTAGCGTGCACTGTAAATTGTGCCGAAAGCAAGTCTGGAAATACAATAAACTGGTGAATGCGTCACACTGTGCGCCACGTTATTGTTTCGGTGAAATGAATTTCTACAATACTGTTACTGTTAATTCTCTCTGCAGTGTTTAAATGCTTACATATACACACAGTTACTGTCCCTCCACACATACGACTCGGTTCTGCTTCTATGCCCCAGCTTTGTTTACTTTTTCCCACCGAGGCTTCTAGACTTCTGATTGGCCAACATTGTATTTTTACTCAGTTGTATATAGCATTCGTATTCTATTTTTATCTTATTGTATATTTTTATTCTATTTTATTCTACTGTATATAGTATATTATTTTATTCTATTCTGTACAGCTGTGTACTGTATTTATTCTTATTGTATTCTAATTTTTGCGTTATAACTTTTGCACTGTCCACTTCCTGCTGTGACAAAACAAATTTCCCACGTGTGGGACTAATAAAGGTTATCTTATCTTATCTTATCTTATCTTATCTTATTTCTGCACGGTTAGGAATCTAGCGCCACCTGCTGCTTTGGCATGTTCATAGCAGCGTTTTCCTTCATTTCTGCCTTTATGTGTGGACGGGATTATTTTTTAAAACGAAAACGGAAAATCTCAGTTTTCAAAAATACCCGTGTACGTGTGGACGTAGCCTCAGTCTCTGACTGGAAGCGCTAATTCGTCATTCGGCTTTTGTCAGACTAAAGTAACTGTTAAAACTGTTTGAAAAGCTCAGCTATACAACAAGGAGAGATTGAGAATTTCCTTTTAGTTCTCAGTTTATTTGATATTGACAAAAGTTAGTCAGTTTTGTCTGTTCTTCTGTAAAACAAACTAAGATTTATTTTTAGAATTAATACTTTGTTTCTAAGTGGAATTGACAATTTAGTCTGTTTTGTTTGTTCTATTTTGAAACTTAAACGCTTTAGTGGCTGCCTTTTGTGTAGTTTGCAATATTTGCCTTTATTTATCTGAAAAAGTCTCATGTTCCTTAAGTACATCTACCCTGTTGAACTTATTATGGGAAATAAATATTTAAATAAAAACAAGCTGCTGATTATTTCACATTTTACTTGTGAGCAACGGCACATTTAAATCTTACAAATATAGTTATTTGGCTTATATCGTGATAGATATCGTTATCGCCTGAAATGGAAAAAAAAAAACATATCGTGATATGAAAAAATCTCATATCGCCCAGCTCTAACTGGAATGGACAAAAATTGTTCAGGAGGTCCAAGACAGAATAACTAATCTCTCTGACACTAAAAACGACCCTATTCAGAAGATACCGGGGAAAACAGAAATCACATCTAATGGTAAAGTCTAATAGTAATGACGATATTTGTCTATTTTTATGAATATTATGCTTTTTCAGCAAAATGCTGGAATTGAATAAGCATTAGAAATGTATCCATAGAGATGGATCATAAAGAGTTTTTTATATAAAATAAACAATGTTAGACAAAAATTAGTATTATAGTATTATTAGTATTATTAAAAAGTATTATTTGAATGTCATTGCTCTGAGTGATGAGTCTTAGTATTGTTAAATTCAAACAAATTAGCTATAAAACACAAGATAAATACTAGTCTAGTATGCAAGCATTACTTTTTCAAATGTATGACACACAGTTGTGTGACTTTTTAAAGAACTACCTGGTTAATAATATGTAATCCTTTGTTATAGTTTATGCAAAGGACATCCCTTAATGTATGTGTCAAAATTTGAGTTATTCTGACCATTGGTTCATCAGCATATTTTTAAGTTTGACAGGAAAAAACAAAGAATGCTGATAAAGCACTGCATACCTTGAAGGGCACACGTACGGCAGCCTGAAAAAGAGAAGTGACTTCCAAAGTTTTTAAAGAAATCTTTAGGTACCAAAAACCGCCTTAAAAGCCGGAGATAAAGTGTGCCATCTTTAAAAACACAATACATTTATTTCTGGGCAGAATTAATGGAGGGAAAAATAACAAAAAATTTAAAGTTGTATAGCCATTTGTCTCAGTAGTCGAACAATGAAGCGTAATTTCTCTCTCACGTCCGTCCTTTATGAACAGATTCCCGAGGCGGATGAAGTTTTTGTGCTTGACTGACAGCTCTCATAAGTGACTGCTGTCGACTAGAGATAGGATAACAGACTCTGCAAGGGGGAGGGGAAAAAAACAAATTATGTGCCACACAAAATGTGTCCTGTCTTTTTTTCATCCCCAAGTCTTAGTGACTGATTGAGTGGGGAGATTGCAGCACTAATTCGTTCTAATTACAATTTAATTATTTGTTTTAACACTTAGGCAGCTGTAATCCAAAAGTACAATGAATACTTCTTCCTACGTTTTAATGTCTATTGGCAGCGGAGGTTTAATAAGCTAAAAGATGATGCTTTACATCAAAGTCAAAATTTTAAAAATACTTTAATTTAATTTTAAAGACGGAAACATCTTCAGCCAGCAGTCATCCTGCAGTGTTTTGTGACTGTGTGAAGAAGCCAACACTGCTTTAAACTGCTGGACAATGACCCTCTGAGTCAGCAGCAGTGTGACATTATCTCACTCCTGACAGAGCTGGCAGGCAAGCAGTCAAGTCTCCTGATGTTGCAACATTTGGTCCATTACACTCCGCACAGGAAACTGACTAAGCATGGGCTTTTCCAAGCAGAGAACTAATTAAGGACTGAAACAAGATGAGCCCAGGAGATAATGTTCCCAGCAACAACTCATCAGATCAAAGTGTATCCACAGATCTTGCATGGCCAGTTGTAAAAATCTAACTGTACCGGCCTATAAGTCCCGCTATCTCATCACAAGAAATGTTGTTTCAGTGTTTTGTAATGAACAAACCGTCCCAAGAGTGTAACAATTCCAACTCTATTCCTCTTTGCCTTTCAAAAGATTCAGGACTTCGCTATTTAAGTGAAAATAAACAGTAATAAATTACCAGTGGGGCTCTTAAAGTCTCAAAGACTAAGTGAGGTGTCACACTTTCTCAGGTGTTGTGGTACAAGCAAACTTTGGACACCATTCCAGTCGCTACATACACAGATTGTGTGATCCCACAGGCAAGAGTAAAATCTATTGGTTTACAAAGGAGGAGGGAGGATCTCTAAACGATGATCTGACATATGGCTCTTCAGGAAGAATTTCATTAATCAATCCATCTTCTTAACAGCTTATCCTATTTTTAAGAAAAAAAGAGTATTACAATCTTGCCAGATATTATTGCATGTGGTGCAAATATAGTCATAGAAAAATTGGATGACTCCATCCAACCTTAAGGACTGTAAGCCTCTGTGGTAGCCTGATGATGGCCTATAGGATGAACGATAATCCTGGCAAGCACATACAGAAAGTACTGGAGAATACTGACTTTAATATTAGAGAAATATTTATGCTCTATGTACTTCATGTCCTCTTTGTACACATTTCAATGGCAAACGCATTAGTAATGGCATCACTTTAATATTAATACGTCTCAAACAACTGCTATTATTTTCTTTGTTTTAATCTCTTTCACTTGCCTTGTTCCTTTGCTTTAAAAATAAGCAACCCAAACGTAAAGTTGAACCTTTTCTTCTGACTGTTGATACTCATTTTCCTGCTTCGTTTCACCCCAAATGCTTAATTGTTGCTAATAATACATGATGCCGGTTAGTGTTTTTCTTCAGTGAAATCTGGGTTGGTTTTTTGTCAGACTTACATCGGCTAACTCAGTTGATATTTTAACCCCAGTGAGGGTGGTTTCAAAGCCGCCTACAGAAACCTTCCCATTAAAAAGCATTTTAGTGGAATATCAAAAGCAGCTTTACATCTCGACATTATGCTACTGCAGGAAATGATCACAAAACAATGGGCTTCCTGCTGTTACAATGCCGTTTGACTGACAGGGCGACTGCTGGCAAATACTGGAAATCAGTAAGGATTATGCACAAAGCAGTGGTACCAAAAATTCAGACGTGGAAACCTCAACGAGTAAAACATCCAAAACATGCACAGTTTCGGAGACAGTAATGAGGATTAAAGCTGATCTGAAGGAATAACTGACAACACTACTTGAGCTTTTATATATCATGTTTGGTGGATGTATGTTTTGGTTTTCAGAATTAGACTTCATAAATCTGATATCAGAACCATGCTAAAAGAAAGACAAAGAAACTGCTTTGCTGTTTCCCCCGAATGAGGAGCTCTTAACGGGGATGTTATAATGAGGACGGCAAACATCAAAGGAAGGAGGGAAAATGTTTGTGTTTAACTCTTTAACATGTGCCCACACAATTAATCAGCAAAAGCAGAAATGACATACAGTAGATGAGATATCCACGTCAGACTTTGTGTAAGAAATCTGCACTAGATCTGTAACTTTTAAGTGTAATCTTTTATTAGAATTATAAGCCCTTCCACGAGTGGACATAACAGCTGAGAAGTTCTAGTTGACAGGATTTATATCTGATGAATCAATATTCCCCAGGTGGCAATTACGATCCCGTGTGCTTGCTCGCAACTTTCTACAAACTAAAGTTTAACATGTTCCTTTGTGTAAATGTATGTAAATACTGAGCAACTCGTGCAGAAAGTGCTCTAAAAGCACTTTAATATTATTCACTGTTTGCTTTACATATTCACATACGCTCATTAGAAGTAAACTCCTGCACCATGAGCATACAATTACAAGTTGATGAATAATAAACCTGGAAAACTCAAGAGCAACATATCAAACATTATACCTGTACGTGGGCTCTCTCTCTGGGTTTTTATTGATACCATTATGGAACAGAATTCAGCGTCAATACACCAATTTCCTGGATGCTTCCAGATGTTCAGGAGAGTCAAAGTGGCATAATTTTTAACAATTTTGGTAACACATTTATTGTTGGTAACGCATTTATTGTATTGGGATCCATTATCAGCAGAGCTCTTTGGAACACCAGGTAATTGTTTCTAACCTTATAGACAGCAGAAAATTACATTAGTCTATATATAATATCACTAAGGACACATTTCCTGCATTAAATACTGGAATGTCAGGCAGTTTAGAGCTTAGTATCTTTATTAAATTGTGTCTTATCCTTAAAATGAGCACAAGCCTATGTCTTAGCAATGGAAATGCACTTTAAATAAAACTAAACTGTTATTGCTGTTAAAAAAAAAATGTGCATGCTCACAGGCTGCTTCCTGTACAAAAACGTGGTAAAATCTTTGGTTTAACGTCTTGATGCATTCTCAATCATCCAGGAAAGTAAATCTCCAAAAGTTGATTCTGTTCATGTGGACGCAGCGTTTTGTGGGAGAAACGTTTCGTCACTCATCTTCAGGAAGACTGAAGAAGTCATTTGGATGACGCTACGTCCAAAATCAACTTTTAGAGATCTTTGGTTTAAACTAAAGGGAAACTAATGCTTATGCACTGACTGTATATAAAAGACGGATATAGCCAGTTCCCCATCACCCACTGGTTTCTAGGCTTAGCATCAGTGAATTTTTATTTACACATTTAAATAGTATTAAGGCTTAAGTTCACAACACTATGGGCCTTAGCTTTGTGTAACACTTAAGTGCTGAGCTAGTTACTATAGCTGTAGTCACTTCTCTGCTGCATTATATCCGCTATTGAATTTGGTTTTGGGATCTCGTTTGTGCTGTTGGTATTATGTGAATCATTTTTAGTACAACTTATTACAGGAGTGTATTTAGGCCAATAACTCAACACTACACGCTCTCTTCCAAACGTGGTGTTTGTACCATTCATTTTTATATGCAGTCTAAGATACATTCACAAGCAGGGTTCATCTAACATCCAAGTTAAGAGAGCAACAAAGAGCCCTCACTGTGATATGTATTTATACACCTGCTCACCTTTTCATGTATCTATATAAAGGTTAGATTTCATACATTAGGTCATAGGCTGGATCACATTCATTCAAACTTCCAATAAAAACATGCCTTTCAAACTGGAAAGTAGCACCGTGTGACCTACAGGAAGTAATGACATGTTTTGCTATTTTTCACAAGCTCACAGTAAAACTTTACAGCCTCAGGAGTGCTGCGTGAAAGCATGTGTCCTTGGTAAGGACCTTTCAACTTGAAGCATTTCTTTAAGTGTGCTATACTGAGTAGACATCCATACTTCTGTAATTCAGCGTGTTGTGGATTAAAAAAGCTTTTAAATTCCAAGTGATGACTCAGTGGAGACACATGGGCAGAAAACAAACCAGGCCTCCAAATGTGATCTTTCTTACTTTCAATTAAATGTCTGTATATACAACACCTCGTCCTGTAAGACCATTTAAGACTGACAGTAAACATCACACCTTCTCAAGAATTTATTTTCACTCCTCTGTGTTGGTCAGGAACAAATCTCAAAATGAGAACTGATTTGGCTCGAAGCTCAGCACACAGGTGGTGATCTAAATTTGGGATTTCCGCCAGTAGTAGACTCTTTTTTTTTCTTAAGTGGGACTGTTGTATTCAGGAAATCTGTGAGCAAACAGTTGTGATTTCATTTGCTGTTGCAAGAAACTCAGCGTCACATGACAAACTAAACAATGCTGAGTGTAAGCACCACTTGACCAAAGCTGCTAACTGCTTTTTGAGTTTAGTTTCATCTCTGCAGTTATTTAGATGCCAGACACTTGGAACACTTAGAAGATAATTTATGACATGGCATGAATAATCCAAATCAATCTTTTTTCAAGATCCAAATACATGAACCACCACAGTTATTGTGGATTTTGCAAATTACACACACAAAGTACTCAAACTAGACCTTCTTGCAGTGCTAACCACCACACGATCATGCCACCAGATATAAACAGAGAGATGTGTACACCACGTTTATTTTGTATAAGTGAATGTGAACTAATACACGTTTGGATTTGTTTTTAAATTAAAGTAAGGAATTTATATATGAAAAGTTTCTGAGGGAGTTAGGAGTTAGTTATTTAAAAAAAAAAAGTTGTTGAGATTTTTCTCTATTTTATCTTCAGATATTCAAGTGACATTCGTCCACTGTTTAGTAGCCAAGCCGGTGATTCTCAAATAGGGAAGGTGGAGCATGGATGCTCGGGGGGGGGGGGGGGGGTAATATTTAGTGAAACCCAGTTAAATGTATGTCCTTTTTATAGAGGAAAGTATAAAAAATGCTTGTACTGATGATTATTTGAATGAAATCATTTTCAAATTAAATACCTACAAGCAAATTATCAGGAAATTAAAAGACATTTTAGAACCTTATTCTTCAATGACACTTTTATTGACCTATAGGAAAACTGGTCTTCTGTGCAAAATGTTTGAGGCATTTTCGCTACGAATGCATCAATCCGATATTTGGATCAGATATTGCTCTGATCCCGAAACAGATATTGTTGCCAGCAAGCCGATCTAGTCAGCTCAGTTCTATGTTAGTTTTTGTTCAGCATACCATGCAGGAGAGCTAACACAGCAAAGAGGAAACTAACTGTAAAGCAACACCACCTCGGAGGCGTTTCAGACCGGCTACGCCAAAAGCTTTTTCATTTCATGTTTACATAACTTTTACTTAACCACAAGCTGTGGTCTAGTTGACACAACTGAAACTCACCTTACTCTGCTAATAATTTATCAGAGAGTTATATATGTTAGAAGGTAGAAGGATGCTGGTTCAACATAACACCTGTCGAGGACCTTTGATTACCCGCACAGTAATTCTGTGATGTAGTTAAATATTGTTTCTGTCATGATCCTGGGTCTGCTGACCCAGCGTTTTGTGTTTAGTTTATGTAGCCTTCAGGTTTCCTAAGTTTATCATTATCATGCCTAGGTGTTACTAGTTATTTTCCCCTCGTGTTTCCACTATGTTAAGTCTCCCCTGCTTTCATGTATTTTATGTCTGTGGCGTATGTTGTCAGTCCAGGTTGTCATGTTTATATCTCACTGTTTCCTGTCTTATTGTGAAGAGGTCTGGTGTGTCTGTGTTCATCGTGTTCAGTTTTACTCTCCCATTGTCACGTCGTTATGTTCATGTGTGTCAGCTGGTTCCCCATGTGTTGCCACTTCCCTCATTATCCTCCTGTGTCCATTTAGTCTGTGTGATCTCAGCCATTCTTTGTCAGGTCGTCTGCTCATCCATGTCTCATCTCCAGGTACCCATGTCAGTTCATTATGGTTAAGGTTTTTCATGTTTTGTTATTAGTTCACCCAGTTTAGGTTATTGTTTAGTTTTCACCGATGCCCTATTATTTTGTACCCTCGTTGCTAACCTCAATAAACGGCTTGTTTTGTTAATCCACACCACGTTTTGGTCTGCGCTTGAGTCCTTCCCTGCAACACATACGGTCTTCCCCCAGCCAGACCGTGACAGTTTCACTTCAGCAGAATAGAAGAGACTCATGCACTACTAATACTGGATGCTTTTGTGGGCTACACAGTGGGACAGTGGGTAGTAGGGGTGAGCGACGTAGCCTCCAAATTATATCGTATATATCAAGAAAATCTAAATAATATTTACCTGCACAAAAAAATATAATATTCAATATTTTATTGTTGCTATATACCTGACCATAACAAGAGCACACACGCAACTTACCACGTTGAAGTCAAGGCTCTTTTCCACCCAGTCAGTAGCAGCATCAAACTCTTCAAACATCTCCATGATGTAGAGGGTATCCAAAGCATCCACTATTGTCGCTCCTTTTATACTTCCTAGAAGGAACACAGAACAAAAGGTTAAAAACAGATTACACACTCACGCAGGCTTTTGTCTGTTACATATAGCACCCGGTATAAAAAACAGAGGAATATCAGACAGCAAGCTGGTAACAAAAGTTCTCAAGCTGAACTTTTGAAATGAGCAAAAACTCCCGTGAAGTTCTTTCAAAATGTTAAAAGCTTGTTAGTCAGCAAACCATTCCTTTTATAGCAGGGATGACAACAGGTGTTGGCGCCACACTCACTAGAAAAGCGGTGAATAAACAGCAGAAGCTAGAAGTTATGTTTGGAGGTTGAATAAATTATTTTTGCTCGACAGATGGTGAGAGGTAGCGATTATCGGCACTGATGAAACGGCAGGAGTATTGCTTATCTCCAGTAATTAGCCTCATAGCAGGAGGGAAGACACACAGAGAGACACAAACCATCATTTCAGCACCGTCATTATCCAAGCTCCCCCACCCAACAATCCCAACACCTCAATAAATCATTATGCATGCAGAGTAGAGCCTTGAGTAAAGCTTTTAGTTCCTGCATACTTGCTATAAACACCAGATAGGAGTTACAGTATCTGACCACTTAAAGGTGAGAAAGAAAAGGCAAAGGATGGGAGAGAAACAGGGGAAACAAAAACACCAGCGAATCAGCATCAGGAGGCTGACCTAGAGAGAAGGGCAGGGAGTGAAGGTAGAAGGAAAAGCAGCGAGGGCGGAGAACATACTGAAATAATAATAAGGACATACCAAGTCATTAAAGCAAGTTTGAAAAAGATGCGGCTGCAGAGTGGCTCGAGTTAAGATGAAAACCAGAGAGGGCGGCTGGTTTGTTTTTTGTGTGGATCTGTTGGTTTATGTTCCTCTGTGAGTGGTGGGAAGATTCAAAAGCAGCTAAAAGCTTTCCATTAGACACATCGCTGAATCATCAGCCCGAGGCACAGAGACACTGTTGTCCATCACAACTACTGTGCTCACTCCCTAGAAATATCTATTATTTCTTTAGAGTCATCACAGTGAGAAACTATTTTGCACTGTTTCCAGTTGTAAAAAGGTTTATAATTACACATCTCAGATACATATGTGAATAACAGTAAGCACATTCATTACCAGATAATACCAAAGCTCTTTGCCGTTAATACCCACATTTTGGTGTCAACTAAAGAGGTTTTGGAGATTCACTGGGATGTGACCAGAATAATATTTCAAAATGTTTGTCTATATAATACCAAATAATCAATGAGGGGAAAAAAGGACAAAAAGTATTGGGCCTCTCCTCTGAATCTTTGAATTCGAGTGATTTAGGGTTGTCGAGTAATAGTCCACAGACTCAGCGAGTGCAGAGCTCTAAACCTCCTCTGGAATTAACATCAGCACAAAAACTGTGCACTGGGAGCTTCATGGCCTCTGCAGAAACCAGCCATTAAAAGACTTGATTCAATTTTCAATATATGAAATGTTAAGGGTAGAATTTACCAGTATTTTTGTTTTGTTTTTTTTCCTATACAGTCTATAACTGTACAAAGTTGGACAATTGATGACATTAGCAAATGTGCATTAGTTACATGAGTCATCTACAGATCCTGAGTTGGAAAATTTAATCAAAATCTGAGACACAACACAAAAACGTAGAATAGCTCAATAAAATATAAAGGCGGTATGATGAGACAAGACAGCTCAGTAAAGTAGAAACTACACAGTAAATGAACTTTTTAAAAGAATGAGTTAGAAATCTAAATAGAATAAAGTTTAAAACATGTTTTAAAAAAATGGGAAAAAATGAAATAAAGGTGTTCTATAAATGTTAAATGCACTGGTTTTCACAGAGTGTTTCTCTACTCGAGCGCTCGAAGCACTTTATACATCACGCCTCATTCACACATTCACACCCACTCATACAGGCACTTTTTCTTCGGGTAAGTGCTTTCCATTCAATCACACTATGATGAATGCATCAGAGAGCAACTTGGGGTTCAGTATGTTACCCAAAGATACTCTGGCATACAGACAGGTGCATACAGGGATCAAACCATCAACCATCCAATTAGTAGATGACCTGCTCTGCCTACTGAGCTACAGCCTCCCCTGGGGCCACAATTTGCCAAAGTTTGATGATTTAAATTAACCAATATTAAACTAACTAATCTGAGATGAATAGCCTTTAAATTGACTGAAAGGCGCGTTCAAGAAGTTTAACTATAAAGTGAGGGTACTGGTTTTGTGACCAGTTTGTCCTAAATGGCTGCATCTGCTAGATGTTTGTGGACCGATTCAAATAATGAGATATCAAACACAAAAGCAATACCCCCAGGCTTGAGTATCAATCACAGGATCTCAGGCTGCAGTTACACTGCAGACAGACGAGAGTAGGGTGATCAGATATCCACAAACTAAATGTAGGACACGTTACTACTGCGGAAAACTAGTCTGAGAATTTGTTCACAAGCACAGATCTCTGGTACCCCATACAGGCAAATTACAGTAGGCATTAAGAATGTCTTCTCACACTCATGTATTCCTTTTTTCATCTTAATAACTGAGGTAATCGTCTCTAGATTTCAGTAAGGGTGCACAGATAGGTTGGTACATCTCGTTTTTTAGATTTGCCACCTTTTTATTTTTTTGAGTGAGAGAGAGAGAAATTCTCATATAATATATGGACTCAAGTCACAATTCTCCGCAGTGGGAAATGGAAAGAAAAGAAAAAAAACTGTATTCACCAAGTTATAAGCTGTTTCGTCAGCTTTAATGTTGCTGTATTTCCTTTTCTCTATCATGTTTTATTGTCGTTGTCTAGTAAAATGCATAGGCTCACAATTTTTTTCCATTTGGGCGTTGCACGAGCAGCAAAAGACGGCGACATGTTAACCTCTGCTTGATCCATGATAACAGTTTTCCCTTCTTCCCTCACATCCATTGCATTAAAGCCAGACTTCCTGCAGTTGGAAACCAGATCTAATAAAAATGTGGGATGATGCTGTGCAGTCCCACATAAAGAGATTAAGATGAACAGTGGCAGAAAAATCAGCATTTAAGCATTAAAATGATCAGAAATGGGACAAAAATCCAACTTATAATGAGAGATTAACACTAAAGCAATACTGATGTCTTATGGTCATCTGTTTTTAATGTTTTTTCAAACTCTTACTCCAGTAATAAAGGAAGCGTGTAACTGGAAGTGTCAGCAGATACAGTTACTGTTGTAGTCACTTGCCCTTCCTGTTTTTCATCCATCTCACATTTTCTGTTCACTGAAGCCTTCAGAGCAACAAAGAGAGGACGAGACACTTTCCTGCCGTCCATTGTCCTGTCGCTGTGCTTCCTCTCCCCTCACTGATCTTATATCTGCCTCTGTGTGTGTGTGTGTGTGTGTGAGATGTGAGAGATACAGATGGCAAAACAGTGCCCAGAATACTAATGCCACATACGAAAACACTGAAACGGAAAGTATTTGTGAGGAACGTAATGGTTTCTAGACTTTCTAGTGACTGCCAGTGGTTACCCTGTCCTGGGTGTACTCCACCCCATCACTCCCAAAAAGTCCTTTATTGTATATAAGGTCGATCATGCTCACACTTGAAGTCCCCTCCAAAGATTTCAAGTGTGAGCATGATCAACCTTATATAAAATAACAGACTGCTTTCTGAGTGCAGATAAACCCTGCAAATACCAACATACATAGCTGGCAGGTTGATCAGTAATAAAAAAATAGCAGCTAGCTACGACCTTACGTTCCTGCTCATTGATTGATGCCTCATAAAATGAAGAACACTTGTCTTTTTGTTCTTTCCAGAGAGTGCACAGATGTATTGGGGCTTTAAGATCTGTGATGTTAGTTTGACAGCTTGTGCAGGGTCACAATGCCAAGAATCTGCTAAAATCAGCTCCCCCTTCTCTCCCTTCCCTTTATTAGATCCAGGATTTGTGTCAATGTCCAGATGGGATTTCACACACACACACACACACACACACACACACACACACACAGAAAAAAAGCCGTGATGAGATCCGGCGGAGGTCTGTGAGGTTGAGAAAGCAAAGTCTGATGATCTTGGAGGTGATGTGTGCTGAGGATTTTGTTTCTGTTAGCGACTGTGCACATAGTAAGGAAGCAGATGGCTCAGCAGAGGGCAGAGTCTTTGATGCCTCTGTAAAACACGAGTGGTAGTGGAGGAGGAGGAGAACCACAGCGATGCTGCTATGAAGATGGAGCAGTATAGGGGGAGGGCAGGCCTTCTGATATTTGCTGTAGGCAGTGGGCTTGTCGCCATGGGGGAATTCTTACATTAGTCAAAATTTCTCTCCACGTATCCACAAATAGTTCTGGGCTCGTTGCTGTTATTGCCCACAGCAACAAGCTAAGTCTGCATGCAAGTTGGCAGATACACAGAAAAATGCTGCATACAAACATGTCAAGTATTTTATTGGTGAAGGCTCTTTTCAGCACCGTCTCTCAGTGTCTTTGTCTCCTTAACTTATATTTTTTATTTACTCTATTGCTTCTGATTTTTGTGGTTATCACGTCTGCCTTCTGGCTTTAGCTTGAAACTGATATCTGCATGTCAAGGTGAAAAGGATAAAGATGGATTTATTTGACGAAAGTTATATGTTGAACTTTTTATCCCCTTTGGGATAAAAGGGACAGGAAGGGGAACAAAGACTAAATGTATGCAGCACAACTCCACACATTATTCTACATGGATTTATTTGCATTTGCAAATGGACTGTCCACGCTTTGTTGAGAGATTCAAGTTAGGCGAGCGGTAATCTCTGGGACTGAAAAATTAAACCAACATTTCCAAAACCTGCGTTTTAAAGGTGTTTAGTCTAGAGTTTTACCACAGGAGTTCATGGGGATTGATTCTGTTTTGGAAAAAGCCATAATGGGATTTAGAATAACTGCAACACTGGCTTTATATTTCCACTTCCAGAAGGTTGCTGCTTGTTTCTAAAGGCCAAAAGCTGCAGTTTTTCTAATGACCACTTGAGGCAGGCTCTAAAAGTAAGTCAACGTCCAAAAATTCTGACGTTAAAATGCCATAAACATAAACGTGTTAACAGCTCGGTACAGATATGATTTTGGTCTCTATGGCTAATTTATCCCTTCGTAGCAGTGTCAGGGGTAAATAATAAAACTGTACTGAAACATAAAATTTGTATTATTAAAGTTGTGCCTCCTTTGAGTGACAGAAGGATGTTGTCCAACCGTTTGCTAGCCGTCACATCCGCTCATTAAAGTCTGGCTGGGATTGACTGGTTGCTCATCAGTGACCACACCTCTGTTGACGGCTGACAGAAAATTATTTACAGAGAATAAAGGAACCAAAGCCATTCTTTTCCCATACATTTCACTACAACTACAAGTCTTTGCAACATGAAAGTTGAGCCTTGCTGGCTATTTAAAACAGTGCAAATTAACAACATTTCTGCAATGGCGAGAAAAGTTAAAGCACCAAAAGTGAGGCTTCAAAGCTGGTAGGTCCTTTTTTCCCCCAATACCTTCACTGTAATTTTCAAACTTCACCAACCAACAGTCCTGAGATTTATCTACCCATGAAGGTTGGCTCCAATAAGTTGTTGTCATGTGAAAATCAGAATTTAAAGTTCCTGTTCACTTTTGCTGATGTTACCAAATGCTACTAGAAGACTGAGATAACCTATAGAGCCCAGCAAGATTGAGAGAGAAATGGACGGAAAAATGAAAAATGAAAGAGCCAGTGTCCTGCAAAGACAAGAATGATTACCCTTCTGTACTAAGACAGAGAATAAGAATAAATGGGAGAGGGATGACAGAAAAATGGGAGTGTGAAGGTCCAAAAGTCATTAACCAACAGTATCCTTCTGTCCCTGTGAATCATCCATCCAGTTGCTCCTCTTCGAACACCCACTTGTCTTTTATTGAGGCATCCATCAATCCGTTCTCCTTCTTCAATGTGTTTAACTTCACGTTTTAAAGAGTTTCACCACCTTGTTTTCTTTTTTCCTTTGTGTCCTCATTCACCTCTTACCCCCCTCCTCCTTAATCTAACAGAAAAAAAGCAAAAAATAGAATGATGGATGAAGTAAAAAAGAAAGCAGCACACTTTGAAGGCATCGTTATCCGTCACCTGTAAAGGCCGCACTAATCCTCCACTCACACAGACCCGCACATGGAGGAGAAATTCAGTGTTAACAGCATAATAATTAACCAAGTTGAAAACTTTGAATGTGCTCTACCACTCAGTAACACCAACTGAATCCTTCCCTTCCTACACTGTCGCACCGTGTGAGCGGATGTGAGTGCTGGACAGGAGAGTGATGCATTGTTTGCTTATTCAGAACAAAATAACCTTCACTTCACGCAATCAGGCAGCAAAGTCAGAGCTGTAATCTGTGATGTGGGTGTGTGCATGAGTGACTGAGCTAGTTAGGGAGATTGACAAATGTGTGGTTGCTCTCTCACTGACGCATACACACACACAAACAAACACACACACACACACACACACACACAAATCTTGCTTATTCAGTTTGCGGTCAACATGAATCCATTTACATCCATTTCCAAGCATTATAGAAAAATATTCTAATATCTTCACATATTTATAACCCATTACTTCACATGTTAGTACATTTGCATTTATACTGCATACACATGTTGCACACATGTTGCCATGCAGCTATTCCTATTTCTGTATACAGTATATTCCTAATTTGTATTTTTTCTATATCTGTGTGGGATAACATGAAAGTCCGAATGATTAAAAAAAACAAGGTGAAAACCTTAAGATGTGCTAATAGTGTAGGAAAGTATAGGCTTTCATTTCTAGCGATGGGTCGTCCACGTGACAATGGCAACAAGTACAGGGAGTGCAGAATTATTAGGCAAGTTGTATTTTTGAGGAATAATTTTATTATTGAACAACAACCATGTTCTCAATGAACCCAAAAAACTCATTAATATCAAAGCTGAATGTTTTTGGAAGTAGTTTTTAGTTTGTTTTCAGTTTTAGCTATTTTAGGGGGATATCTGTGTGTGCAGGTGACTATTACTGTGCATAATTATTAGGCAACTTAACAAAAAACAAATATATACCCATTTCAATTATTTATTTTTACCAGTGAAACCAATATAACATCTCCACATTCACAAATATACATTTCTGACATTCAAAACAAAACAAAAACAAATCAGCGACCAATATAGCCACCTTTCTTTGCAAGGACACTCAAAAGCCTGCCATCCATGGATTCTGTCAGTGTTTTGATCTGTTCACCATCAACATTGCGTGCAGCAGCAACCACAGCCTCCCAGACACTGTTCAGAGAGGTGTACTGTTTTCCCTCCTTGTAAATCTCACATTTGATGATGGACCACAGGTTCTCAATGGGGTTCAGATCAGGTAAACAAGGTGGCCATGTCATTAGTTTTTCTTCTTTTATACCCTTTCTTGCCAGCCACGCTGTGGAGTACTTGGACGCGTGTGATGGAGCATTGTCCTGCATGAAAATCATGTTTTTCTTGAAGGATGCAGACTTCTTCCTGTACCACTGCTTGAAGAAGGTGTCTTCCAGAAACTGGCAGTAGGACTGGGAGTTGAGCTTGACTCCATCCTCAACCCGAAAAGGCCCCACAAGCTCATCTTTGATGATACCAGCTCAAACCAGTACTCCACCTCCACCTTGCTGGCGTCTGAGTCGGACTGGAGCTCTCTGCCCTTTACCAATCCAGCCACGGGCCCATCCATCTGGCCCATCAAGACTCACTCTCATTTCATCAGTCCATAAAACCTTAGAAAAACCAGTCTTGAGATATTTCTTGGCCCAGTCTTGACGTTTCAGCTTGTGTGTCTTGTTCAGTGGTGGTCGTCTTTCAGCCTTTCTTACCTTGGCCATGTCTCTGAGTATTGCACACCTTGTGCTTTTGGGCACTCCAGTGATGTTGCAGCTCTGAAATATGGCCAAACTGGTGGCAAGTGGCATCTTGGCAGCTGCACGCTTGATTTTTCTCAGTTCATGGGCAGTTATTTTGCACCTTGGTTTTTCCACACGCTTCTTGCGACCCTGTTGACTATTTTGAATGAAACGCTTGATTGTTCGATGATCACGCTTCAGAAGCTTTGCAATTTTGAGACTGCTGCATCCCTCTGCAAGATATCTCACTATTTTTGACTTTTCTGAGCCTGTCAACTCCTTCTTTTGACCCATTTTGCCAAAGGAAAGGACGTTGCCTAATAATTATGCACACCTGATATAGGGTGTTGATGTCACTAGACCACACCCCTTCTCATTACAGAGATGCACATCACCTAATATGCTTAATTGGTAGTAGGCTTTCGAGCCTATACAGCTTGGAGTAAGACAACATGCATGAAGAGGATGATGTGGGCAAAATACTCATTTGCCTAATAATTCTGCACTCCCTGTATAGATGTGCAAAAAAATCTGTTCATTCAAACAGAAAAGTATG
This sequence comes from Rhamphochromis sp. 'chilingali', assembly GCF_963969265.1. NCBI lineage: Eukaryota > Metazoa > Chordata > Actinopteri > Cichliformes > Cichlidae > Rhamphochromis > Rhamphochromis sp. 'chilingali'. Next base: position 20,332,897 of record NC_137932.1, on the reverse strand, counting down.
GAAAGATGAACAACTTTGCAACAACTTCAACTTTTGATGAAAACAAAAGAAACATCGCTCTGTTGAGCAGACAACTATGAGGGAGCGTAATCCTAGCTGAGAAAAAAGGGCCAAAATGTCACATTTAGCTTTGCAACATCTGGGCCTGAAAAGTAGAGCAGTAATGCCAGAGTTTGTGGACTAGATAGTATGACTAGAGTAGTAATTTATTAGGCTATGAAAAGCGTTCCATTTTCAAACTCATCACTTGAACTAAAATATTATATTTTAAGTGAAAAAGATAATGCAACATCTACATACATGTTCGGCCTCTTGCTGGAGTATGTGTCATGTGGATTACATCATCAACACACTGAACACAAAGCGTGACCTCAACAGCCAGCTGTGCCCTCCAGCTCTGGGTCACACTGAACTCCTCGATGAAGCTTTCGCGTCTGCCTTTCACACTTATTCAGAGCTCATTGTTGTGCACAATCCAACCCCAGCGTGGAGCAGCAGATTATATCACAGCAGCCCTGTGAAGCAAATGTGCCCTCACAAAATAAAGTCAGCTCTAGAACTACAGGTCACATAAAATTTGACTCAATCTGTGGTGCCTTTTGGCCTGAAGATTTTTACTCCACGGTGTCAACTTTCCCCTTGAATTGCACTGGAAAAACAACGGCTTTGTCCTTCCACCGAGGACCTCAAAATCTGATGCACTGTTAAGGCAAACCTTGTGTGTTTTTTGAGCTTTAAATATCATTCAAATGTAAAAAAAACAAAAAACACAAGTAAATAGGAGGGAAAAAGTCAGGGGCTTTTAAGAAGTGGCAAAAGGTACTGTAAAGGAAATGGTTGCATGTAAAATTGATTGATTAGTCAACTGAGTAGAATGACTCCAAAAAAAGTAATTATTGTATCCCAGTTATCTTGTTTTTATGATTGTTAGGAGCCCAGAATCATAATTGCAATTGCCATCTGATTAATTGATCATCACCACAGGTTTCAGCAAAGAAACTAAACTGTCGTTATACAGTATGCATGCAGACTCACAAGGCTGAATGAAAACAGCAGCAGAGGGGAAGTACAGTTCTCTTGAATAAATCTTTATATATGTTATGTAAATTTGTTTTAAAGTCACAATTTGCTGCATTTTTGATCATTTCGAGGAGGACAAAAGCCCAGCTTGAGCCCACACCTCCACAGCACAGCCTGAAATAATTACTTTTCCCTTCAGGTAAAATTAAGTTCACGGTGCATGTGGAGTGTTAATGAACACCCCGGAGCAGTTAGAAAGTAAGTGATTTATGCAATGACGCAATGCCAGCAGCCAGAAATATAACTAACGAAATATAACCCTAACAACCCAGGTCAAATCTGGAACACAAACCTTCGCTGCATGTTACCTCCTTTGCGTTTAGAAATAAATCAACGACTCAAAAACAATTAACTTATATGTTCAAAAGTAAATGAGAACTGCCAGGGAACAGCATGCTGCACAGTTACTGATTATTAAAACGAGATAATCCCGATGAAATAATTGTGCCTCATTATGTTTTGCAATAATTATCTTCATTCCTTTTCTTTAGTTTTACACCTTCATTTAAGTCCCACCACCACCCCACCGAGGCATGTTTAATTCAGCTCATATTATTATTATATTTTTCATTTAGTTAGTTTTTAGTTCACTTCGCTTACTAAAATTCTGAGAAATCCACTTAAATAAAAAAGAAATTGTTTTGGTTTTTTTTTTTTTTAAGCAAAGTTTGGTGGTTTTCCGGGTGGAGACCGCCCTGTGACTGACTTGGGTCAAGTTGGGAGTTACATACAATCTGTCTCTGATAATACAGCAATTACCTGTGATAGTGTGCTGCTGTGATCGAGCAGCCTTAGGTGCCAATTGCTTCACATGAGAAGCATCGGTTCTATATCATCATCCAAACCAGATTACCTACTTTTTAAAACTTTCATACATATAAACGAGCACCCAGCAGAAACACATCCAGATTTACCAGTAGAGATAAATGAATATCGGAAAAAACACCCTGACTCAGCAGCTTCGCCTCAAAAATAGCAGCCTCGGCCTTCTACAGACTGACAGCAGCCAAAGTGTCACAGACCTGAAGACTGCTTTCATATTATGAAAATTCAGTCTTTAAAAAAAATCCTTTTCTGAATTTTTCTCCTCAGCTCACTGCCTTTTTTCAGCAAAACAATGTTTCCAAGATACAACGTGTCCCATATCCTAATGTTAATGTAATGCAAACTCCAGGGCTGATCCCTAATCCTGCAATTTGATCCTGATCTGAACACCCGCAGCCCTGCTGGTGATCCCATTTAGCCCCAACTAGCATGTCAACGTTGAGTCTACACAGAGTTTTCTGGGTGATCGCAGAGGGGAGGGGAGGAAAAGTGATGGCTAAGCCTTTGGCTAATCATGTTATCGTAGGCAAAAAGCATGTGCGTGTGTGCACGCACACACACACACACACACACACACATCCCAAAGTACATTAACCTCTTGACTTCAGCTGCCAGATACTCGAGCATCAACACATTTTGTCAAGGTTACAGTGAAAGGCATTTCCACCCTTCATTTGTGTGCGTGTGTGTGTGTTGAAAACTGCGATGCTGATACAGAAAGGAGGGATTTAAAGGAAAGCTGTGATAAGATAAGATAAGATAACCTTTATTAGTCCCACACGTGGGAAATTTGTTAACACCAAGCACAGTAAATTTTGTTTGGCCACTTCTTTAATTCAGGCCTGAGAACTTCCAGGTATCAGACAGACTTGAGGAAACGTGTGTGTGTGTGTGTGTGTTTGTGTGTGTTCGCTCACGTTGTGTTCGTTGTTCTAGGCCTTGCGGGCGTGCAAAGCCCAGGTGAGACGGCTTGCTGTTGAGCTGCATGAGTGTGTGTCTTTGTGTGTGTGATTAATTAATGTGGAGGCAGGCTCCAGGTTCTATAACAAAGGCTCAGGAGATGAGTTCTTACAACACGGGGCTGCAAGGGGTGTCCATCGGCGTGATGGATACCCCGATTTCAGCTGCAGCGGTGTTCCCTTATCTGCGCCCCACCCACCTCTGTGCAGAGCGTGATCTACATCATTTCAGACAACACCAAATACAACTCTATCCCCCTCCTCCTCCCACACACACACACCAACCCACCCACCCCAAAAACCTGAGGGAAGGCCACAGCAGAATTACTCCATCCATTTCAATTATCGAGATTGAATATCTGATTTAGACACACACACAGTGCTGCGTGGAAGCCGAAGCTGCAGCCCAGGACTCAATGTCAAACTATATAACCAACTAAATGACTTGTCTGGAAAAGGAAAGACACCAAAAACATAAGCCTTCATGACTTGACATTATTTTTAGCCTTGCTAGCAACACAGCAGGGCTGTAAGAGGGTATAGGGTGGGAGGAAAGAGAAACCAGAGGTTCCTGGCTGCAGTGCATACACACAGCATCACATGCGATCATGGATGTTATGTTGGAACATCTGATGTGTGAGTTTGAGTTCTACTGCCCTGCAGCTAATATATAAAAAAAATATATGATATATATAAAGTATGATTAAAGATTAAAGTCTGTCATGCAAACTAATGCAGTGATTCCTGAAGCCATTCCTGATTTGATTGTGAAACCCCAGAAAATAAAACAGTGCTGGCAAGATAACCTTTTAAAAGGTTTGTTAAAAGCTCTGACTTGAAATGCTGCTGTGCGGCATCACTCTGGCACTGTGGGCAGCCAGCTCTGTGGACCTGTGAGGGTTTCTGTCAGGGTATTATGAGCCCAGTGACCCACCAGGCCTAAACACAAGGGATTTTATTTAGTTTTCAATACAAATACTGTTTCTATTATCGATTTTACACATACGAAACAACCTATAAAGCTACAAAAAGTAATGATGAACCAGACAAATGTTCAAGCCTTATGCTGTTTTACTTGATCTATGTCCACTATATGCTAGTGTAGCAAGGTAAGTTCTTTGCCCTTTATTAACCAGTTCTCGCACTGAATAGACTATAATGTTTTAAGTATGAAAAAGTAAAGTACAAAGTCTCTCTCTCATTGCCAACACAGCTCTATTGCCCCATCTGGACCCCACAATCACTGACACAGTGCTACATTAAGTAACTGCAGACTATCAGCACAGTTCAACGCCGCGTCTTTCAGCTCGCCTCACTTAACTGATGTCCCCTGTAAACATTTGGTTTAAACTCCCAGCTCTTGAAAGTCTGGCCTCTTATTACATTTTAATCCCCGAAATATCTCCGAGGTCTATTCTTACACAAGGCTGCTGCATTCAAGGCTGAAAGTCATTTCAGCACTGATATAATCATCCTTATTGTGGTGTAGCCTTCTGCTTAATACAGCATAGGTGGAATTATTTAGTCCATCCTAAAAAATATTTCTTCGCATCCGACCTTGCATCAGACAGTTTGTATATTGCAGGGTGTGATCTGAAAACAGAAGAAGTTCCTCTCCTTTTTATTTATGGTTAGAGATGAAGAGAAATGATCCCACAATGCTGAACTGCAGGTGTATTTCTTTCTTTTTTCACCTTCTCCTCTGTGAACCCCATCAAATTTTAACCACAGAGCATGTCCTTGTTCATCTATAAAATGTGGGAAAATACTAATAAGCATCATGAGATGTACAGAGCAGCCAAACAGATATTTAGATAGTTTAATGTTTAATTAACTGTATTGCTCGGACTCATTTGTGTCATAAACAAAAGGCACATTGAAGTCAAAGGCAAAGTATATTTGTTGTTTTTTTAAAAGCCAGTGGAAAAGCCAGCTGGAAGACATTTAATGGTACAACAGACCGGGGCTAAACAGGCATCTGTGCTGGACTTAAACCAACAACCAAAATCAGTTTTTCTGGCAGAAAGCTTACTGCAGCCAAAGACTTGCTCAATCTCATATAACATTCACAGAAAAGAAACAGGAAATACTGCTCAGCAAATCAGCTGGAGCAGAAAACCAGCAGAGGCACAAAAAATTGCTTTCAAGCTATAATAATCAAACCCAGGTGAGCAAAATGTGCTGGTATATAGAATTGTAGAGACTATAGTAAAACCTTAAAGATCTATTATAAAAGCTTCTTCCTTATTTGCAAGGGGTCGCCACAGCAGATGAATCAGCATATTTGATTTGGCACAGATCGCAAACCAGGGATCTTTTGCATGTCAGGTGGATGTGTTAACCACTAAAGGAGAGCTATTGTGCTTTTCTGTGGACTGTTTTTCTGTGGTATTACATACCTGAGGTTAATCATCCAAAACAACTACACAAGAGATGCGAAGAAGAGAGTAGAGGCAGGGTAGAGTGGGTGGAGACGAGTGTAGGGGGTCATTTGTGACAGAAGGATAGCAGCGAGACTCAAATAGGAAGTTTACAAGATGTTAGGGAGACCTGCTATTATGTATGGAGAATTGTGCAGAATTCAAGATGCTAAGATTTTTTACTGCAAGTGACCAGGATGGACAGGATTGCAAGTGAGTCCATTAGAGGAACAGTTTAGGTTGAACAGTTTTAGAGATAAGAGTCAGAGAGGCAAAGCTGAGTTTGTTTGGACAAGTGCAGAGATGTGGATATACTGAGGAAAGAAGATGGAGCTGCCAGGCAGGAGGAAAAGAGGACAATCACTTAAGATTCATAGTGAAAGAGGACATGAAGAGGGCAGTGTTACAGAAGAGAATGCTGGGAACAGGGTGAGATTGAGACAGATGATTTGCTGTGGCGAGCCGTAAAGGGAGCAGCTCATTAAAAGCGTATGCCCATTAAATAGGGGAAATTGAGACTACAAGTACCATTGTTCTTTCTGTGATCACTGTGCTACTGAGTGCTAATAACGGCTGTTTATAATGCAACATAAACCTGGCATTTGGGATCAAATGAGTCGAGGAAGAGGCTTACACCAAATGGGTATTTCTACTATCACGTAACTGATACGAGGAGCTGAAGCATCACTCTACAAGAAGCATTTGAGCCATTGAGAGGTCTGGCGAGAAGTAGAGGGCCACGGGAGACAAGAAGGAAAAACAACACAAAGAAAAACAACCATCACAAAACCCTGGCAGCATCTGTGGCAAACCCTGCCATTCATCCAATGGGCTTTCAAAGCACTGCAGGCAGGGCCAAGCAGATAACCCCCAATGCAAAGCCCGTGTGTCTCACAAGAAGACACACAAGCCTTTTACTTCCTCACACTGCCTGTGGCAATGGATCCATCCAACTGTCCAGCAAATAACGAACCTGAAGAGGCTGTCAGAGGACAATGTGAATTAGCTAGCCCCGAGTAGAAAAGGGGAGCAGGCTGAGGATAGAGAAAAAAAAATCTAAATTGTACTGTGAGACATATAGCCCAGTGTTGATTTAGATCTCCTTGTCTAACAGCATCTGCAAAAAGTCAGATCTTCAGGTGTTTTCAGAAACAGCCGAAAGCTTATACCAGCAAGACAGATGGCAGTGTAGCTCTTAGACACACACACACACACGCACATACACGTGACCAGATAACGCACTCAATCACTTAACGTAAAAATTTTCGCTTTTTTTACTCTCGCTCTCCAAGAAGAGATGACCTTTAATGTGGCATAGTCAAAAGATGGGCGGGGAGAAAACAACAACAACAACAAAAACAACAACACACACTCCCCGTTTGAGTTTTCTGTCGGTTGAACACATGAGAGCATTCCCGTCCTGGGCCTCGGTTGAAATGAGAGGCAAGCCACAGGGAAACAATTCGCTTTAGCTTGTTTGGCGGATGTGAAGCACAACCAGTGGCCTGTCAGCGCTGTCAATTAAAGAGAGGAAACCACACAGACGCTCAGAGCAACACAAACATCATTACTGGAGCCACTGCTGTACGCTCTAAAAGAAACCAGAGGAGTCTGTGTGGGACTCGGGTTTTTTTTCCCCTTTTTTGAGTAGATGTGGCCTAAAAAGTTGTTATCCACCCACCATATCTGTGCTCAGTATCACATTAAATGATCTTTACTATACAGAATAATAACATACCGTATATGACTATCAGACTCCAGCTCTCTGCTACCACTGAAGACACTGAGGTCATGTCCCGGTATAAGACTCACCTCAGGATAATTGGCTTATAATGGGGCTGAGATTAAATTAAATTCAATGATGTCTAACAGGCGTCAGGGTACAGCTGAAGGCTGGGGTCGATAAATCCAGATCCAAATGAGCTCTAGATGATCTGGAGAAACTTAATAAGGCGATAATTCAGTTTCCAGGGGACATTTTCCATATTCTAGTCATCACAATTAGGATGGGGGGGAAAAAGCTCTTAATGATGGAAGTTTAAAGGACAGCTACAAGATGTCTGTGTCTGTGTAATACTCAAAAATATCCTGGAATGTATAATCCTATAATTGGAACTGAGAGTTTTTGGAAAGCTAGTTGGGCATTTTCACCACCAATGGGGTTCTTTTTAATAATGGATTGCATTTATATAGCGCTTTTCGGGGCCCTCAAAGCGCTTTACAATTCCACTATTCATTCACTCTCACATTCACACACATTCACACTCCCCACAGCTGCCCTGGGGCAGACTGACAGAAGCTGCCATATCGTGCCATCGGCCCCTCTGGGCATCACCAGTAGGCGGTGGGTGAAGTGTCTTGCCCAAGGACACAACGACCGAGACTGTCCGAGCCGGGGCTCGAACCGGCAACCTTCCGGTTACAGGACGAACTAACTCTTTGAGCCACGATCGCCCTTTTTTCAGCCAGATATAATTAATAAAAGAAACACACACACACACACGAGGTAAACTCATGAAAATAGGTGATGCTAATCAGAAACATCTACTTTTTTTTTCCAAAGCGAAACATCGTGGGAATTATTGTGAAAGTTGATGAATAAAAGAAGTGCGCTTGCTATGCCTTCTAGCGAACTCCCTCTGGACGTGCCTGCCTGTACCTGTTCTTTGTCGGTGACTCTCTACCGCAATAAGCTGGTTATAGACAGCTGAGGTGAGTGCTACGAGCGGAAGAGTTGGAGTGGAAATGACAGGATGAGAGATGGATGCCATCAATGCCTCGGGCTGTATTTAATTTTAGCAAACACGCTGAATCTACAGCATCTCATGGGACAGGAGCTGAAACGGTCTCGGCTATGTTTTAAGATATTTGCTCAAAAGCACCAGTTTTGTTCTTTTTCAAAACCATTTAAAAAAACATCTGGAGAAGACGGATGAAGGCGAAGAGGGTGACTTGAAATTCTTGCCACGGAGCAGCACTACTGTTACCTACATTGAGACAGATGAGACGGCGCACATTTATGAAATTAATCACTCAGCTCTGAACAGTTGTATTGAAATGGCATCCAAAATGCCACTGTGAGACAGCCTCTACGCAGCTAAGCAGATCATATGAGAGCTGCACAATTTGTATTTATTGATCAGTGCTGAAAAGTGGGCAGCTGACATATTGCTTCTGACTGAAATTGCTGCACCATGATGAAAAGCCGCTGCTGCAGTCTAGACGCTGGATGAAAACATTAGAGAGTCAATGTTGTGAAATTCAGTAATCATTCTAATGGAAACCTGCATTTAAATGTGATAATAATAAACTTTTACTGAAAGTCATTTTTAATTTCAAACCAAAACTGAAGCAGTTCATTTGCAACAGTATATGAAATCAATCTGCGATGCTCCTCTACGCTGTCCTCTGTTCAAGAGGCCATTTTCTACAACACATTTCAAGTCACTTCATCAACATCTTGACCTTTTCAAAAATGTCTTAAATAATGGTTTCCCTTTAACACTACCTAAATTAAAAGACGCTTTGTGTGGAGAGAGCAACTGTATTACACAAATGGAAAGACATGGGCAGGGCTATTTAATTATATGCTAATACAAGCTCAGAAGTGGACCTGATCCGCCTCATTATTTCTGGCTCTTTCTTGTTAAAGTGTTTGGGTTAAGAAAGATTTAGTAATGTTGGTTGATAAATAATATCCAAATCACCGTTGGTAGTCTGCCAAAGTAGAGGGCTTAGAATATAAACACAGTAGTCTGCCAATATTTTAGGAGGATATGTGGCAACTGGTAAATTTCCCAGCCTGGGATAGAATTCAGCTTATTCCCAGTTTATCCCGAGCACCTCCATGCATCATGTAACTCTTACAAACATTTTGTATACAGCTGCTGAAAGAACGGAGGAAAATTTGCTGCATATTGCAAATATTATGCGGTGCAAGTATAATAATAATACTTGGTTACGTCAAAAATGATAATCATGGTTACTTAGTTAAATATTGAGATCATGAATGTTCATTGATGTTTTTAATGCACCGCCATGTAAGAAGAAACCTTTCACATATTCAAATCTGTCCAAATGTCTGCATGAAAACAAAACCGGCCTTCCGTATTCACTCAAATTCAGCAATATTCAAGTCCTAGATGAAAAATAAAGTACATTTATAAGCAAACTGTACCAAAAAGGCTGCCGTAATATGCTACATTCATACATTATGCTAATTAATCTTTAGAAATCAATGTGAATAAAACTTGCAGCAAAGTGGCTGACAGCAGTGAGATTCCTCTACATTTCCTCTGTTGTACTTTGCACACAGTGCAGGTATTACCACTTTGGAAAAGTAACTGCATGAAGAGATAACACAGCTGGCTAAATGGAATGCGACTGCACCGGTGATTCCAGTGCATCTTTGTGAGCTGAATGGATGTGCTAATGTGCTGTACAGGCTCGTTCTCATGGACGTCCGAGCCGATGTTGGCCGATTCACGTTAGCAATTGTTGCATTGTTTTTCCTGGCCTTCGCTCATTAATTACACTCCAGTTTGTGCTCCAGTCTTTTTCAGGTGTTTGAATAAGTTAGTTCGAGATCTGTGCAGACAACTCTACAGTGCTCTTTGGCTATGATTTTATCTTGGTTAACACTCTTAAGGCTTTTCACCTTCTGCTATAGATAGATAGGTATAGATATAGACTTAATTAATCCCACACTGAGGAATTAGACTTTTTACAGCAGTGGAAGGGTCAGAAAGACCCAGTGAATGAGATAATATAAAAAAAAACCAATACAAAATCAATAAATAAAAACTCCTAAAAGTCCAAATCAATAAAATACAATACAAAAGTAATTTTTACAATATCTAAATTGTACTATTTACACAAAAATGGACTAAAACCTTGTTACTGACATTCTTTATAGTGCATAAGGTGCAGTGGGAATTATAATATATACACATATTTTAGCAGGTGTTTATCCTATGTCTGATTGCTCTGTCCTACACCATGGCTCTAACAATCTGCTGCTGAAGGAGGTGCTCAGGGCCTCCCCACAGTCTCATGCAGGGATGAGAGGTGTTGTCCATAATGGACATTAGGTTGGCTAAACTTCATTCCCCCCTCCTCCTCTGCGGTCTAGTCTAGGGGACAGGCCAGGACAGAGCTGGCCCTCTTCAGTCTACAAGTTCTTTCCTGCCCCTCTCTGTGCTGCCACCTCCCAGCAGACCACTGCATAAAAGACTGCAGAAGCCATCACAGTGTTATCAAAGGTCCCCAGAAGACCGAGAGGCCTGGTCTTTTGGGTTGGATGAGAGTTGACACGTCTTCACAAAACTCAAAGAAGTCCAGTTGCCCTCTTTTTTCAAGCTCTTCAAATTTTGTACACTAAGATTTTTACGCGGACAAACAAAAGCACTGCAATACATCCCAAAAGTGCCGCAACATCCAGCCAAACACATTCGATACAGTGGAAACAGCTGACAGCACAGCTGGCGTCTGAGACCAAGGAGTTTTGTTGCTTCAGGGAGTGACCACAGAGGAGACGCATCCAACTTTCCCCAAAGTAGAACCACCCCATCTGGAGGCTTCTTCCACTGAACAGCTTGACAGAAATAAAATGTGCGTTATCCAAGACATCGCACTGTTCAAAAACACATATTTAGACCCACATGAGCCCAACTCACAAAAAAGGATCAGAATGTCAATTTATTGTATATTTTTTTTAAACTCCTGAACAATGATCTATATTGTGCTTTGACAGTACCATGCACAACATTATGGATGGCTAATAAAGATTTTGGAGGCAGAACAATATTACAATCATTTAAAGTTGCAGTCCTAACATTTATTATAAATGGGACAATCGGAAAGGTTTAAACCACCGTTGGTTTCAAACCCGCTGTGACAATTTCTGAGCCAGAAAGTCGAACACCACCAAAATAAAACGGGCAGCTGGAAGTTTCATTTTTATCCCTCTGACAGTTGTCACGCTTACGCAACACGCTAAAGTGTATTAACATTAAGTGGTATTAGGCAAAGAATAACCATGAGTAATTTATAATCCTTTAAATCCTGTCTCGAGGAAAACACAGAGTAGGTCTCGTAATACTTCTTGTGCTCTTATTGTTGATTTTGAGAGGACATTGTCATCATTCTAATTGACACCTCTCCTGGCTAGTTTGACTCAGCAATCCAAGTAAGAGTATATATATCATGGAAGCAGCCTTAGGTGTGTGGCTTCATTGCATAATATTTCAGGTCAGGCTAATATCATCATCCTACATCATGTTCTATAGGAGCTGGAAAAGGCAGTGACAAGGCCCTGGGGCCAAGCTGTCTTATTTACTGATGGAAGTGGGTATACTGGAGCAACCAACTAAAACCTATTTACTTTTCTATCACACAGACACAGGGACGGATAGAGAAAGAGAGAAACACGTAGAAAGACCAACTCTAAGAGGTGATCTGACAATTAATATTCACACAGCAGCTTCCTCCCTAGTCCTACGTTTACGTTTGATAAATTTCAGTAATGAAACTGTAGATGAAATTTACACAAAGCTGATTGAATTTCCTCATTAAACATAAGAAGGCAATCATTAAAAATTAGCTCCGAATCTTCCTGACTGTGTACTGAAAAAGACTTTGAGGGGGGTTTGTGAGGCAAAAACTCAAAGTGGCATAATCTAAAATGAAAAACACTGTCTTACAGGGCCAAGTCTACATTTGATATGCTACGATTTATATTTCCGGCCAAATATTTAAATAAGAGCCAATCTCTGGTTGTCTTTTTTTGCTAATAGAACAGAATAGAACAGAAAAATTTCAGAAGTTCTGCTTAGAAGGAGCAAGAAAACCTCACTTTCTTTATTTTTTATACTCTGCATAAAACTGTGTGCAGAAAAAAACAAAATAACCACAGCTCCTGTAAATGTAATGCAACAGAACAAAACAGTTGTGGACAAGTGGTGCAGTAATATTCACAACTGTACCAGGTTTTTATTTCATTCAGAAATAGCACTCGTTGGCCAAAATATCATTCCTGAGGAAGTACAACTTATTTTATTTAAAACAAATAGGAAATTACAATTACAATTTAAAACCCCTCTCACTGTCTCACATTTTTAACAGTGGAATAATTTCTCAATATATTATGAAACCAGCTGTAGTTGAGAAACCAAATCTGCAGTTTACCCCACAAGACCTTCCAGAGGCAACCCAGCAGCCATTAAACTACCTCAGGCACTTCTTCTAGGTTAAGTTAAATTTATTTCAATTGTCGTCAGGGTTTGAAAACTGCATGTCTAGAATCAGTCGAATCGGATGAAAACTTCTTCAAAAGTTTGCAGAGTGTCCCCCAAAATAAGGTTTTAAAAAGTTTTGTTTTTTTAATCCACCTTCACATGAAGTTAGACTTCTCCCTCCATCTGCGCTGCAGAATCCTCCCATAGATTCCAGGTCAGGAATCTTTGAGCGCCATGTCTTCTCCTTATGTAATCTATCTGGTTAGTCTCAGCTCAGCAGAGTATATTAGCATCTTTTGCTCCTAGCTTTGATTTTTAAAGCCAATATTAAGGGAAAATAACCTCAAAATATAAAAACAGAGGAAAAGGAGTACTAAATGCATGCAATAGCTTTGCCGTGTCCTACTTATGCACCGGATCCACATAACATAGTCCGCTTTATATACCAACAACTGGAAATATTGCCCCAAAACAGATAGATCTGACGGGAGGGGATACAGGTTGATTGTTAAAGCTTTACACCACCCTAGGAACGAAGAGGGCAAACTGACAAACACCCACTAGATGTTAAATCTACGCGTCACTGTTGTGTTTACAGCTTTTACAGCTGCTTCTGAGTGAAAAAATAATTAATTTATATCAGTTTAAACAACACTTCAATTATTCAGTTTCCTTCCACTCAGCTGACACACCCATTTAACATTCATTCTTTTCTTAATTACAGGGAGTTTACTTGAAATTATCGAGGGAATTAAAAATGAAAAGCCTTCACTGCACCGTGACATTAGAGGGCAACTTTTAAAGAAAAAAAATGCAAGAGTGCAGGAAAACTTCAAACCAGATCAAGCTAGAGAGTATCGTGGCATAAACCTTATCAGCAGAAGAGGCTCAGCTACCTCTGTCACATGGGGCTGTCATCTTATCAAAAGCTCACAATACAAACCCACACTAAACCGTCATACACCACCTACATATGCACAGCTAAAGGACTCCAAACAAACACCCTGGGGTTATTAGGACAAAAGAGAGAAAGATCTTAAATTAAAAACACAGTCTCTGCTCCCGTTTATTCAATCGGTCGCAATTAATTAAAGTTATCGTGGCGCATACAGACAGAGCTCACACAAACACCTGCAGAAATGATGTATGCTTCACTTCCATTTAACATTAATAAAGCTGTCACAGTTCAGATTTTCATTGTATGACTAGCATGGCTAAAAGAATATACAGTATAGATAATGACCATTTTTATTGAAAGATTGCAATGAAGAATTGTTTTTAAAGTGCTATCAATCAAGAGAAGAGAGCTGTGATGAACTTAGTAGTGAGGATGTAACTATAACTGTGTTGCCACTGGATTGTTTGCAATATTATCATATACCTATTTTTAAATGTGTTATCATCAGTAGCAGTATACTGTCAGTATACTGTCTTTCTGAGTCCAGTTAAACGCAGCCAAGATCTGTGCAGCTCTTAGGTCTGATCAGGGTACACTAATGTACACTAAGAAACTAAAGATTAGAGGGAATTTGCAATTTTAGGAATTCTCTGCCGTCCAGTCTACGACGGACTCGAGCAGAAAGCAGCTGAAGACTCATCTTTTTAAACTGGCGCTGGGACATTCAGTTTCATTGGGGGGGTTTTGGGGTTTTTTCTGGGGTTGCATTTGATGTAAAGGACCTTGTGATCTGAATCTTAAAGGGGGCAATATAAATACATTTACTATCACTGTACTACTTTGTGTTCATTTGGATTAGATTTTGATAGTCAAAGGTCAGGATTACATGTGAGAATTTTGACAATATTTCTGGCAGTAACTCAAAAATGTATATGGTACTTATGGTAAAAATTTTGCACAAAAACTAATAGGATAAAATTGGCTCTGGGTCTTTTTTCTAAATACAAATGAAAAAAATAAGAGGCATTACAGAGTTCTGGTCTGAGGTGATTGTCTCTTTGTGCTTTATCTCTAATACTGTAGGTCTGACATATTTATTGTGAACCGGCACTATATAAATAAAACTGAACTGAGCAGACTCATAAGAGAAAGGTCAGAGACTGCCATAAAGCATTATTTTGGCCTTTATTTACCACTATCACTAAGGAACAGAAAGGATCATATTTCACATTCAGTCTGCTATTGAATTGGTGACACTAATCTCTGGTGCCCACCTATTTAATTGCTTCAAAGTCTTCACTGCATGTATTCTAAGTGTGGAGAGACATGGATGTAAACTGAAACTTGACAGATCTGAGAGGAGACATTCAACCAAGAGGTGGTAATTCTAGCCTCAAAACTGAAAGGCTGACAGACAATTAAGACTTTCAGAGAAGAGTTACAAAAGTGTGAAACCGAGGAGAGGGAAAAACAAAACAAAAAAAAAAGAAGACAGAGAGAATAAAACACCCCACATCACTGTACTCATTACGAGCACAGACACTGACAACTGGGAAGAAGCACAAACAGAATATAAATATATGATAAAGTTGACATTTAGAGGCATGTGTAGATGGATGACTCTAACTGACGGCCAATTTGGCTGCTAATCTAAAGGCCAAGGCTGCTGGTGGCAGGGACAAGAGATCAATCGCGCGTGCGTGCGTGTGTGTTTGGGTGTGCGCGTGTTTGGGCGTGCACACATACGTGGTCTTTCACTCACCAAATAGATTGCTGGAGTGGCCGTGCTTGGAGACAGGCCTGAGCTCGTTGGAACCCCAGGCGTACTGCTTGTAGCTGTCCCACGCATGCTTCATCATCTGACAGGGGAGAGGAAGAGGAGGGGTAGGAGGGGGGGAGAGGGAGGAGGAGAAGATGAGAAATGAAGAGAGTTAAACGGGACAATAAACTGTGAGCCGTAACAACAGAATCAAATCGTTTTAACCGAGCGATGAGGCTCGTTTTTCACTCGGTGAATCAGCCTGTACGTTTAACTATGCGTTTCTAAACTACCCTAAAAAATATCCAGCACATGCATGAATAAATACAGAGCTGCAACTGACATCAACTACCCCAAATTCAATCAATGGTTGTCGGAAAGATATTCCCACTGCTCAAGCTGACATAGCACAATGTCTTGATTTAATCAGCCAACTTTCCAAGACCCAAAGTTCTTCAGATTAACGTCACTGAAGGTTGAGAAAAATAATGGATACTCAAAAAAAAAAAAAAAATCATAGTCAGAGTTGTTTTGGGCAATGCTGTAATGTGGACTGCCTGCTAGTATTATTCATTGTGTATTTATTCAACTTAAAGTAAGGTGTCTTTTATTTATAGAGGATTTCCTTAAACTTTAAAAGTTAAGGGTTATGGTAGTGGGGACACGTGTAAGGATTTACTCCCTGATCAGGCGGTTTGGAGGTTTTTGGAGCCTCTGGTCAACTGTAGCTACACAGAGCTAAAGCCAGCAGTAAATTATTGCATAATGCAAACAGCACGAGGGGCCCTGAGCTATCTGGGGATAAAGGCAGCTGCAGGCAAACCTTAATGATCCTTCCACAGGTTCATCTAGGAAACCCTGAGAGGTTTACTTCCTCTCAGTCACATCTTGTTGACCAAAAGCTCTCTTGTAAAACGATTTTTATATTTAGGGCAAGTCCTTCTATTTGGTACGGTCTCAAAGGTCTAGAGCTTCATGAATGAATATAATGAATCACATTATCTGTTGTGGCGTTCCCTCAATCAAAATTTTAAAAGATATTCAGAGATTTGTTTTTGTCGGTCTTATCTGGACACATGACTGACAAATACATGACAAATACAGCAGGGAAAAAACTTCATAGGAGGGTGACAATGTGTCTCGTTAGCACATGTTGTCATTCTTGCCCTTCAAACATACAATAAAAGTTTCTGTTCAGGAAGTCTGAGACTGCAGCGCAAGATTTCAAGAAACACCATTATAATAAAAGAACAACTTTCCTTCTGGGAAAATAATCAGGACCAGTGAGTAACATAGCATAACCATCGTGCCTGTTTAATCTCCCCGTCACTGTTAAGGGAAATAAATTCTGCATCTGTGAGATTATCCACAGATGGAAAAGGTTTTGCTTCAGAAGTCTCTGGATATCTGAACCATGTATTGACTACAACCAGGGATATTTAAATCAGGGCTCTCGTCAGTGCTGTATCATCCACAGGTTTTATCATGCAGCTCCTTTCAGAAGTCTTTCCGAAACTGACTCATTACTTATTGCAGCAGGTTGGTACAGACTGCTTTAAAAAAAAAAGAAAACAGGGTGTACTGAATAGACCCCGGGCTTTTGACAACTTTGGCCATCGTACACCAAGACTGCTCCCTGTAGCTTTTTTAATGCTTACTCAACATTTACTTGGGAGTTGACAAGGTATCCAACTTTCTAACAGATTTTTAGCATTTTCATCCCTTGTTCTCTGTCCAGCCTTTTGATATAATGTGTTTGGATTACAAAAGTCAACTCATGCAAGCTATCGATAAACACGTGAACACAAAAGAGATCAGACAGAGCAACAGCTGAAATAAGAAGAGAGAACAAAGACTGATAGGCAAGACTGTAAAACAAACTTGACTTCTATTTTTTTTTTTTTTTTTTTACTTCGTGTTATGTGTACTCAGTGAGGGAGGGAGGAACATTTCATTCAAATAAAATGAAGTAGAATTGTCTTTAACTTGATCTATGACAAACCTGTTTTTTTTTTTATGTTAATATATTGAATTTTCAGCAGTGAGCAGCTATTTTCATATTGCAGGCAGAAAACATTAAGCTAACTTGTCAGTGTTTGGGTATTCTGTCAAAGCTTGTGTTGAACACTTGAGGCTTTAACTTTGAGCACACGAACATCCAAACATCTCTAAGTATGTTTGGTCAAGTTCTTTTACAAAACCTCGAGCCAAAGCTTCACGGGCTCCAGCTGTCAAGCTGTGTCTCTCATCAAAATGGGCTAATGATTTAATGATTTTCTCTGCAACCAACAGACTGAAATTATTCCCACTCTCCAACCAGTCAATGAAGATTTTCTTTGGTTAATTACAAGTAGGGCTGCCACAAACAATTATTTTGATAGTCGACTGGTCACCGATTATTTTTGCAATTAGTCGACTAATCAGATCATGCATCCATTGGACGCACAGCGTACAGCTTATTGCACCAGCATGCATCTGCTCTTATGTAACTATCATTAGCTTACAGCTTGAAGTGTTTAAGGTATGTGCTAACTAAAAATAAAGACAAGATGATAGTTCATTAAATTTTAATGAAATTTGCAGATTGTTTCGGTGAAGTTTAACAAACTCCTTGCTATCTAAAATATAACAGGACACCGGAGTAAATTCTCGAGCATCTCACACTTCTGATAATCAGCTGTCTGCTTGACATTTGTTCAGCTGTGTAAAAACTATAACTTTAATCTCAGCCAAACAGATTTACTCAGGAACAAATAAAATACAAACAAAAAGCCAAACAATAACATTTTTAAGTTATCTAAGTGACTTGTATATGTTTAACCTGAGTAGCGAAAGACCACGGTGGGTTTGAAAACGATTTGCCGGGAGTCCGGTGTTCTCTCGGGCTCTAGTAAGCCTTGCCCCCGGCTAGCTATCGAACTAGTGGGTAACAAACGTCGGAGCGATTTTGAAAATATGTGGTGTTTTGATAAACTGAGCTGATATTTGAGGTTTACACCTAAAAATATGTTAAAACTTTATTTTGTGACCCAGAAAGAATAATAAGAGTAATATTAAAACTAACTAGATGCCGCCATTGTTGGAAACTGAGCTGGGCTGCGCTATGAATTCTGGGACAGAGCTACTTCTTTGTGGTTTAATGGCAGCTGGCATCCTTGTACATGCAGTGCTGCCATCTTCTGTTTCAGTCCGTTATTACACTCTTAAATTCTACTACTTATTCCTGCGTCTTTTGTGATCTTACAAAGCTTCAAACGACGCGTCGACTATTAAATCAGTCGATTTTGATAGTCGACGTAATCGTGACTACTCGACTAATTGTGGCAGCCCTAATTACAAGTGTAATGGACTGAGTTGATATCAGATTTAATTATCTCTTATTGAAGATGCTCACTGATCATGTTTCCCAAAAATAAAAAGGAGCACTGTGAAATTTTAAGCTCTGAATCGAGCTTAAAAGTCTGTTTAGACAGACCTGAATTTAAAGTCAAAATTTATTCAGAAAAACAAGAAAAGGTCCTAAAAAAGTCATGAAAAAAGCAGGGTATCTGGGGTACAGAGTATAAACAAACAAAAGATTTTTTCAGTACCTTTTTAAGACCAAAAATACAGAAAAACAGAAAACTCCATGGTAGAACAATCCTAATTCTAGCCATGCTAAGTGTTTTAATCCCAGTGTCTTCCCTGTCTGCTTTAGTCCAGAAACAACATCATAAAACTGTCTAAATGCTGTTGTTTGGTTTATAGGAATGGCATCTGTTTATCATGAGCACAAAGAATTTACACCTGACCTGATCTGAGAAATGGAGCCGACCGCTTTGAGTGACAATTTCTTTATTTTCTTTTAAAACGTGTTAAACAAGAAGTGATTTCTCAGTATGTGAATTGACTTTTTTGTTCTTTTCTGCTTTTAATTATTTCTGGTATGTCTTACTATTTGAATTTTCTGTCTGTGAAGCTCTCTGTATCTTTGTTAAGAAAAGTAATCTATAAATAATGTTTCTAGGTAATACTGTACGTGTTCAAGTTATTTTTAGTCTTTGTAGTGTTGTTGTTATAGTTATTGGTTGCAGTTGTTCTAGAAATAGAATATTGCTGTTGATTTTCCAGATATTGCTGTACTTGTTCTAGGTATTGTTGTAGCTACTTTATTTATTTCATTTTTTAAATAAAAAAGAGGGACAATAACTATTAATGAACATTTTAAGAAATGTAAATATGCCAGATTATAGCCTTAGGCAACTTCAGTTGTTGTAGTTGTTATTGATGTAGTTGTGTCATTTAAAATTCTAATTGCTGTAGTTCTAGTTGCAATTATAACAGTAACAAACAAAATGTAACCTTAACTAAAAGCATCTATTTGTTTCCTCCCAAGTTAAGGAAAAAAGTGCAGTTACTTCAGACTTTGCTCGAGTATGGGAAGAGTTGTATCATATGTAAAACTTTACATTTAGCTTCATACTCTTTCATGTATTTTAAAACTTGTCCATTACTTTACTTAAATTGTATTATTCTTTTTGATGCACCTTGAATTTCAAGAGCTTTTGAAGATCTGCAGGAATGCTGTCGACATTCAGGGTGATTATATTTTTTTCTTTCCATTTGTAAATTTTTAATAATATTTTGTTTATTTGAACACATCAAGACAAACATATCAATCATGTGGAAAAGCAGCTTTTTACTTAATGTTATTCTCTCTTCCAGTTATGACTGTGGCTGATTGATTGCCTCATCTGTGCTAAATCCACACATCGCTCAATTCCCTGTGTGAAGGGACATCTTCCTCCGCTCAGTCCCATTATCTGCTGCTGAAACCACCTGATTCCCCAGTGGGAGTCATTGAGGTTCCATCTCATTTTAATCTGGCGCTGGCCGGGGCTTGATTGCAATGTGAACGCTGCTTTCCAATTTAACACCCTAACACTTATTTCAGTCTCGGATGTGGCTCCTCCTCCAGCTCTGCCTGCGTCCGTTCAACTAATCCAGGTTATGTAGCGCTGTCCCGGATCTTTTTAGAACCTAGCTGCAGATTAGACACACTAAAGCCCCGTTATCCTCCACCTTGAAACAGTAAGTCTGCCCACACACAAACACACACTCTAAATGACTGTTTTCTCATCACAGAGAGGTTGCTATTGCATCGTAACCAACAGCAAACATCATGCCCCCCTTCCACATGCACCACACTGCCATCTTTATACACCTAAATATAAGTGCAGTACAAACTTTGCATTCAGTCAAGCTGAAGTGAATTTCTGTACAACACACCCTTCTTTCACTGCTCACATTCAAGCGTACATGCATGTATGAGTGCACTCATTTGCATGCATGCTTGTGGTGAACAGATCTGAGTGAGAAAGCTACTTCTGTAGCTGCTGCTGACTCACTGACAGCTAGCTCACTCAAGGACACACACTCACTCAGAGTATCAACAATTAACTGTGATCACTTTTAACGGCAGCAGGCAGCAAACCAACAGGTCAACGAGGCACTCGGTCAGTGTGACTGGCTGCCAGGGAAAGTTAGCAAAGTCAGCTGGTAAAGCAGTCAAACAACGAGACAGCCAATTAGGAAGTCGGTCAGGCAGGACTTTAAGCAAGAATCCAGGAAAAGCGGTTTCCCCACTGCTACAACACAACCACGCACATGAAAGAAGCCTAATATATATGTGAGATTATCCACAGATGGAAAAAAAAAAAAAAAAAAAAAAAATATATATATATATATATATATATATATATATATATATATATATATATATATATATATATATATATATATATATATATATATATATATATATATATATATATATATATATATATATATATAGTGAAACAAGAAGTTTCACTA
The DNA here is from genome assembly GCF_963969265.1 of Rhamphochromis sp. 'chilingali'. Taxonomy (NCBI): domain Eukaryota; kingdom Metazoa; phylum Chordata; class Actinopteri; order Cichliformes; family Cichlidae; genus Rhamphochromis; species Rhamphochromis sp. 'chilingali'. The sequence continues at coordinate 20,311,868 of NC_137932.1, read as the reverse complement.
TATTACATCTTATATTTAAAAAACAAACAAACAATTAAAACAAGATCTGGAAACATTTCTGAAAAAACCTGCCTTCAGTTTGCTGGTTTCAGGCCAACAGGTTTCAGAATGAAACTGGCTGGCAACAAGGCTCCAAGAGATTTATGTTAAGAACCAATCAGCTTTCTCAGTTATTAATCAATGTTTTGCTCCAAGGTGACACACTTTTTGACTAAAATATATTTTGTTCAGTAAAAGACTAAAACAACTAGCAGCAATTCAAATTCAAACAACTCCTAGCTATCTTTTATATATATATATATATATATATATATATATATATATATATATATATATATATATATATATATATATATATATATATATAATTTTTTTTTTTTTTTTTTTTAAATATCTCTTAACAGTGGAATTTCCTAAAGTTATTTATTCCTCCTTTTTAAAAAACAAAAAACAAAAGCTAAGAAATATATATATTTTTTAATAAAAATAAAAGACTAAGAGTTTATTACAAGGTTAGAGACCCTTACTGTTACTGTTTGTCAGGCAAAAGCCTGGAAATATAGGAAGTAACATGCTAGGACTACAACTGTAGGAGAAAGGTATGAATGTTTCTGCTGAAGGAAGCGGTGTATCTGTGGTGATTTAAAAGCATGATGATACCGACGGCAACAAGAGCTGTGCACGGCAGAAGAGGAATAAAACTCTGCTTTCATTCTTTTATTCGCATTGTTCAGATGACTGACAACGTTTCAGTTTGGGTCTTAGGCAGGTTACATCATGCAGGCAGAAGAGGCTTGTGCATGAATAGCCTCTGATTTAAAGCTTTTTCCACAGAACAACTGGTTATTAGAGAGCCCTGCATGGGAAAATATGCCATAGCATTGCTGGAATAGAGGCGGCCTAATTAGTGTTACACTCATCTCCTGTCTCATGTGCTCCATGTGCATCTCTCACTCAAGTATGCCACATTCACATAGTCTCTTATTCATCCATGGACTTTAAGCTGGTTCAAGAATAGTCAAATGTGTTGTTTTTTTAAGTAGACACACAAACACATGACAAATGGCACTTCATTCTGATATCCTCCCCCACGCACATCTAAAGGACGTGAGGTGATAGCCGTGCTCCATTTAACCCCCCTAAATTAAAGCTACTGAAGCTGCTAATTACTGCCCCTATATGCATGTCACATTAAAAGATCCACTCAAACACACGTTTTACTCCACATGATCAGTATTGGCTCACTTAAAACCCTGGGATCAGTTCTAACTAACATTATTACCAAAGGCTCCTTTTGCTATTGTTTCAGTTTTAGTCACTAGATAGCATGTACATAGCATAGCCCTGAAATTCTAATGGATTCCCTCTGAATTCATTGTGTAAAAGTAAAAGCAGTGTTTGAATGAAATTACCTAACAAATACCTTGGCTGTTTGTTTAGTAGAGACAGACCAGTTTATTACTTTGCATGTCTATTTGAAGCACCCGTGCAGCGAGAAAACCAAGCATGCTAATGTTAGCTGCTAACTTGGCACCTAATTCTCTAATCCAAATACTGTAACTTTTAGCTTCATAAAACTAGGATGGCAGTAGACAAAATGCTAACTTTGATACTTCAAAATGCAAAAATCTTCATGGTGACTACAGCCATCTTATATATGCACTTTCCAGTCACTCGGATACTGCCAACTCGTAACAGAAACCTTCCTTGATCTTGTTATTGAGATCAAAGTATGTTAATTGATAGAGCCATCTTGGTCCTCTGCATGTCCAGGAAATCTACGCAAAGCGTTTGGTCTCAGGTAGGGCACTCTTTATGAAGTAAATGCTTGTCTACTTTGCATATAGCTTGAGTCCAATGCTGCTTCTGTTGAAGCAGCTGAGATCAGCACTGGTTCTGCCTAATTTCCTATAAATAACTATCAAAACTACATTAAAAGTCAAATTAGGATTATTATCTGCTTGCATGCAAAAGTGTATGGAGTATGGAGCCCTCACCACAATAATGGAAACTTGTTGACTTCTGGTACTTGACCAGTTTTGTCTGTACTGTAAACATGTTATTACAGAAAATACGTGCTATTTGTGTTTACAATGCGCTTTAAGCTAAGATGTGTGTAAAAGTTTTATTAAGACTGTGTGCTCTCACCAGTTTTGTTTTGTTAACAGTGTTGACAAAAGGAAGAGCCCTTTAACCAAAGATTTGCTGTAATAACATAAGGGGTGAATTGAAGTGGGACTGTTACTCAACCCTTGAAAACATAAGAATCTGCCAGTAAGTGAGAGATTTGGAACCATGATATCACCACAGTAAACGGTCACAATTATAAATTTGAGCCAATAACATGCAACCAGTGTTCTAAATCACCGGTTGGCTCATATCGTAGCTCTCACTACTAAAACATTCCTGTGTGTTGACTCTTATTGGATTAAATGTCCAGGATCCCTATGTGTTGACTTTAATTGGATTAACTGCCTGGGATTTTCGAGGTTGACCGGTGGATATGGTGGCTGAAGCTATTTCAGACACACAACAGCTCCATGCTAATTGGCTCTGTGTTTAAGGTGCAATGGTTTTCTAGGGCACTATCATCAAGTGCAGTCTAGCTGGAAGATCTGAAGTATACACACACCTGTTCTTGTTGAGAGCATGCAGATACACAAACACAAAACATCAGACACATGCACACGCGGACACACAGAGACCAAAAATTAGCTTATTTTCTACAAAAAGAAAAAAAGGTTGTGTGAAAAGTGTTGACAATCACCACTGTCCCCCCTGCTCCACCTCCCCTCTCCGTTTATTGATTTGCTTCAATATCCGAGCTGTGTTCACTGATATAATACAAGCACAAACCCGCAGATCCGCACACAGAGCCAGAACCTTGCCTGCGTAAAACAGTTTCCTGTCAGCAGGACAACTAATGGAGGAAAATTAGTGTTACAGCATGCCAACACGCATCAGAATGTAGTACAAACACAAAACACTCACAGCAACCATTCACCGAGTGACAAAAACGGAGCGCAATTCGGTCACGGTATGTTCTTCTCGAAGCTCAATTCAAACTTCGAACTTAATTTTAATGACCGACTCTGAAATTCTGATGAAATTTCAGAAGATTTTATTTCTAAAAACTAACTCGTGAGTATTTAAGTTCGCAGGGGATTAACAGGTTGAGTGTCCATTTTCCTTTCCGATAAATTCTGTCTTTGGTCATTTGGCTTTAAAAGAGGTGGGGATCTGATTTGTACACTCTGACGTCACTTCTCTCCTTCAGACAAGGAGAGAAATATAACTGGGATAAATGACAGAGAGTGCAATGCAAACAAACAGAGATGCGTAAGCATAAGTAACAAGAGGTGACCTCTGGGTTTTAAGGAGTATGAATACAAAATAACTCCAGAGCGTTTAGCCTTCTAAGTCATAAAGGCCTATTCATCAACTTCTAAGGATTACACACAAAAACACTCTGAAAGTTTTCTACTACCTAGAAAAAGAGAAAAGGCAACTATCAAGCATCTTACATTCATTAATATGTTTGATTTGATAACCCCAAATCCAAATCTAAGGTTCACAAAGTAAATTGAAACACAAACAGAGAGTCACAAACTCTTGGTAATAATAACAAAGGAGCGCAGCGTGTTGGCAGGAAAACACTAAATAACATAATCAAAGAATAAGACACAGAAGTGCACAAAAAAACAGAGACACGAGAACCAGAGGAAGATGTGACAAAGGTGCGTCAATAATTAGGGAAAGAGATAATATAACATAATAATGGCTGGAAAGGGAACAAAGGTGGAAAGCGAAAGCACAAAGCCACACGAGCACGTAACCTTCAAAATAAAGAAAAGAGCAAACCACGAAGGTAAACGGGACAGGAAGAACCCAGAAAAGGAAAATACTGAGGAACATGAAGGCAAAACCAGAAAGTAAGGTTACACCATAATGCAAAAGGTCATAAGAAAGACTGTGACAATGAGAGAAAACTAAAAAAAATTTAAGAAGTGGGGATACTGTTTGGGTAAACGGACAAGAACAACCTCATCAGCCTTGCAAGGAAGGAGGTGCCAGGTGTCCAGATCTGGCTGCATACGTAGATTTCTGGAGATTTTTTTTTCTGTTTATTTGTTTTAAACATTTGACAAAAGACTAAAAGTTGCATTAATATTGATCTATACCCATGCTCCTAAATATTACAGTTCACAATGATAATTTAAAAAATCCTCTAAGCACTCCAAAGCCTCCACCTTTGGAAAGTCTGAAGAAGTGCACAAATTTTGGACTTTTAACTCTGTTTTCATTAGTTTTACAGCTTGTTTCTAATATACATCTTTCCCATGCCCATAGTTTTTTGTTACAGTGGTTCCACAGTTTTAAAAACAAAAAAAGCAAAAATGTTGTTTTATAATTACAGGATAGTGTGCGTACCAGAACTTCCTGTTATTTTACACTTTTTTTCCTCACAATTGAAGCCCATAGAGTCAATGCTGACAGACGTCTTTCATTCACTAGCAGCAGCATTTCTTTAACTCAACTTCTTTTTCTTATACCTCGGGATTAAATGTGTAACTTTTGTACAACGCCAGAAAGTGGAGTTTCACTGGCCCGGCTCACTCAACATCAAACTAAGATGTCTGTGGCCCACATGTTAACGAGTTTAACCCACCTGATACAAAATCAGTGTCCACACAGGAAGCAATGTGGCAACCAGAGCAGTGTTTAGCAGTGTCAGGTAAAGTAACCTTCGGGTGGGTTAAACAAATCTCAACCTTGAGGAAAGCAAATGAAGTGACTACCAATGGGACCTAGCTTCAACTACAGCTCGCTACGCATGGTAAGCAAATCACTTTAAATATGGTCAGACTTCCAACTCTGGAGAATTCAACATATATTTCTTCACACTAACACTGTGAGATTTTATGCTTTACTTCACTGACTCCAGAAGATTTGAATTATTTCTTTTTAAAATCAGTATGTTTAGAAATTGTGCTTAAAAAGATAACATTTTTCCAAATTTCTTCCACTAAGAAGAATTTCACCTTCAGAACAATAAGGACAGCACATCAAAGTGGGCATGAAGTTCTCAAAAATACATCTATAATGGAAAAATTGGATTTCCCACAGCAACTCAAAAGAGAAGCTTTTTCCAAGTCTGACAGCTGCTTACTGAGCAGCATGCCAAAGAGCATTTCAATGACATAAAGCACAAGCAAGTGTTGCTACAGGTGAGCGATGGGGTGCAGAAGTCCATGGAGGCCTTATTTAAAAGTCCCCGGTGTGTGTATTTTACTCCTATTTGTACACACACTTTGTGGGAAATCATTAACTGCTGTGCAAAGATATGGGGTTAATGACCCTCTTTGCTCTAGGGTCTCTTTAGTATTCTGTAACTGAGGGAATGTGTGTAAAACAGGTTTTGTGAAAGAGATGGGGGTGTGGGTGTGCGTCTGTGTGTGCGCGCTCCCACCAGGGCTGCTGTGGTGAAAGCGAAGCTGAAACCGAATCCTCCGACGGCATCTCTCTGCGGAGATGCTTGTGCCAACGCCCTGTAACAGGTGGCTTGTGCAAATGAGAGCGACTGTGAATGTGAGATCAGAGAAAGCTAGGTGACCTGATGGTTGTCGGGTAGATAAGGACATGAGAAAACCCAACCGTATGTGGACACCACAAACATGAACACAAACAAATTCTCCCCTCGAATATATCCAGCACTGTGAGATAGAGGTAAGCCTTTCTTTACACAGAAATTATTAAAGACCGTAACTGATATAACTGGCATAGATTCAGTCCAGTTTTATTTATATGGCCAAATTACACCCAGGGTGCTTTATATTGTAAGCTGAAGACCCTCAAATACGACAGCATGAGAAATACACAGAGAAAACATAATAACTGCCTTCAGTGCATAGTGCATGCAGCAGGGTAGCACCACAGCTGACAAAATTGGTATTCCTGAACTCTATTGGTACCTGCTCCAAATATCTGAAGTTGTTGGGCTCTCACAAAAAGTCATTTATGCTTCAAGAATTAATTTTGGTGTGACTTTAGCTTCAGGTAATGTTAAACTATAAGATATTTGTGAGTCAAATCATTTTCAAATCACACGAATTCACTAGAATAAATCCTCTATACTTTGGGTGTGTGTGTGTGTGAAACTGCTACTATAAGCATTTTCAGATCAACATTTCCTGCCCAATTATGTTATTTACAAGCCAACAAATTGCAGGAAACATGAACAGGAGCCAGACACTGGTAGCAGTCGATCATAGCTGCAGAATACACAAACAGCCGGGGACGTGAGCTTACCCAGAAATCAGATACAATTTGCTTTTCTTTTTATTTCTGTGACAGCGGTTATGTTAAATATGTAACTTCCTGTTTACCTCTGGTAAAAACAGATAAGCAAGGCTTTTTCTGCTTGGTCCTCCTCGGTGTGCAGGGTGGTGCTTATAAGAACAAACCTTAGGCTTTCATTAAATGTCTTAAAATAAAAAAAATATCTTCGCAGGTGAAGCCTTTGTGGAACATTTCTGACTGAAAAAGGCATGTAGAGTTGTAAGAGATGAGAAAGCAAAAGAAAAAACGGCAGTAATTCATCATAAATTTTAAACAGTATATTAAACAATAAGGCAAAAGCAGAGAAGCACGTCAACGTTTGGTTAAATACTAGCATTTGCTTTTTCGCTTTTTTCACATCGGGCTGTGAGTGTTTACTGGGAATCTGTCTGTTATCCATCCCCTGATTTATTTTGGGGATATAGAAAATTGCTTCTCATTTCCATCTCTGAGCCCAGACAGCCACTGCAGCTACTTGGCATTAAGCAGATGCATACTATGTCACAAATCAGAGTGGACCTTTAGAAATTACATTTTAAAAGTCTTTAACATTTTATAGATTCAGCTGATCTCATGTTCTGGATCATCTGCTATCTAGCCATCATCTGCTAGTAGTGCCTTCAACTTGAACCCCCACAATGGGCACTGCATCTCCAACACTGAGTCGGGACAACCTCAACCAACCCCATTTACCATTGTGTTTGCACCAATTTGAAATAAAGTTGATGGAAGTAAGAAAAAGACTTCCAGGGAGCAATCTCACAACTCTGCTCTGCTTGAAGCTGACTGGACATGCACAAGGAGATGACCTTATCTTACATGGGAGATCCGACAAAAAGCTTTCAAGTTTTATGAAACATTTTTGTGTTTTAAAATCAGATGTTGTATATTAGAGAGGATGTCGGAAGACTGTATGAACTATTGTGCCGTTACACAGAAAGCCTGGTGAAGGAAATCATTATGTTCAAAACATGAAAAATGAGATACAAAAGTTTCAAGAGGCAAATAAAATGGGTCCACTGGGTGAAGACAAAAGATGGAGCTGTTAAAGCTCTGATCACAACACTAAGACCATGCAAGCAGCACACCTAAATACAATACAATGCAGCCATTATCTGAGCTAATAGCAACACCCGTGTTAGGTGGTTCACACTGACTACCATTCAAAGGACGCCATCCAGGCACAGCATGAACTAACTCAGCATGAATGCATATGCAATTAGCCCCAAGGACAAGAGAGCTGTGTCACTCAGATCAGTGCACTATTCCCAGGACAATTCCCCTGTGTGCTGACTTAGTTAAGCAGAAAACAATGCCTTGGAAGCCACAATTGCTTTTGTGCCAGTGGAAGTTATCAGAAAATACAGCCCACAAATCCCTGACATTGCTGCCGCTTTGAGACACAACTTCCCCACCTCACCATTTTTCCACCCCATTTCCTCACATGTCCTCATCGCTCAGAAACCCAGGAAGAAATCCCTCTCTTGGGCCCAGGGTCTTAAGGGATCATGGGGGGATTTCCTAAGCAGTTAAGTGTTTCGAACAATTATATACTGTATGGGTCAGTTTTGTACTACTTTCTCACAGTCTGCTGGCAAATCCTGAGTTTAATACTTTATTCCCAACACAATCAGCAGCACCAGTTGAGGTTAAATGAAAGAGAAGCAGCCACAACATCGCTGAGTTTCATGTCAAACTCATGTTTTTGCAAGACATCTTTGTGATATTATTATATCAAAACAAAGTAAAACTAATGAATAACACAGTCTGCTTTATCACACACACAATCTGACACAGTATCTAGTAATCTCTGTTGAATGGATAGGGTTCAGAGGTTTTTCTCTGCATTTTAAAAAAAGAACTTCTGAGCTACAGACGAACAAATTATCCTGTCAAACCTTCCCTGGCTAAATAAAGCTGGACTTCTTTCAAGGAGTACTTCAGTTGCAATCCAGTAAAGTCATTTGCAGACAGCACATCTAATATTTGCTGTTTCCTGTGTTTTCTTCTTGGTTCAGAATGAGCCCTTGGAGGGTGACCATGGATGTTGTTATTTCTGGCCATTATATACTGAAATCTTGTATTTCAGCCAATCCAGTTGAAAATGTATTTAAATACTAATAAATCATTTAGATTTTCACAAAAAAAAGTTTTTATTATATTGTGGGTGGATTTTTCTTTGGGGTATCCCAGGAATTCTTCTGTACAGGAAAAATCTCCAAGCTTGTACCACAACTCGTTGGCCTTATCGGGGTCATAAATGTGTTGCTTCCAAGAGCCTGATTGGTGCCTAACAGTGTTGATAATATGGTCAGCAGACTGAGCCTACCTACAAAGCAACAATACACACTAATCAATACTAGCCGACGGCAGTCCGCAGAGGAAGGGAGAGGATGAAATTGAAGAGAGGGAGGAAATCTATATCTGTGACTGACTGGTTAAAGACCTGACATTAAATAACTGTGGAAGTGGAAGCTCAATTATCACCAACAAAGATGTTACAATAAAAGATGAACATTAAAATAGTGGTGATGTGATTGTTTCCATTTTATCTGCAGAAAAACATGACAAACTGAGTATATGTATGTATACATAAGGGCCTTTATCTTTACTTAAAATAAGTTCAAGCATGTTCCTGCTGTTTCTGGTAATGTGATTAATAAAAAAAAATATTTTATGATCAAGTAAATCATGCCCAATTTGTGCACTGGATGATTTATTTGGATAAATGGATACATATCAAGTATCAAAATTGGCACATAAACTATGTCATGACTATATTTTGATTGAGCTCAACATCTGTTTGAAAATTGAGATTGAAAAATAGCCACGAGCAAAAAATGTTTTTGTTTAGATGCATGGATTTGTCTTTTTGAGTGAATTTAGTGTCAAATTTTCTGTCAAAGCTTTGCAATGTAACCACCATCTTCAAAAGTGTGAAATCATTCAGAACCTTCTTTAAACAATGCATAAACTTTTTTATTTTGAAACTGCTCTGCCAGATCTGTGGAGGTGAAGTAGAGGTAATACTTTTGATTAAGCCTAATCGCAATGGTGGACTCATTGCTCTTCTTACAGCTTTTCCAAATCACATCTACAGCTCCAAGAAAGTACTTCCTTCTATACACTGTCAAAACACAATGATTTGTATTGTTTGATTACCGGTATTTCAAATTCAACATTTGCCTTTCTTTGTTGCACATAGACCAAAGAATGGCTGAAGTTTTTTTATTTTATTTTGTGCATTTGGCTACTTTATAGTCAAGAACACTAAAATTAAATTAATCGCTGATTGAAACTGTTGTAAAATAACTTGGATATCTTGTAAAAATAAAGTGGCTAGTTGGATTTTGCGGGGGACAAACAAACAAATCTAGTGATGGCATCCACTTTTGAAATTATTGTGACAGCTATTGGCTGCACTACAACTAGGGAAACTGGTTTAAAAATATTTATTACAATCCTTTGGTAGAAGGCCAAAATCCTTCACATGCAGGAGGAACCCTGATGTATTAGGTCAAGAGAAAGGTCACTGACAACACGTTGGCTCAAAATGCTGGAAAGGAATTTGAACTACGAGCCAAATTTTGCTTTACTTCCTGGCAACTTTTTCCTAAACAATAAAAAGGACATCTTCTGATTATTTTACTTATTTGAGCATTATCAAACAAAAGTTATTTCACTGTGACTTTGGCACCATACATCTGAGAAGTAAACGTTCTCTTTCAAAACTCTCAGTGGCGCAGTACGCTCTGTACAGCTGTATTGGAAGACATGCACACAATTATTGACTTGACCTTTTTCTTGGTTGTAGGAAGCAGTCCAACTGGGTTTGACCCAGAATGTGACGAAAGGCAAACTAATGAAGACTTTGCGAAAAGCAAATTGATTTTTCTCTGCTGCCCTCTATTACGTCCACTGCCTACTTCAGTACAAGCAGGCGGGAGAGAAGGCGGGAGGCGGCCGAGTTTGAGCTCATCACTCATCTGCTTAACAGGTTGGCAGAGATGAGAAGTCAACGGCAGAGGACGCCAGAAAATGAAATGCACTTGTTCAAATGAGTTGGGCCAGCAGAACAGAGAATAACATTTGGAAACTGAATTGGCTGATTTGAGGGGAAAATCTGGAAACTGACCATTTTGGCCATTTGACAGAAACAAATTAAAAAGCTTTCTGTCTCCGCTGCCACATTATTATGGCTTTAACCTTTTTACTAAACATGCTTTCAAACACTTCTATAACATCAACAATGACACTGGACAATTAATCAGTTGGACTGGTAACTAGTGTTCAAGTGGAAACAAATGGGCCCGGTTTACTGCAACTCTTTAATTGATGCGTCCCACTAAAATTCATGTAGACCACATTTACTCATCCAGTACAGGGTTGCAAACTATTGGCATGACCATCATTATGTACCCACTATCGTCTGGAGAGTTTAAAATCATCTTAGGAGCATTTCAGAATTGGGTTCAGTCTGCATTGGACCGTTTTATATAAAAAGTTGGCCGGTTCTCTATACCACTCCTGTGTCCGACGACTTCCTGCCACACTGTGCAGGATGATGCAGCCAGTCCCATTGTATTCCCAAGATGAGGCCTCAACCTAAGTGTTTTCCTAACCACCAGCTTGTTGGATCTGACTGAAAAATCAAGGGACTCTGTACACTTGTACAGATCTGAGCTATCAATCCAAAGAACCCTTGCTTTAGCCTGCTTCTCGACTTCTACAGCAACAATAACATATAAATGAACATCATGTTGTATTTAGCCAGACTGGAAACTAACAATTGAAACCAAAAAGTCCTCAGTAAACTTTTCACTGAGGTCATAGGCAGATTTTCCATAGACTTCCATAGAATAGGTGAGGCTCATTGTCTTCAACCATCCACATAAATTAGGGAAATTTGCTGTCAAAGCAAAAACAGGAACAGAAAAACATGTACGGTTCTCTCATTACGTATTATTTTTCAGATGCTGTTCTTCTTTTTAGATTCATTATTTTCCCGGCTATTGACAGTTAACTTGTGATAATGCAACAATTAGACCGTGTTTCCACTAAAAAGACCAAATAACATTTCACACTACTCCGGTGTAATTACGCTTCCCATTAAAAAGAGGTTGCCATGGCATGTTGTAATCTTTTAGGCAAATGTATTACCTGAAATTACCTGGAAAGTCACAGCCATAATTACTGCACAGTTACAGCTATGGAAGATGCAGTGATTAAAAACCTGCCCATTGAAGTGCAGTTTAGGACTACTGAATATCACATTAAAGGATGAATGTGGTACATAGCATCCTAAAAAAGGTAGAGGAAAACAGGTTTTTATCTTTTTTTATTATTATTATTGCAACCTTGTAAAGGATAAAGTTGTCAGCTGTTTAAGCACTAAAGTAAAAGCTCTGGTGCCCTACCTGATACATTAACAAGTTCAGACCAAACAAGAATGGGCTTTTTCAGTTTGTTGGTTAAAATTTGCTTATAAAGTTGCTGCACTCAAGACAGAAACAATTGATTAATTCCCACAAAAACAAAGCTTTTCTCTGAATATATTTTCATCGCAGACACGCAGATAAACTCCAGGAGAAATTGTCCAGGAAAGGTCCCAATGGGAAACCCACAAATCCCTCTACCGCACTATCTGGGCATTAACCCAATACATCTTCTTTAGCCAGCTAAAACAGTTTAAAAGTCTTCCATTTGTAACTATTAGAGCAGTGGCGGGACATGGCCAGCCCAAATCCTTTCTTCCTTTTCTGTGAAACAGATCGGTCCTAATCTTTCCTCTCCCAGAAAAGCAGAAGTGGCTGTGTGAGACTGGCATGCTTTCTACAAGTGGATTTCTGCTGGAGGATTTGATGTGAATGTAGTTTTTGTTGGATTATGAGTCAAATTAAATCCAAATTCTGGTTGTTTCCATAGACTGCATATAAAATGAGGGTACAACCACTGCACAGGGACTGTAATTCACAAAATCAACATTGCTGCTGGTATTATTAAGACCTGAATCTACAGAATGAGCCCAGCAGGAAACTCAGCAGGAAAATGGTAACTGAGGTCCCAGAAAAGGCAGCCAAACACAGGCTGTAACTCGGGTACAGTAAGATAATGACCCACAAATTGCCCCTGATACATCATCAGTGTGAAAGGTAAAAACAAAAAAAAAGTAAAAGCATCTAATAAAACTGTATGAACGTGTGGTTGAGTGGGTATATGTGACTTGTAGTGTAAAACCACTGAGTGCTCAGGAAAAGTAAAACATACACTATATGAACAAACCTCTTAATCACTGAAGTCAGGTGTTTTTTTTAGACACATTCCCACAGGTGTATTAAATGAAGCAACTAGCCGTGTAGTCTGCCTTTTCAAACGTGCATGAAAGAACAAGTCGTTCTAAAGAGTTTGAGTGCGGCACTGTAATAAGATGCAACCGTTATGACTAGTTTGCGATGTTTCTTCCCTTCCTGCTATTACACAATCAACTCAGTGGCGTTATTCCAAGCTGAAAGCGTTTAGAAACCACAGCAGCTATAAATATGTAAAGCAAAAACTGACTTGAGCTGTCAAAATATCTTGCTCGGAACTCCTTTACATAAACAAAACACAACTATGTGCAAACTGCTCCTGGTAAAGCTGCCACAAGTCAAACTGTGCACGGTAATTTTAGAGCAGTTTCTGGTGGGGGTGGGGTCAGTCTTCATCAGTCTACGGTGTTAAGGTATAGACTAGAGCTGGGTGATAGAATGATAACGATATGTTTTGCGAAATAACTTTTTCTCGATAGAAAAATTAAACTATTGCGATAGACCTCACCGCTCTTGTACTCTTAAAAAAAAAAGAAGAACAGCCAATCCAAATTAAGTAGCGCAGAGCCGAACCAATCACAGCCGCAGCGTCACGTCACGTGACTTGTTACGTACAGCATAAATGCCAAGCTGCACATGTGTATTTGTTTGGGAAGCAGCCAGCCGCCGTGCCGCCCGTATAATGGAGGAAATGAGTGTGCCAACTAGAGAAAAATCAACCGAAAGCGTGACCGAAGGTTACCGAAGAGAAAACAGATGATGGTTCCAATGCCGGAGAGATTGTCGAACGGAAGAGCCATAGAAGTTTCGTAGTGTGAAGGTATTTCGGCTATTTCTGTCTGACAAAAAACAGAGTAGCGCGCACTGTAAATTGTGCCGAAAGCAAGTCTGGAAATACAATAAGCCGGTGCATGCTCAATCTCTGACTGAAAGCGCTAATTCGTCATTCGGCTTTTGTCAGACTAAAGTAACTGTTAAAACTGTTTGAAAAGCTAAGCTATACAACAAGGAGAGATTAAGAATTTCCTTTTAGTTCTCAGTTTATTTGATATTGACAAAAGTTAGTCAATTTTGTCTGTTCTTCTGTAAAACAAACTAAGATTTATTTTTAGAATTAATATTTTGTTTCTAAGTGGAATTGACAATTTAGTCTGTTTCGTTTGTTCTATTTTGAAACTTAAACGCTTTAGCGGCTGCCTTTTGTGTAGTTTGCAATATTTGCCTTTATTTATCTGAAAAAGTCTCATGTTCCTTAAGTACATCTACCCTGTTGAACTTATTATGGGAAATAAATATTTAAATCAAAACAAGCTGCTGATTATTTCACATTTTACTTGTGAGCAACGGCACATTTAAATCTTACAAATATAGTTATTTGGCTTATATCGTGATAGATATCGTTATCGCCTGAAATGAAAAAAACATATCGTGATATGAAAAAAATCTTATATCGCCCAGCTCTAGTATAGACATATGTTCACTGACATACACAGAGTTTAGAGGTTAGAGAAGAAACCAAAACAGGAAATAACAGTTGTTTTTCCAGAGTTTTCTGTTATATTACTCAATGTTTCCGAGTGATAATCAGTCTTTTTCCTTAGTGGGGGAAAAGAAAATCCCATAAATTAATTCAAGAACTCTCCAAGACCACTTCTACAAAGATACCTAAAGATTCGGAGAGTAAGTAATATAAACTACATTCGCTGTGGTACAAACACACAAGCGCAAGTCGTCTTCAGTAGTTCTCGATGGGTCATAAATGCCCCGACTTTATTTATGTGACCATTAAAGTAAAGATACCATTCAGTGAGGGTAATGTGAGGGCACCGGCTCCTGCTGCTGGAGAATTTAACCTGTGGGAGGACATAATACCACGGCCTCGGTATTGTGCATATTGACTCACCGGCTTGACTTACTGGCTCACTTAAAAGGCAAAACAAAGCCTTTATAGATGTTATTAGATATGCTTGTATTTTTTCGCCCATAACACTGTCTGCTATGAGAAAAATCTATAAAACAGGTAAATCCATAAAGAAGGAAAAAAAGATAATGAGTTGGAGAGAAAGGTGTGGAGTTTGGTAATGTCTAGTGCCACGGGGATACATTTATTGCTGTTTGGTAGATGTGTTTAAACACCGAGATTCACAGTCATAACTGTCGACATCAGGTGACAGGAGTTTTAGCTCATGGCTATGAAAACAGCTACTGAGATCATTATGGCTACACGGATGTAGTTATTTGGTGATAATGACCTTTTGCACTCAATAAATCTCTGATGTGATGTCTCCTGAATGCCTTATAAGTGAAACTTTTGGCCAACTAGAAGGAGACCCCAAGGTAAAACCAGGACAAGGTCACTAGGGTCCCACCCTAAAGCCAGTAGAGAGTATGCCTTTTGGCAAAGGAATGCCTCAGTATCCTCCCAGGTGAGCTGAAGGAGGTAGCTGGGAAGGGGGTCTGGGTCTATGGCCCCTACAACCCATATCTAGAATTGCTGCAAAAGATGGACAGATGAACGGATGGACAGATGGACGGATGGCTGGATGGATGGTTGCTTCATGCCTTTGCTGACTCTTCTATTTAAATACCTCTAGTAAAATTGCAAAATGCCCACAAACATCTCCGTGTTCAAGCCTCATTAACTCCATTTATTTAAACTGTTTTCAAAACACACTGAATGCAACTTCTCAGCTATTACCATTATAACACAAAGACACTCGTCTTTCTCCTATGTGTTAGAGTGGCTGCAGGATGCTGGGCTGAATAATTTAGCTTGTGTATTTGGCTTGCCTCGCTCCATAGTAATTTGAACTGAGCACATTACAGCACAGAGCCAGTGCAAGTGTCTGACAGGAGGGGAAAAAAAGAATCCACGCTGAAGTTCAAACCACTGGGGGAAAAGCAGAGAGGGCATAAATAAAGAGAAGACAGGTAGGTAGAAGGCAAACGACTTAGTCTTACAGTACCCACCTTCACATTAGAGAACAAATTGGGGTTTAACCTCTAAGTTTATTCTACTGTTGAATACAAAACTGCAAGCCATGTGATGTGATTTTCTTTTTCTTTTTTACTTCAGTGCCATCTGAAGCAATTTGAAGCAATTTTATATAAAAGCATGAAAACATATACAATGGTGTGAGTTGTCTGACCTGAGTTATTAAGATTCACAGCAATTAAAATTTTTTGCATAGACAACTATCTGCATCTTATGTTCAGGGAGAATGTGGTGGGTGGCCTAAAAGTTTAGGGTGATGGCATAAATGTGACAGAAGTGGTTGGGCATGTAATTGTTTTTTTAAGTGCAGGAAAGCGGTACTGGGAAAGTTTCTAGAAAGAGAAAAGCATTGTTACTACCTGATAAACATTTCTACAAAAACAAAGAGAAAACAAATTTAATGACCAAAGTAACAGCCACACAGTCATTAAACTTGACATTCACTGTGATGTACAGACACTCTGGCACTGCGCACCCTCTTTGTGAGACATTTCTATACAGGAGGCGTGGATTTTGATAAGCAGTATTTTGCTTCCTTCACAGCAGGCATTGAGAAGTCTTCTGAAATATTTTTAGATGTCATTAGTTTGTTAGTATTTCAGAATAACTGCATCTTGGCTTTACATCTGAAGATGCTGATCTCAGTATTCCAGTATTGATCATGAACTTCCAAGTCAACAAGGAAATCCTTTTAGTTGACTTTGTTATCATCAGCAACATAAATAAATAGATGGTATATATAGTTACATAATTTCACCAAAACATCAGTCTTTCACTGCCCTGTTGTTTAATTCTGGATGGATGGATGGATGGATGGATGGATGGATGGATGGATGGATGGATGGATGGATTTGCTCCAACAACATTTTCCAGTTCCTATGGGGTGATCCTTGGGCATTCACAGGGAGAGATATAGTCTCTCCACCAAGTGGAGTCCAACCTAGCATTCCTTCCTATTTAGGTCAACCCAGAAAACCTTGAAAAGAAGGTATCCAGGAGGCATCCTGATCAAATGCCTGATGATGACTTGATGATCCTGGACAGCAATCAGTATCAACCTATGGTACATGGATGCACCAGTTTAGAAATTACAGAAAAATATATATCAACTCTGTTTTTAATCTGTGTTTTATTACTTGACTGATACTGGTGGATAACATGGTCCAACTTCCAAAACTATTTAATCAGTTAGACGTGTACGTTATTATGCTGCTTGAGCTCTTAAAACTTATTTCAGCTGCTCTGTTTGGATTGAATGAAAGGACAAAGCATCCAGATTCAAACCAAAACCACAGCACAGCAGCAGCAACAATAACAGCAGTAGCAGTAAAAGTTTCTTACTTTGTAATAAGAGTTAGTACAAAGCAGGACAAGGTCTTTTCTGTGGTCAACACAGCCACACACTTGTTGAATCACAATATACTACACAACCTTTTCCCTGCAAGAGCCCCCAAAAAAAATCCTTCCAATCTTTTCCTGTGAAAGGAGATCAGCAGGTCTTTAGCTGATATAATATGCAAGAAGTCAGGGGCTGCAGTTTTAAAATGCTAGCCTTCACACTGGGAAAAAAGGGCAAGCAGGAAGGAAGGGGAGATTGAAAAATAAATGGAGTATGTGATTGACAGCTTGTGATTCTGGGTATTAGTCTGAATTGGATTACGAGAAGAGAATCAGCCGGCCATAACCCCTGGAGTGCTTGAGACACATTAATATTGAATATCCAAGAGCATTCACCATCAGTGGGCTACAAAGCTTGGTCACAAAATACCGTATCTCCTACGGAGAACACAGCCTGAAGGGCTTCAAATCCAAACCAACTCAAGCATTTGAAAGCTGCCAGCCTGTTTGTGCCAGCCTCTAAAAGCTGATGGTTGCCAAGAATACGCAGACAAGTTGTTGACAGGAGATGAATTTGCACATTAGTGTTCTTGGACTTTGTCTACGTGATTGAGTAGCATATAAAGATGTGCTGACATCAAAGCTAACCAGTGAATGAAGAGGAAACTTGAGTGAGCTGCAACCTAACCTTATAGGAAACACGATCAGCTGACTGTGGCCTCTTATCAAATGACATGTGATCATTATGGCCTGAACTTTGTCTCATTTTCCAGGCAATGTTACAATAAAGAGCAACTTCAATCCACCAAAAAACCACCGCAGACTAGTTTTGACATGTTGTGTTCAGGGTTTATTTTTTACAAATAAAGAAATATATATCAGACGACTGTTGTTCTGTGTTTATTTTTATGCACTTTTTAAACAACCATAATGCTTACCAGAATTAAAATCACTTATCTGCAGTAAACAGAAATCCACCTACAACTTGCCTTAATAACACAAGAAAATATATCATAGATGCATTATCAGAATCCTAATACAAAGTTACTGTATGCTGAACTTCAAACAAAACAGTATTCCTCTGAGACGAAATCAGCCCTTCTAAACTGCCTCATGGGAATATTGGTCTTTTCAATCTTTTTAAATCAATGTTGTTTGTTGCAGCTGCCATGAAATGTAAAATATGAAAGTTGTATAAAGGGACGGAACTTTTAACTAGATTAGCTCAGTTCTCGTCTATCATTGTGTGTCAGAACGCGAAAGGGCTCAGGGGTGTGAGCTCTTTAAGGGTAAAACTAATGTGACAAAGATGTAAACCACCCTGAGAAGAAAAGGGTTTTAAATGCCAGCTTTAAAATGTTGATTTATTGGTTGATTTTACTGTAAGGATAGTTAAAGTTACCTGCCACGCAGCCCATGCTCCATTTCCTCACACTTAAAAACAAAACAAACATTTTTATCATGCTAATTAACAGTCAGGGGATTATCCCACTGTTTGCTTTCAAAAATCCTTTGCAGCAGGCGTGCAGACAATGAAAGCCATGACAGAGAAATACTTCCCCATGACTGCCATTAACTTTCCCCCTCAGATCTACATGAATGACAAAGATGACCCATTTTGACTGCAGTACTTAACAAAAGGGTACAGATCGCACCGCTGTAATCTACGAAAACAGTTAAATCAATTTGTTTTAAAGAAATCGATGTGAATTTAATATAATTTTCAGTTTTAAAGTCAGATAGGAGCGACGAAGCCCATCCTCTAACAATCTTAAATTATTCTTCTAATGTAGGTGGTTGATAAAAATGTTTTATTGTCATATAGTGATGATTAACAAGAAAAAAAACCTGTTTCAACAAACCTATTCTCTTGACTTTCTGTCATTAGTATCCAATTGTTTTCACAAATACTCTAATCACGAGCTCCTCTCACATGGCTAATGCTATTAAAACAAAGTGATTAGACTAAAGATGAAAGTCATTACAACAAAGAACAATATTGGTTTAGTTGAGATCAGCAGACTCACAGTGTTGAATTTATGCATCTTGGCATAAATTTAAATATCTTCTTATCTTAAACTACCTTAAATCGTTTAAGATAATTCTGTTTCAATTCTCTCTTTTGGTTTGGTTTCAACAAAATGTGATTTTCCAATTTAGTTACTTAAGGGACTTAAAATGTAATCTGTAACTTATAATGAGCTCGGACTGTTAGATTGTTTATTTTTGACTGTTTATCTCACCTCCTGGCCTCACTAATCTCACTAAAAGTGTGGATGGTGATTAACATGTTTTACATGCATGTGTTCACCCAAAGTCCCATGCAGCAGCACCACAAAGCATATATTATTGTATAAAGGAAAAAGGAGGCTAATAATATTGCACTCCCACGGCAGATAGCTAATGATCTAAAATAAAATCCACAGCATGCACTCCAGATCTGAAACCAGCCTGGGACCTGCATCTTTCCCATTCTTTCCCCATTTTCTTTTTTTTTTCAGCTTCTATCTACAAATAGTCCAATTTACACGACAAAAGCCTGCTTTCAAACAACAGTCAGGTTTGAAGAGACGGACTAATTATCCATATAATAGTTGTCGAATGAAATGAAATGCATTTTCATGACATACTGAATGCCCCAGTGCACTCTGAGCAGCCTAATTTCTCCTTTCAACATCACTGTTGTTGTAGCTCGCTAATTAATTGATAAGTTTTGATTCCTTTCTTTGTTCCAGGTTTACCTTGCAGTTAACACACTCCCTATAAATGTTTCACATTAAAAACCTTGTAGATCGGAGAACAAGAAGCCTTCTTATCAAAGTACAGTCAGATACACAAAAATAAAAAAATACAGCCCTGTCATATATTACTATGATTTCTGTTTGTAAAAAGAGAACGGGAACATGAGTGGAAACAAAGACAATGACTGTAGGGAAAAAAGAACAGAATCCACGTGCAATGCTCTCAGATAAATCACAGTCACAGTGGTAGAGTCAGTGAAATCTGTCAATAGGCAATTCCCCACAGCATGAAGATGAAGAAAACAATATACACACACACATACACACCAATGCCAAAACCCAGTTTCATTGCCTACTGCCGGCCAAAGCCTGTGGTGTATCGACAGGACTTGGTAAAGAGAGGCAAAGCACACCTTTAGGTAAAAATGTCAGCCGGTGTACACTGGAAGTCTGAGTGCGAGAGTACCAATTGAAACACCACAAGACTTCCTTTAGACCAACCTGCAAATCCATTTCAGATCTTTTTATGTGGGACTACAAATACATGTGTTGTTTAGACAGTTTTAAAAGCCCTCAGTTTGTTTCTGCCTGTTGCTGATGGTTGGACTGCAAGCACTCTGGAAGCTTAAACAATATGATGTAAGTGGAGGAGAGAGGGAGGAGAGAGGGCTGAAGGAGACAGAGGTGATCTGGATGATCCGTGGAGGGCCCACGAAGGGTTACTGATGAATCGTTATTGACAATTCATTTAGCTAGCTTCTTAGTGGTGTCTACGCTAAAGGCACTGCCGCATTAGCTGACTGACAATTTTACTTTTGTTGGATGAGTGAAGGCACATTTCAAACCTCCAGATTCACAATATGACTCATAACAAAACATCATTATCCTGTGCAGCAAACTGTGTTCATTTAACATCACTTAATGCTTAAAAACATGCAGTATTAACAGTTTGAAGTGGCATTGCCTGACATCTTAATTCATCAAAACCTCTGAAATGAAGCTCAGTGTAAAATGCTTTTAACTTATTAATACCTTACCAAGATTTGTATATCAAAATTAGTTCTGCAATAAGCAATAACCTCGACTTTATGCCAGTCTATACGCCATAATCTCTAGATCCACAGTCCAAACTGATTTAGAGTCGATGCTATGAAGCTAATAAATAACTGAGAAATTATCAGCTGCAATTCCAGTTAGTCTCTCACCCTGTGGATGAACTAATCCACCATCGTGGACTGCAGCTGGCATTCGTCTGCTCAGCATCTATCCCACAGTGGAATGAAATCCACTTTTGGGGAAAAACACTGATTTCTATCAAAACAATGAGCACGTTGGGGAACGGGAAGATTCACAGGTCAATCAAGGGCAGAGAGAGTTATTTCATTTGCTCTTCAGATGATTATAGAAAAAAGAAAACCCAGAAAACTAATAGAATGAGTTGTTAAAATATACAGACAAAGTAAAGTGTATGTGTGCGAAAGCTGCAAAATATTAACATGCAAACTATTTTCAGCATTGGTAAATCTGTCCCCCAATTTTCACAGTGAACCGATGACACTCGCTAGTGAAATGTCATGACTCTCTAAAGCTGAAAATAAAACACTGAAATTACTTGTTTTGTCTGACCAGTGTACCCAACAAATAAATATATATAAATATATATATATTTTAGCCTTTCAATTACACATGGCAGAAAAACAGTTTCCGTATGCTTATCAGACCAATAACTATGCATGAGCTAAAAAGGAGCTGGGAGGATAGATGCTACAACAGCAGTAAAGGCCTTGATGTACACTGAGACGGATGCAGGCTATAGGCTTAATATACACCACACCCTCAGTGCATTTAGGTCTGTTGTGTGTGGGATGCAGGGCATCACCCTGTGATATGATCTGACTATACAAAGGCTACGAGACACACATAGACATAAATATGACACCCATACAGCAATAGGATGAGTATGTGTGTGCGTGCATGTGTATGTGCGCATATGCAGAATTACCCCTATCATTCACCTTGAGTCATTAGAGAGACCTCACAGCCAGGAGACCTGGAACATGTACATTCATCCTCATCCTCTCCCAGTACAAACTACTATATACCTTCCAGAAACCCAAACACTGCACCAATCAATCCTTACTGACTCTTTAAGAGCCTTGTAGTAACGATCTATATTAATATATGGATTTAAAATATCCAAAGGCTTGTGGGCTATCCACTAGGACCGTATATCCACAGTGACTTTATTACACTAATACAGTATTCATTCCTCGGCCCTTCGTGCCACCCAGTGTCGTGGCCTCAGGGTAGAGGTGCTGTATAATCTGTCTTCACAAGGTAGAAAGTACACATCCTGATACATACAACATTTTTAGTCATTAACAATTAGAATTTACAATCAAATCTTCACTGTGAAAGTTCTGTTCTATACAGATACATATTTTATGCTTGGATCAAATGTGTGGTTTTTCTATTCCAATTCCGAGCTGCCTTCTTCTGTAGAAACAGAATAAACACTCAAAGTCAGAGACAATTACTAGGTGTCAAAAAGTGCAGTGTGCAACAATTAACATTAAATTAGGTCTAATGTAAACACCACAAGCTGAAGCTAATATGTCACAAGTCTGCCGAAACTATGTGTTGTCATTCGAGGGTCATTCAGGGTGGAGAACAATCTTCAAAGTAAATACAAAATACACAATTTAAAACAAAGTTTCATACAGAATTTACTTCCACTACTGAAATACTTTGGAAAAATTGTGATATTTTTACGTTTTAAAAACAGAAGAAGAAAAAAAACAGGCTTTTAAAAAAAAAAAAGTGCATTTCCATGAAGTACAACTACGAACTGAATAAATAAAATAAATAAATGTAAACTGAACTAAACATACCGCGGCCTGGTGGGAAGTGAATTCAGACTTCTTTTTCCTTAATATCTACATTTCCAGAGAACAAAGTAGATGCAGGACAACAATCATTATCCTATCTTAATAATCAGTAGAAGCTAAAACAGAAATTCAAATAAAAATTCTATTAATTACACAGCTTTTTGAAGAAAAAGTAAACCAGATGTTAGTTTCCTTTCTACCGGACATAGAGACAGTTTTGTGAAACTGGAAAACAGATGTGACATCTATCGATTTCATTTAAATACGAGTGCATGTAAAGACGATTTAGACAGCCTTTAAATAAAACAACAGCACAATCAAAGGGCCTTTTATATGACAAATCTCCCTTTGGAGATCAAATTATACAAATGTTTAAAGCATTAAATTACTTTCCAAGTGAGCCAATTTGTTCAGATTAAAGCGTAGCGTCAGGCAATTCCATTTCGATCGGGTTTTATTCAGATTATTGACATGAAAGATTCCAAGTAAACACAGCTATTGATGACTAATGTCTTTTCAAAATAATGGCACTGCTATTGAAGAGAGGCGCCACTGTCAGGATTGGCAAACACACAAGTCCTTTACTCTATATAAACACACACACTTATGCAGGAGGCTGCTGGGCTGTTTGTGGGCCTCAGCTATTATAGCCATTAGACAATTAAACAGAGCACCTGGAGGGGCTGGCAGTAACTCTATCTGACACACACAGACACACACACATACAGGGTCAATACAGAAATAGGACTAAGAGGCTGCCAAGTTAGCCCGAAAAAAAGACTTGGAATTTTATTTCAGGCTCCAAAGCCTGGCAAAGCAGCTTTTACTTTTTTGTGAAACACATGCTTGCTTGCAAAGACGCACCCACACTCACATGCACACACACAGCACCAGACACAGTGTAAAGCACATAACTGTGTTGGGAGTGGGCAAAAACCACTGAACTGAATCCTTAACACAGGAATTGTTAAAAGCGGAGAAGGTAGCAGAAGAGTGGATGAAGAGAACAGAGGAAAGTAAAGAAAATAAGGGGGAAGGAAATGACTGGCTTGTACAGATGTCAGAAGAGAAAGTGAAGACTAATGCTTCATCACTGCTCAGCAGTTGATGCGTGATAGCCAAAGACCTTTACAAACCAGCATTTATCCGTCGTTTTCTGAACAGCAGGATGTGGTCGCACAAGCCCCTCCTTAGAGTTTCCACTGTGTAAAGTTTAAAGACGAGTCTGTGCTGACAGAGGTAACAGGACTGACAGGATGATGTGTCCTTTAAGATACATACTGCAGGCACACTGTCCTTATAGCTAGCCAAACACTCATTTACATTTCATCTGCATACTAAACAACAACAAGCTCCACCTCATCACACACAAACACTCACCAAGGAACAAGATGATGAGTCACTTAGGACAGCAGCAGTTGCTCAGAGCAGAAAAGGTGAGTGTATGCATAATACATTGCAACAACTCTTTCACTGCACCGAAAATCTTCCTCAAAATATAGAGCTTCAGTGTTGAGTCTTTAAGGACGGGGACATCCCCAGCGTGAAAGGAAAAGTTTCAAGGTGTGTTTTAGGTTGTAATTCAAGTCTGGCTTCAAAATCAAACCATAAGCACAATTATGTCTGCACTTTATACTGCTGGTATGTCTTTACGAAGGGGCACAGTAGATCAGAAATGTATCTGGTCACCGCACCGAGGCGATACCGACTTCACTTCACAACCTCACTTGAATTCTCCAGGAGAAACTGTATGAATTCTGCCTATATTTTAATAATATCCTATGACCCCCCTACTCTGCCTTCAAGTAGAGTTAAAACTTCAAGTAATAGTTTTAACCTTTCTAAATAAGTTTTCTAGCAGAGCCCTAACTCCTCATCTTCCTATACAAATTTAAATACTTCAGCTTAAGGTGTCTGCTGATAACAGTGGCTCATTTTTCCAAAGTGAAAATGTGTGAACCTTCAGATATGGATTATGAGGCATTATAACGTGGGGAATGGGCAAGACAATGTGTTTGCCATTAGACGAGGTTTGCTGTATATACAGGGCATGCATATAACCAGCAGCTGTCAAAGATTTTGCTTTTCAGTTGGAGAAGTCTTTTTAGAGAACAGTCTGAGTTCCAGCACTGATACCTTGCACATGGTTTTATGAATAGGACGACATGTCCTTCAAACTGTCATGTGATGTATTTGATCTGTGGCTAAATTTCTGCCTGTTACTGTTCAAATGTACTTTGACCTGCAGTGTTTAAGCTGTATCCACATGCTTTTCCAGTCCCTGCTTTTTTGACATTCTCACACAAACTCTAAACAGTGCTGGGAGAATCTAGTTGGAACAAAACTTGCAGTCACTTTTTCTCACAGGCGTTACTAGAAAGAGTCAGTTTTATTAAGCCTGTGGTTTCCAAACTTTCTGTGCCCAAGGCAAAGCAAATAGCATGCCAAAATGTACTCACAGCCTTTATGTGATCTGACACGTGTTCAATTCTTCTTTTGATTATATTTCAGACAGCCCCCTTGTAGAATTTGCACATAGCATGACAACTGCAATTTGTTTTTTGCAAGCGTGTCACCTCTCCATTAGCATATACAGTACTTTACTCGTCTCCAATACATTATTAAACATTTTCACACAGTCCAATAAATAGTCTGGCTGCCTCTGGTTCAGCCTGAGCTCTTTGTTGAAATAAGCCACGTTTCTTTGGTGTTGATGAGTCACCTTATTAGCAGCAGCTAACCTCTCCTGTTAGGTGACATACTCGTTTGACTGGTTTGACTTAACACACATCACCTGAAGCCATATGAGAATGCTCAAAGACAATGGTCACACAATTTGGAACCATGAGTTTAAACACAGGAGGGCAGAAGGCACGTGACTGCCACTTCCTATTTTTGGACAATTACCTGCTCCTATGGATATAATCAGGCATCATGTAGGCCTATTACAGGAGAGTTTGTGTCATGATCCTGGGTCTGCTGACCCAGCGTTTTGTGTTTAGTTTATGTAGCCTTCAGGTTTCCTAAGTTTATCATTATCATGCCTAGGTGTTACTAGTTATTTTCCCCTCGTGTTTCCACTATGTTAAGTCTCCCCTGCTTTCATGTATTTTATGTCTGTGGCGTATGTTGTCAGTCCAGGTTGTCATGTTTATATCTCACTGTGTTTCCTGTTTTATTGTGAAGAGGTCTGGTGTTCTGTGTTCATCATGTTCAGTTTTACTCTCCCACTGTGACGTCATTATGTTCATGTGTGCCAGCTGTTTCCCCATGTGTTCCCACTTCCCTCATCATCCTGTGTGTATTTAGTCCGTGTGCTTTCAGTCATTTGTTGTCAGGTCGTCTGCTCATCCATGTCTCATCCCCAGGTACCCATGTCAGTTCACTATGGTTAAGCTTTTTCATGTTTTGTTATTAGTTCACCCAGTTTAGGTTATTGTTTAGTTTTCACCGATGCCCGATTATTTTTACCCTCATTGCTAGCCTCAATAAACGGCTTGTTTTGTTTATCCACACTACGTTTTGGTCTGCGTTTGAGTCCTCCTCTGCAACACATACGGTCTGCCCCAGCCAGACCGTGACAGTTTGTAGGTGAAACACTGTGTTTGTGTGCCTTATCAAACTGATACAGAAATTTGCATTCTTATGTGCAGCTTTGCCTAAACTAAGGCTGTGCTCACCTTTGCACAAACCATTTTTCACTGGTAGAAAAAAAAATGCTTGGACTGTTTGGGCTAAAAAAGCAGCTAAAAATGTCTTTTGAAAGATAAAATTTCCACAGTACAAGATGCAAATAAATGCAAACTGTTGCCTCATCCTCTGTCTTTTGAAACTTAAAGAGACGGAGATGGCGTTTTCCCTAATGTTTGTGTTTGCATAACATTGTACGGGGGAGGGCACAGTATGGTGCACAGAATGCTGCCTACCAACAAGAGCTGTGGACAATATGCAGCTCACTGCAGACTGGGAAATGGCCTCTTTAATCTGACACAGTCATAACAAAACAAAAAAAGAAAGTGACTCTAAACAGTCTTTTTATAATTAATGTTATGACACGTTAACTATCATGTTATACAGGCGACTGCACTGCGGGAGGACCAGCTTTAGCTTGTCCACCATCACCGATAATTTTTTGGTTTTTGAGAAACAATACATCCAACTACTTCTTTCAACCAAAGCAGTTAGAGAGCTGACAAGTTTAAAAGCTAAACTATGCTTAAACAGCGTCGTGTAAAAACAACTTCAGACGCTGTGAGCTACAGAAGACAGTGCTGGCAATAATGTTAAAAACACTGGTTTACACATTCACCTCGACAGCATTATAATGTCTAATATATGTTGACATCAAATCAAATCGAACAGAATAAGAAAAATACCCTCAATCTTTCATTATACTTTCCACGTCCACTACGGCCCACTCAGGTATGAGTGACAAATTTCATCAGAAGGTGGGTGCCGGGTGCCTGCTTGTTTTTTGTGTACGCGCGGAGTTACGTGTGGAGAATTTGCATTGCAATCCACAAACTAAGCATGCACCCCAGGTGGTGGACTTCAAAGAAGTATAACAGGAATGGCTACTTGGCCATCAGGTCTCCAGCTGTCCATGTCCACAGCAAAGCATAATGAAGGCTTCAAGCTGCATCTTACCTGTGGTTAGCCTACGTCAAAGGAAGTGCAGAGCACACGGGTCAGCAATAAGCCCATTAACTCAACCGCTAACAAGAGTTTATTCAATGCATTGCCAGGTTGTGTTAAAATACAAATGTAGAAAATACATTTCTCATTCTTCATAAAATCGCAAGGCGTTCCAGGAGGGGACTTTCCTGCAAATGTTACTGAAATGTTATCCAATTAATCTTGGTGAAGAAATTGTTATTAACAGAAAAGTAGCTTGCTATGTGAAAGCCCGGGGTCCTGACAGTGGGGAGGCGGGGTTCTCCAGAGAGCCTGATTTGAGTCAGACAAACAGATTGAGCTGATTGTAGGATTGTGGCGGTCACTCCCAACAAACTATTTATCCTTTACAGAGCGACCCATGCTGTATGCGCTCTGCCCATCTCAAACTCAACATGCGCCCGCTGACACGACAGCTCAGTGCAGGGCTGATCCCTTGATAACTCGATCAGATGGTGAAGTTTAGCTGGGAGATAGCAGATCTCGCCACAACGACCATCTCTTCCATCTCCCATCCCTTGCAATCTCTGTTACACCGACAGCCGGTTCTGCATGTCGTCCTTCACTACATCCACAAACCTCCTCTGTTGTCTTCTTCCATGTTCAACATTTTTTTCTCCAATATATTCCCAATTTCACATGCTCAAACCATCTCATCGGTACAAGTACACATCTAGTCAGTACACTTCTTTTGAGTTCTTATAAGCCTTTATTATATATGCCACATGCTTTTTTCCATGATGAGAAGCCATAAAGCAACTATTATGTAGTGTTGTTTTCTAGTTCAAAGGAAGGCTTCTCCCAGAAGATTACAATATGTTTATTAGCCGCTTCGTTAAAGTTGGGGTTGGTGAAGCCTCACACGTTTGCTTTTCTGCCTTTTTTTTTTATTTTTGCAACACTATGAGTTACAGAAACTGAGATTAACATGCATGTCTGGGTGAGATCTAAAGTGACCTCCGCTTAGCCTCAGTCTACTCATTTAACAATAAAACACGCAGCTGATTTTGTTTTGAAAGAAGATCACAGCTCAAAGTCTCTTACTGCCAAGCAAACAGGAGCTGAACTCATGAAGAAAAAGTTGCATTTTACTGCTTGAAGCACTACTGGATCTTTTTATGATTTACTACTGCAGGTTGTTACAGTTCATCTCAAAAATATGCTCTGAATAGAGCACCTGACCTGAATCAAACTTATAACCATGCATGCAAGTCGACACAGCGTCTGATATTTTCAAAAATGGAAGAAAATAAACAAAGTATTGTGTACAGGACTTATTATTTTTTTGTTATTGAAAACAAAACAGCAATACAATGTGTTACAACTGTACTTTATAAACACGAAAATCTGACCTCAAAACCCCACAGGGTTCAGAACCATTGTGTTTTCAATGGGACAGTCGTGTGCTGACTTTCCCCCCAGGTTATTAAAGTCGCTTTGAAAATCACAGCTGAACTCTAAAGCATAAACATCCATCTGAGATGTTGGAAATGGGATTTAGGACCTCACTAACAAAACACAAACATTAACACGGTATTATTTTGCCTAACATCATGATACTAAGTGCAGGAAGACCGTGAGTACGTGTAAATGCACATTTGGCATGGCTTAGTTTGTAAAGAGAGTGGCTTCTTGTTGACATGGTTTATTTAATGCCACATTCATGTGGCTGATGGCACGACCGCAGGGTTTCTGACTTATTCAATGGTACTTGACACATCTTAAGCTCGGCTTGTCAACCATCTGCAGTACATTGTGTCTTTAATAACAGACAATAGAAAAAAGGCTTTAGTACAGATACAGAGTGATGTATCAATAAAATCTCCTGTTGTAATATGAAACTATGCCATGTTAAATTGTTATGAAGCTTCAGTAAGCTACATCAATGTTAAATGACAAGATTTCATAAACAACTGGTCTCCATACAGTTACTTTAGTGAGTCTGTTTGTTTATTTATTTTTTTGGCCACCGCCAAAAATGCATTTCTCTCTTGAGTAAAGTATATCCCTAAAATATATTTTCATACAACAACCCTGATCATTTGGTTGGTGTTTTTGGTATCGAGGTAAAAACCCTATTATAATTCTCTCCTGAGAGTAAAAATATCATGGTTTAATGTCAGGGATCATTTAAGGAGTCAGGCGAATCCACTGCTGTGATATTTGTATCTGCTAATATTGACCACGGGTCTACAGGCAGAGACTGACTGCAGTGCTGCCTGCAGACTGCAGCAGCCTCCTCAACGACCACCTCAAGGAATAAAACAAAGAAAAAACTACATGCGCAGATATAATTCAGCACCCATAGGATTGGCTTAATAAACTGGAGTCCCCAGACACCGCATGACAACCCTAAAGGCCCCCTTTGTCCATGCCCCAATGTGTCAAAGGAATTTTGGAAGCACAAGGGGACAGGCACTATATTAGTTTGGTACCTTTAACCCCCTAAGAGCTGTGGTGACCCTCTTCCTACCTCTTTGCTCTCCAATGCTTTTGTTTTTATAGATTCTCCCAAGTCTTGGC
This sequence comes from Rhamphochromis sp. 'chilingali', assembly GCF_963969265.1. Taxonomy (NCBI): domain Eukaryota; kingdom Metazoa; phylum Chordata; class Actinopteri; order Cichliformes; family Cichlidae; genus Rhamphochromis; species Rhamphochromis sp. 'chilingali'. Next base: position 20,282,062 of record NC_137932.1, on the reverse strand, counting down.
ACCAAAATCCATTTGCATTATATCAAGATAAAGTCCCTCTTTGGACTTTTCAAAACATGCGTTTAGTGTTGAGATCATCACCTGCAATGCACATTTTCAAAATGACACAAACACATACCACTATCACAGTGGTTTAGATCTGATTTAACGTTTTAGTGAGGATGTTTTAGTATCAGTCGAGCGCTGCGAGGATCATAATATCACAGATGAAACAGCAGGTTGGCTGCTTTCATAAGATGCTGCCTGAAACCACCTCTGTGACTTCAAGGCTGGGATTTCCCCTTATTTCTACACACGCACACTGTGCACTGGCATAACACAATAATAGCAGACATGCTACCTGTTGGTATTTTCACCCTGCTGCAGGCAACAAGGCTAACGTTGTTTCCATCTGCTGTGACAAAAAAAACATTCAATAACGAAAAACACAGATGCTGTGACACTACCACTGTAAATAAACACAAGAGCGAATTAAGCTTCTGTTGCAATAATTAATACTATTAATTAGAGAGACGCACACGTTCGTTCTTTATTTAAAACAAATCCTTTTAGGTTAGGAATGATGGAGCTCACTGAAAATCTAGGTCACATAAAGATCTATGAAAGGATGCAAAAGGTGTGTTTTACCCCCCTCTCCCAGCCACCATCCGAGAATATACCAACTAATACCAGTTGATTCTGCACCAGCCCCTGAGACTGGGAAACTTGAAAGACAGGTAGGTCAGCCCGGAGGGGGGCAGTGGATCTCGCAAGCATTCCTGATTTTCCCCCGGTGTAGTGGAAAGGCAAAACGGTATTACTAACTGCGTTCAAAAAGCTCCCTAATTAAACTGCCAAGTACACCGAAGAGCATAAAGAGATCTCTTCACGCGGAAATATGATTAGATAAACATTAACATATATCCTGTGAATTTCGGATATAAGAACCACCTCACAGTTTGTTTCGACTAACTAAAATGATTAATTGTGTACCTGGTGTTCGCCAACTCCCACCGCTCTGCGTGAAGTAAATCAGCGGTTCGGGATAACAAGACTGTCGTGGCTAAAGTTAAATTTACATTTACATTAGTTCTTTTTTTGCATTTTATGTGTGTGCCGAATAGCAGACAGGTTGTGAACAATCCCTATAACGTGTTGAGTCACGTTCTCCCATGACTCCAAACAGCCACACGCCAAGGCACATTTAAAATATTGGATTTTAGAAGGAGCTCAGCTTGACAAGAATCCTCTCCAGATCCTTACCTCCTTGATTTTAGCCCGTCTCTCCCTGGTTTCTGGGTCCTGGGGTTCTAGTCCCGTCGCCCCTGGCGGGCGGTGGTACTCTATGAAAGGTAAATTATTGCCATCCTTCGCACCTTTACCCATGCTCTCCTTTGTAACTTTCGCTTTATCAGCTAGAATGTCATTTTGTATCACGTCGGGAAGTTTTTGTAGAGTATCCTTAGCCTCTAACAGAGCCTTTTCGTGGTCTTTCTTGATTTTTGCCAGGAGCCTGTCGTCGTTTCCAGCCGAACCCGCGTCGCTGCTGTCCGGACCGGTGTGGGTGTTCGTTTCGACCGCGGAGGAATGAAAGAAAACTCCGCTGAGCAGCTTGGAGGAGTCCGGAAGGAAGAAAATTGCCCCGAAACACAGGGTTATAAAAGCGCTGAACACTAATAACAAAATAAATTTCTCTGTCAACCTGAAAGAAGTCGGGCTGGCAGACTTCCTATTCGGGGTCGCGGTAAAAGGCAGAAGAGTTGCAACTGGCATTTTCCCCTCTTCCTTTAACAACTCAAACAACACACAAAAAACGATTTCAAATGGGAGATTTAACTAGAGTCGGGCTCAGCTTCGGCTTATTCCGTTCAGAAATCCATCTCCGAGTGATACGAGCCGTGTCAGATGGAAAACAACAGCGATAAAATCTCCTGTGAAAAGTTCTGCCGTGAAGCTTGTGTCCATACCGGAGACTCGCTGCAGATAGAGCGAGTCCAACGGCTCACACAGGAAGCCACGGTAGATGGGCGTGACTGAAAGGCGCGATGACCTAATCACGTTCGTCCCTGTGAGTGGTGGGAGCTCTGATGTGGGCGTGTCCCAATAACTGCGTGGTATAAAGCCGCTGACAGCCTCGGAAACCGTCATTTCTCACTAAGCGGGGAGAGAGTTTGAGTGGAATGTAAAACACGGGATTTTGAGCTTGTTACTTTCCTAAGCAATATACACAAAAGTAGGATTTATTAGACGAAATTCTCCACCATCTCTCCAAGATACAGACAAGTAGGTATGGTATTGAATGAGGAATTTTAAGAATTACCTGAAAGCATCATAAAATGCCTAAGCGCCTCTCTGCACCCACCTCACTACCAACAGCAATGCATAAATGCAACACAACAATGATTAGCTAATAACATCACATACAAAACAACAACAACAATAAAACACCAATACATTTGTACTTTTATTTCTTCAAACATGTTAACGGAGCACATTACTTGTAGTAATAGTTTATTATTGTTGTATTAGCAGTTTTGCATTACAAAGTAAAGTTAAATACTACTTTTGCCACAAGCTAAATTCCTCACTGGCTCATTTGTAAGTCTAGTCCTCTCTAACAAATGAGAAAAGCATATCATGTGACTTTCTGTCTGAACTTCAGTCATGTGATCTGTTAATTTTCACAGGTTTGGGGGGATTGAGGGTGGGCAAAACAATAGCGGCTTTAGGCCCATTAAGACAGATGATGTGGAAAAACCTTATTGACTTTTATGTTTAAAAACCCTAGAATCTCATGTTCTGCATGCCAAAGGAATATATAATCAAAGACAAACATTCATCTTCTCAAGAAAGACTGGCTGGTGTGAACCATGATAACAACCGTCACAGGGCCTTGGTGTTTCTGGTGTATGATAAGACAACAAATGAAGGAACTGCCCAAGAGTGAATGTCCTGCAAAGATCACACCAGGGGTGCAATATGTGACGAAGGTGAAAGAGCTGAAAAGGAGGCCAGGAGAAACAGGAAACACCTGCGGATATGTCTGCAACCTGCTAAAATCTTTGTTCATGTGTCAACTTTAGGACACGTGAACACCATGGGTGTTAATGGAAAGGTACCTCAAAGGAAACAACTGGTCACTAAAAAAATAGAACATGCCCCCGTGTCTTAAATGACCTTGATGCTCATCTAGAAAACATAATTCTTAGTAAAAATCCACAGTGCTTGCAGGGAAAAGGCACTACACACAAACACAAAGCTTCACAGAGGGAGCATCATGGTTTGGAGATAGTTTGTATCCCTTCTATTATTGAGGAAACAATGAATTCAAGAATACATCAAGTAATCTTTCAGGACAATACATAGCTTCGGTCCATGACTTAAAACTTAATGGAAAGACTCAGAGCACAGAGGTAAATCAGAGCAGTGGAAAGTAGTGGAAAATGAAGTCAGAGCACTGACCTTGAGATGCTCTGCCATGACGTGAATAGGGCTATTCAACCAAGACTTTCCTCCAATGTTGATGCACTAAGGCTTTTGGAGGAAGTGGTGGTCTACATTTCCTTTTGATTGTTGTGCAAGGCTTATAAGCAGCTACAGGAAACATCAGATGGTGACAGACACTATTAAAGAAGGCTGCTAACAGGAAACACAATATAAGAACAATGAAGCCACTGTAGAAGTGCTATAAACGCCAGCTGCTCTTTATGGCCATTTGAGGCTGTTCCAAAAGGGTCAGTCCTCATAGATTCCGATTTTTTCCCGTAATGTCAAAATGTTTAAAATCTGGTGAAAGAATTTTTTTATTAGATTTATTTATTTATTTATTTTACAAATCACTTTCTTAGATTGTCAAGGCTAATGAGCTGTTTGTTAAGACATGGCCACATTTCGTTCCAGGAAATGAAGATGGTTGTCATTATAAAAGCTAAAACAGAGGCTTCAGAACACAGAGTTTACTAACAAGAGGGAAATATCACAGTCACTACATCCATCTTTTATATCAGTCTATTGAGCTGACTTGTTTTTTCCAACGCGCTGCGATAGATTATTCAGCGTTGTAACAAAGACATCAAAAGTACAACCTTTTACGTGTTAATCAGTCAGATTGTTTTCTCTGTTATTGTGACCTGTGTGAATCTTTTGTAATTACCAAGTCTTCTGAACTGATCACTCATAAAACGTGGTCTGATCTTTAGAGAGTTGCAGCTATACAGAGAAAAATGCCAGACTTGTTTATGCAGAAATGCAGCAAGTGACGCGCCTCATAATACACAGCTGACAGCCATTGAAAACCTCATATAATACATTTGTGCAGGGTACTGATTATTATTCATAGGCTTAACAAATTGGATAAAACCTCAGTCCCGCGATGCTCAAGAACATGCACACATGCATGATTGCACACATAGATTTTTACTGATGAGATCCATGATCTTTGTTAGTCCGTTTTTGAATGTGAGAGATAAATGGCAATCATTTCAATTGTCTCCACTGCATACTCGTAATGGCTTGAGGAACCAGACGGTTATAAAACATGCAATTTAACCTTAAATGGGACTGGAATTAGCTACAGCTAAGAGCATATTTTATGAAAGAGAGAACTGAAATAATCTATTTTGGATTTCTTCTCTGTTACTGATGTGTGTGCACCTGATTTCAAACTGAAAAGTTCATCTTACTTGCTGGTTGATAAAAGCTTACATTTCTGTACATATCTGACAAATTACTGTCACGCCAATAGGAATCGCAGAGCTTGAGAAGTGGAAACTGTCTGGATCGAAATCTTTGTTAGTATATACCATACTTCACCTGTGGAGAGATGGAGAGTCTAATCTGGGGATGACAGATGTCTGCTGCCATTTTGAAATTCCAATGCTGGGATGACAACTTGTCTAAATGATGACACACGTCCGTATGATTACTTTCTCTCTCCGAGATTCAAGCAGAAAATTAAATCTTAGATGAAATGCGTGACATCTCAATATTGAACTAAGACTCTCTTGTGGAAACGGTTTTGACAACTGACAGTCTTTACTCCGTCACTGCGCGAAGGTTGTCTTTAGCTTTTTCAGTCGCATTTGCATTTGTATTTTTTGATAATGTATGTATCAAAGAAACAACAGCTTCCCAGTGCTGCTGTGGTTTTCTAGGTGAGGAGGAACAAGTAATCCTTTGTTGTGAGGCTGGTTTAACTTGTAGAGAAGGATAAACCCACTTTTAAGGCTCACTCGAAAAAAAAGTCCTCTCTGTACAATCCTACGCAATTAGATCTTAAAGATCCCTAAGAGTTATTTTAGAAATGAAGAGTTGTACTTAGTTTTTTTGTACTCATTTTCCTTTAACCCCATGGGGAAAGCTGTTCACGTCGACCTTTACATGGCAATTACAAATAGGACGAGGGGCATTTTTTTGTAGTCTGCAATATTTTTCATTTCACATCATAAACTATTGTGACAGCATGTCAACACTGGAGGCAAGCACTCTACCAAATCTGCTGATGTCAGCAGTCCCGCATAATAAAAATCAAAAATAATCAGCTGCAACCCCACTCGGAGAAAGTGAGAAATCTTTTGTATACATATTTTAAGTTCATATGATATGTTAGATGCGTCTCAAAGGAGATAAACACATGAAGCCTTCAAACCAACAATAACTGCGTGTCATTCTTACTGCGCCGCAATGAATTATCGTGTTTGGTAGACATCGGTTTTGAATTTTTATGCAGGAATGAGGCCTTCGCTCCTTTATCGTGATTGATGGGAGAATGAAATTTATTTATCTAAGTCTGCAGGGGTGGAACTGAACCCTGTGAATGTTATGTTGGATCACCTGCTTTAGTGGACTGCTATCATAGAAGATAATATACTCAACAAAATTAACAGAGAAATCTATGGTACAGTATATCACCAATAGCTCATCTTAGGATTGTTGTAGCAATCATGTTTCTTTCTTTTAATTTCACATCAGGCAAAGAAATTCAGATTCCTCGAGTTGGATCTGGTCTGATGTTTTCAGGCCACTTTTTTTTCCTAACTTAAATAACAAGGTTGGGTTTCTTTAGTCAGCGTTTTCCTGAATTTATATAAGCCAGAACTTGTTTTTGTTGTTAGGGTATAAAAAGCAGCCACTTCATGGTTATATACGTGGGTGGATCCCTACAAATACGTGCAAGTAAAAGAGTGGAGTAAAAATTGCTGAAATTGTGACTAAATTCAGACATATTAATGCTGTGAAATTTTCACAGATGCAGTATAGGATCAAAGCAACCATTATAATCAACATCACTATCGTTCCAGTAGTGTTGCAGTGTCTGCTAGTATCCCAGCACACACTGCAACATCCTGTAACCAGCACATCCTTCTTGGTTCAAAGAGCAACAGACACATCTGAATTGTTATCTGTCCATCAGCTGGACCGACAAAGAGGGTGGTGTTCACACACCCAAACTTCTTTTCTTTGAAGGGGGAAGACAGGCCAGGTATCTACAAACATCAATCGAAATCAGATTACAACCCATTATTTTGTAACTTTTCTAGAGAGGTGAGCAGCACATGATCCAGGGAAGGATGGATGACTGAATGCACTGGGTTTGCCCCTACCCACTGAAACACGAGGAACACACTCCTGCAATTGCAGAGGAGATGCAGAAAACAAAGGCAGGGCCAGTGCAAGAGGACAAAGTGGTAACAATAAAAAGATAAATAGGGCTGCATAATTGTCTTCTGTTTCTCATTTTTAGACAATAACTTTAATCACTTTCTCACTCGGTGTGCACTCCAGTTCATCTCCCTACTATGGATTTCTCAAATGTACACTTTTTTTTTTTTGTTGCCTGTCCCGTTTGGATCTTTAGCCATCAGAATTGTTGTCTGAAGGGCAAGAAAGATGCCAAGCGGATCTACTTTACCAACTGAATTATCATGGCCTTGCCATATTGGTCCATTTGATTGATCTTTATTATAATTATGTATTTATTTGATTTGATTTTTGGTTGTTACAGACGGGACAGACATGACTGGGGGATAGGACAGGGAGAAAGAATGAAAGAAATAGAGGGAGAGAAAGAAAAATAGAGGGGAGAAGAGATGGTGAGAAAGGGGGGAAGAAAAAAAAGAAAAACAAACAAAACACCAGGATCACCTGTATGGAGATAAAAAAAAAAAACACAGAAGAGAAAACAAACAAAAAAGAGCAACATAATAACTACAACACCATCACAATAAACTAGCTAACAGTAGATAACAGTAGATACTAAATATTACATGTTATTGTGCAGCACGCAAGATCGACAGTAGTAGTTTGTGTCTGTGAACACCTGTGTGGATCAGCACGCTTGTATTCAAAAGGTTTCTCCATGTAACGATCTGCTATGTATGCTTTTTAAAACATAATCTGCTGATTACATACTTGGTTACACTGTGAAGTTTCTTCACACCCAAACAAGGGTAACTAAAACCACATTAAAATACACTGAAATACATTTTAGTTTGTCTATCCATGAATTTCCTTAATCGCTTCTCTTATCCAGTTGCTTAAAACCCACAGTGCCCACTTTTAGTTCACAGAACTAAAAGCAACAACTAGACGTTTAAAAAAAAAAACTGAAATAATATTTTGTGTTTGCAAAACGTGCCATAATAAAACTCAGGAAATATTCATTCATAAACATTGATTATTACAGTAGTGTATTGGAGTGTCTAAATGGTTGCGAGTCAACTGGTTTCACAGCGTGGAAGTCAGGAAGTGGATCCCAGTGCAGGAATCAGGAGACAGGACTTGAACTCAAAAAATGCTTTTAATGCTGAACTCACTTAAAGCAAAACATATGCTGAATGGGGAATTTAACTGTCATGTTCGGAGGCAATAAGACGCAGGGTTCTCAAGCACGAACCGCTTTTTATTGAATTGTAGCAGCAGTGTACGTCGCTACATCAATTTCTGGAAAACACATATACACACCGGTCTCCTAGCGACCTCTAGTGCCTGCCCTCATGGTAGCCTTACTAGGACAACATAAACAGATTTCACAACATCTCCCCCTTTAACAAAAGTACTTTAAACATAAAACAGTGTTGTCAGAACGCAGGACATCACGGGGGTAGACTACCCTCAGTCCTGATAAGGGATTATTCTGCCCTTAGAACATAGAAAGGAGATAGTCCTCAGTCTCTGAATCTGAGAGGTACTTTAATCTCCCGCCCCCTGGAAGTCACTCTCACAGGTGTGGTAGGGTGGAGAGGAGACCCCGAGACAGGGATTGGCAATGTCTGCCTTACTGGTGGTTCTTGGGAAGCAGCCGCCCCTTTAGTTGGAGTAGTCGGTGTAGCTGGAACAGTGCTCTGCTGCTGCTCCTCAGGATCAACGGTGCCTGGGACAGGCTGAAGGTGTCGTCTGTTGCCGCGAGTCACGTTCCCATTCGCCATCTCCACCAAGTAGGATCTCGGCTCCTTAGACTTCCTGATGACCTTAGCTGGAGTCGTCCACCCCTTTTCCCCGTCAAGCTTCACTACAACATCCTGGCCTGGGAGAAGCTCAGGAAGTGGACGAGCTGAATGTCTGCGGTTGTAGAAGAATCTGTAAGAGTCCTTAGCTGCAGCATCTCTTTGGCACACCGTGTCCCTATTGACTGGACTGGGCAGCAATGTCTTTTCGAGTACTGGGACGGTGGTGCGGATTTGACGTCCTGTCATAAGTTGAGCTGGGCTTGCACCGGTTGCTGCAATTGGTGTAGAGCGGTAACTCATTAAGGCTAAGCAGGGGTCAGGCTGTTTGAGAATGTACTTGGCCGTTTGGACAGCTCTTTCAGCAGCTCCATTTGACTGGGGGTAATGACGGCTCGACGTAGTGTGGGTGAAGCCATAACTCAGTTTGAAGTCTTGGAACTCCGATGATGTGAACTGCATCCCATTATCACTGACCAGTTCTAACTGGATGCCCCATCTAACGAACATGTGTTTAAGCTTGTTAATGACCTGTCTGGTGGTTGTTGTAGAGAGGGAAGCAATCTCAACGTCTCTTGAAAAATAGTCAACAACGACAAGAAAGTTCTTACCCTCAAGCTCGCAAAGATCAGCTGCAATCTTTTGCCAGGGGCCATTGGGCAGAGGAGTAGTCACGAGAGGTTCCCGTCGCTGTGTAGGCTTGTGCTCTCTGCAAAAGTTGCATGACCTCACCTTATGTGTTATTTGAAGTCCAATGTTGGGCCACCACACTGTTGATCTTGCGCGCTCTCTACATTTAGTTAGTCCTTGGTGGCCTTCATGTAATTGGTCAAGGACACTGGGTCTGAGTGCTGTGGGAATTACGATGCGATCGTGGTAGAGCACTAGACCATCTGATTGTGAAAGGTGGCTTCTGGCTGCATAAAAGCCTTGCAGTGGTGAGCTCTTTGCCATTCTTGTCCACCCTTGTCTGGTGAAGATGATTGCTTTTTGAAGCTCTGGGTCCCTCTGTGTAGCTCTACGAATTTCCTCCAACTTATGTGACTTGATAGGTTTGCTTGTCACTACGTTGCTCACGTATGCCTTGACCTGGCTGTCTGTCTCGGACGGGTAGCATCCGTGCAGTGGATGTCTGGAGAGTGCGTCCGCCACCACTGACTGTTTACCAGGAACATGCTCAGCAGTAACATTGAATCGCATCAGTCGCATCAGCAATCTCTGACATCTCAGTGGCGTTTTATCAAGGTCGTATGAGTTGATCAAAGGCACCAAGGGCTTATGGTCAGTTTGTAGACGTACATGACCCATGCCTTGGATGTAGCGGGTAAAACGTTCGCAGGCCCAGACAGATGCTAAACATTCTTTTTCGATCTGCGAATATCTCTTCTCTGCGTCTGTGAGCATGCGAGAACAAAAGGCAACAGGCCGTAACTCCCCGTCATTGTCCTGTAACAGTGCAGCACCCAGGCCACAGCTGCTGGCGTCCGCACTGACAACTGTTGGTCGGCCTGCATCATAATAACAAAGTGCCGGTGCAGCCACGAGCATTGCTTTTGCTTTGTTGAATGCTTGCTCCTGAGGCTCGCCCCACACCCATACAGTCTCTTTTTTGAGTAGATTGGAGAGGGGGTGCAGCACCGTGGACAGGCCTGGCAGGAATTTTCCAACATATTTCCACATTCTCCATCCCTAGCTTGGACGCCACTCGAAAACGGGAGAATCTCTGCCGCCATATCGGCCACTCTGCCGGCTGTGTAAAGTCGAACGGCTCTGGAGGTCCAAATTTAGCCATTTCTTCGTGTAACTCGGCGTGAAGTCCCCACTTCTGACACCATGTCATGTTCGGAGGCAATAAGACACAGGGTTCTCAAGCACGAACCGCTTTTTATTGAATTGTAGCAGCAGTGTACGTTGCTACATCAATTTCTGGAAAACACATATACACACCGGTCTCCTAGCGACCTCTAGTGCCTGCCCTCATGGTAGCCTTACTAGGACAACATAAACAGATTTCACAACATTAACCAACCCTGATTATAACAGAGGGCAAGAAAACACACTAGCATGTGGGAGGGCATGACAAAGGGCAGAGGGAAACTCAGACAATAAATAAACACCAGGTAATTAGGGAGATGGGAAACATTGGAGCATAGGGCACAGCTGCAACGAATCCGGAAAACTAGACACGGAAGGCGAAACTCCATACGAAGCACACAAGACACGAAACTATCAAAATAAAACGGAAACTAAACACCGAAATACAGACTCAAACATCCAAACCTGACACTACTGAATGGTATAACAAGACAGGACAAAGAGAGACCGGTCAGACATGAGGACACAACTGGGGAAACAGAAAGGGATCACAAAAGGAGATAACCAAGACACATGGACTTAGCTGGAGCATTTCATGAAATGAATATGAACAGATTACAAACAGAGGATAAAACAAATAGCATAAAGGAAAATAGCAACCTTACTAATATTACAAAATAGAGTCAAACTTAAACACCCTGGGTTCAAGACCTAGCGACCCTGCCAGCTGTTTTTTTTACTGCAATGCCTGTTCTGAACTTCTGAAATCTTGCCCCTAATTTCTTTGAATGAAAAAAATAAAGATAAAAAAAAAGCTAGAAACTAACTTAAAACTAATGCCATTAAAAAACAAAACAAACTTATGTAAAATATGAAAATATACTCTAACTGTGGCTCTGAGGCAAAGTTTGGTACAATTGGTGGAGGATGAAAGCTACTGTCCAAACTATGTTCCTTCACTTGTTTTCTTAGTGCCTCCACACACCTCATGCCATTATATAAGTATGAATCATAGCAGTTGGCACAGAGATGCTGGTGTTTTCCGTGTGGCACTGAAAGTCTCTGTGATATCAGAGGAAACTAAAGGGAACCTAAAGCCTTTAAAGTCTTTATTTCTGCTGCATGCAAAACCTGCGAAAACAAGTCGAAACGTTTATCTGTCTGTTTCAGTTACTCATTTAATCTGGATCTGGATCATCTGGATCACAGCATAAAGCGTTATAATTGAATCTTAGTCATTGTCAAATATTTGTTTAACTCTGGCTGAAGGTCACAGTTTGATCTCCAGTTTTATTTTCCTGCATAACAGCACTGTGGCTCAGGGCTGTATCTCCTCGATGTGTGTTCATTATAATTGGCAAGGAAGCTTCAAATGAGTTGGAGATTTTTTTTAAATAAACTAATATTACTAATATTGTTAGCTCAAAGTGCCCTGAGAATTCACTGTCAGCCAATTTGCTGATGTAAAATAGGCCATGCAGTCATCACCCAGCTGTTTGATGCCTCCTTCTCTCTCCCTTTCTCTCTCTCCACAGTCCAAATATAACCTCGCCCCAATCTGATTTAACCACTGTGGTCTCATCCCCGGGGCAAAATGGACTCATTTGCGTGAAGAGACAGGAAGGGAGAAACAGGAGAAAGCAGAGAAAAGGGAGTACAGAAGGTCCTGTGGAGAAGAAAAGGATGGCTTTAGAGGATGGAGGGTTATGTAGGGTGGTAGTGAATAGAAAGCGTGATGAAGAGAGGAGGGGGGAAAAAAGACACGATGTGCTCAGTGAACGAGGTCACTAATTGGGTTGAGACTTGTAGCTCCCCGGCAGTCCCTTCCCCTCGTTCCTGACAGAAGTCAAATTATTTTGAAAATTCTTTTATAAGAGCAAGAAGAATTATGTTAATTCACACGGTGACAAATACAAGCGACTGAATGACAGGGGAACATTACTGGAACAAAATAACAAGTGTCCCGAATTAAGACACTTAAGAAAGCTCAGGCCAGCATATACAGTCTCTGACGTGTGTTTCTGGTAATCTTTCATTAGATATTTCAACTGTGACAAAGTTAAGTACAGAGTGATGCTGCCAACCCTGCTCTCAACTGTGATCAGATACTTCTTTTTATTAAAAAACAGCATGTGCAGTAACACTGATTTAGATTTTCTTTTTTCTTAGTGCAAACTAGAATGCTGATTCCAGCTGAATAATCACCACGAAATACTTGAACTTTGTACGTATGTTTTTTAAAAAGGTACTGCACATCTCACCCTATGGTAACTGGAATAGGCTCCAGCCCCCTTCTTAACCCTGATGAGGACGGGTGGAAGAGTAATACCTTTATTTTTCATGGCATCGATTAAGCAAGGTGCTGTAAACATTCATACATTCATTCATACATAGTTGATGCTGCTTTCTTTCAGCTGCACAAGAAAGTGGGGAGAGAGAGTGGGGGAAGACATGCAGAATTGAAACAAGCTCATTGCAGTCTCGCATTCTCCTCTGAATTCTGATATCAACAAGGCATTTTCTTCCCTGACTGCTGCTCACTGGATATTTTTTCCCTTTCAGACCATTCCCCGTAAACCCTAGAGATGGGAAAATTTTGGTAATTTGGGAAAATCCCAGTAGATCAGCAGTTTCTGATTTACACAGACCAGCCTGTCTAGAATCAACAACCACATCCAGCTAAATCACCCTTTATGGATTCTGATGTTTGCTTTGAACTTAGCGGTTCAAAGCAAACATCAAAATGTTCATCATGTGTACATGCCTAGATCGCATTAACAAGCAGTTGAACAGATGCACCTAACAAAGTGGGCAAAGAGTAGTTATGCAGTCAGACAATTTCATTGTGTGTTGTACACTTTTTATTAGTAGTTCCACATCTGATAATGAAAATGTCAAACTAATGTCAAAGGAATCACATTTTCTCTTTCTAAGTGGATTAAGTGTCCATTGTTGGTTACTGCTGAGATGAGGTTTCTTTAACTTCTTGTTGTTCAAACATGTTCCCAGCTGTCTTCATATTTCATTTGGTGGTTGATAGGTTTGTAGCTTGAACCTATTCGCTAGAACGTTGAAGACAATATAATTACACAGCAAGCAAGACACGAAGTAGGCAAAGTTCTTCGTGTTTCTCGTGCACGGGAGAGAACCGGACAAACGCCGTTCCTTCGCTTGACCCCAGTTGCTCTCATCCGCTCCCCCGTAACACTGCTCTTTTATTGAGGTGACATGAATATGCATAGGTTCATTAACATATGACGTCTACATACAAACAAAGAGTACCTTGCCTGTGCATTGTGTAAGTGTGTGTGTGTGGGGTCAGAGTGTGACCCCATAAATGACTTCCCTAAACCTGCTGGTCTGGAAGTCCAGCAGTTCATCTAAACCAGGGGTGCCCAATCCCGGTCCTCGAGAGCTACCGTCCTGCAGCTTTTAGATGCATCCTTGTTCCCACACACCTGAATCAAATGAATGGCTTGTTATCAGGCCTTTGCCAAACATGATGGCATGCTGTAGAGATCAAACCATTTGATTCAGCTGTGTTGGAGTAGGGATGCATCTAAAAGCTGCAGGACGGTAGCTCTCGAGGACCGGGATTGGGCACCCCTGATCTAAACAAAAGGCACTTAGACTAAAACAGATATAGATACGTTTATCCTACCATAAAACAATAAGAGAAGGTACGACCTCTCCCATGCTCCCAGAGTGCTCTGGAATGCACACAAAGTTTTCAGACTATTAAGGATCAAACCTCTATCAATCTACAACTAATTATAAAACTCTAAGCATATATAAGTAGATATTTCTAAGCATAAATGACAATCAACAATACAAAGCCTAACAGTGGTAGCAATTTATTGTATTGAATCTGAAGACTGCATCCAGAGGATGGACATAACTTCCAAGACTAAAAAATGAAGCTAATGTGAAGCACCTTAAACCTGCACTCATTTAATGGCCAGCAGGGGGGGCAAATCTTATAGGTGCAAATAGATTGTGTAGAAGTCTATGGGAATTTGATATAACCCCCAACCTTGGCCTTTTTAATACTCTCAGATGCTAGATTTAAGTCTTCTTCGATACAAGCTGATGTTCATTTTGTACATGCTGGTCATATTTTGCAAAACAAACAAACAAAAAAAAACAACAACAAGCAATAAAGCAGGATAAGCTGTAGGATGGACCTACATTGTAATTAATATGTCAGCAAAGTATAAGTCCAACGCATCCCTTTAGTTCTTAATTATCTAAGACATCATGAGCCAAGTCAACCTTGGCCTATGTCTGGTGTAAAAAAGCAAAACAAGAAAAGATCAAACACCCCCTCCCCTCCAAAAACTGCTTTTGTATATGGTATAACATCTCATGAAAGCTCATCGGGTCATCATCTGGGGGTGGGTGAAGTGGGGGACTATAGCAAAACTGCAGAAAAGCTGAAGTCCATAAAACCAAAATAATGAGCTGAAAAATGGGCCCTTTCAATAGAGCCGAAAAAAAAGAAGCTCTTTGAATTCGTGCACCTTCAAGGAGAGACTAAATATTATCAGTCAAGATCAACAAGCCCAAAAAAATAACTGCATTAAGCTTCTTAAACCGACTCTTCCTAAAGTCTGTCATATATACAAATTAAAAGGAAAACCTTGACGTGCAATCTCTCCAGTGGAGGCATCTGTATGCTGTGCAGGACACTTTGCTGGCATGTTTTGCGCTCATTTGCCCGCTTAAAGGAAAGGGTAACTACAAATCAATACAAAGTTTAAGTGATCGCTTTTACTCTGTGATGAAAAACTCATGTCCTGATGGGAGTGGTCTCTTCCAGCATGACAATGTCATTCAGGGGTCACTAAATGATTTGATGAGTATGAAAATGACGCACCTTATGAGCCAAAGGCCTTTGCAATGAACCCATTTGTGCAGCTAAGCAGATTTTGGACGGGTCCATTAAAAAGTGTTTTCTAGTGCCATCGAATACCAAATGAGGTCTGATCTTTTGGACAAATGTTCTTGCATTGCTCCAGAATTTTTAGAAACTTCAGGGACACAGACACTATACACTTTTATTTATTTATTCTTTTGTCAGTTGTCTGTGTACATCTCTTTAGACAAACTGTGGGAACTACCCCATTAATCCTCGTGGAGCTGACGAAAACCTCAACAAGAATCTGCCCTCATATCTCAGGAAAAACAGATCGTCCTCAGTTTATGTAGGATCTTCTTTGGCTTTTGAGCAGATGCTCATTTCATGTCTGATGGACATTTTCTAGTATACAGCTCGCACAGTGTTTCCCTAAATCATACTTGACACTTGTGAAAGTAAAAGAGATGCCAACACCTTGTAAACTTGACCTATGAAATCTTTCTGAGAGCACAGGTAAAAGCAGCTTTAATCCATGATATGAGCCTTATAAACGCTCAAATAAATGTATGAATTGGCATGATGGGGGAGCTCTAGGTGATAGACAACAGTTTGAAAAAGTCAGGTGTGCTGTTAAGAGTGCACCCTTTGAACAGGTGACTCTCCAGGGAAGAGGTGAGAAAACTGCAGCTCTCCAAAACTGTTGACTGTGAACAGCAGGATGAAGTCGAGAGGTCCTTGACAATCCAACAAAATTGTTGTGGAACACGGAGTTCTGCCTGGGCTTTAGGGATCCTTCTCTCTATTTTTCTGTCATTGCTGAAATGTACTCTTTCCCAAATCTTGTCCTGGGGCTAGTTCTGAATCATTTAGCATTTGTACGCTATGACAGCAAGCATGCAAGCAAGCACATCTGCAGCAATGGCAAAAACCTGCAAAGCAAAAACCTGAGATGTGAATTCAATTTTATTTAACAGGGAGGATAATCAATTTTTGCAGTGGTGCAAGTCAAAAAACACTTCATTTAAGCCTAGTCTGCTGGAATTTTGTGAAAAATAATATGAGAATGCTGTCAACTGAAACAGATTTTTTTCTTTTTGATAAGCTGTTGATTTGGGTCTTGTTTAGCAGAAGACAAAAGGAATAAAAGACCACAACAAAGACAAATATTCAAAACTACCAGAAAAAGTGAACATTTTCTATAGTATAAAAGCAAAGAGAAGCACATTAGATCAAAAACAAGCTTTGTGTCCTTACTCATTACCACTGCCTACTGATTGTTTGGATGTTCTATCCCTAATCCTACATGGAATTTTTATGCTTTCTGTTTTTAATCGAGATAATGAAGAATGTTTTAAACTTTGAGTATAAATGATGTGACCAACAAGCTCCAGGATTCAGCTCATATAAATGAAAAAACACACTTTATTTAAATTTGGACGTCTCCCCTTCACGGTCTTCAAACACCTGCAGAGAGGAAGCATCAACTTCTGTTTGAAACTGATGGGTTATGAGCTTCGATCCACCAGTTTTCATTTGAATGAGTGTGACCAGGAATATATTTGTACTTGTTTTCCACACTCACAAAGTAGTGAACTGTGAATATGTTCCTTATTGTGAGTTTGTGTGAAGAATCTGAGGCATCAGCTCATCGAAAGAGCTTTTTTTGCCCACGCCAGCACAATCTTCACTCATCTCTCTCCCATAATGCGGCATTTACAACCTCCTAGTTCATCCACAAAGAGAGAACTTTTTCTTGTTGCTCACTGGTGTGGGGCTTAGCACTGTCACCTCATAACAAGAATATCCTGAATCCACTGATCATCTGGGCCTTTTCTGTGTGCAGTTTGCATGTTGTCCTGTGCCCGCGCTGGCTCTCTCAGGTACTCCCAGCTTCCTACCACAGTCTAAAGACAAGCATGGTATGTTAACTCATGATTCTAAATCAGCCATTAGTGTGAATGTAAGTGTGAATGGCTTTCCATCTCTATGTGTTAGCTCTGCAACAGACTGGCAGCCTGTCCATGACTGTGAATTTGATAAGGAGAAAAAAATGGATGCTTCTGTGGGCAGCATGGGGGTGTGGTGGTTAGCACTGTCACCTCACAGTAAGAAGATCATAGGTTTGAATCCACCATCTGGCCAGGGCCTGTCTGCATGGAGAAACCACCACCACAACCCTGAATTGGAAAAATGGAAGACGATCGATGGCTGGATGGCTGCTTCTGTTTTGTGCTCAGTCTTGGGGATTTTTGATCACACCTTCTAGATGCAAAATGCTCATAAGCAGCATGTTTTAAGTCAATACTTATTAACAAAAAGTTAAACTCAGACTGATTAAGGTTAGATTAAGATGGTAATGAAGCCAATGGCCTGACAGGGAATGTATTTACTCTTTTAAAAGTGTAACATGTCTTACTGTAGAAGTTATTTCTGTTGTTTCAGTTGTTTCACCACTGCTCTGGATCCTAAGTCCTGCTGCTTTTGCTTTTATTTCTTCTTCCTTAAATTCTACAGGACACAGACACTAGAACAGCCAGTTTTGAAATCTACTATCGCTGGCATGGATATCATCCATCAACCAAAGTGCTTAATGCTGCTGGAGAAGCCACACAATCTCAGCTTGCTGTTGGGACTAGGACTCAAGTCCTCTGTATCACTCGATGAGGGGAGGGGACATCGTAGGTGCTGTGAGAGAAGTGCAGCAAGAAGTCCAATAATCTTACAGTTCAGTGAGCTTCAGCCATTACTGAATTTACTCTTTTCATTCATATGCTGCCTGTCATTCAGCATTATTGCAAAGTAAGCATATGACACAGCACAACAGGAAAACACCATCTCCGAGGAGCACTATTTCTCCCCTTGAATGAAAATATAGTTAAACTGTTACACAACATCAAAATGAGGATTCAAATGGAGTCAGGTAGGAAAAAATGAATCTTTCATGACCCTTAGTGTTTAAAAAGACACCATTTAATATTGCCGGGATAGATTTAAAGAAAAGGGAAACAATCTCAAAACTTTGAAAGTACAAGGAAGACATGGAAAAAATATTCAGATAAAGGAGGAATAAAATGGGATAGTAGGCAAAAAAAGAGAGATGGTGCTAAGAATATACATAACTATAATGGCAAGAAAATGAGACAAAGACAGGAAGGAAAAAACTCCAGAGAGACGATGAAAAAAATATATCAGGAAACATAAAAATCTGACCAAACCCTACTTACTACCTGACACAATTAGATCACATACTTTAAGGCACAGTCTATTTCATGAATCATAATTTCCTGGAGTGATACTTGTTGCTTCTCTAGTTATTTTCTTGAGCCTTGATTAGGAAGTCACTGAAAGATTTAAGTGGAATAAATCCTTCCAGTTCTGTGGGAAATCAAGTGCCAATCTCACCAGTTTAATCAAGCTTGACTCTGTGGGATGACAACTCTATGCAGGCCAGAAATCAGCCCTCACAATGAAATGAAAGAACAAAAGAAAATGGTAGGAAACATTTTTCCTTCAGAGCTCCGAAACCGTGATTGAACCAGCGTGACTGCCACCGCTTCACAGACAGAGTAGATTAAACAAGTTTTCTTCAGCAGTCTGTGCAGCTAGCCACATGAGATAGATCTCAGCATGGGGAGCAGCTTCTATATAAGCTCTCTTTCAGTGGATTTCCCATATGACTGACTTGCAAGTCTGAATGTGTGAGTGTGTGTCAAAGCTATGACTGATCTGTATCCTTCTGACATTACGTTTGAAGTCTTCCTATAGGTGTGTGACTGTCATGGTGAAGCCTATATGCAGATTCTTCACCTGTAGTGTGTGCCTTTGACACAGTTGTGTGCTTTGCATGTGCCAGTATCTGCGTGTGTGTGTGTGTGTGTCTGTGGGTGGGTAAAACCAGCAGGAAGCCACAAGACTCTCCAACTCAGCACCTGCAGCATCTGCCACCTACCTGCTATGCTCAGTGCTCGGCTGCCGGTAATTCATCATCACGGGCCTACTTTCTGCCATCATATCCAATTATTAGGCGATTAGCAGACACACACATTCACAGCTAACAATGCGGCCTCACTTCCCATTACCGCCCCACGCACCATGACTGTGAGACAGAGATTGTAAATGACAGCGAGGTAGTTCAAGGGAGGAACACTTTTTTATCCAAGCTTCTGCTGATCCCACAAAGAAATATCAGAAAAAGGATTAATGTTCAAATTTCTCACTTTTCAGCAGCTTCCACGAATTGAGTAAAAGAAGAAAGCAATTCAAATTATTCTTCTAAATTTATTCTTCAAACCAAAACATTGGTTCGTGTCCCCTTTACCCTTTTCTAGGAAACTGCAGAAACAAGAAAATAATCAGATAATGAAAACGTTTATTTTGGACAGGTTTCACTTGCGTCTGAACTTCTGCAGCAAATGCTACCTGTAGTGGTCGACGTCTCCCCAGTACATGATTATTTGTTGGCTCATTAAGCTAAAGTTGTATGCAGCAAGGGCATTCGTGCGTTTATGTTTATGAGTTAACCCTCCTGCCATCCTTTAAAAAACTCACACCCATCACCCTAGGGACCATTCTCAGCCACGCCATAAAAAGACCATATATCCATATCTTATTCCACTTTAAATTAGCCAACCTTGTAAAACTACTTCTCCCTGAAATATTCATGTAAAGTTTTAATTATATTTTCGTTGTTTTAACCCTTCAAATCCCAGTGTTATTACATGAGCGCCCTGTGTTATAAGCCCCAAAAACCAAAAAACGAAACTAAATATTTCCACAAAAAACCAGTTGAAGTAATATGTGATTGTCATTATAAGTAGGCCTTTAGATGGACCAAAGATTGGCACCAACATACATTTTGACCTGCCATTATTTTTTTGCATTTTTTTTGCAATTTAAAAATTAAAACTTCAAGGCCCTGAGTCTTCATTGACATCCAAGAAAAGAAGAAAAAATAAAATCATATGATGATAATTTGGGGTTGAAAAATAGCGTTTATAATGGAAGTCAATGGGCAGAAAATGGTCCCCAGGGTGATGGGTGTGGGGATTTCTGCTGCTCAGCCATTTTAGGCTGATTTAAGGAATTCACACTGGAATATTAACATTGACAGGTAAAAACTATCCTGTGGCAAGTTTGGTTATATTCCACTGAACACAGTGGAAATGGCAGCCATTTAACACATAGCAGTGGCACAAAAAGGTCCCAAGAAGGCAGGAGGGTTAAGAGTAACTTTTGTGTTGTGGGCTGCTGTTTTACTGGTACATCACTGGTCCGCCTCACTGGAAAAATAACAGCTGTCAGGCAGAAGTGGTTGATATTTGAAGGGGGTTAAAGTCTAGTTGTGGGAGTAACATGCATGCAAAACCTCTTTAAAAAGAAAGCTGAGAAATGCATGCTTACAATAAAGTTTATAAAAAAATAAAAATTCCCCACTTGCCCTCGCAGGCAGTCTATCCTTCAAGCTCGGGTCCTCTACCAGAGGCCCGGGAGCTTGAGGGTCTTGTGCAGCATCCTAGCTGTTCCTAGGACTACGCTCTTCTGGACAGAGATCTCGGATGTTATTCCTGGGATCTGCTGGAGCCACTCACCTAGCTTGGAAGTTCCCACTGGACTCTGAGCCCTTGGTACATCTCAAACTTCTCATGTTCTTTTCTTACATCTAACAATTTTATCCAAGTTTTAATCTTTAAAGTTATTTGAACTTGAATATTTGTAAAGTTAAAGAAGGGAGTAGTTCTTGTTTGTGTCTTGTCTGGAGATTGTATTGACCCCAGGAAAAAAAGCCAAACAGAGCGTCTACTTTAACTCAAATCCTTTGTAAACAGATAGTCATGTTACCTGAAGCTGAGGGTTAAAACCAAGGGTCCCCAATCCCAGTCCACGAGGGCCGGTGTCCCTGTAGGTTTTAGATGTGTCCTTGATCCATCACAGCTGATTTAAATGGATAAATTACCTTCTCAACATGTCTTGAAGTTCTCCAGAGGCCTGGTAATGAACTAATCATGTGATTCAGGTGTGTTGACACAGGGTGAGATCTAAAACCTGCAGGGACACCGGCTCTCGCGGACTGGGATTGGGGACCCCTGGTTAAAACAGTACTGAACTCAGGTCTTGTTATTTCACCGAACCACCATTGGCCTTCACCTTTGAATGCAGTTTGAGTTAATCTTTTTTTAAACTGCATGCAAATATAGAAAAGGTCTTAAATGTTATCTCAGAAGTCACTGACAATTTACTTATTTTATCTGTTAGATAAAATAATGAAATGTTGCCTTTGCCCATAAGCAAACAGTATATCAAAAAGACCGGCAGCAGAGACAAAAGTTATCCAGCTAGGAAAAGAATTAACTCTGTTGTGTAAATAAACCACAGACAGAGCGTGGCAAGATGAAATAAAACGATATAAAAAGTAATCTGGTGTTTATAGATGATTTATTGTTGATCATATAAAAAGTTACCACCACGTTAAAGATCACCTAACTACTTTGTTTTGTGTTTTGTCAATTCAGTTTTATTTATATAATGCCAAATTGCAACAACAATTCCCTCATGGTGATTTATATTATAAGGTAAAGACCCAACAATTATACAGAGAAATCAGAGAAAAATCCCGACAATCTGATGACCCTCTATGAGCAAGTGCTTTGTGGGAAGGAAAAACATCATTTTAACAGGAAAAGCCAGAAATTATGGGTGACTGTAGCTCAGGTGGCAGAGCAGGTGGCAGAGCAGGTCAGCCACTAATCAGAAGGTCGGTGGTTCGATCCCAGGCTGCCTCCTGGCTGCATGCCAAATATCCTTGGGCAAGATACTAACCCCATGTTTGCCTACTGGTGGTGGTCAGAGGGCCCGGTGGCGCCAGTGTCCGGCAGCCTCGCCTCTGTCAGTGCGCCCCAGGGCAGCTGTGGCTACAATGTAGCTTGCCATCACCAGTGTGTGAATGGGTGAATGACTGAATGTAGTGTGAAGCGCTTTGGGGTCCTTAGGGACTAGAAAAGCGCTATACAAATGCAGGCCATTTACCATTTACCAGAAATTAATAATAACTAATGATTTAAATACAGAGTTGTGTATAAACTCATTATAAACACCCGAGGGATTAATAAAGTTCTATCTTATCTTATCTTATCTTATTCAGTGAAAAAAAGGACGTGAAGAAGAAGCTACTGGATCTTCTACATCAGCACATTATGTAGATGCTATATTTTTGTGAATTATTGTTGAGGTATCACACAGTGAATGTAGCAATCAAATATGTGGCGCTATATGATGTTTCAGGGTCATTGCTTGCTGATTTTTCCTCCACTTTAATCTATAATCAGTAAAGTGTGGACGAGACAAATTTAAGACAGCCCAGCAGTGCAGATTTTTTCCTTTGTGCTCTGCGACTGTTCTAACTAAACTCACATTAAATAAACTGGAAAGACCAACTCATCTGCAGCCCCGAGCACACTCATCTCCTGCTTCATGCTCAAGGACTTCTGCTGCATCAGCCAACTCTGTTCATGTCACAGGCCCACGAAATACTCCATTTAAATGGTTTGTTTTTGCTGCAGGCTAGCACAGATACATTTACCATGTCTCTGAGCGAGCCTACACATGATTCTGCAATTATGTTTATCTGGGCACATTCAAATTGAAAAGGTTCCCATCGGCACAGAGGCAGGAGCTCACAGCATAATGTATTTAAAATAAAGCATGAATTCATTACGCATTCCCTCCATGCCTATATCTGAATTCTTTATACTATATTAAACATACAAGTCTTATTTGTGCTGAAAGGAGGATAAATGAAGTTGTTTCATTAGTTTTTCATGTATTGTTTGTCTTAAGTTGACGTTAAATATGCTTTATTTTCAGTGCTTAAACCCTCTTAAACCAATTTTCTAGTATATTAACTGAAATGAACTAAAAGACAACTGTGCTATTGTGGTCATCCGGTATCCGTATCCCAGTGACAATAATTTCATTAACAGTAATAGTAATATAATGCACCAACTATGTATCAGTCCTTCAGGTGGAGTAAAACATTTAATAGGAAGTAAATGGGCTGGTGCTTATAAAGTGCTTTTCTATTCTAATTAACCACTCAAAGTGCTTTTTACTATATGCCTCATCCACCCAATCATACAGCGTTTTTTTATGCCTAAGCACCCTGTGTAACATTCACACTTCAGTGAATGCATCGGGCACAACTCAGGGTTCAGTGTCTCGCCCAAGGACACGTTGACATGCAGACTGGAGGCACCAGGGAGCAAACCACCAACCTTCCAGTAGATGCCCTGCTTTACATTCTGAGCCACAGCCATGTAGCTTAAATTAGATCAAATGCACTAATGAAGACCCTAAAAATGAGCATCTCCTGAAAAGTTATGTTCATTTCTATGTCATGAAGTGCAAATAAATATATATGAGCTAAATTACATTTATATGATTAAGAACGTAACTGTTTCCAGTTTTTATTGCAACTGATATGTCTCACATTCATATTCAAACCGCCTGCATTTGGACATCTTTTACTGTAATTAGCAGGTTTAGCAAAACTATTTATGTTTTTATCTGAGGGTCCAGTCATGCCAGAAGAACATAGTCTGTTAGTGCCTTTTTAAATGCGTTGTAGCCCATCCACTCTGCCTCATGGACTAGCTCATCCATCATCTTTTTGACAGCACTTACACTGATGTGAGGCAAACCTTTTCACACTTGTCTGGTCAAGCAGCATTTAGTTAACTGTGCTGACTTCAGCGACGGCATCTTTGTGATATATTGTGATGATGATGACAGGTACATGACAGCAAACAAGATTATCCTCAGTCCAAAATTCATACATACTGATTATATGTATGGATTTGTATGGACATGTGCAATATATTCAACATCAGACATCCATCAATGACAATTTCATAACACTCGTGGCTAAACTAAAACCCAAAATACTTAAGATTTATTGCTTTAAGTTTTCCACTGCATTTCTGAGTCCATTTCACAAGCCTGTGCAGTTTATTTACATTTTTTCTAGCTGTGAGGAACTCTTTAATTCTAATGCAAATTCCTGGTTAAAATGACGATGCAGTATTCTAATTTATGGGACAATGGTATGCTAAGAGTCTACCACTATGTTAGCAACTCAGTGGGGCTACTTAGGCCTCAAAGGTAGCTTTCTTATAGCATGCTAACACACAGTGACGTTTATAATATGTTGTCTGTTCACATGCATGAGTACAAAGTACAGCTGGTGGTACCCTGTAGACAAGTGGCTGGAGAGTGTTGGGAAGAACTGGCTGAAACTCAGTGAGGTACTGCTGGTGCTAATGAGAGCTGAGATTATGCCAAAGCAAAGAAATTATGTTGGCTTTGTCCAGGCTTAGTAAGAGGTGGAAATATGGGGTAGGCAACGAGCACAAACATGAGTGAAAGAACCAGACCTAAGCATATGACAAAGGTTAGTAAAACCACAAAAAACAATACAAAAAAGTTAAACTAAGCTTAAGCATTAGTGCACCACTTTGGATGACTAAATTCTCTAGCATAGTTTCTGGGGTGTCATGAATTGGGTGAGTGGCTGGAAATTTCCCCCTGGTTCCTTTGTTTCTCTAGTCTCCGCCCCTGGGCAGGGCTTCCACCTCTCCAGCAGCTCCACGCACCTGGTGCTGATTCAAGGCAAAATTAGGACATTTTCATGCTCAATTGAATAATAAAAACTGGTCTGTCAGAATAATGTATCACAAAGCACCATAAAGATCTCCCACTGTTTCTCTCTCATTTTGTTTCTTTTCATTTCATAATGCATATTTTCACAGGCAATTCAGCAAATTGCTTCTAGTCCCTTCCCTGAATTTAAATACAGATGTGAGTTTGGAAGCAACAGAAATGCATATTGAATATGGACAGTCAAAGATGGAAACAAAAGACATGCATCATCACACAGTCTGTTCTCAGATATGAAATTCATGTGAAATCCAGGTTAAATCAAGTGTAAAGGACCCTTTGGGAGGCTTTGTAGAAAGGCTGATGAAATCGCCTGACATGGTGTTCAAGGTCACATTGGATGATGATTTAAACGATTGGCTGTTGTAATCAGCCTGTTCTGAATAATCCACACATAACCTGTGTGTCACTGATAACAAATAGTGAACATAGTTATAAAGTGAGTATCCCTGAAACATATTTGAAGATTATTGGCATAAATTAAGGTGATTAATTCAGTTTGATTTTTATCTGTGCACAGCTATTACAAACCATCCATAAAGTATTTTTATTCTTTCAATGACTGACAGGGCTTATGGAGTGGTTGTTGATATGGTTTATAACTCGAATACAGTATGTGGACGCTGAAATCTATTGTTATAGCTTGTACATATTGCGTTACAGTTATTTCATTTTGCCTGCAAAATGCAAAGTCAGCATTGGCTAAGCCAATAAGCGAGCTGTAAAAAAAGACTGTAAATGCAAAGTCAGCGGTGCTGCTACAAACAGCAGGTGTGTGCATCTGTGTGTGTGTTTATGTTTTTTCCCATTGACTGCTACTGACCTGTGACGATTGACTGCAACCAAGCTTACTAAAGACAGCACAAAATAGATATCTGGGCAGCTGTGATATCTCACTTGGTGAGTGGAGCAAAATATATTGGTCTGTTGTTGTGAGAGAAATGAGATCTGAATGTATGTAGCCACTCAAACAGCCCCATGAGTCAATGCTGCTCAACCCTGTGCTTCAAATTCAACATTTTAGTTTTATTTGTCATGTTTCCTGCTTAGTTTGCTTTTTATTTTTGTCACAGAGTGACGTATGCTGGCTACGTTTGTTTTCCATGACATTATTCTCCCTTCAGGCTCTGTTTCATTTGTAATTTCTATCATAGTTATTGTCCAGTTAATTCTCTTAGTTTCAGTTTTACCACCCTCCTGTGTTTCCCGTGTTTGTTAAGTCTATGTTTCTGTGTTAAATATTCCTGCCTTTGGCTACTTCCGGTTTCCTTTTGATAGTCTCTCATCTTGCGTACACCGTGTTTAGTTTTGCTTCCCTTTCTTTCAGTTGCGTGTTTTCCCCACCTTAGTACCTTGATGCATCATAGGGTTTATCCAGTGTTCACTCTCTGTGTCTGCCTGTGAGGTTTTCCCTCCTGGGTATTATTTTCTTCCACTTGTCGACTTTGCTTTCTGACACTTGCTGGAAAATTCCTTCTTTTAAATATGGGTTAGTTTGCTTTTTATTCAGCTCCAGCCTCCAAGTTTGTATTTTGGGTCTATACATTCTTTATCATATGATGACATTTTCCTGTCCTACCACAAACACACCTCTGACCTATCAGGGCATGGACACAACACCTCTGGAGGTGTCCTGTTGTGACTGGCAGAGGGAAGCTGGCTCTGGGAAGGGGTCCTTCATAGATCAGGCTTGTTTAGGTGCAGCGCACAGTTGCTCTATAAGGTTATGATATGGGAAGTTTGGAAGCCTTGGGGTGTTTTGCTCTTCTGCATTTTTCTATATATGAACCATTCCTCAGTGGGCTTTGTAGCATCACCCTGCCGTGGGAGACCACTGCTGAGGGGGAGTGCTACAGCCATTGGATGGAGATTTTGGCGTACAACAGTCAAAGATATTATTATTGACATTTTTTCCTTGTAACATTTAAATTCTCATCATTTTTTGTTTATTTTTCTTTCATCTTACCAGGGTCATGGTTGTTGCTGATGTCACTGACTCATCTTTCCTGGTATCTATTGTTTTTACTTTCATACCATTCATTGCAGTCATAGTTTGTTGCGACAATTCTATAGAAGTAATTTACATTTAACGCGAACAGCTTTGAGCACTAACTGAATGGGGCTTATTAATCTGTATTTAATCTGCAAATGGTGTGGACATGGCTTGTTTTTATGGGTCAACCAGAAGCATGGGACTTTCAAACCCACATGCAAACAGGTAGAGATGCACACACTCACTCACACACACCATATTTGAAAATGTGTAAATTATTATTATTTAAATATGATCATGTGACGATGCATTGAGATGATAAAAGTGTGCATTTAATATCTGTCATTCTTTTTAATATAGCAAATCTTGCAACACCCACACACCTTCACTTGCTTCTATCTTACACACACACACACACACACACACACACACACACACACACACACACACACACACACACACACACACACACACTCCCAGAAGTCCCAGTTATTTTTCATTATAATGATCCAAAGTTAGCTGGCAGTCTGGTGGCTGAGCTGAAGCACTTCAACATTTCTAAATGCAACAGCATTTCATTAGGATAGCTAGGCCACATCATCATGAATACTGATAAAAGGGAGGAAGAAGACGAGGAGAAAGCAGGGGGACCAGATGTAAGCAAACAGAGCGTTCTCACTCCCGAGGCGTAACATGTCGACGTTTTGTCACGTCCCGCGGCGTTCCTGAGGAACGCGAAAGGAGACCTTCGGCGTTCTTATGGTACGCGGCGGGTTATGGCTGGAATCCAGTGCAATGACGCTCCCGCGGTAATAGACGTTCCAGCCCTGTATTCCAGCCCTAAACCTAACCTTATCCCTAGCCCTGACCATAACCTTATTCCTGACCTTAACCAGGACTTTAATGATGTTAAATAGCGTGTTTCTAAGCGATTTGAAGAAAAAGAGCGAACATGTGTAGGTTCAGTCCAGACGGTTCTCATATTTCCTCTTTTTCCGAGGTCGTCATTTAGGAACGTGGTGGGTAGCCGAAAACGTAATATGGTGACGATTTGTCACCTAGCGTAAAATGTTACGCTTTGGGAGTGAGAACGGGTTGAAGCAAAATAGAGAGAATAAAGGGAGAGGAGCAGAAAAGAGTAGAAGATAGATGAATCGAACTGTAGTGAAAAGAAGATTGAAAAATGAGGGGAAGACAGGCACAGCATCATTAAAGTTCCTAACAGCAAGAGAAACAGGAACTTGGCCAAAAGATGACTGACAAGCATGGACACAGAAGTTACACTGTTCTTACAGTGAGCACTGTGTCAGCACTCTCCAAATCCTGACAAAGAAAGCGTCCACACTCTGAACATACCTTACAGACACCAGCCTCCCTCTCTTCTCCCCTCTCCCTGTCAGGCTAAAATTAGAACTGCATTAATTGATTCTAGTAGGTGATGTAGCTCATGTAGTAGGTGAGGAACGTGGAATTTTATTAACAGATTTTGTAGCTTTTTTACAGACTTGCTTTGAAATGGTTGTGTCTTGGTTGCGTTCACTGTATCTTAATGCAGTCTGTGAGCTTTGGAGGCAGATTCTCTGTTTGAAGGGGATCATTAACAATTCTTGTGATGGAGCAAAAAAGGCCCATACTTCAGAGCCGGATATATAAATTTCTCATTCATTTCATTGCTTACATCTGATGACATCCAGAGAAGTTTCAGAGCAAACTCTACTAATGATTGGAATATGGTTAAAAACTACAGCACACCTTGCAAAAGACAGCACACCTTGTTTCAGGGCTATTTCATCAAACTTCTTTTTCCAAGGTATTTTGGGTTTTGGACCCTTTCATGTCATGCAGTGCTTTGGTTTTTGGAGTATGTCCTTGCTTCCAGGGTGTCAAATTCTGCTATTTTGTCAAACCTGCAGGAGTCTTCAAGATATGCTGAATGTGCTTTTTTTGTTGTTGTTGAATCTGTGCCGCAACGGTTACAGCACACTCAGTCAGGAGCCCTTGGTATTACTTTTCAAAACAATCCTTCATCCAATATGAAGAGTTGATGTGACTGAACACATCTGAATCCAAAATACCTTCTTATTGCAAACCTAACCAAAGAACAAGAAGAATTAAAGCAAAACAAAGTACAAAAACAGGGCACCAAGATGGTTTCCTGGTTGACAGACTTTTAGTTTATGCTGCCACTGAATGGACTGTTAGCTTTTGCCACCAAACATCGTATCTTTGTGCCAATATCTGGCAAATCCAAAAGACTCGGTGGCTGGAAAAGGTTCAGCGGTTTAAATGAGCAGCACAGGTTAATACAACAGGTCAATGTTTGCAGCAGGTTCAGGCTTTAAAAATCAAACTGCAGTAAAATCCAAATATTCACTTCCCACAAGTTTCAGTACTGGCAGGTTTCTTCAGATGTCCATGAGCTTGCAGGTACAGTCAGTAAGCAGTCAGTAAGTTATTTAATGAAAAAAAGGATATTGTACTCATAAATGTTAATACACAGGAGCAGGTTTGCGGTTTCTCTCCGCCTTATTTGAATACACTCCCCAGCACGGACATGTCTGTTTTGACTAATGGGGTTTTACATATATCTTTAGCCACATGTGTAAAATGCCATTAGTTGGATTTTAGCCACATGTGTAAAATGCCATTAGTTGGATTTTAGCCACATGTGTAAAATGCCATTAGTTGGATTTTAGCCACATGTGTAAAATGCCATTAGTTGGATTTTGAATTCACGCCTGTACCTACAGATTGTGGGAGGGGTCCCCTTCACCAAAAAAGCAAAAATGCAAAAGAAAGAGAAAATTGAACCGGCATATTAATAAAATATCTTCCTCTTCCTCCTCACCTCAAACATCATCTTCTACACTGAAGTCAGAAAAAATGAAAACATGCATAAACATGCTTATTTATATCTGATATTGTCACAATTATTTACAACCAGCAGATTAGACATGCAGGATTTTCAGACAGCTGTGTTACGACTGTTGTCGTAATTATAATATGTAAATTTGAGTGTGCAGGTGCTCCTCCATGATTGGTGCATCCAGGGTGGATGGATCGTACCCATTGGCTAACGACCTGGAGGCAGCGCATAAGAAGACGCCGCCAGGGACTGCCAGGTCATTCATCCTCGGCCCAACCCAACCGGCAGACCGTGTGTTCACTGTTTCACTATGTTGGTTTAATGTAGGAGCATGTAGGGGTGGCCCGAGTTTTTGTTTAATTAGTTTTCTCCTGTTTTGGTTAGGTAGGGAGGAAAGTAATTGTCGTTTGGTTTAGTTCTTTTGACTAGGTAAGTTGTATTTACTCCTGAGAGAGGCTACCTTTTGTTTGTTGTTTTGGCCTCTGGTTCACCCCGAACTTATAATTCGCTCCCTTCCTTTGTTTAAATTCACTCATTGTAAATAAATCACTGTCACAAAGTATTAATTGTGTGACGTGCTGCTTGGGGTTGGACGGGGATGGATCACCCTTTATGTTGTGGTCTGGCTGCGCCTAGACGGGCCATAACAGCTGACAACAAGAGTCAGAGTCCAGCATTAGATCCACTTTAAAGAGGTTAACAGAAGCAAAACCAGCAACACTTACTGACAGGAAACCTCAGCATATCCTCAACAACTCACCTCAGTATTCCTGTCATTGGTCAGACGTGAGCTTCACTGACTCACTGAGCCGTATCGGGTCCTTTGGGAAAGTTTTACAGCCTCCTACAGAACAAATAAAGGTGGATGCCTCTCACTCAACATTGGCAACTAAGGTAAAGAGAAAGGAAAAACTCTGAGGTGGATCTGCAGAGAATTCAAACAGCGGCAGAAAAATGTTTGCAGATTGGTTATGTTAGATACATTAGATGTTTAAAAACGTCTTTGTTCAGTGTGCCTCTGTAAAGCCTCATAGAGCTACTAGCGTGGCTGCAGCCTCTATTTATATTAAAGAACTGGTATGAACTTACCTTATCATTCCTGTTTTCCTAAAAATGAGATGACAGTTGAATCAGTCTGTTAGGAAAAAAAAAATAGATCCATCATTTCTCTCCAAAATCCCTGTTCTCATTCCCAAGGCATCAAATAATGCCGATTTGTCAAACTGGGTGGTGGGTCACATTTGCTCACAAGGTGTCCTTTTGCAGCAGTGTGTGATGCCCTGGGTCTGCCCCCTTAGGAACACCTGCATTTCAGAAAAGTCCCAGAAGTGTCTCTCTGCTGCACTTCAGTTAAAATACTGCCAGCACTATTTTTTTTCCCCAAGAAGCCATGTCAAATGGACAAAGCAGATGAGGAGGGCAGGGAGACCATAGAGAATTGAGTCACTTTTCAAAAATAAAAAGACCTTCTGTGCTCTAGGTGTGATTTAAAGCTTTGTGAAGGACAAGTAATCTGCCAACTTGAAGGGTTACTGTTGTGAAGGGATATGTTTTCATCTTATTCCAAGCCTAATTACACAATCACACACCCAAAACAAAGACAAATCAATGAGTTTTAAAAAAGGTAAAACACAAAGATCCAAACCATTTTTTCTCCGGGGTGGTAAACCTGTAACCTTCTAACATGGACCTCGTAAGTCTCTTAAATTTCACTGGGTGTCTCAGCAGATATCTTGCACATAGCAGTGGGACAGTGGCAGCACGGTACGTAATCAGGTTGATGGCTAACAGTTTCTCTCCACCTGCAGTCTGCAGTCGGCTGCAGATTGGTCCTTCTTGATCAGTTTATTCAGTCTGTTGGTTGCATCGGCTCCGGTGCCGCTCTCTTAGCAGACTACGTACATTGCACTGGTGAAATATTTCCACCGTCTGCTGCACATGTTGAAGGATCTCATCTTCCTCGGGAAATAGAGTCGGCTCATCCCCTCCTTATATATAGCCTTGGTGTTGATCTTCCACTTCAGTATGCTGTCAGTGTAGACACCCACATTCTTGTAGTCCTCCACCAAATTGACATCCTCTACTGGAATGCATGGAAACCAACCAATATAATTAAAAAACCTTCATCTGAATTTACATTTCTTCCTTTCTAATGCCTGTTTTTACCATTAATTTTATTTTAGTCACTCAAAGATTGCCACGTGTATCATACTCATCTGTATTTTCAAATAAATCATGATCACATCCTGGTTTTTGGTTTTATTTGTGGAATGGATTTTTTTCTCCCCTCGCTTAAAACTCTCCTGGCTTAGAGTGTCAGCTCCACGTGTGAAAGGTCAAATGAAAACGTAATCTGTCATGCATTTATGTGAGCATTTTCCTTTTTTTTATGAGCTCATCGAACCTCTACATCCTAAGTATTCAGCCAAAGAGTCTTTAAAAAGCTCTGAGTGAAGCGTAACACAGCTGCTGCTCTGCTCACATTGCTGACAGGTACTTAAGAGAGGCATTTATTTCTCATTCAGTGGATATCAAGCTCATTCAAAATCTACACCCTTTTCCCAAGGGTGGTAGATTGGTAGTCAAGTGCAGCCCTGTTTTCATCATGCTTTCAGCCCAGCGCTGCTTGCCACAGCTGCCAGCACTCCAGGTACCTTTTTCCATTTTTTTTTTGAGTGACTGGCTCACTTCTTTAACTTCACCATGTGTCAGGTTTTTCAGTGCCTTTCAGTTTCCAAGGGTAATGTGTGGGAATAACAACAATTCTAATTGTGTTTGCCAAATCTTAAAATAACAAGTCCTGTAAATGTGTCCCATTTTATCAATTCATTAAATGACTTTTTATTTTGTTTTTGCAAGAGGAAAAAATGCTTGTGAATCTATTTTTTTTAATCTATTTTTGATAAAAAGAATTCACCAGGAATTTTCAACATAGGGAGAACAGCCAAGGGTGCAGGGTAAGAGGAATTTAGTCCTACAGAGCCACAGTAAAAAAATCAATAATGCACTGAAATAAAAAGAGTTTTTCATTATATTTTATATATAAGACGTCGGGACAACCAGTACAGCCATATTTAGACATTTAACTGTTTTTAACAGTTTGCAGGGGCGGCCGTGGCGCAGGAGGTTTTGAAGCGCATCTGTAACCGGAAGGTCGGAAGGTTCTCTGTCCTGGTCATTATGTCCTTGGGCAAGACACCTACCGCCTACTGGTGATGGCCAGAGGGGACGATGGCGCGATATGGCAGCCTCACTTCTGTCAGTCTGCCCCAGGGCAGCTGTGGCTACAACTGTAGCTGCCTCCACCAGTGTGTGAATGAATAATGGAATTGTAAAGCGCTTTGGGTGCCTTGAAAAGCGCTATATAAATCCAATCCATTATTAATAAATTATCTTTCTGTAAGTATTGATGACATCTTGCACCACAAGCAAGATGTCATCATCACCTGGTACCATGCCCCAAGCCACTTTACTGGGGCATGGTACGAGGAGCTGCATAGAATTTCTGCAGCCACCTGATAGCAATCGCCACATTTATTGTAGCTATTGTTTGGAAATGGACACCACTGGGGGAAGAGCAGGTGTAAATAATTAGATTTGCCTTTTAACCGACTTCACTCCCATTCATCAAGGACAAATTTCCGAGCTCCTCGAGGTAAAAAGCAGCCAATTTTGATACAATGGCATTCACTGGAGGAGAACAGGCCCCATATTAATACCTACCTTGTAAAACAAGCCTCTTCCCACTCAGTTGTCATTTCTCTATTTGCTATTTGGTCTGGTTTGAGCTAAGGAGGATTACTTCAACCTATTAACAGCCACCAGACTGTTGATAACTTGTTTAGGGTTAGAAGTGAGGGTGTGTTAAAATTCATGCTTCCGCGTTTTTCTATTTGAGATAATCAAAAGGAATTCTTTTAAATGTAAGGGCAGGATGCATGTAAGAGATTTGATTTCAAAGTTAACACCTTTCTGAAAGCATGACAAAGCATGATTTAGCATATTGCAATCTAACTGCTTTTAAGTATTTTTATTTTTATTTCATTTTTATTGTCAACAGGAGATAAAAAGTATATATCTATGTATAGAATTATAGGTTGTCTGGTAACGTAGTCTCAAAATAATGCGCTTTCCCCCTACACCTTATATTTCTACAAATACAGCTTTATTTTAATCCAGAATGCCAACACAGTCATGCTACAGTCACACTAAGTGGTCGGAGACTGAAGCACATATTTTGCGTATTGTGGCCATGTTCAATAAAACTGTGATCTTATTACCTTTGAAACGGTTGCTTTGAAAACTGGGACCCCATCTGTGACTACTTGCAACTTTCTTGTCATTTAACAGTTTCAACGCATGTTTGGTGCTTTACAACTGCAATAAAATGGTAATAAAACTGAATGAGTCTGCCATCAGTTTGCAATTGAATTGGGTTAAGTTAGCAGTTATATGCAATCTGATTGTGACAATACAGAAATTAACAGGTGAATTTAAAATCTGCTGTCTACATGCACTGAAATTCACACTACTTACATTCAGAGTCCAGCCAGAATATCAAAGATTTAAATGAGAAATTCAGAAATTCCTTCACAGGAATTGACGTACTTGGTGAGTTGCAAGATGAGTTGCACTTTTTGGGGAAAACTAAATCAGAAAGATTGCAAAATGACAGCAATCTGTCTGCACCTGTAAATTAAAGAGCAGTTACTTGCCAATCAGATGACGATTGTTTGGAGACAGGTTGCCTCTGCACCTGTCACACAAGTTAAATTGGTCGATCAGCGGTTAAAAGTACTGTGTGCTAAACCTGTGGGCAATCATAAGTAAATAAAAGAATAATTAAAATTTGATCTAATCACCAGTAGTTTTTCCTACTTGTAAGGAGGTAGCAGTGCTATTTTTATTTTAGTCTGTCTGAGGTAGTCGATCGTGGCATGGAATAAATGCATGCTAATTCATGTGCATGGATGCGGTAAGCCAAGGAAGAGAATAAGTCACTTACTTACAGTGGAGGGGTAAATCTGCCTGCCACTTCACAGCTCAATCTGTTTTGCTTTGCAGGTCTGTTTTGCTCACGTTTCCCTGTTTGACTGTGGAGTGACTCTATGAGAGAAGGGTAGGACAGTCACATTTGCAGTAACTCTCATAGGTTCCTTTAAATCCAGTGTCACATCATGTGTTTCACTTTTGCTTTGAAAAACAGGAATACCTGTCACAATGCAGAGGTAAATTTGTGGTTTGTGTCTTCTCTTTAGGAAACTGTGTCGTCCAAGAAGGACTAGTCAAATATAAATTGGAAAAGCCATTAACTGTAATAAATGAATGCCTTTATTTTGCACCAGCAAGAAAAATCTACTGTGACGTCAGGTCAGAGAATTTAATGAACCACACTTCTAATGAGTAACTACCAAAGACAAAGTAATTTCCTTTCCTGTGTAGACAAATTACCAATGCCAAAACAAGAGAACAATTGGTTGAATAATAGGCTGGCTGTTAATGAGTTCCATGGTGCCAGGCTTTCCTCAATCAAACTGAGCGACAAAAGTAATTTCAGTGAAAGTTTTAAAACTTTAGAATGTCAGTATCTTGTGATGATTTGACTTTTTAGAAGCGCGTGTCATGCTAATCCATCTACATATGGATTTTCTTGTGAATCTCATTATTTAAAAACTAAAATCTTTCCCTCCCCATTTTATGACCTTCTCTTTTAATCGTGACTAAACAGCTTAACTATCCACCATTAGGAACAACGATGTGTGTTAGTCCTTTCGGCAGAGATGATTTCTTTGGCATTTAAATATTATTTTATGCAACAGAAAACATAAAAACAGGGACACAATATGCTGAGTTTTTAGGGCTTTCAAGTTTTCGCCTTGGGACACATCGCAAATGGATGTATCATAAACAATCTCACAAGATAAAGAGCCAGTGATGCATTGTGAAAAATCTTCAACAATGTCAAGATTTTAAAAATAAATAAATATATATATAAGAAAAATGGGAAAATTCTGTGTTTTCAAAACTTACATCTTCTGAAAAGTGGAAGAATTTCAAGTGGCAGCTGTAATAAAACTACTAAGAGAAGCAGAGGGAGAATAGCAAATTAACCAGTACAAGTCAATAAGACAGACAACATAAGTCTACAGCTCTAAACTGCTTACATGTTAACAAGAAAGCTCTGATTTTACGAGGATCAAATTTCATTTTTTTTGTTCCCCGCCTATTTTGCACCTGCTAAATCTTTTGATGTGTGCAAATACTAGATAATTCGGAAAACCTAATTATCTGTCGCTGCTTTCATTTACGGTAAGCTGAGAGTGAGGCGACTGTGGCCTGGCTGACAGCCTCCGGGTGATGTGAAAGCAGCTCTATTGTGAGGCAGAAAGTGAGACTGTGGAGAGGATAAGCCGTGTTCATTCAGACAGGAGCTGGGATGCTGTGATGCAGCCTGGCAGAAGCCACTCCTCTGTGGTGTATATGCCTGCTGGGATGACATAACCTTGCTGTGCACTCAGCAGAGGCATGATGCCATCCAGCTACACAACGACCTGGGCTCCCTGCAAGGCGTCTAAGCTGGAGTGACATGACTTGCTGTGATAATACTGCCAGCAATCCCAACACAAGAGCATGATGGTTTTAAAATGGCTACAGCTGTCTGATACATTTGACTGCCTCACTGCTGCATAGCTAACAAACCACTGAATCATATGTGGACCCCTAAACTGCATTTGTGTGTAGACCTACATCAAAATCTCACTAATCCATCCAGGAATCTGTATGCAAGTGTGAATCTGCCTATCTGGTCTTTGCTTTTGTCTACAATCATTCATCCAATCCACTTCATATTTGGTGGCTGTGTTGCTGGGGACTAAGTGCAGTGCCAACATTGAGGTCGTTCAGCAGAGCAGCTCTTCTATTTTGGCTAAAAATGGTTCTCCTTTAGCAAAGTTTCCATTTTTTTTGACAGCTGTCTGCTCCACTCTGCCTGGGAGCAAGGACACATGTGTCTGGCTGTCTGTCAGCAGCCCGACAGACAATGGAAAAAACCTACCATTTGTTAGATTCATGCTCAGTCTGGTGTCCTGGTAATCCTCACAACACCTCACCAAACCCAGAAACCCATCATCTATCGAACCAAACACACATCCCTGAGAAGCTTTCACCATTTATGCTATACAAAGAGTCCCTCCCGGAAGCGATCACTCCTGAGTCAAGTCAAAGGACCACAGTACTCCAAACTTGACTCTTTAGTCCCATTCCACTGAGAGCCTTTTTGAGCTTGAGTGGAAAGACTTTACATATTTTTTTTTTGCTGTCAATATACAGGTAAAGTTGATAAATTGTTTCATGCTTTATGTGTTCTTTTGTGGACATTGTATATACCACTAGTTAATGGGATTGGACCAGTTTGTAACAGTCAGACTGCAACTCTGGCTTTGCCAGCAACTACTTCAGTGCAACATGTTTGCATTCTTGTGTTTGTAAAGCCACTTACTGACATTATACATTCATGGTGACTTCCCCTTATCATTTATCACCCACCTGGATCTATTAGCATTAGCCCTGCTCTGTGTGCTCGGTTCATGTGCTTTGCAACATTCTCAAATGTTTAATGGTTGTATCCTTATAACATTATTTGTGTGTCTGCTAGCTTTCATAGCAACCAATTACCTGCATGCAAGGTGTTTGGGGGACACTGGTAAATTATAACTACAGAAAATTACCAGTACACACACACACACACACACACACACACACACACACACACACACACACACACACACACACACACACACACACACACACACACACACACACACACTCTGATACACATAATGATACACAATCATCAATCACACCTTCAACAGGGACAAATTTCATTCAGATTAATGATTATGTTGTTCTAAAGCATGGTTTCTGTTTAGAGCAGGTCACAATCTCTCTGGTAAAATCTCATAAAGTGATACACAGCCGGGCCTCTAGCTAGAACAGGATCCGCAAGTGTCTGCAAATGACTCAGGACTTCGGCATGGGCATCACAGAAACTGGGTCTGCACACATCCCAAGCCTCGCAAGAGCCTCCTTTATCTTATTTTAGGAACTGTAATCCAATTTTTAGAAATGAGAAAAGAATTACATGGACCTTCCTGGCTAGATAAGTTGATATGAACAAATTGTAGACATGGAGACTGAGTGAAAATATGCCCTGAAAGGTCACCCTTCCAAATTTGATGGTACATGGTCATCTTTGCTTCTCTGATACGGAGCTTATTGCAATAAATGCCCCTGCATAAATCTAATAAATGTCCTTTCACATGAATAAACATTTTCACAACAGTAATTATTTAAAGGTCATTTTTCAGCATAACTTGATCCACCTGCAGAAAAGAAAAAAAGAGTGTTTTGATTAAGTAACGTCTAAATTGAAACGCTAACTTGTATATCACATGAAGAGAACACAGGAGTGAAACAAGTATGCTATTTGTTGAAGTATTTGGCAGCTAGTTAAAAACACAGGAGAATCAAGTCTTAAAGTTACAGAGTATAAAATCTCACCGCTAGACATCTGAATTCTGTTTTCATCTTCTTTCTTGGGGATAGAAGCTCCTCTTGAGTCTCTCTGTCCTTGCCCGGAAGATGCGGAACCTTCTACCAGATTGCAGAAGTTGGAACAGTTTGTTGCCAGGATGGGACGGGTCCTTCAAACTGTTCCAACTTCTGCAACTTCTTATCTTCTTCTTCTATGATTCCTTAAATCTTGAGTCTGAGAGTGCAGATGTGAAATAGAATTTGCCCCCATGGCTTGCTGATGCCTATGGCGTCTCTTCTCCTCCATCTTTGGTGTACTACATACGTACAACATCCATCTCGGCCATCGTATTCACAGACCAGTGTCCAGTCCTCTGTATTTTTAATGGATTTATTCTTTGTCCATGAAAAAATATCAGGGTGTTGTAAGTCACGTGTAAACACTAATAAATGTATATTTATGTATATGCTTTTTCTCTAATAAATTGACTGTACCTTTACAAAAATAAAGACCTGATCTGTACTGGTATTTGTTGTGAAAGGAGCAAATCAGGAGCCGATTTCAGGGCCTAAATGTAAACAATATTCATATATCTGACAGATAATTCATTGTACAATGCAGAAAAATAACTTCTGTATTTAGATGTGACATTGATGCATTTGAAGCCATGCTGCATATTCCTCCCAAGTACAAGGAAGTGATGCTAGTTTTATAGCTCTGCAGGGCAACAAGCACCAGTGACCATCTGTCCACAGGCAGACTGTCACGCTCGAGTATCCGCATTTATGTAATGCTGTGAGACTTCATCCATCCCAGTTCTAAAGGGCTAACATGATTTAATTCAAAATGTGAAGAGTTGCTTTAGAGTGTAGATAAAATAAAAGGATAAACAAATGTCCACACACTCATAGTGACACAGCAATGATTCATAGCTCAAATTTTGGTTTCACTGGGATATAATGCAAATGTAATTAACTTTTCCATTTCTGCAAATTGAAAGATGGGTTAGCTGACTTTATGTTTTTAAGAGAGATTGTAGCTCCATGTCTTTTTTTTTACTTTGACATCACAAATGAAGTAAACTTATTGCAAAAATGCCTTATTGTTTGGATTATTCAAAGCATAATCTTCTGCATTTTTGCTTTTTTCTGTGGGACTGTTGTTCTCTTAAAAAGGTCAGTGAAGATTTTAACATTCATGGTAATTCAAATCAAATAGCAGTTTGTTCTGCTTATTGTGTAAACAGCCTCTGGTATCAGAAGTGCGGAACAAAATCTTTTGACTAACTACTGAGAAAAATTGAAATTTCTAAAGGGAACTGAAGTTTTCTTTCTCCGTATTCACTTACTGAGAAATAAAACAAGCTCTTTGTTATGTCTGCTATAATCCCACCATTTCAGAAGAGAAGCTCGGGGGACCATGAGTCAAAGTTTTGTCTTTGTCAAACTGCAGTTTCAAGGGTCAACGTGTTCACCTTCAATCTCGTGAGCCGGTTCTGTTGATTTGTTGTCAGAAGATTTCTATATTGTCTTTGCTCCCAGGCCCATTGCAGACAACTCTAACCTGAGATGTTTCCAGCGCAGCTACTTTGGAGTACGAAAAGAGGATATAAGTGTCGGTGATCAAAGGCTTGAAGCTGAATTTTGGAGTTTGTTGTCAGCCTCTTCTCTTGGTTAACCATCAAACACTGATGTTCAACATTTCCACTGAACTAAATCCACCACAGAAAATACAAAGATATCAGTTTCTCCACCTAAAGTTTCCTCTAAAGACCAATTAAAATGCTCAGAATGCACTTTAAAGCTGAGGGATCCTTGAAATAATTTGCAATGAATGGTGACATTTTTATTGGTAACAATGGTTCCAACTATGATTTTTTTTCAATCTACTATCAGTTTAAACAGGAGGAACGATTTGTTGAACAAATTTATTTTATTTTTGTTTTTAGTCATTTGTGTTATTTCACCAAAATATGATGGGCTTAGAATGTTTTTTGGGTTTTTTTTAAAAATTTTCTTAAAAATGTAACAGCAAGTGTTTCCACCCCCTGTGTTAAGTAAGTGCTTCAAATGTACTCAATGAAAAAACCATAATAACAGAAACCAGTCAAGCAAACTTAAACTATTTCTTATGCCTTATGTAACCCAGTTGTGTGGAGCTGCTTGACAACATGTCTTTTTAAAGTTAACTCAATACAACTTTGTTGCTTTTCGTGTAATCTTTCGGA
The DNA here is from genome assembly GCF_963969265.1 of Rhamphochromis sp. 'chilingali'. NCBI lineage: Eukaryota > Metazoa > Chordata > Actinopteri > Cichliformes > Cichlidae > Rhamphochromis > Rhamphochromis sp. 'chilingali'. The sequence goes on along the minus strand of NC_137932.1, from coordinate 20,241,639 downwards.
GCAACGTATGGCTAACAGACTGATAGCAAATTCAGTATCTGAAAAACCTTTTGACAAAATGAACAACCAGGGCAGACAGCAGATCATGGACAAACCTGCAGTTTCTGGGATGTTTTGACAAGATTTGTAGGCCACAAACACAATATCCTTTGTATTGTACGTGTAGATGAAACTTTCAAGCTACACATCCCTTTGAAAACACCCAAGTTTGGCGTGAAGTTCTGGTGAAACTGTCAAGCTAAAAGCTAATTTTTTGTATAAAAATGATTGAGTTGAGTTGAGAAATTCTTTTATTTGTCGGTTGCACTTGACAACAACTGAGATGACAGACCTTGCCGACCGTACATACAATAAAATCATAACTAGTTAGAACATTGCAGAATATTGATCATAGATAAAGAAAACAGTTTAGCTAGAGCTGCTAAAAGAAGCATTCCAGTATAAAGCATAATGGGGTCCTAAGGTTAGTGCCAACATCAATTGGTAACCATTTAAATGAGTAGAAGAAGTAAACTGTGGCTTTTGCTTCTATAATTTCAATTATGCCTAATATAATCTGAGATATGATATTTGACATGTTATCTATCATACAATTCTTAACTTCACTAAAGGTGACAGGCTGCTCAGTTTAAACAGAACTAATATACTAAGTGAAAAAACATGAATATCAACCAAAGAAAACAGAGAATAACTGATTTACATAAAACATCTATGTAAATAGTCGAAATTTTTTACCATTCAAAGCTGTTTAGATCATTCTCATGCTGTTTAGATCAACCTATTTGCACACATATTCATGAATCATTATATCCTGTGCACTTTAAACGCTTCGTCTAATCACACAAATAATGTTACATGCATGTCTTTGGACTGCATGCATGCAAAGCACACATTCCTGTGTAAACGGACTTTTTTTCCCCCCTCTTTGCATGAAACACATCAATTTTGAGGAAATTTAAAAAAAGAGAACTCAAAATAACTCAGAGCTAAATTTTCCTTTTGAGACCATGAGAGACTAAATGGATTCAAAACGTGATTTCATCAATAAGCTTCTGAAATAACCTGATTTTCAGTTTTGTTGCAAACATACAGATTCAGCTCACCTTAAAGAACCGTTTAAGCTCCTTTCTCTTATCCTAAATTGAGTGCACCCCATCTTAAAACTCATTTAATTCCAATCCACAAAAGCAGTGGAGTGACCTCTGTGCTCAAGCTAAATGTCGACTTGATCAAGCCAGCGCCTGCTTTCAGATTGGACCATGAAAGCAAATTCACTTTGACCCTGTGTGTTCCCTTTCCATTTCCCAAACACAAGATCTGTACCTATGACACAGCTACTACCATCTCTCATCTCTGATGCATTAAGCATCTTCTTGAAAACTCCTGCAGCATAACTCTCTGTCATAATATCTGAAATACTTTTTTTGCAGTAAATTCACCCACACCTAGAAACTGTTAAACAAAAAGAGCATGTTGCCAAAATGTTCCATTCAGCAGTTATAGGACGTAATACGTTCCTGTAGCTGTCAGTGTTTTAATGACCATTTGTAGTAAAGCACCCCCTGGGTGTACGGCTGCTGATTACAGTATGATGTATCTCAATTTTTATTAAGCTGGTCTTTTTTAGAGGAAGCTTGGATGAACACGGAGCTTTGTATTGAGAAATTACATTAATCTACTGCTGCTGGCACAAATAAAGATAACAATACGTAGCTGAAGAACATTATCAGAAGTATTGTGTGGCTGTTGTGCTTACTTTTACACTGAGAGCGAAACTTTATAAAGCTGTGCAATAAAGTCTTCATTCTCTCTTTATCCCGTTTATCAACTTATGGTGAAAAATAACAGGATGGATGGGTTTCATTTTTGGCATTTTCCCTTTTTTGGATAGTGACAGAAAGATAGTCTTGCCCCAACATCAGGGGGCAAGATCCCCTGATGTTGAGGACAGCACTCAGGCAATGTAATGAGAAAATGAGCTCTTATTGGTCAACTGCAAAAATGTAGGAAACAAAAAATAAAGGGACAAAACCAAAGAGAAACACAAGTGTGTATGTAGGGTAGGGGACAAATTACACAAGTTGACACAGGTATGAACAGGGTGGAAACAATTCATGTGTGGCAATCAAGAGAAGATTAAAGACACAAAATAAAAGCACAACAAGGAAAAAACAAGGAAAAACAATCACCAAAAATCACCAAATCACCAAAAAAAAAAAGGACACATGAATATACAGACAGGTTAGGGAGGCAAAGACAGGACATAAGAAGATGTAACAATTAAATGAAAACAGTCATTATTTGATTTTAGCCCAGAATCCAGATAGTACACAACACAACATACCTTGACCACTTAACAGTGACGTTCCAGGGAACCGATTTAGTGAAGGTCTTTAAACATCTGGGTTCGACCATCCAAAAAACTCCAGAAAGTGCACAAGAGGGGTGAAGAAGAGAGTGCAGGCAAGGTGGAGTGGATGGAGACAAGGCTCAAGGGTGATTTGTGACACAACGACAGAAGCAAGGGTGAAAGCAAAGGTTTACAAGATGGTAGTGAGACCTGTTAGGAGGCCATCTGTAGGTTTCTGATCTGAAAATTCTGAGATTTCCATTGAGAGTGAGGGACAGCTCAGGTTGAGCGCTTTGGAGACAAAATTAGAGAGGCATGTCTGAGATGGTTTGGACCAAGAAGTAAAAGTCAACTTTTCAGACAGTTGTGATGGAATCATTAAAGTCAGTCGGCTGAGGCTGCAGGTTGTACAGGTGATCCGAGATAATGGAATCATGAAATCTATTTGATGTATTACCTTAGAATTACATCAAATTTTCATTTCAATTTTAAATCAATATTTCAACAAAAAAATGGTCATTGAAGCAAATTCATGGACCAGACAAGGAAAATTCAGTGAGACAAACTGTTCATCTTCAGCCTCATCCCGGCTCTCGTTGTAAAAACAAACAACATAATTTTGGAGTTGTGAAAAGCACAATTTCTGTGAGAGCAGATAAACAAGTGTGTTATTGCTTAAAGAGGGGCTTATGCAAAGCAAGAATTATCTGGTCCTGTTGTGGATTTTGTAGCTCGAGATGTTATTTATGCTGTGAAAGCAAACACTGCTGCTTCATTTCAGCTTTAAATGATGTAATGAAAATGCAACATTATAAAAAACAAAAAAACAAAAAGTACAACTTTCCTGTTTTGCACTCTCAATCAGATTCACGTACTGCTAAACATGATCTTTAGATACAGCGTATTAAGGGAGGCGTGATATGCCTGAAGTGCTTGTCATCATAACTGAAAGTCTGTGAGGATGATGCACGAGGTGACCTGAGTCCCTGCTAGTCCAGTGCCAGGACCCAGAATAATGACTGCTTAAAGCATTTATACAGGGCATGCACAAGCCTGTGTATGAATGTGTGTGTGTATTTATAGTTGACTAAATAAGTGTGCAGTACTTAAATTGCCACCTCTGGGCACTTTCCACGGGTGACAGGCTGCAGGCAGAGGGCAGCAGGGTTGGGCCTGTGAGTTACAAAATTCCCTGCCACATAAGGGCAGGAAGCAGTAACTAAAGAAACAGTGAACGGGGGAAACTGATTCTTATGCTTTAAAGATTATAAATTGAACTCTGGAACAAAAAGAAAAAATGTAAAATCTTAATTGTTTTCCTGCTTTGTCTCAGCTGAACATAAATAAATAAAGGTCCTATTTTTGAACACCGTCTACATTAAATCGCTTTCAAGAATCAGAGTAACTCTATAAAGTGTTGCACTTTAGTCTGGTCAATTTTACACGATATGACAACCTCTTAGCTTGTGGAGGACATTAAAAATGCCTGCTTTAAATACACATTTCATAAAAATAGATTTTCACCAAGAACCTACCTTTCGAGTCAATTTCAGGTAAACCTGCCATCCTTTGCCTCTTCTCCTGCATTCTGCCCCTTTTTTATCCACTTTTCACAGATCCACCATCTAGTAAAGGCAAAAAAGGGAGTTTATCCTCATTTTTATATTTTCCTCATATTTATCACGTTAATCTAAGATTATTTATGGTAACCTAAAATTGCTCGTGGACATTTTTTCCCCTGAACTAAAGACTTCAACATTATAGCTTTACTGTTTATCTCTTTTGAACATTTTTTTATACTTTAATATCGAAGAACTATAAAAATGTTTCTCCCACTGGGAAAAATGATGCTACATCTTCAACTTACTGAGTATTTTGAAAGTTTGGGTTATGTTACCAAACCACATACACACCTGATATGCTAAGTCTGCTTTGCTAGGCTGCCTTCCGGGCCTCCTTGCAGGTGATTTGTCATGACAGGAAATGCTCATTTGAAACAGAAGCTTCACAAGCTTTTCCACTTTAACTTGTACAGTGCCTGCGCTCTGCAGCCAACTCACCTACGTGGAATTATAATTAGCGTTTACATTTTCATTTACTTTTCTTTTGGGACATGTAAAGCCTGTAAATATGGAAACGTGGGGAGTTTGAAAAATTGAAGAAGACCCAGTTACCTAAACGAGAAAGTGAACCAGGAAAGCACCGTATAGCATACAGGTAAGGCAGTTTGTTTCTACATTTGTGTTTGGTCTTGAAGTGTGTGTTTTAGTGAATATTTATTACTGAGCGAAGTAGAGTGTGACGAGTGTTTCCTTTACAAAGTCATGTTTTTATATAGAGAAGTGAGCTGGCGGCTGGTTTTGTGATAAGCCTGCTGTTTTTGGTAGATGTCGGAGGTTGCCATTGCATTCATTCTCGACTGGGATACAGAGTATGGAGCTAAATGTTTGCAGCTTCCTCTAAATGCACTTTGTGAATGGATATCGGCTGTGTTCATCATTTATGTGTCAGGTGATATAGCTGGCTGGTTGTTGCTGCTCTCTCAAATGTGTTTTATGGCTAATATGGCTGTGTGATATTCCACTAAATTATACTGCTGCCAATCTAAGTGCATTGTGTGTATTATTATTATTATTATTGATATTGAATGAGTCTCTTGAAGCTATTCGGCTCATTTTTCTTCTGCTGGCTGCCTGGCTTGTGACATATGTGCGTTTGTGCTTCTCGTTGTTGCCATTATTTTGAGGGGTTTCCTTTTGTCTCAGAAGAAACCAAGTTTGAAGCATCGAGTTATAATCAAAGTGTGTTTTGTGAGAGGGGAAAACGTTTTTGAATGTTATTTTCTTAAAAAGACTTCAGGAATCACATTCGTCTTATAAGCTGGACCCATATTAGGTTATTTATTATTTAATACTACAGTAAGTGCAGTGTTTATAGGATCATTATGACTTTCAACTGAAAAAATAGTCTTCAACATAAACATGGCATTTGCAAGAATATTTTCATCTTTTTAGTTCAATTACAACTGAGCGTTTCTCTCAAACTCATGTTTTCTCTTTCAGACACACGAGGTGCATTTAAACATAATATTTTTAACATGCCAGAATTATATCCTGTTTGACAAAACACCTGTCATGGTCATGGTTGTGGCAGCAGACCCCAAATGCAGGCCAAGGAAGGCTGCAGGGGTGAAAACTCAAAATGTACTTTTAATGATCATTTGGGGTACAGTCCAAACATAACACAGTCTAGCAGTGAAAAAAATCCAGTAGGAAGTACACAGAAGATGAGGAACATAAACCAACTAGACACATCTCAGGAAGGGTTAACTAATGCGCTGACAAAGAAAGAGGGGAAACTAAAGCTACTTAAACTCAAGGAAGTTATAACAGCTGCAGAAAACAACAGAGGTGCAAGCAATTGGGGAAAGTAACACTAAACTAACTAAACCAATAAACACACAAGACAAAGGGGTAACAAAATAAAACAGGAAGTAACCTGACGTTCACTCTGGTTTCCACATCTGCAAACCTCCAGACAGAAAGGTAGGCAAATGTTTTATATGATCACCTGGCTATTTGGTTCTCACTTATTCATGACAGTTTCTTTTCATGAAGGAGTGTGGCTGCTCCACAGTATCGGCTCATCATAACAGTTGTGTGTCACAGGTTCCAAAGCCAACACGCCGCGAGCTAAACATTTCTTCACAGATGACCTGCATATCAAGGTCTTGTAGCAGGATGATACAGACAGTAACTCCAGTGCATGCAGATCAACAAGTTCAAGCAGGGAATTCTGATCTGGAGATTTTGATGTAACTGTAGATAGAGTTTTGCTGCTATCAATCTTTTGCATTTTCTTTTTTGATTTAGCATGCAACTACACAAGCCTTCCTAGACAATGTTAGGTTAGGTTTAAAGCACTAAGGTATTGAAAAAAAGTACTTTTATGGATGTGTATAGGTGAATGAGGCTTCTAATAAGAAGGTGATTTGAGTGCTCAGAGTAGAAAAGCTCTATACATGTACATTTAAAGTGCCAGAGCCATCGAATGGATGTTTTTGGTGCTGGTGGCCACCAGTAACCTCAAGCAACCACCCATCAACTACTGGAGTAGTAACATTTTCCCATAGCAATCAGATGTTTCAAGGCCGGGGTCCGGTGTCTAGGCCACAAGGCATTAACTTGCGGTAGTTTATGCTTGTTGCCATATGGAAAGACCATGCATGGATCAAAGTAGGGTTGGAATCGCACCAGGATCATCGCCCCACCTCTACTTTGACAGCAGAGATAGAACCACGTCATCGCTGCTAAAATAAAGTATTTCAAGGACTGACAGTGAAAGCATATTTTTCATTGTATTATTGTTTCCACCTTCCACTGTTTCAGGATGCAGCATTAAAGTCAGTGATTACAGGTGAGGATATGTAGACTGGACCCAGGTTATGATATTGTATGCTTCCTTCATGCATGACAACCTCACCGTTGTCTTGGAAGTGGCCTACAGATGTTTTTTTGTGTGTGTGTGTGTTTCATGACAAATACTGATTCTTGTCCCTGTTTCATTTTTCATTCATGCCATGCTTTAAAAGATATTTCAGCAGTATGGTTATATGACATATCATAATTACATCTCCACTGCTGAGCTGCCTTTCTACCGTTTGCTGCTGCTACACTCAGCCGCACACCTTAAGATCATTTCCATGTACTGATGGTTCTCTTCTGCTTATCAATGCTGGGTAAGGCCTCACAAGGAGAGATCGTCTGCTCCAAGCCATATATTTTTGTGATTTTTAATATGCATAATGGAATAATTATCTTCTGCTGAATATCTGTTGGAGTGCTGAGTGTAGATTTATACATCTAATTTCACTTGGCTGGAGGTGGTATGTGGGGGAATGGCCACACTGCGGCTTGTGCAGAGCCCTAACAGAACATTTTCTACATTACAGCTGCTTCTGAATCTGGGTGTAATGAAGTTTCAGGATGAAGTTGCCTGACTAAAAATCAGTTGTGCTGAAAACCGAACAATCCTTGGCGCACTGTAGCCATAAGAATATCTTGCAAAACTGCGATAAACAACGCCGCATATCATCACATTTTTCATTAAGTGTTAACGAGACACTGTGGCCTCTCAATCACGTATTGTATTTGGAAGATGTTATGTTGTCATAGAGATGAAGAAAAACATCCTCTCATGGTGTGATAGGGGCCAAAAAGGTGAAGGATTATAAAGCTGTGCTGATGCAGATTGGATTACTCTATTATCCAGAGCCTCCTCATTTTCCCAGGAGATCGTACACGTTTCTAATCCTCCAAGGCTGTTTCCCCCCCCCCCCCTCTGTGTTATCTGCCATTTTGGCTAGAGGGAGTGTTTGTCTGATTCTTATAGTTTGTGTTACCCCGCTCCTATACACCATCACATTATTTGGCCTAGAGAGGGGCTTCGTGCTTGTCCAATCTGGTTATTTTATAGTCAAGTGCATTAGTCTGGGAAGATGCGCTTGCAGAGGTGTTTTACACAGACACATGCAGTTAGTGTGGAATAGGTTCTGTGATACAGAAGGATGGCTTCTTAGTCACATTAAAACATGAGGATACTCCTCAGTGTAGGAAATGTTCAATAATGTTGATTTATGAAGTGCAAATAGGACTGTGCGATATGACCAAAATCTCATATCCCGATATAAAACATCTATCGTCTGATAACAACATAAATCACAAAAATTTAACATTTTCTGTAAATTCTCTGAATCTCGGGTAGCTGAAGTATTTCCTGCTGGGCGTCGTTTATCTGGAGTCGAGTGTTTTACCGATGCATGAAACTACACATTTTTAGACATAAGTTGTAACGGCCACCGTTTTCTTTGCGGCGTGCTGCAGGGAAAAGCCTGTTCTAATGTTTGAGTCTGAGGTTTATTTTTTAGCAACTGACGGCTCTTTTTTGCTTCTCATCGGTAAATACTCTGCATACTATTTCACGTGATTCAGTTTATTTTGAAAAGTCTCAACAGGATCTTGAGCTTTATTGTGAAAGGTTTATGTGGAAAATAAACAAGCAGTGTTTCGTGATGGTTTTACCCTCGTTGTTGCTAATGCATAAAAACAGGCGCTCGTCCGTCGATAGTGTGGTTATATTAAATATAAGAGAAAGAGAGAACTTTAAGAAATTAATATAGCCACTACAGTGACCATCAAAACGATGAAAAAATATTGCCGTAAACAGTTTATTTTGCAACACCACGAAACAAACAATAGCGTAAAATGAAACGATAGACGTTTTTATATCGTCACCAACAGCCCTAAGTGCAAATATTAAAGACCTGGTCAGGGTCGTTGATCTTTGATTAATTTACTACGTTACCAAATACTGCAACTCAACCAGGAGCTTTAAACTTAAAGTCACATTGATTTAGTAGGAACTTTAAAGACAAACAAAAAAACTGCGTAATTTGAAATTATTGAACACATAGAAAAACAGTCATCTCCTATTCACCATTAAATGAGAAAATACATGAAGTAGGATGCAAGTACTGTACAGCAGTACATAATTTCGTTTATTGCTTTTTCATGACACTGCATTAAGATTTCCGGATTTTAGAATCAATTTTGGGACACTATCGAGAGCATAATGCACATTAACTGTCTGCCTTAAAAATACTTTGTTCAGACTACTACAGTTTGCCTTGGATCAAGAACCAATTTTTATAGGAGGAAGCTCCAATAGTTTTCCAGGGTCAATCTTGGGCTGGGAGATTAATCAAATTTTAAATTTTAATTAGGATTTTGTTTTCAGTGATTATGAAAAAAAAAAATCTGGATAAACTGATTATCCTTTGCACACTACTGTGGTGTTTCGACAGAAGAACGGAGACGGCTTGGTTTGTAATGGAACGTATATATTCAGCAGTAGTTCGCCATTTTACATCTCACCATACACTTCACTTCTTCTCTCCTTCCATCATCCTTAGTCACAGAGCCCCCTACTGGTAACTGAGTATATGTTCATATTCAGTCCCCCTTGTAAGCAACCCTTCACCATCTTAGCAGTGTATGTAAACACAACATCTCTCCTCATTCTCACAGAATTCTACTACCTCAGTATTACTTACTTAGTATGGCAACATTACTATTTGCACAGAACATTATCAGTAGTAAACTTTGCAACCAGACAGCATTTTCAATACCTATTTCACTTATAACATTACTGGGTGTTTGAACTATACCCGTGATCTTAACATACAATCTTGTTATGGTGCCTAAATCGTCCTTTATAATGAATACTTGTACCGTTAAGGTTACTGTAGTAACTTAACAACCTTAAGTCACAAAACTCACAAATAAATCACAGTAAATCAATCCTCTATTATACTTGGACCTCAGAACTAGCAGTATGGAACTTAACATTAGCACCCAACAGCTCAAGCGTGTTTTTTTCACTTTTTTTTCTTTTCATTTTTTTTTTTTTTTTTTAAACTCATTTCATAACATAATCCTTGGTCCAAGCTGGTAACTGTCTCGGTCTGTTAGGAACAGAAGGTCTTTTAGGAGTTTCTCTTGTGTTATTTTCAACCTCGTCACCAGCCTGCAACGGCTCAGCATTCTCTGCGCAGCAGAGTGAGAGACGGGCTGCATTCCATCTCTTTCCATCACTCAAGATGAAGGTGCTCAGTCCAGTCTGTTGCTGCACTGACAGTGGATCAGTGAACTGTCTCTCTCCCTTCCCCACTCGGAAAGGTTTACGTATCCGCACCCTGTCACCGACCACAAGCTGGGGAGGTTTTGCCCCCCTCTTTGCATCAGTGTAGCGTTTACTCTTACGTTGCTGGTGAGAGACTCTGGCCCTGCATTGGTCATACTGTCCTGTGTCTTTGGGAAACGGCAGGACATTTAGCTTTGTTCTCATGGGTCTCCCTCTGAGAAGCTGGAACGGAGCTGCTCCAGTCGTTGCATGAGCTGTAGCACGGTAATTCTGTAGCATCTCTGTCACGGCGGGCTTCCACAGCTTCTGGGACACCTGTGCAGCCTGAACACAGTCCTTCAGCACTCTGTTGAATCTTTCAACACACCCGTTCGCTTGAGGGTGATACACACTTGTTCTGATGTGCTTGATGCCCCTTTCCGTCAGGAAATCAGCAAAGGCAGATGAAGTGAATTGTGGTCCATTATCTGTGGTAAGCTCACAAGGGTTTCCCTCCCGTGCAAAAACTGAAGACAAGAACCTAATCACAGTGTCTGTAGTAGCTGATGAAGTAAAGGCTACTTCTGGCCATTTGCTGAAGTAATCGACCAGTGTGATGGCAAACCTGCAGTCCTGCGACCCGCGGTCAAAAGGTCCAACAATGTCAACGGCCACATGCTGAAAGGGACCATCTGGAAACTGAACCGGCTGTAAGGGAGTAGGAGCAGTTTTGGCCGTTTTGTCACACAATTGACAGACTGAGCACGATGACAGAATCGCATGGACTTGAGTATCCATGCATGGCCACCAGTAAAGCTCTCTGAGCCGCTGCTTTGTGCGAACTATGCCCTGGTGACCTTCGTGTGCGAGGCATATCACCTTTTCCCGCAGGGACCTTGGGACCACCAGACGTGTCCCCCGGAAAACCAACGGTGATTCCACAGCAAGTTCATGTCGCACCAGGAAATACGGCTGTATCTCAGGTGGGAGAGACCTTTTCACCTTAGGCCAGCCTGAGCGGATAACCTGTTGCAGCAGAGAAAGGTCAGGGCAGTCCTCACATTCAGCTTTAAAATCCGTCAACGGTGTCGCTGTCAAGAGAGGAGAAACTTCAGCTATCTCCAAGAGAAGGTCTTTTTCAGCATCAATGTCAGTGCTGGAGTACATCAGGGGAACCCGTGAGAGGCAGTCTGCGATGATATTCTGAACACCAGGACGGTACTGCACATCATACTGAAAACACATCAGCCTTGCAGACCATCGTGCGATTCTCATGCCCGCTCTGTTCATACCTTTGGTGCTGAGAAGGGTAGTAAGAGCTTGGTGGTCAGTAGGAAGTGTGAATCTGCGGCCCCATACATATGTACGCCATCTTTCCACCGCCCAGACACAGGCTAACGCCTCCTTTTCTGTGGTGGAGTACTTTCTTTCAGCAGGAGACAGTGTTCGGGAGGCGAACGCCACAACCCGCTCCACTTGATCTGGATGTAACTGTGTCAACACAGCGCCTAGCCCATAGTCTGATGCGTCTGTGGTGATAAAAGCAGGTAAGTCAGGGTCATAGACGGCAAGTGTGGGACTTTCCAGAAGGAGTTTTTTCAGGTTACTGAAGCTCTCATGTGCTGCCTCGTTCCACTGGAGTTCGACTTTCATGTCTGTTTTCAGCAACTGTCGCAGTGGTTCCACCAGTGTAGCATAATCTGGAATAAATTTACTGAACCAGGATGACAAACCCAGGAACGAGCGCAATGCAGCCATATCCTTTGGAGCAGGAGCCTCAGCAATAGCAGTAAGGTGATGTTGGCTTGGACGTAGGCCTTCCTTTGAGATTACATGGCCCAGGAATGTGATGTGTGACTGGCAGAAGGAACTTTTCCCAGCATTAATCTGCAGGCCGACATCTCTGAGACGTTGGAGAACAGCTTGCAGGCGTGTATCATGCACCTCCTTTGATGTTCCGTAGACGATGATGTCATCCAAGTAGTTGCGAACACCAGGCAGATCTTTCAGGACCGTTTGCATCATTTTCTGGAACGCCGAAGGTGCTGATGCTAGGCCAAATGGGACACGTGTGAACTGGAACAGTCCCTCATGAGTGATGAAAGCAGTCAGCTTGCGGCTCTCCGGATGCAAAGGTAATTGGTGGTATGCTGAGCTGAGGTCAATCTGGCTGTAGTGAGTGGCACCTGCCAAGTCAGAAAACAGATCCTCCATATGAGGAAGAGGATGGCAGTCAGCAATAATGCTCTTATTGGGTTCACGAAGGTCAACACACAGTCTCAACTCCTTTTTTCGCTTTCTGGCCACGACCAAAGGACTCACCCACTCAGCTGCATCGATCCTTTCAATTATGCCAGCTTTGAGTAAGCGAGAGAGTTCTGCTGACACCTCTGTACGTACACTTAATGGCAGGCGTCTCAGCTTTTGGCGTACAGGCCGCACATTGTTGTTTACCTGTACTTTATGGATGAACCCTTTAACACATCCAAGTTGAGCTGGTGGAATAGGATCAACATTGTACACAGCAGACTTCTGGTTAGACGAATCCGGCTCATCTGCAGTTTCATCCTGAATACGGTCCACTTTGCCTCCGACGATGCAGACGTTCAGTGCTCTAATGAGGTCGAGGCCTAATAGCGGGGAACCAGCTTTGACAATGTAGAAGGAAGCAGGAACTTTTTCATTCTGTGCATGCAGTGCAACTGATGCAGGCAGACAACCCATCACAGCCAACTCATCTTTAGCATAAGTAACTAGTTTGACTTTAGGTCGCACCAGTGAACAGTCTGCAAAATACTGTCTGTAGATAGTTTCTGGCAGAATAGACACAGAAGCTCCAGTGTCTACTATCAGCTCTACTGTCTTAGAGCCACCTTGTACAGTTTCAATGTCGACAGTGCAGGTAAGCTTATCTTGAATAGCTGCCATCATTTTAGCATCTTGCACGCACAGTACTGCCAATTCTGGAACCACTACTTCTCTCACTTCACTGACTGACGACTTACATACCTTGGCAAAATGTCCCTTTTTCCCGCAGTTATTGCATTTTGAAGAAGCAGCCGGGCAGTTTTTATCATTAGCTAAGTGCTTGTGAGAACCACACCTGAAGCACTTCCGCTGCTGCTGCTTTGAACCTCCCCGTTTGCGTTGGTCTGGAGTGCAGCCTTTAGCGGGGCGAGGTCCTCTCCTCTGGTGAGAGTGGGAATTTGCCGCATCCGGCCATGCGTCTCCCGTGGCATTGATTACTAGCATGTAATTGTCGAATATTTTCCGCCATGTAGTAAATGGAATCGGCGGCTCACCCACATGTGGAAGAAAAGATGGTGGACTCGGAACTGATGCACTCATCCTCGTCGCCAATTTGTGGTGTTTCGACAGAAGAACAGAGACGGCTTGGTTTGTAATGGAACGTATATATTCAGCAGTAGTTCGCCATTTTACATCTCACCATACACTTCACTTCTTCTCTCCTTCCATCATCCTTAGTCACAGAGCCCCCTACTGGTAACTGAGTATATGTTCATATTCAGTCCCCCTTGTAAGCAACCCTTCACCATCTTAGCAGTGTATGTAAACACAACAACTACAGTATGAAACACTCTTTTTTTTGTTCTTGTTATAAAGTGTACTTCTTGTTTTTACCGTGCCATCCCTAAAAGCTCAAACTTTCTTCCTGTTTGGTTCACTTTGAGCCAAGTTGACTGCAGGAGAATCTGTGGTCAACAACAGGAGTCTAAAGGAAGTAAAACTCACAAGGTTTTCTTTGAAAGATTATTAATGACAGCCTGCAGCTGCCTTTAACTCTCAGTTGCTTACAGTCAAGTTGTCTGCAGTGCAGAGAATTCGCTGTCAGTTTCAGCTCTCTGTCACTCATGGTAAATCTACTACAGCGCAGACCTCTATTTTCCTCTGTGCCTTGAATTACCTGCATTGGAGGCAGTCCAGAAAGGACCAGCAGCTGCCTTTGTGAGACTGGCTTTACACCCCAAAAATACTCTAGTCAGTACCAAACTCCCTACCTGGTGACACCCATCATACCTCTATATTTTAAATAAATGTATTATATTTGCTAATTTTAGAAATAATTGAGGGAATAGACAACAAAACCATTGGTCTTTCATGGCTTTGAATCACCCAAATATGATGGAGATCGCTCAGTGTAACTTACTTAATCTTATATTTACTGATCAGATACTCAGGTTTCATCTTGATGAAACGGCACCTGACAACTGACACCATGTTAATGAACTCAAATAAAATTTCTCCCTGGTATACCTTGTGAGGTTTTAAGTTGTCTTGAACTTGAGGAAAGTTAGTTTCACTTCACTGTTTTCTCTATTGCTGACATCCTTCTGCTAGGTGTGGGTTAAAGGGAGGGCATTTTCACATGGACACATGTATACACACACACTGAAGCTTACAGCAGAGGAGTTTAAAGAAAGTAGCTTGACCAAAAATAACAGCCAAATGCAATACATACAGAGTATGTGAATAAAATCAGTGCAGACTGATTGAATCAAGAACCCATTTGTTAAAAAAGTGCAAGATGAACATCCATCCATCCATTCATTCATTCATCCATCCATCCTCCCTCCTGAAGTCAGGGTGCAGTGACTGAGCAGGGCATTCCCGATCCCATTGTGCTACCAGGATAAACAAATGACACAATTTGTCTAGTGAGTTCTGGTTTTATTCCAGATGCCTGAACCATCCATTTGGCTCCTTTTGACGTGAAGGAGCAACAATCTCTTTGTGTATCTCCCGCTGGAAAAAAAAAAAACCTGACTGTGGCCTCCACAATCACACTCTAGTTGTATAATCAGTGAAACCAGCTCATTAATCTGCCCCTATCTCTGAGATAAAGTTAAGCTCTGTTGCACTGATGGGTGGTAAAGATGTCTAACCCCCTGCCTGTTCCAGAAAAGCTTGACTCCCCCCTAACAGGAACAGGGAGGTTTGACCGAGGCTCGACACCTGGGGCTCTCTGGCACCGGAACATGCCTGCAGTGATAATTAATGAGAATTACTGTTGCCGAGAGAGGCACTTTGGCAGGGAGGGCGAGACAGAGGGAGAATTGGACTGAGAGGGGATCATTGAGACATAATGACTGTGGTGAAGAAGACAGAGATGGAAGTGGTGGGAGGACAAATAAAAAAGACTAATGTGATTATTTTTCTAGTTTCAAGAAGACATACTAGTCTTAGCAGTGGCATGTTTTTTTCCTCTATTTTCTGAGTGACAAATGTGTTGGGGGTTCACAGGTGTGCGTCTCATAAATGTCATCATTTATTTAACTTTAGCTTTCAGCTCTGCAAGAGATGAATGATGGTTTTAGAGTGCATTGGTTGGGAGGCTTTTGAGGCATTAATTTCTGACAGGAAAAAAGTTTCTTCTTTTTTAAACAGCAAAAAAAATCTTCCTCTCTATACCCCTCTGAAACTCCACTACGTAAAACGCATGCTTAGTCTCTCGTACACTTGAGTGGAGAAAGGAAATGCCTGAGGCTAGACTCACTGTGATGAAACAGATCCTAGGGAAAAGGCCAGGGAACCCAGGAAAGTAAAAACCAATGCAAATAATTAGTTCTGAGCTAATAGTCGTGAAACTGCGAAGTAAAGTGCACTTTCAGAGAAGCAATGCCGGCCAGATTCTTTTTACTAAAACATAAATTATAGTCGACTCTCACTGAAGATTACTCGATATAATAGCTTCTTTTGAGGAAACAATGCTCATTATTATATTCATTTGCAGCTTTTTGCATTTAACCATCTAGCAAATGTTGAACAGTGTTTGTGTCACCAGCTTTTCATTGTGCAGATTTCATCACAAAGAATAAAACCTATACTGTACATTTAACTCACATTAGCATGATTTTGTTTGCTTTTAACCTTCATTTGAAGTACGTTTATTAGCCAATTTCCATTGGGCATGTTTTTGATTTTTTTGCCCTGATTTAACGGTTAAAAATCTCTTCAATCGGTGTCCTGCTTCTGTCAAGAAGGAAATTAAAACACTGATGTTTGCAGGCTTTTTCTGGCCCATGTTTTGCTTCCTAAACCATGCAAAGGAATGTTTGTAGAATCGTCTGACTGGTTTTGCATTTTTATCTTTATTGAATTTTTATATTTACAGTGAAGAAAGTTTGTTCTTTCCTCCAGTCTGCATGTCCAAGTTTCCGCTGGCAAGCTACACTCCGATTTGCTGCTGATGCATCTGTTGGAGATTGAGTGAAAGCATTTAAGCATCGAAAAAACTGCTTTTGTGAAGGAAGCTCGTAGTGAAAAAGAACTTTGAGTGCTCAAATAGAGTGGAAAAGTGCTATATAAGTACAGTCCGTTTACTGTTTTTTTTTTTTTTTTTTTTTTCTTTTTCTTTTTTTCTTACTGTAAATACCGGACGCTGAAATTGGTGGTTACATTTGTAGATGGACCTCATCTTCTCTTCCTCTCTGAGTCTGTTGTTGTGTTTATACGCTTCAGTGACTTCAGATAATATCCCTAAAGACTAGGGATATTATTAGGAAGCTAATGGGTTTCTAACCTCAAAGCTCCAGAGGTTTTTAAGAGCCTTAAAGGTGTGATGTGTCGTACAGTGTGTAAAGACTAATTTTAGTTTTTATGGTGATTTATACATTTCTTTTGTATTTTCTTCATGTGGTTTGAAAATGATACAGATGGTTTATCCTTTATTAAGCACCTTACAGTATAATATATATATTATTTGTTTTGTTCTTTTCTTTCAGCTAAATTGAACTACTTTCTGTAGTTATAAACATCTTTGATTTTTTTTTAAAGTGGATTTGTTTGACATTGGGTGGGGCAGACACTTTCCACTGCCAACAAATGTTTTGTCTGCAAAACTGTAAAGCAATACGTACGTAAGTATAAATGCTGGCATTGCTTTTTGCCAGTTGTGTAGGTTTAATACACAACTCCCACAGCAAGTAACTTGCAACTGCAGGAAGTAGTCCTAGTTCACTTCTGAAGTCTCTCTGAGCTGCTCTTCACCTGCTGAAGGTTCTGGTTTGGGCGGCGTTCTAGCTCACAGAACAAGAACCGCTGTCAGCAGTCCGTTTACTGTTACGTAAAGTAATCAGTGATTTAAAGAAAAAGGCAGAGAGGGATACAAATGTGAGGCCACATTTCCTCAAAAACATTTTCAGTTTTGATCTTACCGTTCAATTTTATTGCTACTGAGCGCTTGTTTCATTGTATGAATGCATTATCAAGCATTAGCAGCTCAATTTAGAGAAACTGAAATCCGAGAAATCTGCTACTATGACATGTTAAGTTGGAATGAAAATCTGCAGACTTTTCACTGCAGACACTGGGTTGGGTGTCACTGAATAAAAAGGCACTTTAACCACTCGGGTCAGTGTTTTAGGATGCTGTTAGAAGGGCTGAGAGCTGCTGGAGTCTCAGCTTGAGGAACATTTTTCTTACACATAACACATTTGGACTCACTGTCCTGCTTCCAAGAACTTACCTGTAGAGTGATGGTGAAGTTTAAAAAGCTTCCTACAAATTCACCCATGAATGACAAGCAGCAGTTGTAGTCAAATCTACAGCTGTGCACAGATGACAGTGATAAGGGCTTTTTAAAAAGAAAATCACCGAGGGTGAAAGTTTTGACTAACAAGAGAGTGAAAAAATCTCTTAATTCTTAACTGAAAATGTGCATTTCCTCCTGAAAAGTGTGATTTTTAACATTTCTTGGTCTCTATGATCTTCCTAAACAAATCACTTCAGCTTTTTACGGTTTATTTGAGTCATACAGTGAAGAGCTCATGCCCATGTCTGCAGAATATATAAATTACCCAGCCATATAGGCAGTGCACAATAAGGCTATTGCCTACAGTTGCAGACATAGATTGCTTCGTGAATCTTACTGCATCAATTTGTCTAAAAGAGACAGGACATGGGTCTCTGCAGCTGTTAGAATATGTTAATATTTTCTATTTCCAGTCAGAGCAAGCTGAACAGGTTTCATCAAGTCATCTTGTACAAAAAAGACACTTACTTTGAGATATAGATGGATATAGATATATCTCATATACAGATACAAATACAGATATAAAAGTCAAAAGTTCAAAATGCAGAAACTTATAGGAAAGAAGTAGAAAATTGACCAGAAAATGGGGCAAAATGATAATAAATTATAAGATAATAATGATAAGAAAATGTAAGAAATGGTCCCAATCGTTAAGCTTCAGTGGACATGCTCTATTATACTGCAGTAATTGTATTTATTTGAAATAAATACGATGGAAGAAACACATTTTGTCCATACAGAGACACAGGCGAGAGACAGGGTGCACTCTACAGGGAGTGCAGAATTATTAGGCAAATGAGTATTTTGTCCACATCATCCTCTTCATGCATGTTGTCTTACTCCAAGCTGTACAGGCTCGAAAGTGTCAGGTTTCAGTTAATGGACTCAGGCGCAGACCGGGACTCCTTACAGGATTTACAGATTTTATTTACACAACGACACCAGGTGATGCTATTTACAAAGTGCTGGAGGGAGGGGAGGGGGGTCCAGGGTTCCGGGGTATGTGAGGGAAAAGACGGGAATCTGATGTCCTCCAAAGGCTCTCTCTCTTCACTCCCCACACTGGGGAAACACCATCCACCATCCACCATCCACTCGTCCACGGGATGACAGGCAGGCAGGGAAAGGTCCGGGATAGATGCTGATAACTCAACGATCCAGCGACAAGTGACACAGTGCTGCTGTCTTAAATCGGCCTTGTGATTATCCCGATCGGCAGCAGGTGCGTGGGCCAGGGGCGGGAGCCCATAATGAGCATCACCCCGGCAGGAGAGAGAGAGAGAGAGAAAACATGTTGCCTAATACAGAATCAGCTGGTGAGGCACAGGGACCATGACAGAAAGCCTACTACCAATTAAGCATATTAGGTGATGTGCATCTCTGTAATGAGAAGGGGTGTGGTCTAATGACATCAACACCCTATATCAGGTGTGCATAATTATTAGGCAACGTCCTTTCCTTTGGCAAAATGGGTCAAAAGAAGGACTTGACAGGCTCAGAAAAGTCAAAAATAGTGAGATATCTTGCAGAGGGATGCAGCAGTCTCAAAATTGCAAAGCTTCTGAAGCGTGATCATCGAACAATCAAGTGTTTCATTCAAAATAGTCAACAGGGTCGCAAGAAGCGTGTGGAAAAACCAAGGCGCAAAATAACTGCCCATGAACTGAGAAAAGTCAAGCGTGCAGCTGCCAAGATGCCACTTGCCACCAGTTTGGCCATATTTCAGAGCTGCAACATCACTGGAGTGCCCAAAAGCACAAGGTGTGCAATACTCAGAGACATGGCCAAGGTAAGAAAGGCTGAAAGACGACCACCACTGAACAAGACACACAAGCTGAAACGTCAAGACTGGGCCAAGAAATATCTCAAGACTGGTTTTTCTAAGGTTTTATGGACTGATGAAATGAGAGTGAGTCTTGATGGGCCAGATGGATGGGCCCGTGGCTGGATTGGTAAAGGCAGAGAGCTCCAGTCCGACTCAGACGCCAGCAAGGTGGAGGTGGAGTACTGGTTTGGGCTGGTATCATCAAAGATGAGCTTGTGGGGCCTTTTTGGGTTGAGGATGGAGTCAAGCTCAACTCCCAGTCCCACTGCCAGTTTCTGGAAGACACCTTCTTCAAGCAGTGGTACAGGAAGAAGTCTGCATCCTTCAAGAAAAACATGATCTTCATGCAGGACAATGCTCCATCACACGCGTCCAAGTACTCCACAGCGTGGCTGGCAAGAAAGGGTATAAAAGAAGAAAAACTAATGACATGGCCTCCTTGTTTACCTGATCTGAACCCCATTGAGAACCTGTGGTCCATCATCAAATGTGAGATTTACAAGGAGGGAAAACAGTACACCTCTCTGAACAGTGTCTGGGAGGCTGTGGTTGCTGCTGCACGCAGTGTTGATGGTGAACAGATCAAAACACTGACAGAATCCATGGATGGCAGGCTTTTGAGTGTCCTTGCAAAGAAAGGTGGCTATATTGGTCGCTGATTTGTTTTTGTTTTGTTTTTGAATGTCAGAAATGTATATTTGTGAATGTGGAGATGTTATATTGGTTTCACTGGTAAAAATAAATAATTGAAATGGGTATATATTTGTTTTTTGTTGAGTTGCCTAATAATTATGCACAGTAATAGTCACCTGCACACACAGATATCCCCCTAAAATAGCTAAAACTGAAAACAAACTAAAAACTACTTCCAAAAACATTCAGCTTTGATATTAATGAGTTTTTTGGGTTCATTGAGAACATGGTTGTTGTTCAATAATAAAATTATTCCTCAAAAATACAACTTGCCTAATAATTCTGCACTCCCTGTAGGCATACCAGGCTATTGAAGGGGTAACACAGAGAGAGTAAAACCAACCATTCACTTTCACATTTGCACCTTTGGCTGATTTTTAGAATCAGCAGTTAACTTAACATCCAGGTTTGTGCACTGTGGGGGAAGCTGGAGTACCTGGAGAAATTCTGCACTGACACAAGGAGAGTATGGAAACCACACAGAAATGTTCCATCCAGCCAGCTGTTATAACCTAATAATCTTTACCTGCTTTGCTGATATTCATCCACTTATGGCCGCTATTGAAGCTGGTTACATCAATCATCACTGTAAACAAGGTTAGATACGATATGTTTTTTTTCTTCTATGCTGGACGTGGAAAACAAACTAAGTGGCTGAACATAAGCAGCCCTGCTGTTCTGTCTGTGCTACGGCACAATTTTCAATTAGTGCTTGAACACTGAGCTAGCACTATATTAATAGAATTTAACATCAAACTGATCTGGATGCCAGGTTGCAGACCCTGTTATCACATGTTCATTGAGCAATGGACTCCTTAAAACTTTTTTTGCAATAGTTTCAGATAAATGTAGTAGTCACAGTGACACATAGAATTAATGTGAATATGTTTCAGTACCCTTGTGGTTTTCTTTAACAATTCCCTCCATATAGACAACCGATTACTTCTTTTTACTTTCAGTCTATGCATTTTAAACAGAACAAAATTGTATGTGATATAAACTTCCCTGATGGACACTAATGAAGAGGATGGGTCATAATGAGGATGTCTGACCTCAGTTGCAGTGGGCTGAAAACACTGTGCTACCTACACTCGGATAGTAATTGCTTTTTTCGTTTAATGAAATTCTTCTCGCGGACAGTCCCTCACCTTGAGAGGTGTCCTCGCATTTTCTTCAGAAGTGGAGGCAAAAGTTTCCTTCGACTGTGAGGAGAATAACTTCCCTATTTTTATTTTATTTTATTTATTTTTTGTCGACAGTCTCTTGAGCTGAGTGACTGGTGGAAAGAAATCCCTCTCACCTTAATGCTTCATGGATCTGTGTGCTGGCGAATGCAAAGCAGAAAGACTGACAACCTCTAACGTTACGTCCATTCAAGACTGAGTTTGCATTAAGAGGATTACTACCTACTCAGATATTTTAATACCTTGCATCATTCGTATAAAGAATATAATACCGAGTCATGCTGTGTCATATTAAATAAATGTTGCCTGTGTCGACATGCAAAGCAGCAGTACAGCAGCTTCAGTCTTCCATCAGAGTCTACTTGGGATTCAGGCACAGCGCTGTTGTGTGGTTCACCTACACTTACAGATACTGTCAGGATAGCTGCACATGTAAAAAGCAAGCAAACTAATTCAAATAATAGGACTGCAGCGATGATAGCCGAGTATCTCACACAGGAAAAAAACATCCTGCCTGAAAAATAGTCTGTGCACAAACTACTTGTATTTTTATTATTCTTAAAGTTTCAGTTTTAGCATAGGTTGTGGATTTTTTTAATTGTTGAATTTGATTGTGAGAGGTTTTTGTTTTTGAAACCTTTCAACCTATCGAGAAAGTATTTCTCCACCGTAGTATGCAGCAGCCACTATCAGTTGTTTACATTGTTCCATAACGACAGGATGTTTATTCTGAGAGATTACGTAAGAAAATGTCCAGTGTCTTCTGCTTTGAGCAAATGTAACCTATATCTTTTTGTTTTTTGTTGTGAATATCACAGATTTAATCACATTACATTTGTATTCACTCACCTTTATTTTCTCCAGTGAATCAAGTCATCTTCTTTACGTAAGCCATATTATTATAAGATGACAAAAACAATATAATATATAATCTAAGGTACAAATTTTCAACTGCTCATTAGCTGATTTTTATATTTGTGCCAATCAAATGGAAAAAAAACGGAGTGCATTTAGACATGCAGGCACAGTCAGCGGCAGTTCTCTCAGGGGAAAATGCCTTGTTTGTGTCCGAGCAGAATGACCAGACTGCTTCAAGCTGATAGGAAGGCGACAGTAACTCAAATAGCCACTTGTTACAATCACGGTGTGCAGAAGTGCATCTCTAAATGCACAACAGGTTGACAGGAGTGGCATCCAGCCACTCATGTCAGCTAAGAACAGGAAACTGAAGCTACAATTCACATGGACTCACCAAAATTGGACAGTAGAAGATCGGAAAAATGTTGCCTGATGATTCTTGATTGTTCTGTGATGTTCAGATGGTAGAGACAGAGTTTGTTGTAAACAACATGAAAGCACAGATCCATCCTGCCTTCATTTCAAACTGATTTTTCTTTTAACATGGCGGTGAGTTCACTGCAGTCACCACATCCCAATCCAACATAGTACCTTTGGGATGTGGTGGAATGGGGGATTCAAATCATGCATGTGCAGCTGACGAACCTGCAGTAACTGTGTGATGATGTCATGTGAGTATGGACCAAAATCTATGCAAATTCCTATATTAACATAATGTGTAAATAGAAGTTGAGGATAAAATTTGAATGAGCCCATTTCCACAATCACTTATAAAGGCTGATACTGATACTCAAACATGTTTTTTATGTAAAAGAACCAAGGAACACTGAGGGAAGGGTATTTGAAAGAAACAATGAAAATGAATTTGTCGCTGCTTCCTGATGGGTAAATTGTCAAATGTTGATGCTGTTTCTAAAACATCTCAAACCTCGGTCTCTGCTTATAAATTCACTGTTATGTCCCCACAGACCGACCGTGGGTTGTTGCATTTCTCTCTCGCTCTCTTCTCTTCTTGACTGACTCCACTCACCAATTAGGCCTGGGAGTCCTTAAGCTGACAGAGAGGAGATGGCTGAGGCCAGAGTTCCTTTGTGTTGGCAGCACAAAGGAACTGTGTGGTTGTGGCTGTTTACTCCTCTGGGTGAAGGAGTATTTTTATTTTTTATTTTTTAAATGACTTGTGGATTCAACTTCATTTGATCACTAGAGTTTTGCTTCACACTTTTTGTTCTTGTTAGTGTAGATGTCTCAGGTCAAAGGTTATTTTCTAAAAACTGATTTCACCTCCTTTCACTTTGTTTTCCTTGACACTTTTTTCATCACTCCCTTTTTTTGGATTACTTTCACATTTAAAAGAACAAAACCAAATAATAACTACAGCAACCCAGAACAATCAGAATTTCTCTGTCTTTGTGGTTTTTAGTCTTCAACCCCTCTTTGACATGCAAGTCCCTTTCAACATTGTTCCTCTTGAATTCTTACCTTATGAATCACTAAATTTCACTTACTTACTTGTGTTGGCGGGTCCAGTTTGTATCATGTTTTTGTTATTGCTTTTTCACAGGCTGCTAACTGACTTATGAATGGATATCTGGCTTATCTTGACAAAATATGTCCAATCGTTTTACCAGAATACAGCATGTCCAAGGAAGGTTTTTTAAAACAACCAAATGAAACCTCTCCTGAAAATGTACAAAGTCTCAAGAGAAAGCCAAAAGACCTGAGAATAATTACTGCTTGATATTGTCTCCAACATGGCTACATTACTGAGAGGTTTGCTCCTGATTTAGGGAGTTACAAAGAACAACACAAGTGGGTGATGATGAGGTGGATTATTGTGTTCTCCATATACATAATCACTCATCTTCAGAAATATTCACACTTTTATCATTTCTGTTTTCCATATAATTGCATTTCCTTTTTTCTCCCTTTGTTTTTCTAATTATACTATTTCTGTTGACATTTACAGTTGGGTTGACTGACTTCTAATAAAACAAAAAAAGTTAAATATCTAGAGTGGTCCTTGTTGCACAGCAGGTAGTTCTGTTCCATTGTTCTTGCTTTTCCACCTTGGACTTTTGGGTTAGATTGTCATAAAACAGATGGTGACTGGTGATTTGCTCGAGGTGTTGTGTGAGTGAGAGTAGGTGAAGCCATGGAAAGTCTGTATTAAATCATGCAAAATAGCTAATTAAGCAACTTTTACCAATCCTGTTTGGAAGAATCAGTAAAAAGTATTTGAAAGTGACTTAATTTAATCCTATGTCTACCTTCGTCTATGTTATGCATGATATGACCATGGAAATAATGGCAAATTGGCCTCTCAAAGTCCATGTGATTTTAATTTTATGCATACTTTAAGGACATGTTTTCTTTTCCTTGAAATGAGCTTAAACATTTTTTTTATTTCAGTATTAGAAGGGGATGCAAATATGTTGCAGTTCTTTAGTTATTCATATTAATGTTTGTTGCAGAGCGGCATATAGATGTTTAACATAAACAAATGTTTTTCTGATGAATGCTCTTCTCTCCTTTTTTTTTGCATCCTGGAATTTTTCTGTTCTGAATTATTTGGAAGAGAAAGATTCACTGTTGCCTTTGGGCTTTTTGTTATCTGCACTGAACAATCTGTGAACCCTATGTGTGACCGTGTTTTCCTATCTTTGTTTTATATCGTGGAAATATCTCAGGCTGCTGGCTGAAAGCCTCCTACATTTCTGAGCAATGTTTTGAGAGCACTACATTTATTTTAAAAAGGGTAAGAAAACAGCTTGTTTGTGTACAAAACTATAGTGGTTTATCACAGCAATGTATTAATGGCATGCAGTGCAGAGTGGTTTAGGAGAATCTGAGTTTGATATTTGAAGATTGCCTCAGCCTTCAAGCTTTCTGTTGCTAATCTTACTCAGAAACAGTGTTTTCTCTGTTATTTATGTTCTGACAAAACAAACAATTTAGACAATTTACCACTTTTGTAACCAGAAAGATGATTTACCAGCTATTATCAAGAGTACCTACAGTGTAAGTTTTAACATATCACTACTTTAAAAATGTCAAAAAAGTAAAAGTAACATGCACATCTGATAAAAACTAATATAATTCCAGCTTTTTAAACCGCTATATGTTTCACATTTTGCCCACTGCTGACTGTTGTTCCTCAGATAAAGAAAGGAAAGGGTTATATAGTTATTAAGTGGAATTAAGTTCAGGGGGAAAATATTCTTACACATCTACTTGTCTACATACTGACCAAACAATCTTTAGAAGTATCTTGTGTGTTTAAAGTTAATTTCGTGGTTGATTTTTACGGATAAAGATTCAGACTAACCCACGAGTCTAAAAGTAAGAACTTGAAACTGATTTTTTTTAAATTATTTATTCTTTTTGTTAATCAATTTGCAAATTTCATGATGTATATTTTATTTACTAGTGGACAACTGCTTTTGCCCTTGTCTTTATATTTTAGTATGGGCTAATTAACCATGCTGCTATGTTTTTCCTGGTGGTTTGTATTCTGTCTGTCCTGGACTGTAGCTAGCAGTGGTTGGCTTTAGCTGTGAGCTCAAGAAGCTCCCCAGACAGCACAGTGAGATATTGCCTGTTTATATTGTGCTGATGGGTAGTGATAGGCACCACATAGCGGAGATACGTGCTTGCTCTGTTATTTAGTCCTGCTTTGCTTTGTGTTGTGCACATTCACAACCATATGCAAACATCCCATTAGTGTGGAAGCGCTTCACTGTGATTGAAGATGCTAATTTTACCAAAGTAAACTGCAGATGGTCCACCAGGAAACCACCTTACACTTGCCTTTGTTTGTATAAAATGTGACATAATAAAATATCTCAGGTAAAGGTGGTCGGTGGTGAGAGAACTTATTGCATTTTGGAGGAATTTTCATTATTTATTTTGTGCATTCAATATAAAACTGTGGTATTGGCAGGTCACGCTTTGACCAGGACAACCGCAATCAGTGATTCTCTAGTTGGAGTCTAGATAATAGAATTAAGTCTGTGGGAAACATCTAATCAAACTCAAAACTGCTTTAACGGCTAGAATAGATACAAACAAAAAGCAGTTTTTGTGCAATGCACTTCATTGTTTCTACCAAGTGACCACAATATTTAAGCTTTTAAGGATTTACCCTCAAAACAGTTGCCATGCAGTTCTATAACCTAGTTGAATACCCCCATTTAAAAAAAATAAAATAAAATCTGAAATGTTAAAAGAAGAACGCAAAAACGGTAAATATGCTTTAATATAATAACAAATCCAAACTTCCACACAAAATTTTGTTGAAGCTGTTTTTAATATTCTTTTCATATTGTAAATCTCAACAGGAGAAGGAACAGTGCATCAAGTTTTAAATTTACACACACATTTCTAACAGTGAAAAATGTACTCATGCATGATATTAATACTGTGATTTATAGAAGTGATGGTGTATTTGAACCCTTTCAGCTTTGCAGTAATAGTAACACCACACTGTAAATAACTGGTATAAAGTGCATTTAGATTTACGTCCACTCTCTTCAGAATAAAAAATGAGTAGATGAAATTCAGGTGTGTGTTTGATTAATACCCCTGCCTCTCTCCCTGTGTCTTATGGCAGCTTACAACCTCCTGTCCTCTGGGAGCAGAAGGAGGAAAGTCTAACAGAGTCTGACAGTCAATGTAACCGCATCCTAATTAGATTATTCAACGACTATATTAATTCAGCAGCAAATCACTTTACTTACTTAGCATCAGACTGTCGGGCAGTGTTGTGGAAAGCCGGAGCAGCATAATCAGGTTTTCAGTGCCCTCAGATCTCTGAATTGTATTAGCCAAAGTCAAAGAAACAAGTATTGTGTATGCAGCAGAAAGTCATAGGGTGGGACCCGGGGCTGATATGTGAATCCGAATCAGCTACAGGCAACAACCCTTTAAGTTTATGTTGAATAGAGAAGATTTTATGTTCTCAGTTACTGCAATGCCTTAAAATGAGAAATGTTAACCTGCAGGATAAGCATAAAGCACAGACTTTAAAAATCAGTTTCTTGTGACATTATTAAAAAAAAAAAAAAAAAAAAAAATAAAAAAAAAAAAAAAAAATATATATATATATATATATATATATATATATATATATATATATATATATATATATATATATATATATATATATATATATATTAGGGGTGCAACGATACACAAAATTCACGGTTTGGTTCGATACTTTGGTGTCACGGTTCGATATTTTTTCGATACAAAAAAAAATGTTCATGCCTTTTTAATTTGTCATTTATTAAAATTATAAATATATATTTTAACTCAAAAGTACAGTTTTTAAATTTAACCCTAACCCTTGTGCGTGTTTTTTATTTTGACAGCGAATGCGCACCTGCGGACCACTTATGTGCAGCCCTGGTTATTTAGCTCGTCATATTGCAGCCACAGAAATTCTTTTGTCCATGAAACCATAAAGCTGCACTTTCTTTTTGCCTTATAGTCTGATTTGTCATAACTTCTCCGTTTTGTGGTAAGCTTTTCTTTGGCTGTCACTTCTTCACCCTGACCTGTCTTATTTGGCTCAGCAGAACTAAAATATATATGCTGCTGGTTTTACACACGCACTCACATAAGCTCAGCGATTCTCTGTGCGATCAACCTCTCACATGTTTAAGCTTGCTGCGGGAGATTTCACTTGTCATGTTTGCATAGTAAGCTAACGATTAATAAGACGATGTCAGAGGAATTGGTGCACAAATTATCATCACTCACAGATCAGTGCTGTCGCTCTCTATACACAGTTCGCACGATTGCAAAGTGAAAGCAAAAAAACAAGCGCAAATTCAAACGCGACTTCAATATGTCACATATTGACAGTGGCTCACCGATGCCAATGACATAATTACCCAGCTACATTTCTGAAAGAATGCAAAAGCATTGACATATATTTTTCCTTCCTACAATAGCCCGACTGAAAAAATCGCTAGCCCCAGGACGTCGGGCTAGCGATATTGCAAGCCCTGTATCTGATTGAGGAATCACTCATCTTTGGAAAAGAGAGTTTATTACAGAGAAATGTCTCTTTCCAAAATAAAATACTATCCGCTTCTTCTGGGCTATATTCTCAGCAGCATAAGGAGAATCATGTGCTAACAGCTGTCTAAATGACTCGGCTAAAGTTAGTAGCATGCTTGTTGTTTTTGTCTTTGCACTAGGATGATGTTGGCGTAAATGTGCAGTCATATTCGTTGTGTTCCCACTAGTGCTTTCAGGTTAATCTCGTTGAAATGACCTTAACGCCACAACATGGCAAATCTCCGTTAATGAGCTTCCGCCGATCGCCCCGTGCATAGGGCTAGACGGCCAACACGTTAACGAGCTAACTGCGCTAACACACTAGTTCCCACCCATGTAATTGAGCATTGCGTGGCACATCCAACATACTGTTTTACTTTAGTCCATGACTCGCTTACCTTCAGGGTCATACGTCACATGAAAACCAAAATAATTCCAAACGCCAGATCTGAATGAGGGTGGGGGAGGTCCATGTTGCAAGGGGAGCTTAACTTCTGTCTTGCTAACTTGCCCTGCGCTCTTCCTTCTGACTATGCTGTCTGTGTTGAGCGCTCAGTGGATCTGCGCTCGACAGTGCAGCCTAGGCGGAGTAGTCGAACGCAGATTCACTGAGCGCTCAACACAGACAGCATCGTCAGAAGGAAAGTTGATAAAAT
Organism: Rhamphochromis sp. 'chilingali'; assembly: GCF_963969265.1. Classification (NCBI taxonomy): domain Eukaryota; kingdom Metazoa; phylum Chordata; class Actinopteri; order Cichliformes; family Cichlidae; genus Rhamphochromis; species Rhamphochromis sp. 'chilingali'. Next base: position 20,212,775 of record NC_137932.1, on the reverse strand, counting down.
AAATTACAAATGTTGTATTGTTCAATCCCCTCCTTGAATCGCTACCTTATCATGGTGGAGGGGTTTGTGTGTCACAGGGATCCCAGGGGCTATGTTGTCTGGGGGCTTTTGCCCCCTGGTAGGGTCTCCCATGGCAAATTGGCCCTGGGTGAGGGACCAGACAAAGAGCGATTCATAAGACCCTTATGAAAAGGACATCGAGGGAACAGTTCACCCTGCCCGGGATAGGGTACCCGGGCAGGGTGCCCGAGGGCGAGCGTCTGGTGGCCGGGCCTTAGTCCATGGGGCCCGGCCGGGCACAGCCCGAAGAGGAGACATGGGCCCATCCTTCCGCAGGCCCACCACCCGCAGGAGGCGCCATAGGGGTCGGGTGCATTGTGTGCCGGGTGGCGGCCAGGAGCGGAGGCCCTGGCGGACTGACCCCCGGCTGCCAAGACTGGCAATAGGGACATGGAATGTCACCTCTCTGGTGGGGAAGGAGCCTGAGTTAGTGCGTGAGGTTGAGAGGTACCGGCTAGATATAGTCGGGCTCACCTCTACGCATGGCTTGGGCTCTGGAACCAGTCTCCTGGAGAGGGGCTGGACTCTGTCTCAGTCTGGAGTTGCCCCTGGTGAGAGGCGGCGGGCTGGGGTGGGTATTCTAATATCCCCTCGGCTTGCTGCCGGTACGTTGGGGTTTTTCCCGGTGGACGAGAGGGTTTGTTCCCTGCGCCTTAGGGTCGGGGAACGGGTCCTGACTGTCATCTGCGCTTATGCGCCGAGTGGCAGTTCAGAGTATCCAGCCTTCTTAGAGTCCCTGGGGGGGGGGGGGGGGGGGGGGGGGCGCTGGAGGGTGCTCCACCTGGAGACTCTGTTGTCCTGCTGGGAGACTTCAATGCTCACGTGGGTAACGACAGCGAGACCTGGAGGGGCGTGATTGGGAGGAACGGCCTCCCTGATCTGAACCCGAGCGGTGCTCTGTTATTGGACTTCTGTGCTAATCACAGTTTGGCCATAACGAACACCCTGTTCGAACATAAGAGTGTCCATAAGTGCACGTGGCACCAGGATGCTCTAGGCCGTAGGTCGATGATCGATTTTGTAATCGTATCAGCAGACCTGCGACCATATGTTCTGGACACTCGGGTAAAGAGAGGGGCTGAGCTGTCAACTGATCACCACCTGGTGGTGAGTTGGATCAGGTGGCGGGGGAAGACGCTGGACAGACCTGGTGCACCTAAACGCGTAGTGAGGGTGTGCTGGGAACGTCTAGCAGAGGCCCCAGTCCGCGAGATCTTCAACGCACACCTCCGGCAGAGCTTCAACAGCATTCCGAGGGAGACTGGGGACATTGAGTCCGAATGGACCATGTTCAGCGTCTCCATTGCCGAAGCTGCTGCATTGAGCTGCGGCCGCAAGGTGGTTGGTGCCTGCCGTGGTGGTAATCCCCGAACCAAATGGTGGACACCAGAGGTGAAGGGAGCCACCAGGCTGAAGAAGGAGTCCTATCGGGCTTGGTTAGCCTGTGGGACTCCGGAGGCAGCCGACAGGTATCGACAGGCCAAGCGGAATGCGGCTCGGGCAGTGGCTGAAGCAAAAACTCGGGTGTGGGAGGAGTTCGGAGAGGCCATGGAAAAAGACTTTCGGGCTGCCTCGAAGAGATTCTGGCAAACCGTCAGACGTCTCAGGAGGGGAAAGCGGTGCTCTACCTGCACTGTGTATAGTGCTGGCGGAGCGCTGCTGACGTCGACTGAGAAATTGTCAGGCGGTGGAAGGAATACTTCGAGGACCTCCTTAATCCCACTGACACGTCTTCCGAGGAGGAAGCAGAGTCTGGGGATGAGGGGAATGACCCGCCAATTTCCGGGGGCGAGGTCACTGAGGCAGTTAAACAACTCCTTGGTGGCAGAGCCCCTGGTGTTGATGAGGTCCGCCCCAAGTTCCTGAAGGCTCTGGACGTTGTAGGGCTGTTCTGGTTGACACGCCTCTGCAATGTTGCGTGGAGATCAGGGGCAGTACCTGTGGACTGGCAGACTGGGGTGGTGGTCCCCATCTTCAAGAAAGGGGACCGGAGGGTGTGTTCCAACTACAGGGGGATCACACTCCTCAGCCTCCCTGGGAAAGTCTATGCCAGGGTGCTGGAAAGGAGAGTTCGTCCGTTAGTCGAACCTCGGATACAGGAGGAACAATGCGGTTTTCGTCCTGGTCGCGGAACACTGGACCAGCTCTTTATCCTCTCCAGGATACTTGAGGGTGCATGGGAGTTTGCCCAACCAGTCTACATGTGTTTTGTGGACTTGGAGAAGGCATTCGACCGTGTCCCTCGGGGTGTCCTGTGGGAGGTGTTGCGGGAATATGGGGTGTCTGGCCCATTGCTACGGGCCATTCGATCCCTATACAACCATTGCAAGAGCTTGGTTCGCATTGCCGGCAATAAGTCGGACTCGTTCCCGGTGGATGATGGGCTCCGCCCCGGCTGCCCTTTGTCTCCGGTTCTGTTCATAATTTTTATGGACAGGATTTCTAGGCGCAGCCAAGTGGCGGAGGGCTTTCGCTTTGGTGGCCTCAGAATCTCATCTCTGATTTTTGCAGATGATGTGGTTCTGTTGGCTTCATCGGGTGAGGGCCTCCAGCTCGCACTGGAGCGGTTCGCAGCCGAGTGTGAAGCAGCGGGAATGAGGATCAGCACCTCCAAATCTGAGGCCATGGTTCTCAGCCGGAAAAGGGTGGAGTGCCCACTCCGGGTCGGGGATGAGTTCCTGCCCCAAGTGGAGGAGTTCAAGTATCTCGGGGTCTTGTTCGCGAGTGATGGGAGAAGGGAGCCGGAGATCGACAGACGGATTGGGGCTGCAGCTGCAGTAATGCGGACGCTGCACCGGTCCGTCGTGGTGAAGAGGGAGCTGAGTGTAAAAGCGAAGCTCTCAATTTACCGGTCGATCTACGTCCCTACCCTCACCTATGGCCACGAGCTGTGGGTAGTGACCGAAAGAACGAGATCGCGGATACAAGCGGCAGAAATGAGCTTCCTCCGAAGGGTGGTTGGCCTCTCCCTTAGAGATAGGGTGAGAAGTTCGGCCATCCGGGAGGGGCTCAGAGTAGAGCAGCTGCTGCTCCACATCGAAAGGAGCCAGCTGAGGTGGTTCGGGCATCTGACAAAGATGCCCCCTGGGCGCCTCCTGGGTGAGGTGTTCCAGGCATGTCCCACCGGGAGGAGGCCCCGGGGCAGACCCAGGACACGCTGGAGAGATTATATCTCTCGGCTTGCCTGGGAACGCCTTGGTATTCCCCCGGATAAGCTGGAGGAGGTTGCACCCCTAATATACCCCTACTCCGCCTAGGCTGCACTGTCGAGCGCAGATCCACTGAGCGCTCAACACAGACAGCATAGTCAGAAGGAAGAGCGCAGGGCAAGCTAGCAAGACAGAAGTTAAGCTGAGCTCCCCTTGCAACATGGACCTCCCCCACCCTCATTCAGATCTGGCGTTTGGAATTATTTTGGTTTTCATGTGACGTATGACCCTGAAGGTAAGCGAGTCATGGACTAAAGTAAAACAGTATGTTGGATGTGCCATGCAATGCTCAATTACATGGGTGGGAACTAGTGTGTTAGCGCAGTTAGCTCGTTAACGTGTTGGCCGTCTAGCCCCATGCACGGGGCGATCGGCGGTAGCTCGTTAACGGAGATTTGCCATGTTGTGGCGTTAAGGTCATTTCAACGAGATTAACCTGAAAGCACTAGTGGGAACACAACGAATATGACTGCACATTTACGCCGACATCATCCTAGTGCAAAGACAAAAACAACAAGCATGCTACTAACTTTAGCCGAGTCATTTAGACAGCTGTTAGCACATGATTCTCCTTATGCTGCTGAGAATATAGCCCAGAAGAAGCGGATAGTATAGCTTTTATTTTGGAAAGAGACATTTCTCTGTAATAAACTCTCTTTTCCAAAGATGAGTGATTCCTCAATCAGATACAGGGCTTGCAATATCGCTAGCCCGATGTTCTGGGGCTAGCGATTTTTTTCAGTCGGGCTACCAAAATCTATCTCTTCCCTGCCCGTCGGGCTATTGTAGGAAGGAAAAATATATGTCAATGCTTTTGCATTCTTTCAGAAATGTAGCTGGGTAATTATGTCATTGGCATCGGTGAGCCACTGTCAATATGTGACATATTGAAATCGCGTTTGAATTTGCGCTTGTTTTTTTGCTTTCACTTTGCAATCGTGCGAGCTGTGTATAGAGAGCGACAGCACTGATCTGTGAGTGATGATAATTTGTGCACCAATTCCTCTGACATCGTCTTATTAATCGTTAGCTTACTATGCAAACATGACAAGTGAAATCTCCCACAGCTTAAACATGTGAGAGGTTGATCGCGCAGAGAATCGCTGAGCTTATGTGAGTGTGTGTGTAAAAGCAGCAGGATATATATTTTAGTTCTGCTGAGCCAAATAAGACAGGTCAGGGTGAAGAAATGACAGCCAAAGAAAAGCTTACCACAAAACGGAGAAGTTATGACAAATGAGACTATAAGGCAAAAAGAAAGTGCAGCTTTATGGTTTCATGGACAAAAGAATTTCTGTGGCTGCATTATGACGAGCTAAATAACCAGGGCTGCACATAAGTGGTCCGCAGGTGCGCATTCGCTGTCAAAATAAAAAACACGCACAAGGGTTAGGGTTAAATTTAAAAACTGTACTTTTGAGTTAAAATATATATTTATAATTTTAATAAATGACAAATTAAAAAGGCATGAACATTTCTTTGTATCGAAAAAATATCGAACCGTGACACCAAAGTATCGAACCGAACCGTGAATTTTGTGTATCGTTGCACCCCTAATATATATATATATATATATATAAAATACCTCTTCAAGGCCTCAAGACTAGTAACATTCCTACATGAGATGGTTAGAGACTCTCTAATGTAGATCTAGAAAGCTAGTGGCTAACGCAGTCACACTAGCTATCCGATGAGTCGTCCATATGTATGCCATTAATTCTTATAACATGTTGTCAAGAGCATGTCAAAGCATTGGGTGGAAATATAACCCATGCTGAAATGTTGGCCAGTCTCAAGCCTGCAAGTGATAAGACATCTCATGGTCTCATATCAGAAAGGAGACAATGGTGTACATTTTTACCCTAGTTTGTTCTGTATTATTTTGTATTTACTGACTTAGATAAAATGTCAGTTGCACTCTCAAATACCATGCAAAAATCTTGAGCCACTCCTTATTTTTTATATTTTTTCCAAGGAGCCAGCAATAGTTCTCAAGACTTTCTGAAAGGTTTTAAAAGGTTTTTGTTTGACTTCTTTTTTCACTCATTTTCAGTGAAGAACAAAAGAAGAAGTTTCAGCCCTAAAACAGTATCTGCAGTATCTGGAAGTCATGTCCTGGCAAAGCAGGAAAAGAATCCAGCAGAGTTGATCAATCTAATGTTTGTCAAAGCCATATCGGAAATGGTCTCAATGGAAGATTGGCTGTCAAGAAGGCTTCGTAAGGCAGGGAAAGCAGACAAACCCAAGGCATTAGGTATAATAACACAAAAAATTGGACTGAAAAATCAGTGGCAGCAGTGATGAGTGATGAGTCCAGGCTTGAAGTTTTTGCTTCAAACGTATTTTGACAACAGTTTCATTTCAAACTATTGGCCGCACTCCTCAACATTCTTGACCGAGCGAGTGTGGGATCAATTTGACAGAGCAATAAAACACAGCTAACATCCACAGAAGAGTTTTTAAATGTGCGTCGTAAAACCTCGAGAACTATTCCTGAAGACTACTTAACAAAATTACAAGAAAGCTGTGTAAGAGAGTTCGAGCTGTATTGAAAAATAAAGGTGGTTTTACCAAATATTGACTTTATTAGCTTGTATAAACTCTGTTTTTTCCTTGTATACTGCTTTTCCATATAATTTTACACGTTTCACTAAATTTCCAGTTTTCCTAGCAGATTATGAAGAAATGAGTAGTGGATTGAGACTTTTGCATAGTACTGTAGTCAGTGGAGACAGCCTGCTAACCACTACCATCACTCATTGTCCATTGTGCAGGGTGTGAGTAAAAAAATCTCGTGTGCGTGTCTTAACTAGGGCTTTTTAAAGAGAAGACTTAAATGCAGTCTAGGTTGAACCTGTGCTCTAGGATATCATTTTGGGAGTACACAGTAGACCTGACAACAACTGAATCCTAACAACTACTGAAGTCATTAAGACTATCCTGCACCTAACCGTTTGGGATATGTACACGTACCACTCCACCCCCTAATATTAACTGTAAACAGTCTCTCTTCTTTTCTACAGTCTCTGATCTGAAAGTGCAGAACAGTTAATGAGCTATGGCCAGTACTGGCTGCGGCTGATAAACTTTGGCCTCCGTGTAATGCATTTGCATCAGAAAAGAAAGGATAATCCACTGATTTTGGGGTTTTTGTTGCAATGGACTCATTTTAGTACACAGTGCTTCTCCTAATGCTAAAGCTTTAAAAGTATAGGCAGCTTTACCTTTCTGGTACAAAAAAAGGGAAATAAAAGAAAGTGATAAGAATCCAGATGAGAATCTCCCTACTGTTGAAAAAGCTTTCACAACATAAATATCAATGGGAATGATTACAGCACTTTACCATGCTAATCTGAATATTTGGTATAAAACCAGCAGAGAGCTATGAGTCAGCTTTATAGTTGTAGATATTGAAATTGCTCACAGCTGGATGCTGCTCACTCCATAATGCCTCTTCAGCTCTCACAGCAAAAGCTCAAAATTCAGCAGGTCTGTAGATTTGTGCTGATTGGTGCTACAGCGGAGCTGTCAGTGTTACATTTTCTTTGACTTGGCATGCCTGGACCTACGAAAATGTATTGTGCTTGACAATTGAAAGTCCTTGAAAATGAGCCTGAACTCTGTCGTCTTTTGATTGACCTATTGGGCTCCTCAAACGTCTTCTCCTCTTTATTGCTAATATCCATCTGAATCCTCTCAGATCAGCTCTCCTGTCCAGGGACTTGGCTTCATTGAGAATGCAGCAATGGATTCTTTCACCTTGATGTTTCAACAACCAGTTTTCTCAAGGTTGCTGTGAGGGCAATACAATCAGGCAGTGTTTGCAGTGAAGGAACATCCACAGTTTGAGCCTTTGTAGATGTAGCTTTTTAAAGGAAAGCTCAAGGGTTTGGGGAATTAACAATGTGTAATAGTGTGCATCTATTTCTGTGTGTGTAGGAGAGTTGTGATATTATTGTAGGATGTTCTCAGGGCTTTGAGTACAGGTTAGCATTCTCAACAGTGGATTGAGGAAGACAAAGAGGCAAAAGGAACATGAAAACAAGCGTGAGGATAAAGGACTTGAAGAGAAGTATAAGAAAACAGTGATTGAGAAGGAATAGAAAGGAGTTTCCAGAATAGCAGAACAGTGAGTAAAGAGTTAAAGGAAAAGACAGAGTAGAGATGGAAATGGATGAGGAATAAAAAAAATTGTTAAAAAAAAGAAACGAGGAAGAACAAAAGAGACAAAGTGTTTGCATCTCTTTCTCCCTCGAGGAGTTCAATGGTTGGCCACTGCTTCGCTTCAGCTTAAGTGTATAATTAATCAAGGATTATTTTGCTTCCTTCCCCTTTCACAGAGGCAGTCATTTTTGCTTTTTCTTCATTAGTCCTTCTTTTCTTTATATTTCTCTTTAATACTCATGAATGCCCACGTTATTAATTTTGCTTTGCTACTTCTACTGTCACACTTAATTCCACTCCAGTGTTTCCCACTGAATTGCATTGTAAATGTGACAGTAGAGTGGGAGTGGCTGTGTGCGTGGGCACATGCAGGGCATACCTGCACTTTTGTAAACAAATTAATAATAAAACTGCATATAGTTTTTGACTATATATAATGGAGTAATTATCAGCTGAATTTCCTGTAATGTCTTCCTCTTCTAAAGCCTCTGTTAAGTCATCTGAGCGGCACTAGCTTTCTATTTGTTGTGGATTCTGGTCCAGTCCAGCTTGCTGTGGATCAACAAGGACTAGGACCGAAACAAGGTCTGGTGGACCTGGTGTTTTCCCATTCGTGAGACAGATTATTGAGCAGCTATCACACCAACCTAAACCAGCCTGCTCATAGTATGACGCGCAATACATGGAATGGTCACCGTGGCACTAAGATCAGAGAACAAGTGGATAAAAGTTTAAAGCTTTACATGAATAAACACTTAAAAAGTCATCTTCTTGTGCACCTCTGATCAATTTCAGTGTCTCTGTTATTTGTAGATCTCACAGTGGAAGCACCGTTATGTCCACATTATACTTTTACCGCTGTGATTTGTGTTGGATCTCATCCAGTGTGTTGTAACGGTGATCCTTTAACTCAATTTTATTTCATGAGAAATGGACAACGAGAGATGGAGGCCAACCTGGAGTGCAGTTGGAGCAGTGTGTGCGTGGGCAAAAAAACAAAACAAAAACAAAAGGCAGCATTTCTATGTGCTCTGAGCTGGCACAGGATGGCCTGCTGCATGCAGAGCAGTTCATACCATTCCCTCTGAATGTCCTCCTTCTCAGGACATCACTGTAATACTACTGTAATCAGAATCAGAATCAGAAAGGGTTTTATTGCCAAATGTTGAGCAGGTTTACAACATTAGGAAATTGCTGCGGTGCTTCAGTGCAAACATACTGTCATAAAAATATAAAAATAAGAATAAGAATTAAAAGTGCTAAGTGGATAGATATATACATGATATATACATGAGTGCAGGTGGTGATCAGTGCCAAACATGGAATGATGCAGTGAACACAGCGTAGGGTCATGTGTTAGTGGTGGGAACAGTCATACGGTTATTGTTCATGTGTCCGACAGCAGAGGGGAAGAAACTGTTCTTATGGCGAGAGGTTCTGGTGCGAATGGACCGGAGCCTCCTGCCTGAGGGGAGCAGGTCAAACAGACTGTATCCAGGGTGAGAAGGGTCAGCTGAGATCCGAGCTGCACGTCGCAGTGTCCTGGAGGTGTACAGGTCCTGCAGAGATGGGAGTCTGCAGCCAATCACCTTCTCAGCAGAGCGCACAACACGCTGCAGTCTCTGTTTGTCCCTGATAGTGGCTCCAGCGTACCACACGGTGATGGAGGAGGTGAGGATGGACTCGATGATTGCAGTGTAGAATTGCATCATCGTCCGTGTTGGCAGGTTGAATTTCTTCAGCTGCCTCAGGAAGTACATCCTCTGCTGGGCTTTCTTAATGACGGAAGTGATGGTGGGCTCCCACTTCAGGTCCTGGGTGATGGTGGTACCCAGGAAGCGGAATGAGTCCACAGAGGTGATGGGGGTGTCAGTCAGGATGATGGGGGGGAGTGGGGCTGTGTGCTTCCTGAAGTCCACAATAATCTCCACTGTCTTCTGGGCATTCAGCACCAGGTTGTTGTGGCTGCACCAGGACACCAGACGTTCAACCTCCCTCCTGTAGGCAGACTCATCCCCGTCCGAGATGAGTCCGATAACGGTGGTGTCATCTGCAAACTTGATTAGCTTGACAGACTGGTGGGTGGAGGTGCAGCAGTTGGTGTACAGGGAGAAGAGCAGAGGAGAAAGAACACAGCCCTGAGGGGAGCTCGTGCTGATGGTCCGGGAGTCCGAGACATTCTTTCCCAGCCTCACATGCTGCTTCCTGTCCGTCAGGAAGTCAGTGATCCACCGGCAGATGGGATCAGGCACATTCATCTGGGAAAGCTTGCCTCGGAGATGGTCTGGAAGGATGGTGTTGAAGGCAGAGCTGAAGTCCACAAACAGGATCCTGGCGTAGGTTCCTGGGAAGTCCAGATGCTGCAGGATGAAGTGTAGGGCCATGTTGATGGCGTCATCTACAGACCTGTTGGCTCTGTATGCAAACTGCAGGGGGTCCAGGAGGGGGGCCGTGAGGGTCTTGAGATGGGAGAGAACTAGGCGCTCAAATGACTTCATGACCACAGATGTCAGAGCCACGGGTCTGTAGTCATTTAGTCCAGTGATCCTAGGTTTCTTGGGGACAGGGATTATGGTGGAGGACTTGAAGCAGGCAGGCACATGGCATGCCTGCAGTGAGGAGTTGAAAATGCCAGAAAACACTGGGGCCAGCTCGTTTGCACAGTGTCTGAGGGTGGCAGGAGACACGCCGTCTGGGCCGGGAGCTTTTCGAGCATTCAGACTCTTAAACTGCTTCCTCACATCTGCTTCATGAATATGAAGAGTTGTGGTGTTCAGTCTCAACCAGGGGGGTGAGAAATTCTTCTGAAAACTACAGAAAACTGCTCAGTTATGGCTGGAGACCCAGATCTCATCATCTGTGCTGTGTGGTGGCAGTGATTTATTTAAGAAAGGGGGAAAAATTCAAGACAAAAAATTGTCTGCCTGAGAAGATGATTTTGAGCTACAGAGGATGATCACAGTGGGGGTTCACAGTAAACGAGGACATGCAGTAGGTTGTTATAACAGAAGATAATGCTACGGATAGGGTGAGATGGAGGGAGATGATTGATGACCCCTGTGATGACCTCTAAAGGGGGCAAGAAAAAAGAGATGGTTGAACCAATTGGGGCGGCTGTAGCTCAAGAGGTAGAGCAAGCCATCTGCTAATTGGAGGGTTGGTGGTTAAATCCCAGGCTGCATTCCAAATATCCTTGGGCAAGACACCAACTCCAACTTGTTCTTCCTAGTGAGATCCTGCATGAGTTCCTGTTCACAGTGTCACCCTGCTCAGCAAGTTGTTGAACCTCACACTAAAGTTGTTTCTCTGTAACATTGCAAAGCTGATAGGATTTTGGTTCACTTAGCATAACATGACCTCAAAGTAATTTATCTTGTTGTACAACAGAAATAAAATGAGAGATGTGAATTAAATTGAAGGTTACACTGATACCCATCATTCACACTGAGTATTAGGAGTGTGTGTGACTGCTTCATAACTGTGTATGTGACCATATGGATTATGTGACCTGCTTATAGATAAGGTTTTCTTCTTCTGGTAAAACAGTGGATTGAAGGAAAAATCCAGTGCAGCACATAGTTTCCATCAAAGCGATTCCTCAGTTCCAGGTAACTGGATGGTTCGGATGAGATTGTGGTACATGTTGGTACAGATTGTTTCCACTTTAGAGTCTGGCAGGATGATCAAACAAACACAAACTTGGCCTCAGTGATCAGTCTGCCAGCAGACACGCACCTACACACTTGACTGAGAGACACATTTTATTTCACCTGTGTGCTCCATTATTTTAGTTTGTTATTGGATTATAAATAGTTGTATAAGATACCTGCAGTGCAGCTGCTGTGTGTCTAAATACACATTCTGTGCAAAATATACTGCGGCGTTTCTTTTCATTATTGATGTTTGATCCCTGGACTCCTGCTGTTGCTACTACTTCTGATATGATCCAGTCATATCTTCTTTATTTTTATTGATTAATCCATAACCAGGGTTACACGCCACTCCAAAGCTGTTGGAGGCCAGGACAAAACCCACTATTGTACATTTCAAAAGTCAAAGAGCATTCCCCCCCAAAAAAAAAATTAAGTCTTAAGTTCTACAAAAGAAAAAGATCAATAGCTCACACTAATAGCTCACACAGCAGGGCTCCACTTTTACCTTTTCATCTCCACAAAGAATGTTATATTTCAAGTTTAACTGCTCGTCATTAAACAAAGTTTCACACTGGAGAAGTGTGGAATCAAATCTTAAAGACAGGAATGTTTCAACAGTTTTTATTTACATTTCATTCCTCGGTAAAACGTGAGACTACATCCATGTGACCGGAACATGTGACTAATCACTCCATCGCTTCAGTTTTAGCCATCATAGCGAAACCTAATGGCCAACAAGTCCATGGACAAATGGACAGCGTATGTCAAGAAATGTAACCACCGCCTCAGTGTTTAAAGAAGACTTAATTTATGAATAACAATTTCCAGCATAAATTGCCATTCTCTGAACAGACAGGTTACAGAAACCTGAAGTTCTTGATGTATGCATTTTTTCCTGTGTGGCCATGAAGCATATACTGGCTCGGTAAATGGGCAATGAGTCATTAAAAGTCCTTAAAAAGCCCTGCTTTACAATGTACAGTCAGGGCTGCAATGTTCTACCATTTGCTGAAGTGCTTTTATTTATCCTTACTCTTTTATTTGTGGCTGCATAGATTCAGCCAGATGTCTGTTACTCTGTATGCTTAGCTCAAGGTTGTTCTTAAAACCTGGCAGGGGGAGGCAGCTGAGTCGAGCTGATTTATACAGTTTTTAAACCTGTAAAATCCCAAGACAGCCCTGTTCCGGCAGGGTTATGTCTCTCTGGACTAAATTTCATTTTAGACTGTGCCAGTGAGCAATATGAAATGCTGAGGTTTAGAGAAAGCAGTTACTATAAGTCACACAGACAGGACCTGTGGGGAAGACTGATGGCCGAGTAATGATGCCTGGATTATTATGCATTTGAAACCATTGCATTTTTTTTTCATATACTACAGCAAAATGTAGTCCACCTCAGCTTTCAGATGCTAACCCTGAGTTAGTTTCTGGGAGCACAGACAGTGAACTACGTCAGCTGTAAGGTTTCATTTTTATTAAAAACGCAGAATGTTTTTCTTTTTACAAGTAATTTGGGTTCATATTGTTTTAAATGCCTTGTCAGAGCACAGCTGCAGGGTAAATTTGCTGATTTGTCGTTACACTGTACAAACAAATGAGCAGCACAGGAAGAAATGTTGACCAACAGAAAACAACTGATTGACATGTGACATGCAATGAGAGCTTCTAGCCAACAACTGAGATTAAACAAGGGGAAATGAACACGCCCTGGATTTGCAGCTTGTGTTTTAAGCATAACAGCCCACCTGTTCTGTTTTGGCTCAAGCTTTTTTGGTGAGTAGTAAGAGTCATATTGTGTTTATAAAAATATTTTAAATGTTCATAAAACTTAAAAATGACCAAAATTATGTATTTATCCTACAATAAAGAATGAACTCTGCACTAACTTTCGAAACATAATGACTGAAGGCCAGTATGTGTCATGGTTTTGGCTTCCTATCTAATATCAGGGCTCTGAGTCATAATTGGATTTAACTAATATTTGTAATCATGTTTCTAATGTTCTTCTTGTCATCTCTTGTTCCCACTTCCTGTTTTATTTTGGTAATGACCTTCTTTCTACTTTTACTTTGGTTGTTTTCCCACCTTTGTGATTGTTTGTCCTGCGCTCACTAGTTTCACCTGTGTCCAGCTCTTATCACCTCTGCATATAGTTTTCTTTCTTCCTCTGGCAGTGGTCACTTTGACTGCCTGCTTGCCATCTTGTTTTTCCACCTTATGCACTCACTATGTTTATACACTACCATTTAATTGTTATAATTATGTTGTGGAAGAGAGACAGAGATTGTCTTTTGTCCTTTTTTCCTCCAATCACCCGCAACCAATCACAGTAGATGGCTGTCCCTCCCTGAGTTTGGTTTTGCTGAGGTTTTTTTTCCTGTTTTTGTCCCACTGTTGCCAAGTCCTTGCTCACAGAGGTCATGTGATTGTTTGAGTATTACTGTAGGGCAGGGGTGTCAAACTCAAATGCACAGGGCGCCAAAACTCAAGGCACACTTTAGATCGCGGGCCAAACAAGATAAACATTTATTGAACACACAAAAACAATGTTTTTTAAACATAAATATGAATAAAAACAGACAGGAAGATTATTCCAGAATAAATAAACTTAAAAAAATAAACTTACTTTAAATATTTTGCTCTCTGTAAAAATATATCCTGTCAAAATCATGCAAGTTAGAAATATGAACATGCTGCCAAAACCCCCAGAAAAAATAAATGAAAGCATACACAAGGTTGGAGCCGCATGTAGACGGAGCTGGGCATTGCCTGGACCTCTGTATGATAAGGAATGTCGGCAAACTCTGAATCTATTTCCCACATAAAAGACTGAAATTTATGGTGATTTAAACCTTTAGCTCAGATCAAATTTACGTTTGCGTTACGGTGATCACTACATGCTCCATTTTTAGGACTTTACTATCCAGCGTTTCCTGGTGTATGATGCAGTGATATGCTGTTAACTCACCGGTACAGTTCTCCTCCTGTATCTCTACTCGCATCCTGCTGACTAGTCCACTTTTTTCACCACACAACACCGGCGCTCCATCTGTTGTAAGTCCTACAAGTTTGTCCCAGGGCAGTTTCATCTCGGTTACTCTTTGACATACGTTTCAGCTCAGGCTCACATTTGCCAAAATCTGCGTTTTGTCTGGACACAAGACGTTGCACACATTCATCATGCAGCTCTTCAGAGTGGCAAATGGCCGGGCTGATTTGGCTCCTCTTCTACAATAAAACTTGCTTTCACAACAGCTTCACTTTGTGGTTTTGCTCTGGTGAAAAACATCTACTGAAATGTTAGATTCTTCTTTAGCTCTTCTACTTTCTGTAGTTTCTTCTGTGCATTTAGGTTTTCCAGCTTATCCTGATATTTTGTCTTGTAGTGCTGTCTTAAATTAAATTCCTTAAGCCACATTAGCTCTACAAATAAGACACACAGGTGTACCAGCAATGCCTGTAAACATATTGTGACATGCAGAGGAATCTGAGCAGAGAAGCTCCACAGTTGCTGGTCAACCCCAAGCTGGTAGGGAGAGCTCTTTATTAAACACTTATTGGCGCTACAATGTGCTTCAAGGGTCAATAACAGCATAACAGAACTCACTTATGGTACTGCATTCTTTCTATAAAACAATAACGGTCAGTGACTTTGTACCGTAATATAAACACAACATTAAAGATAACAGTTAAAAGTAACGTAACCATAAACAATAAAACAAGAACATCTAAACAGCAGCACATGTCCCAAGGCATGATGGGAGCGAACTAACTGCTCCCCCAACACGCCACAATATATTTAGCCTCCCACCGGTGCTGAAGGGCTCTGTTTTCAGAATCAACTTTGCTCTTCGCCATTGTGAGGGGCTAGCTTTGCAATAACAGAAGTTTGACTTGATTGACGCGGGAATGTTTCCAGGTAGCCTAGTGTTTGGCAAGGTGGCTGCAGCGCTGCATTATGGGATCTGTAGTTTGTGTGTTATTAGCGCCTCATATCGCCCGGCCATGCATAACAATATTAATACATCTATATAAAATGATCTCGTGTATGCACACCGGGCTGGATGTGGCCCACGGGCCTTGAGTTTGACACATGTGCTGTAGGGTCTTACAATGTGAAGTACCTTGAGGTGATTGTTGTTGTGATTTTGCGCTGTATCAATAAAGTTGAATTGAATTGGCTGATATAATACCACCCTTTAGTGTCCATCCCTTGTACAGACAGGTGTGCAGGTTTTTAAATGGTCAAAGGGTCCTGACCTCACCAGTTTACAGCAGCATAATGAGGCTGACCTCAGCATATAAAATGTAGGACACACACAGCTGAGTTTTTTTTCTGCCACTGAGGAGCAGCTGTTTTATATGCAGCATCCCTGTTGAGCCTAAGTGGACACACTCACTGCTTCACACACTCGCACATACCACGCCGACTCACCTTGAGAAGCAGGGTTATCTCGTATCTGAAGCTGTGATCAGCTGACGTACAGCACCTGGATACTGCGGCCTCACGCAGTCAACCCTGATCTATGAGGCAATTATGGTAAAAATGTCTGTCTAAGCATTCTTGGGGTGGAAAGGACTACCCGGCATATTAAACAGATGACATTATACACAAAGTGAAATGTGATGGCAGCAGACCAAGAAAAAAGCCCTTTGTGTTAGCGATTAGTAGGTCTGTTAGATGGCTCCCTCCCCATTAAGATTTTTTAACCTCTACACTGACACACACACAGAAGTCATGCTTGGCACCAGTTCAGATTCTAGATTTGTGCGTACACATGGACCATTGAAAATGTACAGAATGCGATTCTGTGTGTTTGTGCTTAGCTTTACATTATGCACATTGCTAAAAGTCTGTCATATAGCAATGTTTTCATTGTGTTGGAGTGTGAGTAAGGAGGACAACCTCTTGATTTACTGTTTCATGTGATGTCAAATTAAAGCAGAACCAGATAAAATCACAGAAAATTACAACACTCTCTCTAAAAACACGAACAAATGAAACATCAGCACAAAAGGTTATTCCTCAAAGAAATACCTGTGCTGTGAATGAAATTTAAAAAACGATATCCAGAGATTAAAAACTGACATTTCTCTAAGCATTAAAAATTTTGCTATATTTTGGCAATATAGGTAAAGAGGGGAGCGCAGCAGCTTAAGCCACAGAAGAAGCCACAGAGAGCTGTGGCTCCTACATGTTCAGCCATGCGTGAAACATGAAATGGCCATAAGCTGTAATTGCTGATGTTTTAAGAAAATTGTTCTCTAAGCTGAGTGCTTTTTACCTGGTAGCTTTTCTGAAAATCAGACATATTCCCTTGAAAGGTGGTTGATTCAATCTTTAAATGGAAACGCTTTAAAGGATATAGTGTTCATTATGGTGGCTCTACTGATAGGGGACTTTTGAAAGCTGTATTGATTGATTTGATTTTGATAATAAAAAAAGGAGTTTAAACGATTGAATTTCTGACCATATAAAATATTTGTGATATTTTATATAACATGGGAACGGAGTGCTAATATAGGCAAAAATACCAGTGCAGGTTTTATAGGCATTTACTGTTCTACTGGTGAATCAAAACAAAAGAAACACTTGATGACAATAATCTGTGAGTCATTTTTGTTACATCTGTATACACTGGTCAAGCAAATTAAGGGAACACTTGATCATCACGGTATAACACAAAGTGGTACACATCACTGATATCGGTCTATTCAGTTAGGAAGCGTAAGCCATTCTGAATGCGTTACACCTGTTTCAGTGGCAAATAAAAATGACAATATGTGCACTGGAAAAAAAAGCAACAACAAGAAACCCCCCAAAAGGAATGATTTTGCAGGTGTTGGCCACAAAACTGGTATTACTGTCTTTGTATGAGGAGGAACAGGAAGAGCTACATAATAACCTTGAGCCGGGTACTCGCGCATGTTTCTGACTATACTGTCAAAAATAGACTCCATCAGAGTGGCATGAGGCCTTCGTATACTTTAGTGGGACTTCTGCTCGCATCCCAGCACTCGCCTCTTTCGACCATCACTGACTAAACCAGTCATGGTGGGTGATGTTGATGCAGCGCAACTTTTTCACATATTTCCCTTGTGCTCAGTGTGAACCTGTTCTAATCTGTGAAGGACACAGTGCTCCCAGTTCCAGTGTTCTCTGGCAAATGCCAATCGATCAAAGGTTTCCCATCAGAATATATCACTGTAAGAAGATAATCAGCAGTGGATTTTCTGTTGTGGATAATCATTGCAAAGGCGTTCTAGATTCTGTTGGTATTTACGGCTCAGAATTGATCTGTTAGTTTCATGTCATAAATAAACCATTATTTGAAGTATAAATCTGTTGTGTAGCAAAGGAGCTTATACTTGAGACTAAACCGTTTCTTCATTATGTCTGAGCAAATTTCCTTATTAATTAGCGTTATGTCAATAACACATAGACAAATAAACTGAAACCTTTGCATCAGCGCTTCTTACTTTGTTTAAAGTGCATCCACGTGCGCTACATATTAAAAGGCTCAGGTTTTTTCATATCAGTTCAATGCTGGTATGAGTCTGTGTGAAGAAAATGTCAGATGAGGATACATGAATATTTTACCTGGCAATGGGAGATAGTTATGTTCCACTAGATGATGAATTTAACTTGTTCATTTGTGCCCTTAAATGCACTCATCGTCCTTGTGGCTCTGGTTACGATTCATAGGTGGTTTTACACAGGTTGAACAGCCGGAGGCCATTACCTTACTCTCATAGCTATTTAAAGTACTCAAAATATGATGCATGGCCTAGCACTGGAGATTGTAGTTGAGGTTTCACAAATTACAGTGTCTTCAAAGTGAATCAGTCAGAGCACTGCCAACCAACCGTGGCTGCCCCAATTTTAAGTGAAACCACACCAACAAAACTTAGCGAGTGACCAGTTCCATCTCTATTAATTTTATATGATGGTGTGAGCTTTTCGGTGCACGCTGAGAAATCATTGCTTGAAGCGTACAGGAAGCACGGGAAAAATGCTTTATCTTCATGCAGAATGTGCGTGTTGATGGCCACATAAGGAGCAGTTCAATCTGTCCAAAGAAGGTTCTGCTGTGCCTGTAAGGTTTAAGCTGCTTTGGTGTGATCAGAAAGAAACATAAGCCAAAAACAAAATGTCTGTGGAGCATTCATTTCTTACAGCAACGTCCTGGGTCATTTCATTCCAAGATTTGCATAAAGAAGGGAGAGGAAATGACGGATTTTTGGATAAAATTGGCCAACTTGAATGCAAACAGTTGCATGCTGACACATTATTAATATTAATTCTGAGACTTGAACACCTTCAGGACTGAATAATAAAGCCAAACTGGAAGTATCAAAAACTGGCGACTGGAGGCTGGCATCAAAAGTGAGGCAATCCCCATAAACTGCTATGTTTAAATGCTTGAGGTCAGATTTTAAAAGAATATCTGGTTGAGTTCAATCCCACAATAATTTAAACTTTTAGAAATAACTTGGCACTTAGGCTTAAAAGTGACATTTAATTGTTAATTTTCTTGATGTGTTTTATTGATGTTTGCTGTTGGGCAATCTGGGTCCTGTGAGCATCTCGCCAATAAAACAACTCTCTGAGGTGAATGCTGCATGTCTCTCAGTTCATCCTTTATCACATCATTACATGAAGTCACTTGATTCACTGCCTATTTAACAGAAATTGGTGGTGCCTTAAATTGCATTAAGGACTACCCTTCGATCATATCTTTCTTGGGAACTGTACCTGTGTCATAAATTTCAGACTGCTGTATTTTGGAGATGGGCAAATGCAGCAAATCAAACCAGTGTCTCTTCAGTAGTCCAGTGTCATCTATGTTTGAATGTTTGTGATATTCTGCTGTCACTGTCGTGACCCGTTTTGCCGCTGGGATGTGTTGCCAGATTAGTTTAAATCATCTCGGATCATTATAAAGCATCTCAACATAAGGGAAGTCATTTCTCAGTCTCTTCACTCATCACTGTGCTGTCCCGATTTTCCATCGTGAAAAAACTTCATTAGTAAGCGCCCTCAGCACCAGATGGTTTAGTTCATAGCACAGCTATTACTGTTGATTAGATATCAAAAAGTAAATAATCCACAGTTAAGTATCTGCTTCTTCCTGGGACTATTTGAGGGTTGAGTGAGTGTACAGCCCACTTTACAGATGCATGTGTGCATGCTTGCTTTAAATAGCTACGAATTCAGGCAACGTGACCAGAGGATTATAAGATCTTTACGTCTCTCTCAAAGGGCGTTTTTCAGGAACAGGGGATATATTGCAGGCAGTGAAGTAAGTATTACTGAACGAATGAATAGTGGTTTGGTTGCCTCTGTACTTGTGGTCAGTTTTAATCATAATTTTAAAATGAGATTAAGTCATTATTTTTTGTAAGATAGTAGTTACGACCTAGCTGAGACTTATTGGGCTTGGACTCATAAAAAGTTATTTGTTCCTTGTGGTTAGTAATGTCAGGACACGCTTTGCTTTTGAGAGCCGATCTATAAAAGCTTTAAAACTGCAGAAAGTAGCGCTGCTTTTCTTCATTTCTGTCAGGGCTGAGCTTGGTGTTAATGCTCACTGAGAGCTCTGCATGGTGGCTGGTCAAGTATGAAAAAAGTAAAACGACAAGTCTTCCAGATAAATGACTGTACGTTGAGTGTTTGCTGCACACACAATATTTGCACTTGAGTTCATTGCTCTCACTCCTTATTATTTTGAGTGTTGCTCTGGCTCATGAGGTAGAGCAGGTCATCTACCAGTTTGAAGGTTGGTGGTTCAATCTCTGGCTGTTCCAGTCTGCATGTAACACTCTGGATGCAATATCGTTGCATGAATGTCGAATACATAAAAGCGCATGCTTAGTGTTTGAATGAGGCTCGTAGCGTAAAGAGCTTAAGCAGAGTAGAAAAGCACCGTAGAAGAACCAGGCGATTTAACATTTTTCTTTTGTACTTTGTGGAATTATTTTTGCTACCATACACCAGACAAGACCTGATGCACTGCTACAACACTGAGAGCGTCATTTATATTTATTTTAAAACTTCCAGGATAAGACTGCACAGACTTATAAAAATGTCTGTAATCGCTTGGCTCACACTGAGCACTGTTCGGTTTTGCAGCCAACCGTCATGGTGACGTTTTAAGGCTGAAATTGAAAATGTTGTGATCGTAAATCAGAGATAATTAAATCTGCCACATTCTTAAAATAAGAGCGCTAACTTACAGTCCTTAGTCAAACGACTGTCAATAGGCAATTCAATCAAAAAATAAGGAGTTTTCCCTTGAAAGCTCAATAAGCACCACCAGTAGTTACCTCACACTGTGGAATGTCTTTATTTAACTTGAGGATTTTATGGAAACAGTACAATTATGATGTCAAATGAGCCATTTCAGGGGCAATTAAACTCCCTACACATGTCTGGAATGCTATATTGCCAGCAGCACTTTTCTCTGAAGGTGCGCATCTTGTGTTTCACAGATTAAATACATGTATGATGCACCTGCTGATTTTTGGCTGGCTGCACTCAGATGTTGCTCTGTGTATGTGTCGGTGTGCATGCGCTCAGCCTACCTATATTTGAGTGCTGCATGCATCATGTTTGCCTTGTTGCTTTAAATAATTCATTAGACGTAGGCAATGCTGCTCCGCTTTGAAGAAACATCGTCTCCATTTCTGCAGTGTGACAGTATTTACATGTACAACACTGATCGCAGCTTTGCCTAACATAACGGCATGTCACACCAGGAGAAGACAAACTCTGTCTGTCCTAATGACAGATGACAAACAGCGGCCTTTTTATTCCTTTATAAGAAACCTTTGCTCTGTAAAAATCTAGTTTTTGCAGAATCCCCCGCTGGGAGGATATTTCCGGCTTATTTAATCATAAAATTGAACGTGTTGCTTTAGAAACGATTTCAATTGAAGTCACTTCGCTTCACTGATTTACTGTGAAGCAGTCATAATGGTAAGCAAAGCGGGAAGAGTTAGGAATTTCAGAGGAGAGCGAACGAGAGAACTGTCCTGAGAGGAGCACTTTGATGTTTATTTATTGTTTGCTGAGCGATCCAGATCGATGAGTGAGCAATGAGCTGAGGTCACGAGAGGCGCAATTATTTAAATTATAATCCCCAGCTTACATCATTTGTTTCTCTGCCCATTGTTGCCATCCAATCTTTTTGTCCCCAGTCTGAATCTCTCTCTGAACAAGCAAATGGGTTTTGATTCTGGTGAATAGAAAAGGTAATTGTTAGCTGGGAAGCAGAATTGATAGCGTCATGATTGTCCATCCAGCACCATGTGCTGTGTTTCAGATATGTCACAGCATGAGTGTACTAATATGAAAACATCTGGTCAAAGGGTGTTTTGGCTGAAAATATACAGGCTCAATGGAAACCTGTTGTATGTATTATGCAGTACAACATAATAAGTGTTCTATATAAGCTTTTTTTTTGCTTTTACATGTAAACCACTTGCTGCAAGGACAGGAACAATGTGGTGAAGAAGCAGAGAGGAGACATCCGTTATATGCCAGGCTGAGACTGCAGCTTTCTTAAAATCTTAACTCATTTTGAAATTGGGTAACATCAAACACACGTGGAGAAACTTCACAGCTTTCCTTCACTCAAACAAGCACACGCTACAAGGCTTGAAAATAACACCACTACACACATCACAGGATATTATTTCAACAAGGGCAGTGTTAGGATGCCTGGGTCGTTGACCCAGGGTTTTTGAGTTTATGATATTATTTATATTTTCTAGTTTTTGGTTTCTTTGAGTTCTGTCTTATGGTTTATGTCTCTGTCTTCTTTAGTTGCTCTGTCTCCCCTATCACCTGCATCCCCTTGTCTAGTTCGCGTCTATGTGTATCCTTAGTTCCTATATCCCCGTGTTCAGTCAGTGTTTGTGTCTGCCCTGGTCCCACGTCTCTGTTCCCTCTGTAGTGCCTACATGTGAGGCTGTGTCTTTGTTCAGTCTGTGTTATGTGTTTCCTGTTTTACTTTGAAGGTCTCTGTCTTTTCTCAGTGTGTTCAGTTTACGCTTCTTTGGTCTCGTCAGTTCTGATTTGTCCCAGCTGTGGTTCCCTCCTGTTACCCATTCCCTGATTGCTCCTTCTGTGTATTTAAGCCCTGTGTTTCTCTGTGTCCGGGTCGCGATCTACCGTTGATTTTGCTGTGTGTTTTGTCTGTCCACTGGTGTAAGTTTATTTTGAGTTTTTCAAGTTATGTCATGTTGCGTTCAGAATTAAAGCCTTTTTTGAGTTCACGTCTGTCTCTGGAGTCTGCACCTTGGGTCCTATTCCTGCCTGCACACAGCCCTGCCTAACAGGCAGATCATTTGGAAGGAAAAAAAATATGTATTTTTGTTGGTTAGACAAAGAGATGTGACATCAGAGCAGAATCGGTAATAAATGTAGGAGGGAGTAGCCTGATCCACTGGAGTCTGACTGCTTGTGGAGGTTAAGCAGATGGTTGATGGAAACTTTGGGTGAGACGATGTGGACAACCCACATACTTGGAGGTGCAGAGGAGGAGGGTTTCACGATAGATGACCTAAAAGGAAGAGCGACAGATTATAATGAATTTAAAGAACAGGAATTAGGGCCTGAGTGGCTCAGAGAATGTGGACAGATTTGAATGAAGTGATTTTGATAGTACGGGAAAATGGGAAGTGAAGAAGAATACAGACTACCACATCATCGCCATCACTGACACGGTGGTGCAACAGCTCTCTTCAATGTTAGCCAGACTTTGCGATGAGAAAAAGCAAAATCAGAAGACTGAACAAGTCTGGAGATGAAATTGGAGAGAGACAGTCAAAATGGGTTGTCTATAATTCAGCTGGTGGAGGTGAAGTTTGGACTGTTATATCTGTTAGGGATAAGCTAACATGATATATAATGTGCGTTATTGCTTGAACACATGCATTTATCTTAGATTTAAAGACATTAGGGTGTTGGTGTCTGTGTTCAGAGGCTTTGAACACAGACAATACACTTTATACTGAATTCTGTAATGCACAGGGAGCCAATGCAAGGCTGCCAACAGTGGAGTGATGTGATCTTTCTTTTTTTTTTTATCACAGTCAGTTATCTGGCTGCAGCATTTTGGCCTTGTTGTAAATGAGCAATAGTATACAGTGCATTACAGTAGTCTACAAAATGTAATAGAAACATTTATAACACTTCCCAGATCTGATGGTTTTTATTAAAAAAGAAGAAGAAGAAAAGTAGTCTGTGAGCTGGGAGAACGTGCTGTGGACCACAGAACTGATTTGTCAAATATCAAATTAAAGATTATCCTCAAGTTTTCAACCTGTGTTTGAATAAAAATGAGTAGTAAATTAGTAAAAATAAAGAAAAAC
Organism: Rhamphochromis sp. 'chilingali'; assembly: GCF_963969265.1. NCBI lineage: Eukaryota > Metazoa > Chordata > Actinopteri > Cichliformes > Cichlidae > Rhamphochromis > Rhamphochromis sp. 'chilingali'. Next base: position 20,189,311 of record NC_137932.1, on the reverse strand, counting down.
CATTAAATGAGTGGGTGTGTATCTTTTGACTGGTAGTGTATGTCTCCTTCAAGCTCGTGTCCTGGGATGTTGTTCCTGGAATCTGCTGGAGCCACTCGCCTAGCTTGGGGCTCACTGCACCGATTACCACTGGGATCACTGTTACCTTCACCGTCCACATCTTCTCAAGTTATGGAGGAGATGTAGAGTTCTTTTCTCAGCCCTTGGTACTTCTCCAGCTTTTCGTTCCCTCTTCCTGATGTTGCTGATGTTCCTGATGCTATCACTGTATTTGGAACTTGCACAAGATCTTAGCTCAGTCATTCTCAACCACCGTAGGGGACGTGCCCCATTTTGACCTCGGGACTTCCAGGACATACTCGGCATAGATGTTCCCGTGTACTATGTTGGCACTTGGTTATGGCGTTCCATCTATGCCCTGCCTGCTAGTGTCTTTCACCCTGCTGGATTGTCTGAGGGGCATCTTTACACACCTTGCACATAGGATGTGCAGCTCCAGGCCCCGACAAGCAGCCACCAAGGAGTGAGCCGGTGTGTACCTGGGCGCCCATCCCCTGGACAGTGGTTCTGACACTCACTAGTCCTTGGCCTCCTTTCCTTTAGCGTACAGTCTCAGGATGCTGGATTTGGGGTGAAACCCTCCATGCACGGTCAGGAACTTCCTTGTCTTGATGTCAGTGGCTTCTCTCGCCTCTTTCTGATCACTGATGTTCAGAAAAGCTAATAATCCTTTCTAGAAGCATTATGATAACTCAAAATTAAAACTGAGCCAGAAGCACAGTTCCAATCTTACTGCACAATAGCTGAGAAGCATCATTCCTTTCCCCCCCGTCTTCCACATACAGTAGATGTCAACAGTACATTTTAGCACTGAGCCTCCCTTTCTTTCAATTTTTTTTCCAGCAGTCCCTGCTCCTGTCTCAGCACTCAGACAGCTTTTATTTTGGCTTGGGCGACCAGTGGGGGATTGAGAGTGAGAGAGGATCACCTTTTATCCAGTGCCTCTCTCAAAAACACCTTTCACTTTCTATTTTCTGGATGACCAGCCCGCACTGTTTTACCTCACAGGATAAGCCCGTCTTTTGGGATATACACTCCTATCTATCCCTAACTGCCACCTCTCGCTCTCTCTGAGATCTTGCCTGCCTATAGGTCTCTTTACATCAGTCTTTCTCATACATATAAGCAGTATGTACTGTATCTGTTCATTCATGCATGTGTGCTAGTGGATGTTCATTGTGCTCCTTTTCCTCTTCTCTTATGGTTCAGTGTGTTTTCTTATGGTGTCTTTGCTATTGTTACTTTCCACAAATATATTTTTGCTATTAAACTTTTACACGGTGGGTAAACACAACTTTTAGTACTCCTCTGCTGTCCAAACAAGTAGAGTTTTTCCTATTAAATTTCAATTCTGGGATTTTACACTCCAATTTATTCTGCGCTCGGCTTTCCCTGCTTAAAAGGAAAAGAACATTTCATCCAGATATTCATTTGTCAGTTGAATAATCGGTTTGTTGCGTGTTTGGACTGTGTTACCAAAATAGCAACAATAAACACAATATCTCTCACTGACACACAGGGCACATAGCAGACATAAATACACAGATGTCTGCTTGCCATCAATCACGTAGAAAGAATATTTTGGTTTCCAGCTTCTTGTATTCTTTCCTTCAATTTACAGAGTTAACATTTGCACAGCTGTTGGTTTTAGATTGCATTGCATATTTTTTGTAAGGTGTACATGTTGTCAGAGTTGAAGAAAAGGTGGGTGACAGTGAGAAACAAAAATTTTCAATTGTGTGTCCTACATAATAATGGACTGGTCGCGGTGCCTGAGAATTTACCCACATTTCATTATGGTTTCATACAGTGTCAGTTGTGCACTGGCTCCTTCTACAATGACTGTTTTTGTGGGGGGTGGGTAGCCACAGTTTGGAAGCTTGATCTATCACCCAAACCTCCAAAAAAACCCTCCAAAAAACGTCTAATATAATAAATTAAAAGAAAGTACCTCGTATTTACCATTCACAGGACACTCTTAGTAGAAACACGGTTTCTTCCTATTCAAAGTAGCTGTTGAGGAAACAGGATTATATTTGAAGGCTTGATATTTTGACTTTGCTGTCTCTTGTGGAGACGACTTTCTATTGGGGGCGAAAAACAGAATCCTATAGGGCCTCAATTTATTTCACCGGCATGCATTTCTCTGTTGCCATTGCCCCCAATGGCCTCGGCTGATGACACCGAATCCTACATAAGAATATGCCCTGCATTGGCAACAATGCCTGCAGTGATCAGATCTCTCCCTCCTTCTTTCTTTCAGCTTGTCATTTCTCTCCTTCCAGTGCTCCGTCATCTGTTTCCCATCATCACAGATCATTCTGTCTGCGTTTGTCCTTACCTGCCATACAGCTGTACACCTGGGACCCATTTCAGCACCCTCCATTCATCATCCTTTCACCTCACTTCATAATTTCCTCTCTGTCACAGAAAGGCCTGTTGCACACCTCTATTGATTTCCGATTCAGTGTGTGTGAATGGCTTTTTAGCATGGTTTGAGTTGTGCAAGTACCTTTTAGATGTTATTAAAATTGCAAATCCTTTTTTATGAGTCACATTATGCATATTTTGAGCAAACTGTACTTTATCCACTCTGTCCTTGACATAAATAATAGAACTAGATGGCTGAAAGTAGATTTTAATTTGAACTATTGTCTTCCTTAAGCCAAATGGCTGATGCTTTTTTTTTTTATGTTTTTGCATCAGAGCAGCATGGGCTTGATTGTTCAGCACTCCAGCATTGTAGTGGATGTGATAGTTTGACAGTGTTTACATTCCCTCTCTGTGTTCTCCTGTTTTACACCTGCAACCAGATGGATAGGACTTTGACAAAGACGGAGCTTCATGTAGCTTTTGGCGATAGTATCGGTCTACTGCTGTGATTTCAGGAAAAGCTCCTGCAGTCATTAAACAGAACAAGGAAGACACCTGCAGTATCTAACATGATTTGGACTATTCTGGAAGCTAGAAAATGTCACACAGGGGGAGAGCGTATGCAAAAACAGATGAGATATTTTGACAATCCAGGAAAGCTGGAGATGGGGTTCATTTGTCAGAGATTCATCTGTGGAATTAATTGTGAAAGGCTTAATCAGAATGAGAATCAGAATACTTTATTGATCCCTGGGGGAAATTATTTTTTGTTACAGTGCTCCATTTTAAACCAACATTAAGACAAGACAGACAATACGCTAACTAAGAATAGTACAATATATACATATATATACATACATACATACATAAGTCACTTATAAATAAATATTTGGAAAAGAAACATGTGTAGTTGTAGCAGCAAACAGTGTGTTAAGTGGATGCGTTGTACAGGGAGATGGCCACAGGCAGGAATGATTTCCTGTGTCGTTCAGTGGTGCTTTTCGGTAATCTCAGTCTCTCACTGAACGAGCTCCTGTGACTGACCAACATGTCATGGAGTGGGTGGGAGGTGTTATCCAACATTGTCTTTATCTTGGACAGCATCCGCCTCTCCGACACCACCTTGAGGGAGTCCAGCTCCATCCCCACAACATTGCTGGCCTTACGGATCAGTTTATTAAGTCTGTTGGCATCTGCGACCCTCAGCCTGCTCCCCCAGCATGCAACAGCATAGAGGATCGCACTGGCCACAACAGACTCATAGAAAATCCTCAGCATTTTCTGGCAGATGTTGAAGGACCTCAGTCGCCTCAAAAAATAGAGACGACTCTGGCCCTTCCTGTAAAGTGCTGTGGTGTTTTTAGCCCAGTCCAGTTTATTGTCAATGTGTACTCCAAGGTATTTATAGTCCTCCACAATGTCAACACTGACCCCCTGGATTGAAACAGGGGTCAAGTGTTTCCTGGTCTTCCTGAAGTCCACGATCAGTTCCTTGGTCTTTGCCACGTTGAGCTGCAGATGATTCTGCTCACACCACGTGACAAAGGAGTCGACCACAGCCCGGTACTCTGTCTCATCCTCCCTGCTGATGCATCCAACCACCGCAGAGTCATCAGAAAACTTCTGAAGATGGCAGGTCTCTGTGCAGTGGCTGAAGTCTGTGGTGTAGAGGGTGAAGAGGAAGGGGGAGAGGACAGTCCCCTGTGGTGCCCCTGTGTTGCTAATCACCTTGTCAGACACACACTGTGGGAGACGTACATATTGTGGTCTTCCTGTCAGGTAATCAACAATCCAGGACACCAGAGAAGCATCCACCTGCATCGCTGCTAACTTATCACCCAGGAGGGTCGGCCTGATGGTGTTGAAAGCACTGGAAAAGTCAAAAAACATGACCCTCACAGTGCTCGCCGGCTGGTCCAGATGGGTGTAGACACGATTGAGCAGGTAGATGATGGCGTCCTCTGTTCCGAGACGAGGCTGATAAGCGAACTGAAGGGGATCCAGATGTGGTCTTACTATGGGTCGCAGCTGGTCCAGGATGAGCCTTTCCAGGGTCTTCATGATGTGGGAGGTCAGTGCCACGGGCCTGTAATCCTGGGGGCCACTGGGACGAGGCGTCTTTGGTACAGGGACGAGGCATGATGTCTTCCACATCACCGGGACCCTCTGCAGACTCAGACTCAGCATAAACAGTTTATGAAAGACTCCACACAGCTGGGGGGCACAGGCCTTGAGGACAAGGGGACTCACTCCGTCTGGTCCAGCAGACTTGCCTGAGTGAAGTCTCCTCATTTGCATCTCAACCTGGTATTGAGTGAAGGTGATGGGTGGGGGAGGGGTGTCAGGAATCTCACAGGAGGCAACATGTGAAGAGAGAGGCTGGCACAGTGGTGTGGCTCTGGATTCCAGGCTGACTGCAGGTGAGGTTGTGGGGGTGGGAGCAGACACTGTGGTGTCGAATCTATTGAAAAACAGATTCAACTCGTCGGCTCTATTCTCACCTCCCTCAGCTCCCCTGCTGTTGGTTGGCCTGAATCCAGTGATGGTCTTCATGCCCCTCCACACCTCTCTCATGCTGTTCTGCTGGAGTTTCCACTCCAGCTTCCTCCTGTAATTGTCCTTAGCCTCTCTGATCTTGTCCTTTAGTAACACCTGGACCTTCCTCACCTCCTCTTTGTTGCCCCCTCTGAAAGCCCTCTTCTTGTTGTTGAGGAGGGCTTTGATGTCCTTAGTCACCCACGGCTTGTTATTTGGGTAACAATGAACAGTCTGAGCTGGAACAATGGAGTCGGTGCAGAAAGTTATGTAGTCTGTGATACACTCAGTAAGCCCATTGATGTCCTCGGCGTGAGGCTCACAGAGTGTTTCCCAGTCGGTCACCTCGAAACAGCCCTGTAGTTCCGCTATTGCCTCCTCTGACCACCTCCTAACAGTCCTGGTGGTCACAGGTTCCCTCCTCACAATTGGCACATAGCGGGGGGTGAGGTGAATCAGGTTATGATCTGACCTACCAAGTGGGGGGAGGGAGGAGGAGCTGTATGCATCCTTGACGTTAGCATACAGTAAGTCTAAAGTTTTCTCTCCCCTGGTGGGACAGTCCACATATTGTTTGAATGTTGGTAGTGTATTGTCCAGTGATACATGGTTGAAGTCACCCGAGATCACAATAAAGGCACTCGGGTGCTGAGTCTGTAGCCGAGCTATGGCAGAGTGGATAGTGTCACATGCAGCTGTGGGGTTAGCAGAGGGGGGAACATAGACAGCCACCAAGATGACGTGAGAGAATTCCCTGGGTAAATAATACGGCCTGAGTCCAACAGCACACAGTTCAGTGTCCGGGCAACAAATCCTTTCTTTGATTGTTATGTTGGCAGGGTTACACCACCGGTTGTTAACTAAAACAGCAAGCCCACCTCCTTTACGCTTACCGCTAGCGATGCTGTCCCTGTCCGCCCGAACAGTGTGGAAGCCTTCCACGGAAGCATTCTCATCGGGAATGTCCTGGTGCAGCCATGATTCGGTGAAACACATCAGGCTACACTCTCGGTATTCCCTCTGACTCCGTACCAGTGCTGAGAGCTCGTCGATTTTAATTGCCAACGATCGCACATTACCCATCACAATAGACGGCAGACACGGTTTAAACCTCCTTTAAACAGGAGGAACCACTGTTGAAGCTTCGTGTTCTAAATTATGCATTTTTTTCCTTTGCAGATTAAACAAACATCTTTTGCCCTTTTAATCAGAATTGCTGATTTAGTGAAACTGAAATTTTACAAAGCAATGAACAATGGGCTTTTATGTCACTTGGCTGAACATTTGTTGAGGAATGAAAATATCAGGGTAGTAGCCTGCTGAGATAATTTCTTCAGGTAATTTAGCAGCTACATTTTAGAATCAGATAGTGATGAGTTGGTTTGCAGTGGGGTTATTTTGTCTTTGCTTTTTATCATTTCTTTTATAGTTATCGTACTTAATGGCTCATTTCAAAGCTTTTTTAGTCTAAATAGGCAAAACAAGCTAAAACCACATGGAAAACCACATACCAACAGCCTTGATACTGCAAATGTATCAAGGCTCTAGGAGGTGCACAGAGGTTATCCTTTTGTGTTGGTGCTGTGATACAACAGCTATTGCAGTGGTGAGACACACCCGGCGTGTGGCATGTAGATGGAAGCTTGCTCTAGACCCACAGGATATTGTTTTAGGAAATTACATATTTCAGCCCAAACCATAACCTTTTCTTGATCCTAACCAAACAGCAAAGGTGAGATGACAAAGTGCAAGACAACAAATCAGCCACCACCCATCCCACCTTTTTATACAGACCTTGTCGCTCTTTCACACAAGATCATTTTCCTGTCAGCGTTCAGTATTGCACCAACCTGTGCATCAAAGCACCAACACTTAAAAGGCACCTTAAGCATATCTCTGCAACTTCAGACGAAACAGCAGTATTTACAACCCTGGGATAAGAACGCTCTGCCTGCCACCACAGGGTTATTGGACTTACTCTTCATGATTAGAAACACCTGATTGGCTGATGAAAAATTATATGCAGTCTATTGATGAGGATGATGAACATGATGATAACGAAATGTATTACTGGACTTTGAAAACAAGAAACGTACTGTAACAGATCATCAAAAGGGAAAAAGAGAGGAAGTAAACTGATTGAAGACTTGGCTTTGAGCGTGTATGCGTCAGCATACATGCGGTATGCACACACGCTGTCAAGCTGCCACAGAATTCAGTGTCTTGTTTGTCCTTGTCAAATTGACCTGCTGTGTCGACTGCAGAAAACAAGCAAATTGATGATGCTGTGGACTGTGTAAAAGACAGGAGGGCTGGATGACTGAAAACGGATGTGAGAGGTGAGAAGGAGGAGGAGGCATGACTAAAGGCTTGGGCTATACTGGAAAAAAAGCATCACTCAATAATGACATATGATGTTTGTACTTTCAGCTATGCATCTAGTTGGTTCATTTATTGTCAGATTAAATTTAGAGTTCTAATTCTGACCTCAAAGCGGGAAAACTTTAAAGTTTCTGATTAAAAATACGGCAATCCCAAGCTTCTCTGTTCCTCTTTTTGTCCCCTAGTCTGGTGCTGCATGTTAAAACATGTAAGTTTTTTCCTTTAAAACTTTTTGGCTTCCCCTAAAGATGGTCCTCCCACACTGAGTTGCAAAAGTATGAATCCAGTCTGGAGTGTCAACCTGTAGGCGTTCTGCCAGACTGTCCTCCATAGAAAAAAAACAACAACCCCAAAACACATTCTTCGACTAAATGGCATTAACAGGGTTCTCCATCACTTTCCTGTGATGGAGAACCCTGTGAGCTGCTAAAGGGCTCCAATTTGAGACTAGCTTCAACTTTAGTTTTTTGCTCCAGTGAATGATTTAGTTCTCTGCCTTTATATTGCTTATTGAAGACAATGACCATGCCCTAAGGTCCGACATACAGTAGAGTTGAGTGAAATAACATAGACGGACACCATCAAAGCAGATCTTAAACATGAGAAAACACATTTAAATGATTTTATCCTACGGTGTTGAAGTGTTTTTGGCCAATGGTTTGAGACACTATACAGTTGTCACATTTAATTTGCTTTGACTGACTTAACTAAAGTAACTTATCTCAAGATAGCTGTGATATGATTCATACCCATTGAGATAAAGCAGGAAACATAATGAATTTTACTACCTTTGGGCTCCTGCTTCATAAAAGTCACCAAAGGAGTCAAAAAATCTTCCAGCTGAATAATACCTACTGTGGCAACAGCTCATGTACCAGCCCTGACTGCTGACACTTATTTTCTTCTAAATTAATTTTATTCAGGTAATGTAAAATTGTCTGTAACAAAGTCTCACACTCCACTTTGCCATAACAGAAATTGGACAAAAATATATTTTTGCCATTTGCCATCTACCTGCTGTAAAATAAAAGAAGAAAAAAGTAGTTTGAATAAAGATGAATAAAGTGAACCGATCAAGGCCTTTTTCTACGTATGATGAAGCCAGAAGGGTTGAGAACAAGACAGGGAGTAAAACTGGCATTCATACTGCAGACATGAACCTTGGCAGGCTGTGACATGCTGCAGGACCTCTTGCCCAGCTGCATTTTAAGGATAGCCATGCGAGCAGCTGAGATGAAGAGACAGAGGACATGAATGAATCAAATGCACAAAACAGAAAAACATGCAATGAACCTAACATGTGACTAATATTTTTTTTAGAGCCTACAGACTGTATATAGAATAAAAGATGAAAGTTTGAAAAGTTAAACCGATGCAGAAGTGCCTCAAAACTGCTTCAGTCCAGTGGCCAGCAGCGAGCGACCCCTTTGGCTTAGGAAAAGTCTGACTCTGTTGAAATCTATGAGAAAATAACCCTACTTCTTCATTGATACTGAATTTATAAGTTACAGCTTTGATGATAAAAAAAAAACAGAGCAGAAAGTGATGCATTTTGAGAAGTCACTGTCTGCACATGTCTGGTTTTGTAGTCAGATCCAGCTCTTCATCATATGACCCCCTGTGAGCAAGAGCTTTGGTGACCTCTCTCAGGGAGGGGTAGCCATCTGCTACGACTGTCTGGGGGTGAGTGGATGAAGAGAGCAGAGAGGTGTATAAACACACTAAATGAAAAAGGTGACTGAAGACAAAACACTCAGTGCATCATGGGAATCTCCCAGCAGCCTAAACCTATTGCAGCATAACTAAGGGAGAATTCAGGGTCACCTCATCCAACCCTAACAATGTGCTGTAAAAAAAGGAAAGTTTTAGGCCTAATATCTAAAGTAGAGGTAGTATCTATCTCCCAAATCCAAATTAGAAACTGGTTCCACAAAAGATGAGCCTAAAAGCTGAAGGCTCTGTCACCCATTCTGCTTCTAAATACTCTAGTTATACTCTGTTCTAATGGGGTGATATGCTACTATGAGGTCATTAAGATAAGATAGGGCCTTATTATTCAAGACCCTTGAATGTGAGCAGGAATTTGAATTCAGTTCTGGATTTGACAAGGCGCCAATGAAGAGAAGCCAATGTAGGAGAAATATGCTCTCTTTCAGGTCCCTGTCAGGACTCTTGCTGCAGCAATTTTGAATTAACTGAAGGCTTTTCAGGGAGTTCTTAGGACATCCTGATAATAACAGAGACTACTTGATGTCGTATTTCTTGCTGATTGCGATTTAATTTTCTTTTCTCTTTCCATTTTCAAGTGACATGTTTGATCTTGTATTGGACCTGTTTCCAGAGTGTTTTTAGGTTCAAGGTTCAAGGTCCTTTATTTGTCACATGCATAGTTATACAAGTATAACACACAGTGAAATGTAGCCTGACACGCTCCTCGACATGTGCAAAAATTGGGGGGGGGGGCTGTAGAGGAGGAACATTTATATATATATATATATATATATATATATATATATATATATATATATATATATATATATATATATATATATATATATATATATAATATACATTGGGTGAATGTGCAGTAGTAGCAGCAAGCAGGTGAATTCTGTACATTAATATGAATAGACTTCTGACTATTTTACAGGATAGACAATATAAACATATTTAAAATTAAAGGAATTTGAAATGTACATTGTGCCTTGGTTTAGTGTCTGGAAGAGAGTCCTGTCTCAGTCAATTATAGATGATGTGAGATGATGTGAGCGGGCGGGTGTGTGTGTTTAGGGCACGGATGGCTTGGGGATAGAAGCTCCTCTTGAGTCTCTCTGTCCTTGCCCGGAAGATGCGGAACCTTCTACCAGATTGCAGAAGTTGGAACAGTTTGTTGCCAGGATGGGACGGGTCCTTCAGTATCTGCGCTGCTCTAGTCTGGCATCTCCTGGTGTAGGTGTCCTGAAGCGGGGGGAGAGCAATCCTGCAGCAGCGTTCTGCTGTACGGATCACTCTCTGGAGAGCTTTTTGGTCCTTCTTAAGCAGCTTCTTAAAGAAAGGTCTAATTTATAGCGTCTGATTCATCAAGTAAGAAAATATAAGCACTGACGTGGTTACAGTAACTGATCAGTATTGAAGACTGCAGGTAATTTTAGGTAAGTTTAATCATATACATCGTCCAAGTGCCTGGGATGTTGTAGCTTTGGATTTACTTCACTATATGGTGATGACACCAAGTTTAGATTAGAAATGAGGAGTGACTGGTTCTGTGCCAGCACGGCCTCTAGACTTTAAATCAAACTGCCTAAGCATCTCCTGCTGCTAAATCTGTGTAATCATTTTTGAAGTCCCAGTGATATAGAAAAACATTCAGGTAATGATTTCTAATTAATTGTTCACATCTCTTCTTCTTTTATCTTTTGCTTTGATGTTACCCTTCTTGCTTTTATGTTTCTTTTTTCTTACTTGCTGCTTTTATTGTTTTTATGTTTTCGTGTTGAGAATTGTGAGCGGCGTTGGCACTGTCACATATCTGCCAAATACAGTGCAGCATACAATATAAAATATCAGTTTATCTAAACTTCTGATAACTTCTTTTCCCAAAAGGAGAACATTGTGTGTCTTAAAAGAAGTTATACAAGTAGTACTAGCTTAGTCAAAAACACTTAAACAGTGCCAGAGTGAGGGTCCCCGGGTACAAAAAAGAAGAAAATAATTTATTTATTTATTTATTTATTTTTTGTGTGGATGGATGAATAGGTTTTTAAGGCACTTGCGTGAAAGTGCTGTTTGAGTAAGTTTTTTACCAAACAACCTGGAAAGACGGATAAAATCGCTGAAATGACACACCTACAGTAACTATACATCTTACTAGGGCTGACTGTAGAAAAACCCAGAATCTATTCTAGTGGTCCTCAAACTATATCTTTATTAATATATAATAAAGTGGAAAAAATTGTAGAAAAAAAGGAAGGTCATCAAACTGGCTCAGTGTGTACTTTTGTGGTTACAGGAAACCACTCAAGCACTGACATTTATGCATCATTTTCATACTTATTATTGTGCACCACATGCTGTGGTAGTGTAGTCATCACTTGCAGATTCATTTCTTTGAAAAATGCTGCACTTGCTGGGTGACTATCATTAACTTAAATTTCCCTTGAATATTTGAGGCAAGAGGGGCACAAAAAGAAAATTGTGCTCTCATGTTTCATTTATTTTATTCTGTTAAACTTTTAGGCACCAGTTTGTGTATTTTTTGCCTCAATTCATGTAAAATGGTGGGCCTGATCTCTGATAACAACGAGACGGCCTACCTGAAGGAGATTAGGAATCTGGAGAACTGGTGCCAGAGGAACAACCTCCTTCTAAACGTCAGTAAGACAAAGGAGCTGATAGTGGACTTCAGCACTAAGCAGGAGAGGAACTACCAGACCCCCGTCATCAACGAGTGCCCAGTGGAGAGAGTGGACAGCTTCAAATACCTCGGAGTTCACATCACGCAGGACCTGTCATGGTCCTGTCACATCAACACCGTGGTGAAAAAGGCCCGACAGCGTCTCTACCACCTCAGACGCTTGAGAGACTTCCAACTGCCCTCCAAGGTGCTCAGGAACTTTTACTCGTGCACCATAGAGAGCATCCTGGCGGGAAACATCTTAACCTGGTTCGGGAACAGCACCATGCAGGACAGACGAGCTCTACAGAGGGTTGTGCGGTCAGCTGAGCGCACCATCCGCTCCGAGCTCCCTGACCTGCACTCAATCTACAGCAGGCGGTGCTGGACCAAGGCCAGGAAGATCGTGAAGGACCTCAGCCATCCCAACAACAGACTGTTCTCTCTGTTGAGGTCAGGAAAGCGATTCCGCTCCCTGAAGACCAACACAGAGAGACTGAGGAGGAGCTTCTTCCCGCAGGCGATACGGTCTCTCAATCACACCACCACACAGTACTGACCCACACATGTGGTTCTTACACACACACTGGACTTTCTGGACTTTGGTTTTGCACAACACTGGTCACTATATTCTTCATTTCCGGTTAATACTTGTACAGCTGCTGTTATTGTGTATATATTTATTTATATTTAGATTTCTTCATACATTCTTATATAGTTCTATATTGTGTATTGTGTATTTTGTTGTACAGTTATTTTATTTTCAACTTTAATTTATATATTTATCTTTATCTTATTCTTCCCAGTTAAATTTACCCTTCATTCTAATTTGTGTTGTACAGTTATTTCATTTTTTAACCTTAATTTATATTCTATTCCTTCCTAGTTAAATTTACCCTTTTTAATTTTTCATATTTATTTCCTATCTTATTCATAGCCTTTTCCTTTTTTGTTTTCTTTAGGTCACGAGCAGTTGTCCAAGCATTTCACTACATATCGTACTGTGTATGACTGTGTACGTGACAAATAAAATTTGAATTTGAATTTGAAATGAAAGACCAAATCAGTCTGACACCAGATGGCTACATATATCTATATATCTATATATATATATCTATATATATATATATATATATATATATCTATCTATATATATATATATATATATATATATATATATATATATATATCTATATATATATATATATATATATTTATGTCCATAAATAGTGGGACATTGACACAATTCTAACATTTAGTTAACATATAGACATGATGTCTGTGAAGGTTCTCAGTCATCCAGGTCATTGTAGTCTAAGGAGCTTGGAAAGAAAAGCGTCTGGACTTCTTTAAGTTTTCTTGAAGATGTTTCACCTCTCATCCGAGAAGCTTTTTCAGTTCTAAGCTCAATCGTCGAGAGTCCCAGATTATAAACCCTATGGGAGTGTCTACAAGAGAATCATGCGCCCGCTATTGATCCTCTACCTAATAATTTGTGTGGGCCTTAACGCCCACCCACATTCTGGATCATTTGACCAAAAATAATCACATGATAGGTTGGGGCTAGGTTTCACAATGGGTCCACTTGAAACCTTAATTGATTGTGACCTACACCCATTTTCACACCTTGGCTCGTGTGATTATGTAGAGGATCAATAGGGGGTCCATGGCCCTCTTGCAGACACTCCCATAGGGCTTAAAATCGGGGACTCCACTGATTGCGCTTAGAACTGCCAACCGCTGTCCATGATGTACCTACTCACTTTAATGATAAAATCACTGAATTTATTTTGTAATCATGAACATAAATTTCTGCAGGTTACAATGTTTCATATACTTCTGTGTTTTAACCCCTGCCACCAAAAAAACCCAAAAAAAACCAAAAACTAAACTAAAACTATTATTATTACAATTGTTACAATTACATTTCAAATATAAAAATATGATTGAATGAGGATGATGCTAATTGTTGTTTGTATTATCAAATATTCTTCCAGAATTGCTCTCACATTTTGCCACACATTAGAAAGAAGAGCAGTAAAATCCTCACATCTAGCAACCATTTGGCATTTTTTGCTTGTAAAAGCATCAAACCATTAAATGAAGTGCTGCAGTAAAGTGATTGTAACTGCCAGCATTATTGCATAACCATCGTTTTGTATCAAATAATTTCACAGTGGCTTTCCTTTGCAGCTATACTGAACAAATGGTAAAGCTATTCTTTCTTGTTTGACATTTTCTGTATGGCTTTAATGCAAACTGACAGCAAGACAATCTATCTGGTCTGCAGGCTCAGTAATACAAAACAACACAATATTGTACACACACAGTGAATAGTGCTCTACTAAGTGCTGATTTGTGAACTGTGATTTTCTACACAAATGTACAACATGTTTCTCATTAACATTGTTTGGTTGACTTCATTATCAAAGAACTAATTAGCAAGAGGACAGCCTTGAAGATTTTCACTGAGAGTATAAACATGGTGCAAACGTGGTTTCTTCTCGCAAGGTCTTTCAAAGTGATGTGTATATGTACATTATATACAAGACTGTTTTACGTGTATTATATTATTGAGAAAACTCACATGACGCAATGTAATTAGTGTGATATATCAAAACTGCATTTTTGATAACTGGAGAAATTCATTGTGGCATTTTGTTAAGTCTGCTAGGCTACATCATCAAAATAGACCTACAATGAAGAGGTCAGCATCATTATTCTTAGATGCATTTAGAAAACTGTGAGTTGGTTAGGTCAGTAAAACTTTTAGCAGACGTGGGCTGCAGGGGTGACAGCTGCAAAGTAGATTTTTTTTTTATTTATTTATTTGCAGATTATAGTTATAAAAAGTATTAAAATATTCCTTTTGTATTGTGCATGTTTGTATTTGAACAAAAATAATAGGGTGACTGCACTAAAGCTATCGTTGCAATACTTGAGACTTGATATCACAATTTACTTTTCAAAATAATCACTATTTATTCATACTGGACATTGGGGATGCCCTTCCCTTCTTGCTTGATCTGAAACATAAAACAACCCCTTTTTAATTTCTTTAGCTTTTAAAATGTCCTCTGTTTGGCTGCACTTAGTAAACAGAACGTTTGACTATCAGGTGGGTGCTGTTTGCCTGAGATATAGACATGTCTCCTCTCTCTGACATCATACAGGTTTGATCACAGCCCTCTTTTAAAGCCACACACTTTACTTGACAGATTTACTTGTCTATTGTTAAAGTACAGTGTGCTTGGCATGAGAGTGGCTCTGATTGAGAAAGCGAAACTTTAAGATGATTGCAGGTAGTTCAGTCTATATTTTCAGTGCTTTTTCTTTGAACATGCTGATATCTTAGAACAATAACCCGTTGTCAGACACGGGGGATTTGCAAACAGATATGCAGGCGCCTAAATGCTGCTATGACTCAAACTCACAATACAACCGGTCCCTGTTATAGTACAATATGTACCTTTTGCAAACCAGTTTTTCATAGGTAGTGCAATGTGGGGTCATCAATAACACTAAAGAGAGAGAGAGAGAGAAAGAGAGTGTTAGGGGGGTGGGTTATTTTTCATTGTGCTTTCTGTTTTATAATAAAACATACAGGGTTTCCAGCAGAAAGGTTGTTAACCCTGGCGGCAGGTTAATGCGAGCTACAGAGCGAACAGTGGAGCTGTGTCGGCCTGGGTGCCTCTCTGCACGCAGACAGAAATACAGGGAGGGAGAAGCAGAGACACAGAGAGCAGGCTTTATACAAGAGACCACAGACTCGTGATCACCATCATTCACATATGCCAAAGAAAAATCTAGCCTGCCATTATCTGTAATTAATGAACATAAGGATTGATATCAGTGTTAAGTAATCACACATGCATGGTCTTAATTACATTTATTGCTGTTTCGGTGGTTTTTAAAGCTGTTTTTATCTGTCAAAACCACAAATGTCGAAAAGATACATCGGCAAGTTCTACCGTGTGTGTGTGTGTAATAAATAGAATATACAAACCCCCCCTATACGTCTTTCCAGCTTAGGTCAACTTAGGCCAGGCCTGGTGGAAACCCTGACAAATGCATGATTGTCCATTTATCATGTTTGTTTTCTACCTGTGTACTTGATGTTTGAATGTCACCAGTATTTGTTCAGATTACTGTAATCAGGCTCATTCTTATGAACCAGGTTACAGTTGTTAGTAAAAAGACACTCAGTCACAAGGGTAATTCTTGGAGATTACTAACGTCTGTAAACACTGCAGTTCTGTGCTAAATGAGGATAAACAAAGGGGGAGGATTTGTGCAAAATAGAGGAAAAGGGGAACAAAAAGACGCCTCAGAAACACACCTACAAAAAGACCAGCAGAGAAGAACCAGAACAATGAGACAATGCAAGATAGAAGAATAAAAAGCATGAAGAGCACATGAAAAGAAAGTGGCAGTGAGCCAGAGGAGATAGGACTAAGCGTATGAGCATTCATCCCGTGGAAAAGTTGCTGCGCTTGCTGTGGTCGTGCTGAAGGCTAAGCCAACATGCCCAACAGTGATGAATTGGTCCTGTCAGGATAAGCCAAACAAACAGAGATCGGTATAGTGTATGACATCCCTCCTCTAGGCGCTGCGGTGAACAATGACATTTCCCTACCAGCTGTGCAACAATGGGTCCAGAGATCTGGCAGCACGCATATGCTGGAGGTATACAGCTGTTTTTGTATGGATATCTATTAGATAGACGTAGCAGAGTGATAGAGACCATGTGCCACATATTGCTTTTGGAACTGTTAAAGTTGCAAGATGCATGTGACTGTGTCCGCTAGAGGGCAGGACCTAAACAAAATAATAGCATTGAAACATCCTCCAAACCCTGTTTCATAATCACCATTTTGTTGTTTTTCTGAAAACAGTATTTCTAAATTATTTACGTAATGATTTATCGATCAAACATCAGCTGATGTCAGCCATATTGACTAAGATAAATTTCCTAAAGGCAGTAGCCAGTGTTGTTGCTGATAGCAATGTAAGTCTACACCTGCAGTTCAGTAATGGGCCACATTTGACTTTCCAAGTCTGGCTGTCTCAACTCCAAAAGCTTCACCTTTTATGGGGCAGATGTCAAGTACATCATGACATCAGCACAACATCTGGACTACGTTACATTGATTATAATCCATATCAAGGCCTGTTAATGACTTGTAGGCCATGTCAGGCCCACACTACATTTGCCAGTGCTGTATCTGAGACTTAAGTGCCAAAACAGTAGCACATGTTAGGCCCAAATGTGCCTGCTATTAGAATTGTAATGTAATGTCACTTGAATTTATGAATGTGAGATGCTAAAAAACACTGTCCCTTTCTAGGATAAAATGCATCACAATCTATTCATAGAAACCACAATTTGGTTTCTGTGGGAAAAAAATGAAAAAATTGTGTCCTCAGTGTACTAAGCAGGCCTTTTAAGATTTTAGAAAAAAAGCTTGACTGTTCTCTGTGGCCACAAAAAACAACAACAAAAAAAACAACAACCTTTTATACGTGCCATGAGTTTGTTCAGCTGCATTTGTATTGGCAGACTTTACACTAACTGGTCACTTCGTTAGGTGAAACATGTTAAACTGCTCATTAATGCAAATATCTGATCAGCCAATCATATGGCAACAGGTCAGCTGATTTAGGCACGTAGACATGAGCAAGACCTGCAGAAATTCAAATCAAGCAACACAATGGAGAAGAAAGGTGATTCAAGTGACTGTTGGTATCACACGAGTTGATCTGAATATTTCACAAAATGCTGATTTACTGAAAATATGCAGAGAGCACCAGTTATCAAAACACAAAATAATGTGGATAATGTTAAAATGTCATTTTAATGTGATAGGAAGCTGACAGTAACTCAACAAACCACTTGGCAAAGCCAGGTTATGCAGAAGAGCATCTCTGAATTAACCTTGATGAGCTAGAGCGGCAGAAGACCACGCTGGGCGGCACTCTTGTCAGCTAAGAAAAGAAAATTTAGACTGCAGTTTACATGGGTTTTGCATGTAAGTTGGATCATAAAAGACTGGAAAAAACTGTCTGGCCTGATGAGTCTCCTTTTCTGCAACATTCAGAAGGTTGGATCAGAATTGGGTGTAGATAACATAATAGCATGGATCCATCTTTGTTTGCAGTTCAGGCTGGGACATTTTCTTGACACACTTTGGGCTCCAAACTGGTTTCTTGAACATGACAATGAATTCACTACACACAAATGGCTTTCACAGTCATTAGATCTCAACAACATCTTGGAATTTTGCACCATCTTTATGGTGTCTAGCAAGTGTCAGAGTCAGAAACCGAGGGCTTAGTCTCTGTACTTATATTCATTTAAGATTTAAGATTCATTTTTTACTATCTTGCTAATGATTCTAATTCTATGTAAATAATGTAGAGCTTGACAGACATTTTGGCCCAAGGCTTCGCTCATCATGTCATCATGTTGCCTTACATGGCTCAGCTGTTTTAAAGGCAGCAGGATGTAACTGAAGCAATTAGCATCCAGGTGGGTTTGGCAGAGGTAAACTACATGCACACTGACATAGATAGCAACAGCACAGCAGAGGATCACAGTGGTACAGCAATGTACAAGAAGGTCTTACAGTCAAATAGACTGATAAATGATGACGGTTTTCTGGACTTCAGATATCAAGCATGAAGGGAGAATTCAAATATTTCCCTACCCTCTAAATTTAGGTATGTCATTTTATTATTTTTCATTTTCATTCTTAAGGCTGCTCATATCATCTGAGAGGAGTAAATGCATAAATTATTTACTTAACACATAACTTTTTTAAATTCTCCATTTAAAACCAAACAGGAAATAAGAGGCTAGCAGAAACTTTAAAACTTGACCCTGTGAAATGTGTGACATGTAAGAGACTTGAACTACAGCAGGTGGAAATGACTAAACAGTTAAAATGATAAATATGGTGGCGTTTAATGTTGACAAACTAATAAAGTAGTACTTACTGTTTTGGTTGTATCAATACTGACTAAAGGAAGCAAACATTGTCAGTTGTCTACGTCTCTAATGTTAGCAAACTGTGTTAATTTAACATCACAATTATTTGTGTCTAAAATGTTTGTCTTAACATTGTTTGCCAATATTTCTGTTTCCAACAGTCTACCTTATCAACCCTCTATAATCAATTTAATTTTTTTTATTTATGTATTTTTAGTTTTAGGTATTTTCATTTTTATTTTGCTGTCCATCAGTATCAAGTTTGAAATTCTATTATTATGACAACCAAGTGTTTTTTGGAACACTCAGTTTTTCCCCTTTTGAATAGAAGTCTATATTATGATAATCTATATTATTACAATTTTCATTGTGTGTTGTGTATAATGATTAAAGACTTCTTTCTTTAATCATTAGTCTTAGTTTCAACAATTTTCAAATTGTTTCCCTGAGAATTTCAAAGCCGCTGCCATTCATCCTGACTTGTCTGACTTGCTGTCTTCAGCAAGAGTTGCCTAGTTTTCTTGAATATTCATGAATGAAGTAATGCAGCAGATAGTTGCAGATTTGTTATTGAATAAGGATGCTCAAGGAATACAGAGATCCTGTGTTCCACAGAATGGGCTTTACTTTCTCACATCACCCCCAGTCCTCTTAAAGATGTACAAAAATGCAAGGAAATATTTGAATAGTCTGATTCCTTTAAGACAGCGTAGGAAAAATCCTATCTTGATATAAAGGGTACTGGGGAAGGACAAGGTTGCAGTTGACGTCCACATAAAAGGAACAGGAGGACAGATGCTGGCAAAAAGACAAAGAGACGAAAACAAACAATTCCACCCTGTGGTGCAGAAGGCCAGTGGGGATATGTGAGAGTGTTTGGTTGGGGAACCTCGAGAAATGTCAAGCTAAGCATACATCAATGGAGGCAAGGCGGGGCTGTCAGGGAGCATTAATGCAACACGCTTGATGTTTTAGTAATGAGGACATGCTGTACAGAGTGGCAAAGATGCCGGGACGCAAACAAGTGCGAGGCATGGACGATCAGCCGTGCAATCAGACTTAACCGAGAGAATGAGAAACAAACAGACAAGATTGCTGGGAGGGAAAAATAAACAGCAAGGCAAGCAGCGGAGGACTGAGACATTCTGCTCAGGAGAATGAGTAATACTTAAGGTCATTAGAAAAGAAATAATAATGGAGAAGCTCAAGTACCTAGGGTTGGTCATGAGTGTAAGGAGAACGGAGCATTGGCCTGAAAAGATCAGTGCAACGTCTGTAGCGAGGTGGAGGAGGTCAGAGTCACTGGTCCTCTTCATCAAAAATGGTGACTTAATGTGGTTGGGACATCTGTCTAGGATGCTTCCTGACATATCTAACCTTCAGGAGATGCTAGCAAAGATCTGTATATCCAGAGAGTTTATGCATATAGGCTGGCACTGGACAGTGTCAGCATCCCTCTGGAAGACCTGGAGGTGGTGGCAGGGGGTAGCTATTGTTGCTTAACCGCCTGCAGATCTAAATGTGTTGTCATTTTTAAACCTTTTCATAAGACACAGGAATTGCATTATCCAAACACTGGTTGCCTGCTAAACCGTCTTTAGGTAAGTGTGGCTGTCAGCTTCTGTAACTTATTTTCTTCTGAGAGTTTGGAGGACTTATTGTTGCTAATTCCACATCTGCTATCAAGTTGAAGCGTTTGGGTTCACTTTATCTGCACCATTGATTATTTCTTTTAATGCAAGAGACATTTGTTTTAGTTATAAGTGACAGCCACATGGGGTGGCTGTAGCTCAGGTGGCAGAGCAGGTCAGCCACCAATCAGAAGGTCGGGGTTCGATTCCAGGCTGCCTCCTGGCTGCATGCCAAATATCCTTGGGCAAGATACTAACCCCATGTTTGCCTACTGGTGGTGGTCAGAGCGCCAGTGTCGCCTCTGCCAGTGCACCCCAGGGCAGCTGTGGCTACAATGTCGCTTGCCATTGCCAGTGTGTGAATGACTGAATGTAGTGTGGGGTGCTTAGGGACTGAGAAAAACCGCTATACAAATGCAGGCCATTTACCTTACAAGAACAGTTTGTCTTCTTAAAAACTCTATTTTCTGTATCTGCATCCTAGATTAATGCAAAGACGTTCCATTAGCTGGGAATACTTTTTTTTAGCTCTAGTTTCAATCAAACACTAAAGCAGTCGCAACTGATACAACTGCTGACTTTAATTGTGCTGTCCAATGCTCATATCCCATATGGGATAGTAAGTCACAGTCTGCCATTTGAAATGGCCAAATTCTTAGGATTGTCTCTTTTTCTATCCAAACACAGTTATGTGGACATTTTCTGTCTTATTAAAAAAAAAAAAACAGTAAGACGAGGAAGTAAAATAAGCAGCTTGCAGGAAAACCTTAAAATTTAGTTTAGACTTTAGGTGACTTTACATGCAACCCAAATTCTTGCTTTATATATTTTTTCAGTTTCCATCAGTTCTAGTAAGCTGAAGCACATAGATTCAAAAAATGTTTTCACCCAGCAAAAAGTAATGATGTAAGCAAGGTGAACACTTGCATGTTGTTTCAGGAGCTGTGATGTTGTTTTGGTATAATGATGTTTTGCTGAAATTCATTTTTATTGTTCAGTATAAATTAACTATAAATGTGCTTTTGGACATTTTCTGTGTCTCAACACAGATTATATACATTTATCCACTTATACTGTATATATTTTCTGGAATAGACCCAACAGTGCAATGTGCTGCATTTTATAGGTGCAAAAATTACAGCTGAATGACTCAACAGCTGTGTACGTGTACTCTTGTGGACCCAGCATGTTAATTATCATATTGTATTCTGTATCCTATAAGGACTATTCTACAGGGTTTTCTTCCTTTTCTTCCTGATATGAAGACAAATATAAATAACTACACGCTGCACATCATTGCTTTTGTTCCAGTTTTCCTTTTAATGCAGTAATTTGTTTTTACAATACAGTCAGTCTAACAGTTGCCAAACATGTATATTGTCCACTGATTTGCAATTATCATCATTTAAGAAGAGGTAGAAGCTGTTTCGAGTTAGGGGTTGGCCTTCGACTGCCTATCTTCAGCCAATAATCGAAGTATATATTTGTCTTGAATAGCTGTGGGTCTACAGGAAATTGAAGGCAATGTTTATGGTCTTAATTACACAAACTTTCTCCAACTTTTATTTTTGTTATAGAATATACAGCCTCGGAACAGCTTGTAATTCATGGCTGAGCTGATGATTTTCTGGAAATGTACTGGAATAATTAGTCCTTGACTCTGTGAACAACACCACAATACTCCCTCCAAAATCTGAGTTTTGCATAGATATTTTTAAGCCGTATTTTCCCTTGCAACATCTTATCCCTGGTATTGCCGGGCTTCTGCAGGTATTACGTTTATTTCACCGTGCTGTCTTTCCTCAAGTGAGAT
Source organism: Rhamphochromis sp. 'chilingali' (assembly GCF_963969265.1). Lineage (NCBI taxonomy): Eukaryota > Metazoa > Chordata > Actinopteri > Cichliformes > Cichlidae > Rhamphochromis > Rhamphochromis sp. 'chilingali'. The sequence goes on along the minus strand of NC_137932.1, from coordinate 20,167,136 downwards.
TTGCTATAAAAAAGAAAATGCCTGATACCTTCCTTAGGGGCATTCTGTATTTGCAAAAGAAAAAAAAACCCAGTTGTGTTGACAAAATGGAGTCTTGTCAAGTAAAAACTCCTTCCCTCTATTCATTAAATTTGTTCACTCTCCCAGTCAGCGGCAGCGGTCGTTGGAGTGTCAGCTCATCCTGTTATCTCCACCTCAAATTCACAATTGTTTTTACTTCAGCTCCACTTGACTCATCTTAGGTCTGTTTGTCCTGCTCACAGCTGCCTCTTCATTCACTGTGAAAACTTCATTAAAGTCTTCCGAACTCAGACTTTGTGGAGCTTGTCCGACTTTTGCTACACTTCACATGAAATTTTTGAGCCGCACTGATGATCAAGCGTTAAACAATGCAGATTTAATCAAATGTAGAGAAAATTGGAGTCACACAATGAAATGAGCACAAAAGAGATGCCTTTTCAAATAAAAGCCACAGTTTGAAAATGGGGTACATGATGTAAACTTTTCTTAAGAATGACCTTGTGTAAAAGGAAGAGAAATAAAGCTCAGCCTATGGCACAGTGAACAGCTGGGAGGTAAAAACAGTAAATGTAAAAGTTTTATTAACCAGCATCAGAGTGAAAATTATTCGTGGAGCATGAAAATGTTTTTCCAAATCACTTTAAGGAGAAGCTGCAACAACCAGATAAGGACGTAGTCTGTGATACACAGAAGAAAGGAATTCGCGATACCACTGCCAGTATGACACACTACCCAAGTTTTAGTCCACATTACAAACTTCATTTTGCATTTTAACGTGATACACCAACCTTATTGATCCATAGATGTGTAATATCTCCAAGCAGGTGGCCTGAGATGGACTTTGCAGGACTATCTGCAGGATATATCTGAACAATTAGTATAAAAATGACTAAAGACTATAATTTTGCTTCAACTGTTTCACGTACTAGAACTAGTTTTCATAATGTTTAATGTTAAAATGTTAAAAATACATCAGTCAGTGTAATGTTTGCCTTCAACCAGTCCATGCACATAGGACCACTGCATCTTCACCAAGGGTGTCCCACTATACAGCTTATAGGCCAGAACTGACCCGCCAAAGACCCGCCCACTGAATGACTTTGAATGTGATAACTGCAGAGAAAGAGCATACACTGACAATCACAGTATTTGCATGAAAGTCGCAAGTCATTCAGAATGGATCGTGTCATGAGAGCATTTGTCGAAACCGTTAATTTAGTCTGAGCCAGAGATCTTAATCATTGTTACTTTTATAGCATTCTTACTGACAAAGGCATTACCCGTGGCCTGCCACTACACCGAAGTAAAAAAAACAGACTGTACAATCAAGGACGCTGTTCTGTTTCTTTGATTTACGACAGCAGAGTGACTGAACGTGGGAAAAATGGAGACATCTTGTTGAAATGGCACTTGTTTAAGACATCCCAGGATATTCCTCATCTGTTTTGTGAACACACAGTTCAATACATATCAATAGTTTCAGTACCAGCACCACCACGTTTTTCACACTTTCAACAATTTTAAGGTATGTGATTTCTGGGTTATCATGCAAACAGCCTATGAACTGAAATGAGTTTGATATGCCTGACTTTCACAACCTATATGTGGGTATTACAGCATGCTTTGCTGGACCCAAGGCTGCTATGTACTGTCATTGTTGGGATTGCTCCTTATGAGGCTTGGGAGGAAGTGCTCTGGTCAACCAAAATCAAGCTCTTTAGATCAACTCAGCCCACCATGTTTTGAGGAAGAGAAATGACGAGTATGACCCAAAGAACATCTAGTTTTTGTTATTTTTATCTACTTAGTCTCATATTTGTCACTTTATTTTTTATTTTATTCTCATAAACGAGACCTATCACCCCTATTTTTTATTTTTTTTTTACATTTCTCAGCGTAAGTAACTATATTTGTTTGCTAAATAAAATGCTAACATGGACATATAGCAATAATTCAAAATATACCAAGAAGTACTGCATTGTAATGTACTGCCTAGTGATAGTTCCTTTGCTTTATAATACCAAGTTATGCTTCTGGTTTGAATTGATCTTTGCATTTAGCATCTCGGACCATATTTAGTTTGTAACTGAAAAAAAAAAAAAAAAAAAAAAAGCATATATTCTTAAGAGTATTAAAAAAATAGCCTTTGAAGAGACCTTAAATATGACCTTCGCTGTCTTCTATCTATCTACTTAATCTCTAACTGGCAAGAAGAATAGGTTTCCCTCAAGTGATTCAAACTCTTTTAAATCTATGAGCCAACCTGGTGTCTGCGTGCCAGCAGACTGATCAAGCTAATTCAAAAGCGTGCCCTTGACGTAAGTCAGAGGACAAAGTCTGAAACTCACCAACTCCATTAAATAAACATCGAATGTTACACCCTTACCATTCTCCACCTGACACTGACAGTGAAACTGTGTCACATTCAAAGGGCAAAGGAACTTTGAAACTACACCAGCTAAATCCGTGCATGGAAATGACAAGATGGAGCTGACGAAGCAGTTTTTTTTATTTTCAGTTGCAGTATTCAGATTGGGAGTGCATACCCAATAAGTGTTTTGTTGAAGAAAGCGTGTGTGTGTGTGTGTCTTTGTGTGACAGAGAGTGTGGTAGATCTTTCTGCAGCTTACCTGCAGTAAAATTTAACCGCTCATAGTTTTGTGGTCTGCTTTAACAGGCTATGTATGAGGTGGTGATCCCATAAAGAACAAATGTTTAATGAATTTGGAAAAATCTGACCAAAACGCACATGCACTAGAGCTGTGAAATTTTCCAGGCATTAACAAACTGAGGTGAATGTGAGAATGCAAATTTTCAGTGACTGTTATTGACAAAACGGTCTTCAAGGTCTTAATCATACATGCTTAGAGATCGAACATCCTCTGGTCTGGCATACTGCCACTGAGTGGTCATCCCACCTAGTGCACGCTTTACTCTTGAACCACACTGAAGTATCTGACGGTTTTGCTAGAAAAGGTGTTCAGTACTAAATTTGATATTAAGTTCTGTGATGTGGGGCAAATAGAAACCAGGTGGATAGGAAGTGGAGTGACACAACTTTAACTCGTATTGTGATCGCCTATGTACATTTCGTGACTACGAGTGACTACTAGTTAATTTTGCCTCCATCCTTCCTATCTTGTGTTTTCCTAACTGGCAGGCTTGCTGAGTAGATTTCCATTGTGGTGGTCCACAAAATTCAGTCATCTATTTCTCCGGTTTCGTGTCCTGTCCGATTCTATTTTGTTGTAAAATGAAAATGGAAAACAGGTTTTGGCACTTTTTCTTTGGGTTTTTGAAAAAACATATCAAATAGCAAATGTTGTTTTTACTGTTGTATTAAACTTAGTTAAAGGTGAAATTAAAACAATATCTTAAAAAGTATTGAAGCGCAGATTTGGTTTTAGTGTTAAGTCTGCTGTGTGTGAACAGTCTTTGCAGAGGACACCAAGAAATGGACACAGCTGCCTGATAAACTGTGTATTTACTCACTGAGAACTGCAGTGAGGCTCTAACTGGAAATCATACACAGAGCAAGTAGCACACGGGGCGAGGATCACTGGGTTAATCTGAGGACATAGTGGAAATGCTCTTTGAAGTTTGGTTTCAGGTCAAACAAAGCAGATGTGTACTGTAGGGCTGCCACAAACGATTATTTTGAGAGTCGACTAGTCACCGATTATTTTTGCGATTAGTCGACTAATCAGATCATGCATCCATTGGACGTAAAACGTACAGCTTATTGCACCAGCATGCATCTGCTCTTATATAACTATCATTAGCTTACAGCTTTAAGTGTTTAAGGTCTGTGCTAACTAAAAATGAAGACAAGATGATAGTTTATTAAATTTAAATGAAATTTGCAGATTGTTTTGGTGAAGTTTAATAAACTCCTTGCTATCTAAAATATAACGGGACACCGGAGTAAATTCTGGAGCATCTCACACTTCTGATGATCAGCTGTCTGCTTGACATTTATTCAGCTGTGTAAAAACTATAACTTTAATCTCAGCCAAACCGATTTACTCAGGAACAAATAAAATACTAAAAAAAGCCAAACAATAACATTTTGAAGTTATCTAAGTGACTTATATATGTTTAACCTGAGTAGCGAAAGACGGCAGTGGGTTTGAAAATGATTTGCCGGGAGTCCGGTGTTCTCACGGGTTCTAGTGAGCCTTGTCCCCGGCTAGCTATCGAGCTGGTGGGTAACAGACGTCTCCGAAAACTGTATGTTGCCCCCACCTGCTGTAGGTGTGTTTCATTAGGGGCGGGGGGTTGCGAATCTTCTTCTACTTAAACATGTTAAACACACTGTCATTAAACACAAAACTAATTATGAAAGAAATTGTTGTCCTTTGCATTTGGTTAATTTTGGCAAATTCTTTCATGTGATCAGAGGCCGTTGTCAGGTTTTTGCTTCAGGCTTTTAATGAGGTAAAGAAAGCTATGCAGGGGAACATCCCAGTTTTGTTAATAGCATAATTAGCATTGATATTGTTTTCTTCTCATTATTGGCCACTTACCAATGAGATCCATTTTCCCCTCTCATCCATGCCATCCATTAATACCAAGTGTGTATTGAAATAAAATTTTTGTTAAGTAATGTCAGCTTATTACAAATAAATACATCAGTGTCAGCAGCATCTGTTTGTCTGTTGTGTTTTTTCTTTCTACGTGTGTGCAAACACAATTGGCAAAAATGTTTAGTCTTTTACAAAAACTGGGCACCATCAAACATTTCAGATACAAACCTGACTTACTGATGATTTCGATTCTAAATTAGACATGTTTATTCTAAATTATCTGCACTGCATCACTGTGACCAAAAACATACCAGGAAGTTTAGATTATTGTCATAATTAACCAACCCCAGTGACATCAACGTGCTGTAGCGGAAAACATTTGAGTAGCCATACAATGATACTTTCGGCTCAGTGCGGCTCAGCAAGACAACAGCTCAGGAGAAGAGTGTCACGCACAGTGTCCAAGATTATTAGGCAGCAACCTTTCTGCCATCTGTTCGACCATCCAACAGAAAATTACAAAGGTGCGTGCGCACACCCGCCTTCTTCACCCTGCCAGCTCTGTTTAAACTCCATCTGACTGAACACGTTGGCTCGGATCCACAGCTGATCCCAACGCCTTCAAAGAACCTAAATTTGACGCTTTGTTGTAATGAACCAGCAATTTGTTTTATTTGTAGATGAAGTTACTTTTTGTACAGCACAGCTGGCTTTCGCCGTCGTGCATTTGGTTGAATGAATGTGCACTAGGGTACTGTGCCTGTATTTTCAGTATATGCTCACGTCTGCCTGCTGCTTGTCTCTTTTTCGTTAGGGTAGCCTGCACTAAAAAAGCTGCGTATGTTTCTATAGCAATAAGGTAAATCTGCCGGGTCACTGTACTGAGCCCTAATTATTTCTCATTATAAATTAGCCTTCAGCAGGCAATATGTTTGTTCATACTGTGTTATTACATTTTATTTTGTAATAGCTCTAAGTGTCAAATGTAGAAATTGAACCATTTTAATATATTTTAATTAACAAAAACAAACAAACAAACAAACAAACAAACAAACAAACAAACACACTGATGCTACTTTAAAATTTTCTGTGCCCTACCAAAAATTGTGTTTCTACAGTTTTAGAAGTCCAGTGATCTCTGACCTAAAACATGCAGCAATGTTCTGCAGAAATGTGAAAGTTTCACAGACATAATATTTATCTTCTTGCATTAAGGGCAGAATTTAGCAGCAGCAGGACTTTCGAGGTGTGTTCAGTTGCATATTATCATTAAAGCAGATGTGAAATGACCGCATGCTGTCGGAGCTCGCTGCTGCCTGCTGTTATATAACTAAAACTACCACTTTCATTGTGTTTTTTAGCTCAGTGGGTCACCAGTTTTCAAAGCCGTGCCTTCAGTGTTTTAATAGAGCACAGATGGGCAATTCTGACAGCTGCCTTTTCAAAGCACACATCTGGATTCATCACCAATAGACTACCAATATTAAAATGCCTGGATTTACCTGGATTTACCTGCTTTATGAGATAGTGGACAATGTTATTATAGGGTTTCTTTTATTTACACTCACAATTTATCGACTTCTGCGTTAATGATGCGGAAGTATATGCATATGCTATATTTTAGCTTTCACCTCGTGTGGATTATAAGGTTGAAAGAAATCTAAAGAAACCTGGTTACATTAGAGAACCAGCCTCAAAGACTCATAGATTAAAACAAAAAGGAAAAAAATTATTTGATCATAAACCAGCATCAATAGAAAACAACAGAAGACTAATGTTGTGACCAAAATTAAGAAAAAAAGGAGGGAAACCTCTTAAATCTTGTGTAGGATATGGTGTCTTCTCTCTAAACTAAACCAAAATCAGACTGGACAGAAATAAAGAGGTGAAAATAAGACTGATAGGCTTGTTAGAAACAAAACAAAAGTCTGAAGCAATCTCACACAAACTTCTGCTGCACTGGCTGGAAGGAGAGAATGCAGAACTGACCTCCTTATTGCTTTTCATTTGAATTGGCCACACCAGAGAGCGGAGCACAAAGTCCGTCTGAGAGCACAAAGCACGTAACAGGTGGGAACAAATAAAGCACGAGGTTGGAAAAGCGACAAGAGGCAGGTTATATGACCATGTGTCCTTTTGTCTGTCGGTGCCTTCTCAGCATCAAGTGTTTATTGCAGTCAGTAGTCTCCGTTGTTCCTCTGGATATGAGTCACGTTTTGGAAAGTAGATGAGACAAAAAAAAATCACTAAATATTTTTTCTTCATCTTTGGCACCCCACCAGTTAGTGGCACCCTTGATGACTGCCTGTGGTGGTAAATCTAAGGAGTCATCCCATCTCAAATCACCACATTTTTATAACATTTTCTATTCAACCATCTCCAATTTGCACACACATTGAAATTTGAGGCAATATGTGAACTTGAATATCTCAAAAATTATTAGAGATTAAACTCTTTTATTAGTATTTTTGATATATCTGTCCCAAATTAGATCCTGATTTTAGGCTGCTTTGGCTTTTTATACAGAATGTGGCATAGATCACCTTTCATTGGTGACTTCGATGTGACATTATTCATGTTATTTTCATACCCATCAAACCATTCAGTGACCCCTCGTGCCTTATGGAAATTGTCATTCTGGAAGCAATTACTCCCATTAGGATAGAAGTAGTTCATCCCAGGACAAAGGTTATCCCTCAAAATAATTTTGTGGTAATTTCAAGTGACCCGTACCTCTGAGTGGTGCCGAACCATCCCAACAAAATGCCGCCCACAGTATAACGGGTCAGTTGCTGTGTTTTGTTCGGTTTGCTGTTTGTGGTCTCTGTATGCTCCTTTTTACTCTCTTCTCTTTCCCCCACCTGCCCATGGCCGTTGCTCTCCTGGGTGTGTCTTGCTGTAAAAAGGGAAGTCTTCCTCCCAACCGTTGAGTTTGCTCATACAGGATCGTAGCATCTTGTCTATATCTGAAACAAACGAGCAGTCATTCCTTTGCAGTATGGCTGAAGGGTGCATGCCTTGGTTGGTTGGTGCATTTTACTATAGTAACTCTGGGAGGCACGCAGATGTTCATCTGGAGCCCGATGGTGAAACTTGAACCTAAGGGTTTTAACATAGAAACAATACGTTGCAGAAATGGTCACACACTTGTACTTTACAATAAAAAGCTCTTAGAGATAACTGATTTGTGAACTGGCGTGCAGAAACGCACTGATTAAAAATCACATGAAGTCATTTGCAACTGTCAAGGCTGCAGACTTTCCAAGCATGCCAAATATGTCAGGGTAAACAACAGAAAATGTGCAAGAAATGATGCACATGACAGCAGCGAACATATCCATTTGATGTAATGGTGCAGTTTCAATCAAGCAGTGAAAGCAACAGAGTATGTCTGATACTGTCACACTATGAAAATGTGTATTTGCTATATTTTGCCTAGCTAGAAGCTCTTCAGAATGCACCTCTTGAAAATGGGATCTTAATCTTAGGTTTTTTTCAGATACCATTTTCAATGCTTCGAAATGGTATCTGAGCCTTCTTTCCCTATAATATATACAGTATTAGGAGATATATGATAATACATTTAAGTTTCCTGACAGTAAAAATGTCTGGATTCTAGTCGCACAGACAAGTGGTTGACATCTTGGTCAAGAAACGTATCCAACATGATTATCCCGTATAGTCCTGACCTTGGGAAGGTTAGCATGTTAACAAATATCCCCTGGCTACTGCAGATATATTTTGCCACACATCCTCCCCATTCTGTTCTTCTCACATTTCTCCTTTCAATATATTTTCCTCTCTTATCACCCTGTCCTTTCCTTTTCACTGTTTCTCCGCTCTCCTATTTCTCTCAATTTCGCATTCCTCTCCACTTGTCCTCCTTTCCTTTTATCTTTCCCCATTTCAACTTTCTATTTATTCTTCCTTCCTGTCCCTTCCTCCCTCGTCTTCTCTGTCTTTTCTCATCTATTCCTCGTCCATCTTTTTCCCTTTTGCTTCCACAGAAAAATCCATCAGAACCATGTGATGTTGAAACGCCAACCTGCCGCAGAGTTACATAAATCAAAAACACTCCCCCCATTTCAAAAAAGAGAAGAAGAACTCCTCTCTTGCCTGGAAGTGGAAGAACAGCTTTCAGTCCTGTAGTGGCTACAGAGGTCAATTATGGTTGGCCATCAATTTTACACACACTTAAATGGAGTGCTGGTACAGGTCGTAAAACACTCTCCATCTGCTACATACATCAGTCATCTTTATAACTGCTGGCACTGTTGCTCACTTCCTACATTTCTCCTCCTCCAGGCCACATTTTCAGCCGCCCCTGGACATGTGGAGTTATGAAGAGATGGGTGGAGGAGGGTGGAGAGTTATAAACTTAATTTGTTAATTTATACACAGAATATTTTACATTTCTTGTTAAAATATTTGCATAATCACATCTTTCTCCTCGCGCTCTTATTCAGTTGGTAGTGTATTCACTCATTGCTCTACATGCCCACTGTATTTTCGTCATCAGCGAATCATAAATAATTCATTTAAAGAATATCCTTCTTGATATTTTAGTTTTCAGGAGTGTTTGCTGCTTGCATGAATTAAAATGAATTCACTCACTGTCATTGTTACAGATACAGATACACAGTCAACGCCGCATTGGAAGAAGAGTGCATCACTAATATTAATCTGGTTTTCAGCCACTACCTCCATTTCAGTTTGACAGAATAGATGCTGCAGCTTCTCGGTGAAAGATCCTGACGAATGTCTTTGGACCAGGGATGTATTCACTTGATATTACCTTGAAACAAACAGCTGCATTCAATATATTTGACACATGGTGACGGAGGTGGATATCAAATGTCTGGCAATGCTGTCTCTGTTTTCTTTTTTTTTTCTTTTTTTTGTGCATCTTTTAAAATTTATTTGAATACACTGTTAAAAAAACTTGTTTTAATGCATCTTTTTGCTGTAGTTGAAGGTTTGTCATCATAGCAGCGTCATGCAAGAGCTGTTGTAGTGAAAGACACTTTACCTCCCTTAACTCTTGGAAATAAGTTGTAAAGTGAAGAACAATACAGTGCAAATGCTGTTATGTACATAGTTACTTATCAATATTTTAAACAACCTCAGTTCCCCCCCAAAATTAGACTTCCTCATAAAATCGAATAAGAGAGAAATTTAGTTATTTGCAAATCCTGCAAGTCTTCATTTTATTCACAGTTGAACAAATGTTTGAACTGAGGCATACTTTTCAAACACGTTTCAAAAAAGTTGGGATGGAGGTAACAAAAGGCTGTAAAAATAAGAGGTAGTAAGAACAAACTAAAAGGAAAAATAACATTGTGCCACTAATTAAGTTAACTGTCAACAGGAGAGTAACATTTCTGTACAAAGTACGGAGTTTAAAGAGTTTCTCTAAAAGATGAACAGAGGTCTGTCACTCTCCTGGAAAACACGTCCAAATGTTCCTGCATAAAATTACAAAGCTTTTTAATATCTCATCATCTACAATATGATCATCTGAAATTCTGAAGGAATCACTGTGCGCAAGGGACAAGACAAAAACAATATTGTATTATTTGGGCTCTCAGACAGATTTAGAACAGTTCCCTGCATCGGATCAGAAACACTTACAGAAATCATTACCTTCGAAGACAATTCACCCACTTGTTATCCAAAACCTGCTTCTAGGATCATATGAATATATGCTCCAATCCATATGATGTCTTCTTCACTGGAGGTCTTGCATATTTCAGTAAGGCTGCATCTATTAGAAAGAGATGACTTCAGAGTAGAAGAGTCCAGGTTTCAAATGAAAACATTCGAGCAATCATAAAATGAAAAATATGACAAAGAAAACTTATTCGGCTTCCTACTAGGGTGCATGCCAACAACAAAGGATAGGGTAGCTGTTCTGTGCCTCAACACAGGGATATGTGGGTTAACTCAACCTTTCCATCAATACTCATGGATACATTTCATCTGATTTTATACATTAGTAATGTATGCAGATCACCTGCTGTCAGTAAACATCAGTCATATATGTTTTTTTTTATTTTTACATTTTAACACTAGACTCCAAATAGTGCTTTCAGCTTTGAATTATTTAATTCAACTTCTTTCCCCACTAAATCTTTTATCTTTTACCTTGACTTCAACAGGCTTTTATTTGACTGCTGAAAACCATCTGTGTGGCTGAAGCTTTACTTGTACCCTCTGACTGCAGCTTCTAGATATTTCATATATTCTTACTTTTCTTTAGTTGGTTTTTATTTTGAATCATTAAGCTTTGTAATTAATACTTCACACCCTCTGTTTTTTACACTGGTAAACACTGCCAAACTCAAACAAACTGTCTTAGTTCGTGAGCAACGCGGCCTTGATTATCCAGTAATATACATCATTCTTTGTAAGTGGATTTATAGATTTATTGGTACTTTTCAGATTGCTGGGTTATACATATTTGATGATTTTCATTTTTCTCTCATAGTATTCGGGGTCCTATGGGGGTAAAAATAGTCTTCTAAAACATGGTTCTGTGTGTAGTAGGAAAACCTCAGTTTCTCAGAAAAGCATGACCTCACATAACATGATACACTCGAGGTTTCCTGGTGGTTAAAATTTATAATCTGCTAACTCTAACATCACATTTATCAAAGATAAGATGGCACCTTGTAACCCAGCAGGCTTTTTCATGTTTCTCATGGAAAGTTTTTCACAGCTTTCTCAAGATGTAGTTGGTAGAGTTTCCCAGGAATTGTAAAACGCAATATTTCATGTAATCCCTCTATTTAACTATTACAAAGTCATATCTCAGTTGCACTTGTGTATAAATAAACAGATCAACGTGTGAGTTCAGTTCTGTTCAGTGTGTTTACATAACTTTAATTCAGTATGGAGAAAAACATAGGTAGATTCAGTGAGTTTAAAATCATTACTTTTTATTTAGACACATTTTTTTTGGCCTCAAATCACCAAATCGCTGCTTATAGTCTGCACTTGTGAGAGAAAATTTTCTCTCATGTCATTTTTGTTTACTTTTGGCTCTTCTTTTTAATCTTTTGTTTTAATGTTTTGTTCCTTATATGCTCTCAGCCTCTGTACACCTGCATTTTAAGTCTACATCTGACAGCAAAATCACAAGAGGCTCTTTTTTTTTAGACGGCTGCCAACACTACTTCAAAGCCTGTGTTGAGTAGTGGCATTGAAGCTGTGATCAATTCGGTTTAATCTGCTGGCATAATCTTAAAGCTGCTCCGCTCTTTAAGAACAAAGGGATAAAAATTTCAAGAACAACCCATACCTTGGCCGTATGACAACACTGCAGCTGCGAAGGAACATGAATACAACTGAAAAGCCAGAGACATTAAGATAAACTCCAGGTGCCCTTGTCAAGGACTTGTCATGTTGGCCTCTATAAGCTTATCTCCATGAAACACTGTAACTCCTGGGGTTGTTCACTGTTACTTACACTGTTTTGAACCAGTTTGTATCCACTGCAGAAAGATGATAATATAATAAATTCTGATATTCTTGAATGTTTAAAAATTATGTTATATTCATACCCACTCTGTTAAAAATTAATCAGAACGCATCCTGACGCAGCATTTGTAAGTTGCTTTGTGGCCATTGACTTCCTGGAAGAAAACTGAATTTCACCTTGTAGCATCTTAGTAATCTTTGATTCTTCTTTATTTAATTTTTTTTTTAGATCAATGCAACTTTCTTATTTAATAATATACAGTTCAATGATGTACAAAAGTCTTGAATCACTTCACATTGTTTTAGGTTTTACTATTAAAATGGAAAACAGATGATTTAATGAAACGTGCCAACATACATGACTTTCATAAGTTTTCATTTACTGTAGTTTTTTTTTGTTCTCCACTTGTCCACTATCCTCAGATTTTTTTAAAGACACATTGCACACCATGTCGAGATATGTCAAGCTTTCAATTAGTATTTATATGGGAAATGTCAGCTTTGGTCCAAAAAATACTATTTAATGGCTTCCAAACTAGTAACAAATAAAATATTTTAAAAATGGTTGGGTGCAAGGATTGGATTGAAAATGAGTGAAAAATCAGCCAGTGTCTAAAAAAAAAAAAAAAAAGAAGCTTTAAATACCTTCAAAAAGTCATGAGAACTATTGACTATGGGTGGCTCCAGATGAAAGAGCAGCTTCAGCTGTTATCTCACTCTACAGTTAAGACTAAGATACAACTGCACTAACACATTTGTACAATTAGATTTTTGCGAAGACAAAAAAAGAGACACTCAAGTGTTTATTTGTGACCTTTTATAACCTGTACAGCTTTTCTCCAAGCATTAGGTCCATCTGCTCAGCTAAAATACAGACTCTGAGTGGCTCCATAATTAAAATAAATTGCATTTCTATAATGTAAAAGTAATAATTGGACTAAGTTTTAAGTACCACTGCTATTCATTTCTGAAAGCTGCATCTTAATAAGTGTGTTGACATGTGCTTAGAACTGAGTGCAGTTTCATGATGCCATCTTTCAGTGTTTTTGAGTACCTAAAATCCTCAGATGAGTACTTCTTGTAGGCCGTCTGGGCCCTCCATCATGCAAAGATACATAGTACAGCTTGAAACCTGAACAAACATTACGAGGAAGGGTTAGAATGGGAGCTCTTACTTGTCTCTGTTGTTCCCTGAGGGTACTTGTAGCGAGATGTGGAAAAGCCAGATATTGAATCATTCATGTCCTTGTGATTGACTCTCCAGTCCACTGAGGGAAATGTGGTGGAAGATACACTTTTTCCCCTCCGGTGTTTTTTCTTGGTACTGCAATTCGTCTTTAACTGAATTTAATCTTCATGAGATGTTATTTATATATATTGTTGGTGATGCAGATTTTTCTCTGTTTATATTACTGAATGTTTGTATGTCGGTCTGTAAAAAACAGACAAAATAGTGTGTGTATTGTCAGATATAGTATATCAGCTGTTTTACTCTTTCACAGTGCTCTGACATTGGCATTCACAGTAGTCACACCATTTGATCTTAAAATTAACATTTTCTCCTCCTGCATTTTGGGACTTTCTTTCTTTGTGGCAACAAAGACATAGTTGGTTGATTGGGGAGTCTAAATTGGATGTAGTTGCAAATTTGAGCATGAAGGGCTGTCTGTATCACTGTGGTAGCTCTGCAGTAGAGCTGTCCTGTTGTTTACATCTATGCATAACTGATAATACTGACTATAAACTAAACTTTTGCTTTAAGTGTACACAGAAGTCTTAAGGAAGTGCTATGAGTTGACTATCATTTCAAAGGTTTACAAATTAAAGGTTTGGGAAACTAATGATTTAAAATATCCCACATTGCCTTTATTTTTCTTTATATGGACAAACTACATTTCTAGTTTGGAGATATGCTTATATCTTATACAGATATGTTAGATCTGTTACACTAATTAAAATGCAGGTAGTTTAGATTCTGCTTCAAAAGGTTTACTTGTACACGTCACAACAGCAGTCTGAGTCTGTGCTGTAAGGACCCTTTGGAAAGATATTTTTGACATGCAGGATAATTGTGATAGAAAAGTATAATTTAACCCTTACTGTGACCTTTTGGTGTCTAAACCAAACAGTAAATGAACAGCAAAATTGTAACGGCCGAAGCCAGACGTGGAGTGGACCCAAAAGCAGATTGAAGACGGAGACATAGAATGACGTGAACAAAGTTTATTTGCTAAGAAACACTATGAAAATAAACTATGAAACACTGTGAGCATGACTTATGGGAAGACTGTGAAAATATGAGCTGTGAGGGAAAATCAAACTAGAATGTCCAGGAACATGAGCAACAGAGGGAGACCAGAGTCAGGGCGGTCTTCGAGTGTGGCAGGGACAAATCGGGAATGGTGATCAGAAACAGTCTTACTTGTTTTGCAGGTAGAGTCAAACAGGAGGGGAGAAGAATAGGCCTGGGTGAGTCCAGAGAATGAGTGATCCGAGGTTTCAAAAAACAGTGAAGGTTGGCTGAGAATGTTGGTTTTAAATGCTGCTCAGTCTCAGGTGGTGATCCTGGGAGGAGCAACGAAGGCTCCGCCCTGAGGAGGAGAGCAGGAACTCTGGGAAATTACTGTGACTCACCCAGACCGTGACAAAAATTAAATTGTGTGCGAACGAAAGGGGGACATGAAGTATCCTGATGCTGAGATTATTTTTGTAAATTGTACCTCCCATTTGCTTTTTGTACCACTTATGATGATCTCTCCCTCCATCTTTCATAGTGGTAGAGTATGTGGGAGAGTTCACTGAAGGGGTTGTCAACATATGCATGCTAGAATTTAAAATAGACACCAGCTGGGTTACAGTCTCCCAGATATAGAGGACAAAACTAATTAGAGAGTTCACATTTAACATTTGTTTGCAAATCATTCGTGACAGTCCGAAGTCCCAGACCAGTGACTGTCAGCGGATACTTCCCTGCTGGTTCTCTGCCAGGTCTGTACTGCGGTACCGTCGCCTTTCTGGTGGCATTTATGCCAAAAGCAAAAGCACAAGATCAGTTGATGATTTTGGTTAGTTTACTTTTGAAACACTTTGCACTTGCCTTGTCTGGATGTTTGGGAGTCGCTGGTTTGCTGCCATTTTCACAGGCAGCCCTAAAACTCAGTGTCTATGAATAACCTCAAAGTTAAAAGCACTTTACCCTCATAGTATTTGTTTCATCCCAAATCCATCCTATAGTGTTAGGAACTCTAAAAGTGAAATGCTGCCTGCTCTACATACGTTTCTAAAATCTAGACAACAAGTGTATTTCATCTTATAAAATATGTAGCACAGAGCAGTCGTCTCCCCTTTGACAGATTGATGTTTGGAACATCTGCTCAAGAAGTTTTGCTCATCTGTGCACCAAAACAATTTAGAGAAGGACATAAAACAACGTGACAAGGTGCCAGTGGGGTTGAAGCACATCACAGTAGAAGACAACAAAACAAAACAAACCCTGATGGCACAGAGCCTCGCTCACTCCCCCATGCTCCTGAAATGAACTTTGCCAAATGCTGCCTCCTTCCACTGAAGCAGAGATGCACAGATGATTGTCACTTCCATTTACATCCTGAGGTATTTTTCTCAACCCTGTCAACCTGTTTGAAGTGTAACCGTCTAACCTATAACCTCCCTAGATTTTTGAGATTGTATTTCAGGAAGTTTAAACCAACACGAAGAGGGCAGCTAAAAGTGCTTTGTTTCAGTTGTCACCGGAACATTGGTCACCCCCCCCAAAAAAGAAAAAGATGTGAAAGGCTTTTTTATGCTTCTACTATAACTACATGTGCCCAAAGTTACAGAGCACTGAGGTTCATTAGTGACCCATTTGCATGGTGGATATAGTGATAAAGAATAATGATAATTTTAGAAATTAAAAAATGTAATGTTTCCCGGTGTTAAAAACTGAGCATAGTAGAGAGTACAGTAAAGTAGAGAAGCACAGTTAAGACTTAATGTTGCTTATTCTCTCACGGGCCAGTTGTAATCATTTTACACGCTGTATATCTCGCCGAAGCCAATCTAAGATATACACAGCTGAGTCTAAGAAGCTATTTGGCATCTCCACTCAAAACAAGGTAAAGTTCCTTTTCAGTTTAATCCGCTGTGTACATGAAACAGCCAGAAGAGGAGAAATACTCAACTGGAAGCGGAAACCGTGAAGACAAGAGCTCATTACTAAGATAAACTCTCTTCTCTTCTGTGTCTTTTCTTGTCTTTGTTCAATCTTTTTCATGCATGAACACCGGTGATGCTTTGTTCTCTTCATTTGAACTCATTGTTTATGTGTTATTGAAGATAAAAGTTAGGTAGGCTCTCCCGGCCTCCCAAGGGCTATACTCTGAAAGTGTTTCCAGGCAACCTCATTTAGCAGCTGTTAAAAGCCCAACAACAAAAGATATGAACTATAATCTGTAGGCAGTTAAAGAGGTGGAGAGTGAACGAGAGAGCGGTGGAGATCAGAAGATTACAGCGCGTGTTAGTGCCGTGGGTTGCTGGTATGCGGTCATGCTGCTGCGTTTGGAAACCTCAGTGTCTCATGTATTAATGACCAAACTAACATTAATATTTACATCAAGTGGTGCTAAGAACTTTAGGATTTTAAAGTAAGACTGTGAATCACACCACACCCACAGTTCAGGATGTTAAAAAGACATCTTGAACTGTGGAGGAATATATATAATGGATGTAAGCAAAGCTGTTTGGGATTCAAACTTATAAGCAACATTGACTTTTCCCATGTTTGTTTAAAGTCAGAAAGTTTTCCTTACTTTATGATGTTAGAGTTCTCTTGTTCTGATCTAGTAAATCCTCACACATTCAACACGTTTCATCAATCAGACAATCAGTCACTGCCATGCTGCTGAGATGAATCCCACATTGGGCATTTCTAATCCTGTAATCACTGTAGGAATAATTGCTCCCTCCTAAAATATAAAGGTGTGATCCATCACTCTCCACTGTCTCTTTGAAATACTGCCACTTGCCCTACAGTGTGATAGGCTCCACCCTCCCAGCTGTCAGAGGGCAACACATGGCAACCTTTCACACTTTCATTCACACCTAAGGGCAATTTAGAGTCACGATTAACCTAACCCCATGCACATCTTTACAGTGTGGGAGGGAGGACCTGTAGAGAACTCGCACATACACGGGGAGAACACACAGAAAGCATGCAAAGAGGACCTTTTGTGGTGACGATCCTAACCATCACACCACCATGCTGTCCTTTTGATATATTACTCCAGTCAAAATGTGAACAGTATCTGAAAAACCTCCCATGTCACATATTCAATCCATCATTTAATCAATCAATCATTGGAATGTGTTGTGTCATAAAATTCTGTGGGGGGGCGAGGGGACCTCTTTTTCAAAATTTTGTACATTTTCTTCAGTATGCTGCTGTTGCTTTAAGAGTCTGTTCTTTTTGCTCTCACACAATAGAATTAGTGAGCTCCATTATTATGGTTTCATTGCTCACATGTGTGGAAGTGCTGGTCAGGGCTCCATGCAGGTCAGACGAGGCCATCAATGCTGTAGATTTGTGATTATCCATCATTTGATATGCAGGGACCAAACTACAAAGAACAGCCCCAGAGCAAAGGTATACCAGAGGATGCTACTAGTTTACCATGCCTGCACATTTAACCATAGAGCGTAATCATAATTATATAGAAAATACGTTTTTCCTACATTTTGCAATTGTAGTTAAGTGCTGTTAATATAGCCCCTAATTTAAAAAAAAAAAATGCTACAAGAGCGTAAAAGGAGCACCAAATTACATTCAAAACCTTTTTTAGTGGAAACCAATGCTGCTTGTTTTTCACACTTTGAATCAATGAGACTGAATGCATCTGCTAGATCACACAGACTTGATTAAGAAAGCACCATCTTGCTACTGATGAATTCTTAATGGATTTTGAAGCCTTTGGGGAGCCACCACATGTGTCTGCTGGCCTATAAACAGGAAGCCAGGGAAAGAAGCTGAAGAAAACACACACACAGTGTGCAACTAGCATGTGGAAAGCCTATTTGGAATGAGTTGTGAAACAGACGAGTCAGGTTACAAGTCAGGTCGACGTGATAAACGTTTATGACATTGTTAAGATAAGGATGAAGACACTGGATTGAAAAGTGCTGAACTGGCAGGAGTGAAACAGCCGAAGAGATATAACTACTGTGTCAACCCAAGAGACTACATCATCAAGTCATGTGATTTTCAATTAAGAAACCTTAAGAGCCTGTGGAGGAAAATCAATGCAATCATGGCGACTGGAAGGAATCATAAATCGATGGCAGAAGTCCGTGACAAAGTCCTGCAGGACCGTGATACGTCTGGGTTGAGGACAGAGCCTCCACAGAGACGGGCTCTAGTGGCATTAACACACAGACCATTAAACGCCAATTACAATCCAATTACTCCACAATGACATCATAAACAGGAGTTCCTCATCAAGGGATCGATGTATGTCAGTCACCATGGAAATCCTGGCTTTGCTTAGTATCCAAGAGGGTAACACCAGGACAACGACAATGGATAAAGTAATACATGTATTCTGTGGTGATAATAACCAGCTGGGTATACTACACCTCCCAGGTGATTAGTATAAGCACACAGAAATGGTACATGGCAACTGCACGTGTGTGCATTCATATCTGGAACTATTCCCTGTGGGTTTGAGCTTTTTAATTGGACACATGGGGATTGAGGGCCTAATTAAAGAAATTGGAGCAACTGTGACCTGCTATGTTAGTGGTTCCATTAATATATGTGCAAGTTGCATTTAGACTAAATTTACAGCTTCACAACTTGCATCTCAACTCTCACTTTTAATCTTCACCTGTATACTATTTTGTCTTGATCTGTGTGGAAAGGTTTCACTCTGTCCTTGTCTTTTTGCATGTTGAAATGTTGTGAAAAAATAAAATGGATGCTTTCAAATCACCGTTTTTGACTTTCCTCTCCATTAAATTAAGAGACCATGACATTTCACTTAATGCAAAAACATGCCACAGGGATAATATATATTGTAAGCTAACCCAGAAGTTACCATTGCCCTGGTTCCTCCAACAAAAGGCTCTTTAAAGAACAAAATTTGATGATATTTTCACTGATTGTTGAGGGAAATAGTCTATCATTTTTATGGCTGTTTGAGGTGCAAATTCAGGTCCCAGAAGCCTGTGAAAGAACTTCCCCATTTAATGACTTTAAATTCGTGATCACTAATCTTGTGTGTTCAGCATGATGAACCTGCATGCCATCCGCAATTTCTGTTGTGTCACGTAACCACTTGTTACCAAGTGCCTTCTTTAGGACATGCAATTCCCTAACAAAATCAAAAATGGGATATTTAGTTACATATTTGCTGAAGGACCAGTTAACAACAGATGTTAAAAGAAAGGTAACAATAAATTGGCCACACAACATTCAAACTACGAATATAAAATTGCCAACTTACTTTTGGGCCCACTGTTAATTTTGTTAGTCGTGTTTTCTTATATTGTCACATTTGTTTTGTAGTTATTAAATATGTACAAACAGCCCAATTAAAGTAATGCACAACATGCTGTTTTTCTGAGTGTTGCTGAATTTCTGTGGCTGAAATTAAGCATCCATTAGCCCACATGAGACTTTAAAATTAACTGATAATGACAGTTTTGTTTTGTTTTTTTTAAACTGAATCACACCCACAGACCTGCTGGGCAGGAAACCTGGTCAAATTCAGCTTCTTTATGAACTCCACTCAGCTGATTGAAGTCTTATCCACCTCAGCTTGCTGGAGTAACAGCATACAAAACATTCATTTTCACCGTTAGTTTCCACTTGTCATTAGAAACGAGCTCTTCGCTCTCTCTGCTCTGTGTTTGTGAAGTTGAATGTTCTTGTAGTTCAAACACAGCGCACAGTGTGATAGGTCTTCTCTCTAGCTGATTGTATGTAAATGACAGTTTCAGCAGTTGGAACCTCTTTTGATGAATGTTTTAGTATTCATTTCTGCTGATAATTTAAACAGGTTGAGATATAAGCTGCTCCAAAGTCATTAGGCTATAATATGCATAAATATTTGATCAATATTGCATGTCTTTTGCCGCTATAAATATAAATACTGCTGTGGGGTGAATTTGCAATGGCTCTAGTTAATACAGATATTGGTGAGAAGCTGTTGTTATTCCATAATATCAGTCTACATGTCAGGTCTCCAGTTTCCAGGTACTTTTGAGTTTGATATGCTTGATGCAACTCTTCATCATAATTTTCTAACAGAGGGGAAAAAATTATTTTACTTACATTGCTTGATGAATATGCAAGGACACTCTAGTCCAGGGGTGGGCAATCTCCGTCCACAAGGGCCGGTGTCCCTGCAGGTTTTAGATCTCACCTTGGGTCAACACACCTGAATCACATGATTAGTTCGTTACCAGGCCTCTGGAGAACTACAAGACATGTTGAGGAGATAATTTAGCCATTTAAATCAGCTGTGTTGGTTCGAGGACACATCTAAATCCTGCAGGGACACCGGCCCTCGTGGACAGAGATTGCCCACCCCTGCTCTAGTCTGTTGTTGTCTCCTGCATCACATCTTTCAATTTAAATTTAGTTCAGTTCGGT
The DNA here is from genome assembly GCF_963969265.1 of Rhamphochromis sp. 'chilingali'. Classification (NCBI taxonomy): domain Eukaryota; kingdom Metazoa; phylum Chordata; class Actinopteri; order Cichliformes; family Cichlidae; genus Rhamphochromis; species Rhamphochromis sp. 'chilingali'. The sequence continues at coordinate 20,146,463 of NC_137932.1, read as the reverse complement.
GGTTCATTTCCTGGATTCCAGAGTGATAAAGTGAATTCATTAATATGAATCAAAATAAAACCAAGAGGAATTTACTAAGTTTCTATTATTGGTTCTAGATGTTTTGATTATTTCTCTTTAGCTGCCTAAGGTTAATAAAAACCTTTGCAGAAAAAGGTTCACCACCAGCTTAAATACATTTTGATAGTATATTAGTCAGTAATACAGAACAGCAAAATATTAATTTCTATGAAAATGTCACAGGTTCGTTTTTGATGTATCAAAAGAGTTGTGTTTTTGCAGGATACCATCTTGCACACTTATTCCTCTTGTGGATCAATCATAAACAGAAAGTCTGTCTTGTATCTTAAAATCTCCTCCACAGCTGTAAGAAGTGGGTGTGTGACTCGATTTTCCCACAATGATACATGAACACACTCTCTCTGGGCTTTTTTTCTCTCTTTTGACTTTGATATTTTCTCACCTGGAGGCTATAGGAAGGCAGGAGGGATTTAAAGAAATCGCTCACCTGCTGCTTGAACATAACTGGAACGCTGCCTCGTCTCTGTAGTGAGGCGGATGATAACTTACCATCATAGCTTTAAATATGCACCTGCAGCATTTGTGTTTGGCCTGCTGAATGCAACACACTCCTATACCCTTCTTTTAAGACTTAGCTGACTGACATGCCTCCTTGTATGATATGTATATATATTCACTCATCTTCCTTTTTTCTCCTCCTTTTTTTCTCATTACCATTTCTTCTATTTTCTTTTATCTCCACACTTTCATCATCACATTTATCTTGGCCTGAGTCATTGCCAATAATTAAAAGTGGATAAAACTGGGAATCACGCTGAAGAAAAAGGTTATTTTTATTATCTCTCCTGTTTTCGATTCACTTTTTTTGCCCTAGCTTCTCTTTCTGAACCCTTTCTGCTTTTTTCTCTCTCTGTTCTCTTAACCCACCCACCTGTTTTGCTGAGTCGTGGGTGCCTACATTAGTGTGGTTGCCTTGAAAGCAGCAATATGAGAATAGTAAAAAAAAAAAAAAAAAAGGGCAAGAGAGACAAGGGCAGCTTTGGATGAGACTAAATAATGGTACTTGGAGCTTTTCCACTCTACTTCTTGATTGTCTGGCCTTTAGAAAACCATGTGGTGGATGGTTGGGGAAAAGGGACATGTTAAATATTTCACAACTTTGAGTCAGTTTAGATAAAAATATTTTTCTAAGTCTCTGCTCCAGTCTTATTCTGTTCCAGGCATATTCATAGTCAGACGAGAGTTATTTTTATACATTGGTTAGTTTGGTGAACGTATAGATTCAATGATACCATAACACATAACCGTGTAGGAAAAATCCCCCTTTACTCCCAACTTGCACTATGCCTCAGGGTCACACTGATAGTAAGGGAAATCCCTTTCTTGTCAGTTATAACTAAGGCAGAAGCTCCAAAAAAAGCTCCAAAAAAACAAACGTTTAAATGATCTTAAAATTCTCTATAAATGAATATGTAACATTACAATCACCACTTTCATGTTTTGTAAAGAGTCCATGATGTTAGTTAATGGCTTAGTCATAGTAGAGTAAAAACATAAAGGCAACATCCTTATGACTGTGAAAAATCGACGCTCAACTGCTGATTGCATTTATTTTTTTCACATTCGCCAAGTAATTGTGACGACCATCGTCCAGAGACAGTGCGTGCAGCCCTCTCAACCTTTGGGCAGCCACTTTTGATTGCAAGGCAGTTCTCTGATGGGAGGTTTGTAGATAATTGCCCTCTAATTATTAACTGTAAGTATTTTCATTCATATTGCATTCAACTTTAACCCAATGAATTGACAACTGATAGAAGAATGACCATCTTATTGCAGTTTTATCACCATCTTGATGAAACAAAGTCACTTTCAGGCGAGGAACTGACTTCAAGTGCCTGAAGACCTGGTCTCCGTCTTTGAAGCAACCAGTTAAAAGGCAACAACACTGCAAGTTTCTTGCACACAGTTACAATAATTTTGTCCGTGCTTTGGTTTCCAACCAATGTTTTCCCTAGTGTGACTGTAGTGTAACTTAAGCTTGGGCATTCTCTCTTGTGGGCTGTGCTGCTCGTTTCGTTTTAGGTTTTTATCCAAACTGTATATAACTAAGCTTCCAGGCTATTGGATACGATCTACATAAATGTCTCTACACACACACACACTGCATTAGGAAACGGCAATAAATGGAAAGCTTTTCAGTGCAATATTTAATTTCGAATGCAGCATCACTTCTAATGCAGCACATCATGTCTTTTAGGCATAGCATCATGCTAATGTTTTCTGCTATGCGATTTTGGCTTTATCTGCTTCACTTTCTACTGTCTCTCTGTCCACTCTGTCACTCTCAGAAAAATGAATAAAGCTTTTGTGAGGGCTAGATGGCTGCTTGAAAAGAACAAGAAGAAGAGAGCAATCATTCCCCGTTACCATCCAATCAGCCAGGGTCCAATAACTTGGCATGTCTCATATCACATCAGCTCTCAGTTCAATCTGCTGGGAGAGAGGGGACTTAACCTTCTGCTCTGCACATGCACTCACTCACAAGTCAACCACACACACAATGAATGTGATGGCCGATAAACCCATTTACAGTTTCTTTCAGGCTAGGTGACTGTAGTTGGCACCACAAAGTGGTATTTCAAAGAAAACCAGATGTTGGATCATGTCTTTTATGTATTATGCAGAAACTCCAGAATGTGTTGATGCAGTAGGTAAAATGATGCACTCAGGTGCAAAAAAACTCATTTCATTCATCGACCTTTAGTCTATTTCAACAATGATAAAAACATTTTATCAAGGGTTTAGGAAGTAGTAGAAAAAAAAAAAAAGGAAGTAGTAGAAATAAAATTAATCAAGATAAAAACAGGCAGTCAAAAAATGCAAGCCTTGCATACAGTACTAGGACGGACTCTTTAGACACCCCTCATTTCTTTATATTTTGCTAGGACAAGGTCGCTTATTGAAACATATAAAAATTGTACGCAAGAATACAATGTGTAAGGCAAAAGCAGAGTTTGTACATGCAAGTTTGAAAGTCTGGTTTGGTATGACCGCCTTTATGCTCCTACATAGCCCGAACTCTCTTAGGCAGCTTTCTTCTTATTTCATTAAGTAGTCTTCGTGAATACTTCTCTAAGCTTCTTGAAGGACATTCAAAGATGTTGGCTGACTTTTGATGCATGTCTGTTCTGCTTCAATCAGTCATGCACAGACCCAGTCAATGATTGATAGAGTTCTATTGTGTGTTTTTCTATCCAGGTATGCTTTAACTACGTTGGCATTGTGTTTTCAATCATTGTAATGCTGAAAAATGAAGCAGTTGTCAATCAGATGCTTTCCAGATGGTTAATTTCCTTCTTTAAAAATGTTTTTTTTTTGACAGCCACGGGCTTCAGCAAACAATAGATGGATCAACTAAAGGGCCAGTCATAGCGCTCAGGTCTTATGTCAGGTCTTTGCTGGATTTTTGTATTTGTTTCTTCAGGACATGACTTTGAGATACTCTTCATGTGCTGTAAATAGTTTTTAGGCCTCTCACTTCTTGTTATTTTTGGCATTTTTCATAGATTTAGGAAATGAATTCAGGAAATGGGAACAAATGATGTGTTTTTGTGACAGGCTGCTGGTAACTGTGCAAAATGATACAATTTAAAGTGATAATCTAAAATAAAATTGCTAAGTCGCTTGTTATGTATAGACAAACCACTGGTTCATTCCTATAGTTAGATTCTTTTTTTTATACCTGAATAACTCATAGGTCAGGATTAAGTGAACTGTGAATGGTGAACTGAACATGAGTGGAAAAACCAGCCAATTCACAAATAAAACAAGAATAAATACTATTAAATAATTTGATACAAATGCATGTCTAAATCCAGAATGTTAGAATTGGGAGAATTAGGTTTTTGAAATCACATTTATGCACTTAAGGCCTGTGAGACCTTAAAGACGTTTGTATGAAATGAACATTGGAGTTTCTCTCATTTGTTTGCATGATCATTGCATATTTTTCTAAAACACTGACTACTGGATTCATTTTATTGAGCATTTTGGCATCAGTAGTCATTGTTTTGTGTTATGCTCTGTACATTTTCTTTCTTTTTGTTTTGATCGCGTCTCATGTCTGGCTGAACCCTGATTCTGACTGAAACTGATTTCTGCTTTAAAAGACAAAAAGCTTTCATAACCCTGCACGTCATCATCAAACTGCAGGCAGAGTTAGCTCCAGAGTTCTTGAGAAGCTGGTAGGAACTAGAACCGAGCTACAAAGACAGCCAGTATTGCATTCACAATCATACATAAAGGACTAGAATCACAACACTAATCTGCTGCATGATGTGACACTACAATGAAAGGAATAAGTACCATAATAATTTACTGTTTCCTTATGATAAAACATTGTTCAGTTGAAAAATGAAACTGTAGGAGTCAACACTGGTCAGGTTGTATAGCTGATTACCTTTTTATCCCAACGTCTGTTCATTTGATCTTGTTTAATCTTAGCAGGTACATTTGGGAACCCAGATAAGTGCAGTTTGCCAAGTGTGAGGTCAAGTTGTTCTTTGTTATTGGCGCTTCCTTATAGTAACCCCTGTATACTCCATCCTGTGAGTAAAAAGAGAGGGACATAAGTGAAACATGTTTTATTTTTTTGACTTCCAACATTATTGCTTTGCAAGGAGTGTCAAAAATGAGGATTGACCAGAAAGTGAGTCCCTGTTGGTATAAAACTCAAGCTGGTTCTCAAAACGACAGCTTACGTTTTTACTGAATTCTAGTTACTTATTATATTTGCTTTTATGTGATAAATTTCAAATCAATCACTAACTGGATGAATGGTTCTCGTGACAGCTGCAATCTGCCTGTTCTGCACAGCCACCATCACACACATATTCAGTGAGTGTAAACTTATATCTGTCCTCTTTCCAAAACAGCAGATTAATGATTGCCTGCATGCAAAACATTTAGAAGACATTTGTAAATTGTAGCTCCAAAAAAAATGGTTTACACTCTCCCCAAATGGGTACTGCACAAGTTTTCTAAAATCAGCACCATACAGCATATAAATCCTTTTGATTTAGCACCACCCCAGAGCCACACTCCCTCATTATCCATCAAGTATTTTGTTTTCTTTGTCTCAAAAGCATTAAAGCTAAAGTTAATTATTAAATACCCCACATTCTGTCCCAAAAAAAGTGAGTGTAGACTTTAAAAGAGTTGTCATTCCCTTTATCCTCCCAAATTTCTTTCTTCGTTTTTTTTCTTCCAATGTTCATTTCCCCTTCCCCGTTTCTCTCTCCATCTCCCTGTAGCTGACAGCCTGTACAATTCCCATCTCTCAGTTAGATCCTAAGTGGCAGACTGTGCTCTGTTCAACTCCTCTCTTACCAGCTCTAATTGCAGTGTGGACAGGGCTATTAGCGTGTTAGTGCTCCCATCTGATAAAGGTCAGACCCCCTTTCCTGAACAGGCAGCTGAGAAAGGTGGGCATGTACGTGTGTGTGTGTATGTGTGTGTGTGTGTGTGTGTGTGTGTGTGTCCAATGATTAAGCTTCACCTTTAGGCTCCAGTGAGAGGAGAGTCCGGTTCTCTGATGGCCGCTAAATGCATTGCCAGGCCCACTGTATTCTGGGAGTTGACCTTCTCCCTTGGGAGAGTCCAAAAAAATATATACACACACACACACAAACACACACATACATATACGCAGGCAAAAACTTCGTAGCATAGGGTTTCTGCTGCAGTTATAAAGGTGTTGTGCAGGTGCTTGGCTCCTGTCACATTACGGTAATTTGCTCTACTGGATGATTTAGTGTTTGCCATGTTTCTGCTCATTATAGCTACAGAGATCGAAAGACAGCAGAGGGGAGATGATTTATAAGAATTTAAGGGGGCGCAATTGAATTTAATGCATATCAGATTTGAATTTAAGCAAGGCTACACCGAGCCATCAGAGCGTAACTGCACACTGCAGAGTAGAAGTTTGAAAAGAAAATTATTCATATTCTTAAAAATGAAAACAAGTGAGTCAAACAACATGTTGAGAAATACGTTTTTTATTTAGTTTGAAAAATCTGAAACATTTCTATCTATCCAAATTTACATCCATTCATTCATCAGTTTTCAGCTGGAGCCATTTATCCAGCACCAGGTTGAGGGGCAGCAGTCTCTGTAGAGATACTCAGACCTTCCTCTTCCCAGCCATGGTCTCTAGCACTTTTTGGAGAAACATTATCTCTACAGTGAGTCTGGGGTCTGCCAGGGATCGTCTCTTGCTAGGATGTCTGAAACAACTCACCTAGGAGGCATCCTACAAAGAAACATCTCAGCTGGCTTCTTGCAGAAGAATGATGGCTTTGCTCTGAGCTCTGAGTGCATCTCACAACTCAAGAACCTGCTGCTTTTCCCTCCCTAATGATAAGATCCAGAGATATTTTGACTTGAAGCAAATCTTCCCTAACCAAGCTGGGTAAACATATCCATCCATCCATTTCATCCATCCACCCACCCCACCCACTTTTGCTTATCCAGTTCACAGGGTAAATGGAACCATACCATGCCAATTTTATAAATTCAGATGACAATGAGTGTATTTTTTTTCTAGAAATGCTTCACAAAGTTTGGGCAGAGCAATGAACACTAAAAAAGAAAGATATAAAATGCTCTACTTTTAATCAAATAATCATATAAAGTGTTGTAAATACAGGTAAGGAAGATGATTCATCACTGCTTTTTATCATCTGTGCCCCTGCCTTTATGATGAGTTATGTATGCAACAAGTCTCAATGTAGGCCTTTTGTTCTTGTGCATTTCATTCCAGATTTTTGATGACATATACCCACTCTGACCATGTGCAGCTTTTCAGCTGTGCACAAGGAAAGATGACAAAGCATCCATCCTATGTAATGGTATTTTCATTTAAATGTTTCCATTATTGCTATGAGAGCATGGTTGGATAGCTGAATACTTCTATTAGTGGGTAAAAACGGACCCAAATCGGGTCCATAAAGCGGCATTACTGGGTTTACTAAAATGATATTGTGCAGCCACAGATTTTGCTAAATAGGTACTAATATGAGCTATTTATTTATTTTTTAAAATTTTCACAACATGTAGCAGAAACAGATGTTTGGGGTAATTTAGATGGTGTCATCACGCCACATTCACTCCCTAAAAGTCAGCACTGGAGCAAAAATTGACCGAGTTACCCAAACAAATCTATGGTATTGGTGCAAACTGTTATATTCAGCGTTTACTGTTTTTACACATACCTGACACATTTGTTTCAGTGACCTTTTGTATCCATTGTAGGGTTAAATGTCAAAAAATAGAAAAACAGATTCATCATACTTTTAGTGAACAATGCTTGTTTTGCATTGCATTTGTGCTATATTCTTCCAGGCTGAGTCATTTTAGTGTTTTTCATCGTGTGTAGGTGTAGATGATTGCTGTAAACTTGCATATCACTTCAGCTGTATGGAAAAACAGAGAACAAAGAATTCAATTCACATTGAAACTGTATGTTCAATTTTTGTTATTTTATGTGCTTCGTAATGTCTTACAGAAAGAAAAGTGTTAAAGATGAGCCCAACACAAGATGGACCTCTGTGTTTAAAGTTTTTTTCTTTAATCTTGGAAAGAGCGGCTGAAAAAACAACCATTTGTTTTATTTGGTAGGATTTTTAGACCTGTCACATGATCAGAGGATTAATTTGTTCCTCTTCATGAAACTGTAGATCTTGAAGACTTGTATAGGCTGTATGGGATGGGATTGGTTTTTGTGCTTGATGTGTTTGTGTTTTTTTCAATTTCCCCTTCCTGTGGCTTTTAAGCCACTATGTTTTTCCACACGTGTTAACGAGAATCACCACCATATTGCTTGCATTGTTTGCTTTAACACTGGATAAGAATTCAGCACAAACTCTGATTCCTGTTTAGCATTTCGATGATAGATGTTCTCCGTGAAGCTAAAGAAAACGCATCAGGATGGTTTCTGTATTTGTCCCATCACTTTGCAGTTCCTCTAAGTTGCCTGTATGTTTACTTCCAGAGTGAAAAGAGTGACACCAGGTTTCCTGACAATTTGTAATGTCTGTCACATTACTGCATAGCAGTGAGGGTTCCACTGTGTTCACCCCACAATAGATGAGACGGATTGTCAGAAAGTGACAATAGAGAAGCTGCAGAGATATTTACACTGATATGAGGAGCACTGTTATCCGGTTTTCATCCAGCAACAACCTTTGGAGTTATATTTTCCCCAGCTAACACTTGGAATGTGCATATAATGAGATCAACTGGGAATGTGCCAAAAAAACTCCCAAACGTTCACTTGGTATTAAGCTGGGGGGGGTATAAAACCTGCTGTTGGATGTATCAAGAGACAGCTGACATGCAGGTAGCAGGCAACTTTGACATCTAATAGAGGAAAGAAAAGGACAGAAAAACAAGTGGAAAACTTTGAACAAAAAGCCTGAAGGGTTGTATAAATAGCTGATGCCAGATAACTAATCCAAACAAATATGTGGAGAAGAAAAAAAATAACATACACGCACACATGCCGTCTAAACTGAAAGCCGTGAATCAACAAAGACATTAGGTAGCAACTGAAAAAAATGATTTAGAAAAAGGGGAGGGAATAAATCCGCTTCTCTACACTGAGGAGTAATAAAGCAAAAGTATCTCTTGGTACAAAAGTCAGTAAAATACAATATTGCATTGTGAGGCAGCTACATCCCGTAGAGTGTGCTTGTGCTACTCTTCAGAGTACACTTTAAAATCTTAGAGTGGAGGTGGAGTAAGAGCCCATGTATGCATTTCTGCCAACACAGAGGTTGGTGCAGCAAAGCACTGGGAGAGAGACTCATTTTCACACATTTGCTCCATGAAAGTGGGCATGGCTGTTGGATTTTCTGTTTCACAAACTTACACAAAACTTAATTGCATAATGTTCAATTATTACGGCTTACTATATGCTATTTTATTCTTTCCAGGAAGATGTTTGATGGAAACTATTTTACTGAAATTTAAATGGTCACTGAAAAGAATGATAGGTTGAAAGGAGGATAACTGTTTCCAAACATTCAAAACGTGGTTTTATATGTCCAGATTTATAAAATGACAACAACAATATATTTTGTGTGTTGCACGTTGATGCTGCTTCTGGTATCCTTCTGAAATTCACTGAGCCATGTTAGGTGGAATCACAAGTGCTGCCTTGAGTCCAATTAGTTCCAGCACCCAAGTCCCAACACTGAACCAGCACATTCCCATTTAACCTCTTTCCACATCGACACCTGCAGTGGATTGACAAACCACATTATAACCAATTTTAAACAATGTTAAACCTTAACATTCTGACTTTTTCAGAACTTGGGCCTATTCAGAAGAAAACTCTTTTTATATAAAGTGGTGCTTTTCCTCATCAGGAGTTGTGAGTTTTCTTGTACATTTGTATCTTTATTCTTTGAATTTAAGAGTTCTCTTAAAATATTTTCTGCACATTCCACTTTCCCCCAAACTTTAATGACCCTCGACATCCACCATTTCATTATATGTGGAGCCCTGTAGGGGACATTTGAGAGAAAAAAGTTTTTAAAAAGTACAAAGTAAAAAAGTTTAAGTTTAAACAAAGGACTTTTGTGAGATCCTGCAAAATTTTTGCAAGATCCTGAGGAAGACTTTTTTCCCCCCTGCATTTATCGTACTTCCATCAGTACCTGTGAAGCTGTCCATTGTACTGCAGCTGGTTGTTAATGACTTAAACCAAAACTGCCAGGTCAGAGCCCACCGTGTGATGACTGTCTCCCCTTACACTGAGAACTCTCTTCAGATATCACTCACTTATATAAAAACCATGTCTGCTGCCAAGCCCTGATTTAATGTTGTCATAGTTTAGACCAAGCACAAAATCAAAATCTATGAATCTCTCCCACGGGCATCTTCCATCGCTATGGTTGTTTCCACAATCTGAGTACTGACCTGGAAGTGCATGGACTTAAATTGAAAACTTTTGCAAGATCTCACAAAAGTGTGTATATATATATATAAAATATAAGAGAAACTCCAACACTCTAACACAGGACACAATAGGCTGAGGAAAAATCCAGGCAATGGTCATAGACATTCAACAAGAGTGATGGACAAAATCATAAAAGCAGTTCAAAATGCATACATAGGAAGGGCGACTTAACAACTTGGCTGAAAAAAAAATGCTGTCACGGCTGCCGAGGCGAGCCGTGTGGATTTAGAAGGAGGACCCAAGATGCAGGCAGTGGATGAGATACCGGTGGTTTTATTTACAGAGGTGTAGTGGCAAACAAACAGTGGGGCATAACAAACAACTAAAGACACCTAAACTGGGAGAACTAAAATAACAGACCTGGGAGCATATGACAACGGATGATGAATAGCAGAGAGACGCAGACGAGGAACAGGACACCGTGGAACACAGGGTAACAGACTGACACAGAGTTACACAGACTGACACGGAGTTACACAGACTGACACGGAGTTACACAGACGAACCGGCAACAGGCAGGAGAACACACAGGGCTTAAATACACACACCAGTAATCAGGGGATGAGAGACAGGAGGGCAACACAGCTGGGAGGAATCTGGGCTGACGGGACAGGGGAAACGTAAACTGATCACACTCACATACGACACGGACCTTCACAATAAAACAGGAAACTCAGATACATGGAACCAGACAAGACATTGAACTAAACAGACAGATTCACAAACAGATGGGGAGACACCATAGACAGACAGATACAGACGCAGACTCAGAGGCAGATCGAAAATAACACAGAACTTAAACAATCATCTAGAAAATGATAAACTAAAAGCGCTGGGTCACCGACCCAGGACCATGACAAATGCTAGGAATACAAATTGAAAAACATATAAAAAATCTTTACTGTTGAAAGTGAAAGATGATCTGCCAGGTGACATGGAAGTAGGAGAGTATATACACAAAAGAGAGTGATCAACTAATTGTCCTCCCTCCAGAATCTGAATGCAAAATATCAAAACATAGGAAGGGAGGCTGACAGGAGTACAAGGAGACCTGGGATCACCAAAACCTGAATCCAGGCTGCTTAAATAAAAGCCTAATTTTGATTTTAAACACCAAATAGGAGAAACTGCACAGGGGACATACAAAACTTTTTTCCAAAAGCAGAAATTGCAGAAGACATCAGATATACTTAACAGAAACACCTTTGTGGCACAAAGGCAAATACATCTGAGACGAATTGCTGGAATGAGGTGCTATTTTTCATTACAGAATAGCATCTAGCACAAAGCTATAATAATAATAATCATATTTTCAGATTGGGAACAAATCTTTTAAACATAACTTTAAGTATCATGACTGAGAAGTAATGTTTCATATTCAGTAATGAAGAATTAGTCCCTGGAAAGAAGTAGTGCAGACACTTTGGCAGTCAGACAAAAGGGAAATTATATGACTGAGAGCCTTAAATAATATCCAAGCAACATAAATAATATAAGAAAATACATGTTTTATCTAGTTTTCGTAAACTATAACATGGAAGGAAATCAGAATATTTAATTTGGATGCACAGTAATGATTCTGTACACTATGCTCTGGCTGTGTGTGAGGAGTGTTAATGAGTAATCTTGTGCTTCACACTGTTTGGGTAACCAGTCAGAGCCAATCTGTGATAATGAGGTTTTGGGGAAAATGAATGTCACATCATCCATTTTATAGAACTAGCTAGATTCAGGATTGCATCTTTGAAAAACAACAGAAAAGTGGACACAATAGGGCAACACATTTGGCTGGACTTATTAGTATATTTTGTCAAAATTGCCATTATTAAAACCATTATGTTACTTAGTCAGATTATAGTTACTCGCCATTTAGCATGAACATGGTAAAGTCAAGTCAACAGAAGCCATTTAACATATGACTATGTAATCACATTAAGTTGTGGACCTAAATGGAAAACAGTCTTCCTTAATTTGTAAGTAAAACCTGTGTTAACCCACTACTTCATGTCAAAAGGGCTCCTGGGAAATAGACCTGCTGTCGAGACCATCAGGATTTTTTTAGGTTGCTCTCCTGACATTAATTGCATCCCTAAAAACTCACCTCTCTTTATAGAAATTGTATATTTAAAAGCTTTTTCCATGGTAGATAAAAAAAGGCCTCAGTAATACAGCTGTAGAAACTGGAGATCCCTCGTCTATGACCCGTGCAGGTCCATGGGGTCGTGGGAACTGTGAAAAATTGCAACACAAACCAGAAACAGAGATATTTACCCACGAAGAAAAAGCGCAGAACTTTTTGAAATGTATTGTTTGTTTGGTTCACGTTGCAGTTATCCACAGCTTCCACTGCCCGAGTAGCAGGTTAGCGTTTTCAGAGTAGTTGGTGTCTTCCTTGCAAACTACCAGCAAAAGCCTGAACCTGCTAGTGCCAAAAACAATTACAACAAGGTTTTGGTGCAGCACCCTCTTTGCGACCCATTTCAACTACAGGCAACCAGCTGCCTCCCAGTAATCACTTGCCAGTCGACTTGGCAATGCACTTTTTTCCCCCAGTGACCAGTTAAGCTGTAATGCTACACCTTTGCATAAGCAGATCAGTCCCACAGCTCAATGATGCCTGATTTTGACCTTTAACTCTTCTGTATGCTATGATTCAACAGTTTGAAATACTGGAGTAATTCAGCCATTTCTCTTTGGACTAGAAAAACAATATTGAAACAAAGGAAGCACAAATTGCACAGTGATGTCTAGTTAATTTATCCACAATATTAGAAATGCAACAAAGTTTTTATCAAGCTTTTAGCTTGACTGTCATCAAACAGCTAACGGTGTGTTAAGTTTCCTTAACGTATGATTCCTGCCGTATGATTAGTACCATAATCAATGCTTATTTTTCAAATATAAATATAAATAAATATCCAGTCATCATCGATGTACACTTACAATGAAAAGAGGGACATGATAAAAGACAGAGTTGCATTCAGGATTGCATCTTAATTCTGTTATGCTTTAAACTGTTTTGCTGGTGCGAAGCTACAAAAATCTTTCTGTCCTTTCCAGATAAATCCTTTTGAGCAAAAAAATCTCCAAGTGGAGTCTTTTGTAAAAAAAATCTTGTCAGATACGGCGATCCATTTGGTCACCCTTGTGAATAAAAAAAGAAAAAAAGAAAAGTTGGAGAAGCCCAGGTCTAATTGATCGTCAGTCAGTGCAGTGGGTCATCACTTCGTTTCAGTTCTCAGTATCTCTCTCTGCCAGAAGGCCCCGGATAGAGTCATTACAGGCCGACGGAGAGGCTCGGAAATGACTGGTCTAAATCACCAACTCACCTGGAGCACTTAGTGATAAGCTATGAAGGGATGGAGTCGCCGTGTGTGTGTGTGTGTGTGTGTGTGTGTGTGTGTGTGTGTGTGTGTGTGTGTGTGTGTGTGTGTGTGTGTGTGGGAATGACAGAGAGAGGAAGAAAGGGACAGAGAGCAGTACCACATTTTGGCAAATGACTACTGATTCAATTCGTATGTTTCTCTGCAACCTTTGGTGCTTATTTTTCCTGCTGCAAACATCATCCCACACCATACAGTCAGACTTGTATTTTCTAAACATCTTTACATAACTGATGTGTTAGAAGTGTTGGCAAAACTACGTGAAATAAACAATTAATAAATAGTAAATATATGGTTCATTTAAGTTCAGTAAATATTTATATTCTGTTCACAAACTGAGGTAATTATTATGGTTACTAATTGGTTAATAATAATAATGATAATAATGGATTGGATTTATATAGCGCTTTTCAAGGCACCCAAAGCGCTTTACAATGCCACTATTCATTCACTCTCGCATTCAAACACTGGTGGAGGCAGCTACAGTTGTAGCCACAGCCGCCCTGGGGCAGACTGACAGAAGCGAGGCTGCCAAATCGCGCCATCGGCCCCTCTGGCCAACACCAGTAGGCGGTAGGGTAAAGTGTCTTGCCCAAGGACACAACGACCAGGACAGAGAGCCCGGGGATCGAACCGGTGACCTTCCGGTTACAGATGCGCTTATATAAATGGTGTGGCTTTTATAAAAGCCACACCATTTACAAACCAGCACTGTAGTATATAAAATGATGTGGTCCATCAATAGTTTACTACTTTGAGCTGCTCCCTACTTGCCAGGGGTCATCACAGTGGGCTACTTTCCATGTTTGTGTCAGGGTTCCTGGATCGTCTACCCTGTGTTTTCAGTTTATTCATGTTCTCTGTTTATTTTCCACATGTTCGCATTTCCTGTTTTATTATGTTAGCCATCTGTCTGTCTGTGCATTATGTTCTGTTCCACTTCCTACGTATCATTAGTTAGATTAAGTTCAGCTGTGTACTCACCGATCTCTAATCATCGGCATTAGCCAATGTATTTAAACCCTCAGTTTCTCTCAGTTCATTGTCTTGTTGTCGTCAATTCCGCATGTGTTTTGGCCTTTTTTTCCTGATGCAACCCCAGAAGGGACTGTTAAGCTGCTAAGACACAAACCTTGTATATACCGTGGCTCAGGGGGCTGGGAATTGCATCTGTAACCGGAAGGTCGCCGGTTTGATCCCTGGGCTCTCTGTCCTGGTCGTTGTGTCCTTGGGCATGACACTTTACCCTACTTGCCTACTGGTGTTGGCCAGAGGGGCCGATGGCGCGATATGGCAGCCTCGCTTCTGTCAGTCTGCCCCAGGGCAGCTGTGGCTACAACTGTAGCTTGCCTCCACCAGTGTATGAATGTGAGAGTGAATGAATAGTGGTATTGTAAAGCGCTTTGGGTGCCTTGAAAAGCGCTATATAAATCCAATCCATTATTATTATTCAGTAACTAGAGTGAAACATCCAACACATGCACAGTTAAGACAGCCAGTCAAAAAATATGCGTGCCCAAATCCAAATTAAATCTTGAACCTTGATTATTTTGTTTTTCATAGCAGAGTTACAAACAAGATATTAAAACTGGGACTGGCAGCATTCATTAAAGGAATTCTTTGATAAGAAAATGAGACAAATAATTTGTAATGTTGGGACACAGATGGCAATATAGCAAGTTTATTTCAAGCACATAAGCTCAATCAAGACTACATAACGTACACTATACCAGTGGCAGAAGAACAACACCAAACTAAATACGTGTTTTTGGTTAAAATCAGGTTTACATTGCAAACTGTCTGCCCAAATTCATGTAAATGATTATGAAATTTGTTTTTACCGAGAAGCTTGCGTTGATATTGTGTAACATTTCGTCACTAAACTAAATGTTATGAATAACCGAGTATTTCCATGTCATAAGATGTCAGTCTAGGCCTGTGGATTTGGCAGTCTTTACAAACCATGACCTTATCCATTTGACTGTTTAACAGAGACACCCATGCACATATACACACACATGGAAGGATACGGGAAAGGTTATTTTATAGGTCAACAAAAGAGGTTAGTTAAACCTCTCTTTCTCTACCCTCCATTCCATCACATCCATCACAAGACTCGAATACTAATATGTGTGCACTCTATACCTGTGAAATAAAACACATTTGTGTCTTGTATGAGTGTATGTGCGTGTGTGTGTGCCTGCATGTGTGTGTGCGCTTGTTCTGTCTAATCTCCCGCAGTTTTCTCTTGACACCCTGTCAGCCTTGACACCAAACGAGAAGATATGTGGACCTCCTTGTCAGCCTCTTTTCGCATTTCTGCTCGTGTACCTCTGAAGTAGTTTCAAGGTTTCAGGGTGCAGAGTTAGTTCTTCAAAAAGCAGATTTGTTGGTGGGCTGAAAAGTTGGAGGTGGAGGCGGTGCAAATGAGAGACAGAGATAGAGTTCAAGCTTATGTCTGAGAAAGCTCAGGTTTCGCCTGATTTGCTGTGATACACTGACAAGAGAGATGCTTAAAGGCAGACAGGCAGGCAGGCGAGCTGGACGGGAAAGACGTCCCTCGGGGCAGAAGGCTCAATCACACACAAACAAAACAACTAGATATGAGGTTTTTTTCTTCTTCTTTTTGTTGTTTTATTATTATTATTTTTTTTATCACAGCACTACACAGTTGTATAACATAAAACAAATGATGTTAGACATCAGATAGAGAATAAAGGTCATCTCTACCCAATGAAATCATCTCGAATAATTTTATAGTCACTCCAGACTGTTTGTTTGCCTGCAATGCATATCCTTTTAGAGAGCTATTACTTTTTATATTAATGTTTAAGCATACATTTTCGGTGTTATCAGCCTATTGAATGGTTGTTATCAGTTATTATCACTCCTGTAGATATTGCCAGTAGGGAGCTTATCTCCACTAACTAGCAAGCTCAGTAGGCTACTATCGTCTCATTTAATAGTGATTGTACTTCATTGCTGAATAGGCATACTGGACAGACTGTTTCCACTTTCAATCAGCGACAAATTCCACCTCAGGAGGCAGATGGGGTAGCAGTGATTTAAGTTATTTAACTTTTACCTGTGAGAGTTGAGTTTGAGGCCCATCTCTTGGACTTGGTTTAATGTGGAGGAGTAGCGATTGTGCTCTGAGCCCCTCTCAGAAGGCTGAGCTATGTCACCCTATGTCTACGGAAGAAGCCATCCACCCTTCGGAGAAAGCTCATTTTCACTGCTTGTATCGCATTGCTTGCTATCTCATTCTTTTAGTCACTATCCAGAGTTCGTGAGCATAGTTGAGGGCAGGGACATAGAATGACCAGTAAATTGAGAGTTTAGTTATACAGACGGATTTGCCTCCAATCCATCTGTCAATCTCATGGCTGCACCTACAAATTCTGTCCATAAAAATATGAATAGAATCTGAGATAAAGAGGGAGCCCTGGCGGAGTCCAAGACGCAGGGAACGAATAGCTTGCAACAGCAAGCCACACACCCCCATACTCCCAAAGCAGCCCCACGGGATATTCCAAGGGTCAGATGCCTTCTGCAGGTACACAAAGCATGTGTAAGCCTGGTTTGTCAAACTCTATGCACCCTCAAATATCCTTGAGGGTAAAGGGTAAAGAGCTAATCGAGGGTTCCGTAGCTAGGAAGAGAAATGCATTGTACCTCCTCTATCCAGTGTTCAACATTAGTTTGTTAGTTAGTAGTTTAACGGTGAAAAGGGAAACAACATTCCTGTCAATAATGAGTTGACAGCAAAGTCCACATCTTTGCTGTCCTGTAATCCTCACACACATTTTAATTCATAATATCTGCAGAGTTCAGGAGACTTGCTTCTTAATGGACATTTACAACATACCTTCTGGACTGCTTAGAGGAGGATGGTGCCTATAGTTTTACAATAATGATTACATCTGAATGCTAGTGCCCCCGTATGCTCAGCTGGTTGAGTAATTACAATTACCTTGTTTTGTGGATCAATAAAAAACATCCCGTGTCGCTTGTTTTTAATATGAAACAGCAGCAGTAGAAAATAAGCAATGTTAATGTTATTTTTCTGTCCCCAGTTTGCTCAGTTTATGATGAATAACAGAGGTAACAGATCATAACTGCACTGTCTGAATGTCTCTCTGTTGTGTTTAAACAGGCAATCTGCAGTCAGATCATGAATAATGGACCTTAGTGCATTAAAAACACAACTTTATTTAGATGTATATTTTGTGAATGACACTGAATACATTTTTGCAGAAACCATTCAGACTGCTGATGATTTCAAAAACTGGTTTTGAACTGAAAAACAAAAGTTGAACAAAAATAACATTCAAAGTGCATATGGCAAACAGGACTTAGAATGGGAAGTGTAGATGGATGGCAGCTTCACAGTTAATGAGCTCCAGCTCTTGATGCTGAAAGAAAAGGATGAGAAATGACACTAGGGAGTATGTTAAGATGAGGAAATTTGTGGATTAGAAAAAAAACTTATTTCACTTTTACTTCACTGACTTGAAGGAAATGGTATGTGAATATAAGAGACAAATCAAGTTAGTTTGACAAGGTCGAAAGAGGTAAAAATGAGGTTAACTATATCATAGAGGGAGCAGAAGGGAATTTGGATCTGTCCGATATGAAGAGAAGGTGCCCAGGGCGAGGCTATTAATGATGGCAAGTTGTGAAACATTCATGAAGTCATCTATGGGAGAGCTTAAATGTTGAATAGTGTAGATGAAAATGGCAAGACCAGGGTTGGGTGTCCTTATTATATGAGGCCAAGGCACACAATTACTGCAAGTGGGAGAAAATGACTCAGCTTTTCTCTTCCATGGATGAGACACTGGTTCCTGGTAGGAGATGAGTATTATTTTCTGAGACTGCCTATGACCCTGTTGGAAGAAATCTAGGATGATGAGGTACATTTTGTTAATAGAAAAAGTGGGTTAAAGGGCTCAAAAGTCATTAAGTAGCCTTGGTGGAAGAACATGGATGTTCACTCAGATGTCATCTAACTTCATAGAACCTGGTCATCCAGTTCCCTCAGGGAGGAAAAAAATCTAGCACCTCTAGGATACAAAGAACTAGTTTTGAGCTATTGACATTGCACATGTATATATATATATATATATATATATATATATATATATATATATATATATATATATATATATGTGTGTATATATATATGTGTATATAGATAGATAGATAGATAGATAGATAGATAGATAGATACTGGAATGCCTAGAATTGTACAAGATCAACAGGACCCTAAGAGCCTTCATCAGGAACTCAATGGCGATGTGGCGGACAACACTAGAGGCCAACTCCAAGCCCATAGCACAAGTCACCATCAAGTGCGGGATCTGTCCCCACTGCTGTTCTGCATAGGCCTGAACCCCCTCAGTGAGATCATTGACAAGACTGGCTATGGATACCGACTACAGAATGGAGCAGTTGTCAGCCACCTCCTGTACATGGATGACATCAAGCTGTATGCCAAGAGTGAACGAGACATCGATTCACTGATCCACACTACCAGGCTATACAGCAATGACATCGGAATGTCGTTCGGACTGGAAAAGTGTAGTCGGATGGTAACAAAGAGAGGGAAGGTAGTCAGAACTGAGGGGATTGAACTACCAGAAGGCAACATTGCAGACATAGAGGACAGTTACAAGCACCTGGGGATCCCGCAGGCGAATGGGAACCATGAAGAGGCCGCTAGGAAAGCTGCAACCACCAAGTACCTGCAGAGGGTCAGGCAAGTCCTGAGGAGTCAGCTGAATGGTAAGAACATGATCCGGGCTATCAACACCTACGCCCTGCCCGTGATCAGGTACCCTGCTGGGGTAATAGGCTGGCCAAAGGAGGAGATAGAAGCCACTGACATAAAGACAAGAAAGCTCCTTACCATGCATGGAGGGTTTCACCCCAAGTCCAGCACCCTGAGGCTGTACGCTAAGCGGAAGGAAGGGGGCCGGGGACTGGTGAGTGTCAGCACCACAGTCCAGGATGAGACAACGAACATCCAAGAATACATTGGGAAGATGGCCCCAACTGACCGAGTGCTCAGTGAATACCTCAGGCAGCAGAAACCCAAGAAACAAGAGGAAGAGAAGGGACCATAATAGAAGGACAGGCCCCTGCACGGTATCTACCACCAGCAGATAGAGGAGGTGGCTGATATCCAGAAATCCTACCAGTGGCTGGACAAAGCTGGACTGAAAGACAGCACAGAGGCACTAATCATGGCAGCACAAGAACAAGCTCGAGTACAAGATCCATAGAGGCTGGGGTCTATCACACCAGGCAAGACCCCAGGTGCAGGCTGTGTAAAGATGCCCCAGAAACAATCCAGCACATAACAGCAGGGTGCAAGATGCTAGCAGGCAAGGCATACATGGAACGCCATAACCAAGTGGCCGGCATAGTGTACAGGAACATCTGTGCCGAGTATAATCTGGAAGTCCCGAGGTCAAAACGGGAGACGCCCCAAGGGTGGTGGAAAATGACCGAGCTAAGATCCTGTGGGACTTCCAGATACAGACGGACAAAATGGTGGTGGCTAACCAACCGGACATAGTGGTGGTAGACAAACAGAAGAAGACGGCCGTAGTGATCGAGGGCTCAGAGAAGAGCTCGAGAGGATGTGGAGGGTGAAGGTAACGGTGGTCCCCGTGGTAATCGGAGCACTAGGTGCGGTGACTCCCAAGCTAGGCGAGTGGCTCCAGCAGATCCCGGGAACAACATTGGAGATCTCTGTCCAGAAGAGCGCAGTCCTGGGAACAGCTAAGATACTGCGCAGGACACTCAAGCTCCCAGGCCTGTGGTAGAGGACCCGAGCTTGAAGGATAAAACCGCCCGCAGGGGCGAGCTGGGTGTGTGTGTGTGTGTGTGTGTGTGTGTGTGTGTGTGTGTGTGTGTGTGTGTGTGTGTGTATAAAACACCCAGCACGCCCCTGCGGGCGGTTTTATCCTTCAAGCTCGGGTCCTCTACCACAGGCCTGGGAGCTTGAGTGTCCTGCGCAGTATCTTAGCTGTTCCCAGGACTGCGCTCTTCTGGACAGAGATCTCCAATGTTGTTCCCGGGATCTGCTGGAGCCACTCGCCTAGCTTGGGAGTCACCGCACCTAGTGCTCCGATTACCACGGGGACCACCGTTACCTTCACCCTCCACATCCTCTCGAGCTCTTCTCTGAGCCCTTGGTATTTCTCCAGCTTCTCGTGTTCCTTCTTCCTGATATTGCTGTCATTCGGAACCGCTACATCGATCACTACAGCCGTCTTCTTCTGTTTGTCTACCACCACTATGTCCGGTTGGTTAGCCACCACCATTTTGTCCGTCTGTATCTGGAAGTCCCACAGGATCTTAGCTCGGTCATTCTCCACCACCCTTGGGGGCATCTCCCATTTTGACCTCGGGACTTCCAGGTTATACTCGGCACAGTATAACGGTATATATATATATATATATATATATATATATATATATATATATATATATATATATATATATATATTAGCGTTGGCATTATGGACAGGCTTCGGGAGTCCAGGCTCGCTCAATAAAGTCAGTGTGGCCTGTCAGCTGAATTCTAGTGATGCATTCCAACTATAAGTTACACTAATTCATGCAATTTCATAAAAAAAACTTTAAACACCAATACCACAGATAAGTAATTGCAACACAAACTCTATTTAATTATTCGGTTTACAGTAGCATATATAGTTTGAAATATGCATAGCATTTATTGTCAAGTCTGCTGTTGACACTGCGTCAGTGATTACTGTATGCTACTGTGTAGTCTAACAGCATGTTGGTCTTCATCAGCTTCAAGAGTTAATGCCATTGGCTCTAAGACATTGAACTGTTAGTGAAGCTTAAGGTTTATAGCAAAAGGTCAAGATAAAAGTAACACTTAAAGATGGAAGGTAGAAATAGGTCGCAGAGCTGTAACTTTTTTTTAGATGATGATTTGCCATTTAAGTATTCAGCCTGGGTATTTATATGCAGGACCTGTCGCCTGCATAGTCCAGCTGTGTTCAATGCCCATGTGGGAGATGCCAGATAACCCTGCAGGGGGGCAACTGGGGGCCATGGCCTGCTTCTTTTGAAGCCAAGTGAGGTTTTGGTTTGGATTTCTGTGCAAGTAATGGCCGTACACAGCCATGTCTGAGCACAAAGCAGTTCATCAAAGACAAACTTTTCTGTTGTATCATCATGGTCAATTTGATCATCTGGCGGGGGACGCTGCTTGAAAGCCGCGATAAACTGTGACTGTCTCCCCGTAGAGACACTCTTGGCATGTTCAAATGAGAGGAGAGCCTGGCACAAATACAACACAACATATCCCATCTGGCTTGAGAGCGCTTCAACAAGCTGTAGTCAGCCACTGGGGAGTAGGATGTCTGGGCTCCATTGCTTACTCTGCTGGTACCTGCTGTTAGAAACTAGAAATATATTTGAAGATAAAGTACTGGTTTTAAGTAATATGTAAGATTTGATTTCAATTTCACACCCACTGTTAGGTTTGTAGCATAAACCTATTCGCTGGAACGTTAAGACAATATAATTACACTGCTAAGCAAGACACAAATAGGCAAAGTTCTTCATGTTACTCGTGCACGGGAGAGAACCGGACAACCGCTTGACTCCAGTTGGTCTCGTCCGTCCTCCTGTAACACTGCCCTTTTATTGAGGTTACATGAATATGCATAGGTTCATTAACATACGACGTCTACATACAAACAAAGAGTACCTTGCCTGTGTGTGTGTGTGTGTGTGTGTGTGTGTGTGTGTGTGTGTGTGTGTGTGTGTGTGTGTGTGTGTGTGTGTGTGTTGCTGATCAAAGGGTTAAACATCCTTGGTCAGGAAGAGGGTAGCCTCCCCCTCACCCTAGATGGTTCATCCTAGATAACACGGTGAGGAAGTCCTGCAGTTCATCTAAACAAAGAGCACTTAGACTAGAACAGACGTAGCTACGTTAATCCTACCATAAAACAATAAGACACGGTATGACCTCTCATGCTCCCAAAGTGCTGTCTAATACACACAAAGTTTGCAGACTATCAAGGATCAAAACCTCTACCAATCTACAACTAATTACAAAACTCTAAGCATATATAAGTAAATATTTCTAAGCATAAATGACAATCAACAATACAAATCTAACATTTCCCCCCTTTTTGACCTTTATGCTTAAAAAGTTCCCAGGTATGAATACCTCATGTCTGACAGTTTCAATGCAAACCTTTTTATACTCAGCATATGTCAAATCACCCTAAATTACTGAAAAGGTACACAGTTTAATAAATGTATTAGCAGTTACCCCATTCATTGAGCTCATCTCATGGCAAACTACATCTTACGAGCAACCAAAGAAATTGTTAATTTAATAGTGAAACTAAAAAAGTAACATTTTCAAAAACATCTCAGCTTGGTGGTGCTTCCTCCGGGTGTGCACATCACATGTCTCTCTGCAGAGTGGTTTAAGCTCTGCAGGGCGTCATGAATGTCTCTTCCAGTTGTTTCCATCACTGTCCATAGGACCAGAGTCCAAATGTATGTAGAATAGACTTTCAAACATACCAGTTGGTTTTGTTGTTCGTCAACATGGGTCTCAGCTATTTCCAAGCTGCAGACCTCTCAGCACTCTAGTTTTATGGCCTCTTACCAGCCCCCATCACCTGACTTCAGACCTTCGTCTTGTGAGGGGGATATTTATGACTCCTTAATTGTCCACGCTCTGCAGAGAAACACCTCTGTGGAAAGGGTGCAGGGTTCAGTTGTCTTACTGCTGTTATGATCCCAGCAGCCTTCAGAGTGTCATCGTATGCACAGTATAGTGGCACAGCATTAGGTGATGTTCATAGGAAACTGCTGTCATCACCACCATAGCTTCTGGTTCCTGTGCTTTCATAGAATCATGATGTCATCCCCGAACTCCTTCTGCGCTGTCGATGGAGCTTGGCACGCTCCCCTCATCCCACGAGTTTTCATGTTCCAACGCTGCTGAAGGTTTAAGGCAGAGCACGTCGTACACCTTAGTTGTCTTCCTCAGCGTCAATATTGAATCTTTCATTTTATTTAAAATCTCCTGGAAGCTCAGTAGCACAGCTCTCTGTGTGATGTCTGCTGTGCTGAAGATGATCTCTGATCCTCCTGAAGCCTCTCTCCTGGCCTCAGCTCCCATCTTGTGGACGATCCTCTCCTCTATTTTGCAGGCAGTTTCATGGTCCTTGCTGTGGCTCCAAGGTCTGATCTCATGATGGGCCCCAACCAGCTTGACCTTTGACCTCAACCACTGCCTGGCTGTCGGCTATGCCTGGAATGGTTCACGCTTCTCACTGGGCCTCTGAAGATTTCTCAGGAGATTACTGCTGCACCTGTATTTCCTTGCTAAGAAGAAAAACTTCTATTTGGAGAGCATGTCAACAATCATCAAACCACATTCTTTAGTTCAGTGAACTTCACTTATAGGCCATCAAAGCCTCATCTGAACATGGATGCACCACTTGCATAGGTTTAATATTTGTAAATAAAACGGCTAATCACACAAATCACTGCAACAATAATAGTAAACATTGTTTAATGTTAATCCTTGCACTCCACCTCTTGACGCATGGACATTCCCATGCGTCAACTCACCAAACCTGGATCCCTGTCTTAAAGAAAAAGATTAGCTAGATCATGTCCCAGGCAACATCAGGGCATCTCCTCTGGAGTAGCTCCGTAACCCTGCAATAAAAGATGTTAGCGTGTGTTGCATATTAAGTTTGCTTAACACCTGGCTCTCCCAGGAGCCTGCATACACACCATCACGGCCTGGAAAGCAAAATCTGGAAGTGAAATCAAACTTCATACCTGTAAACAATTGTATCATAAGAGTAATAAGCATTCAACATCAGCAAGACAAGTGTCATGTGCAGGTTTTCTCAAATCAGTAACTACAACTATTACCCTAATTCACCTCAGACATGGATTATCCCATGTACTCTGTTAACATTAATGTAATCAGTGACTTCTCTTAAGCAAAGTCACTCCACTCATATATTATTATTATGGGTTCAAAAGTGGCCAGCAAATGAGCCCATAATAAACTATTCCATAAATACCGTAATCTCTTATTTGTTTTACCCATGTCACTTGTCCGCTTCAGCTGAATCTACTACAGCATTCTCAAAGAAACAAACATTAGCAATACACATTGACTGTGGTCAGACGGAGGTCAGACACAGGTCAACGGATTCTAGAGGTGCCATAAAACACCATTAAGTTAACACTCGCTGTGGAAACAGTAACACTGGTCTCATCACAGTATGTCTCAAACTATATTAATTTCTCCATCAACATATGCCTGTAACTACAGTTTTCTTCACACATAAACCCAGAAATCTCGTAGTAGAGAAACATTAGCCAGTATTCCTATAAATCACATGATCAAACACATGAAGAACCGTAATGCTGTAAAAACGAAAATGCAAATGTTAGCGCTTGCGCAGGCGTATGCATACTTTGTCACAGATATCTCTGTGAGCACACAAGCTAGTGAATGACGCACACATAGTAAATTCACAGACACAGAAAATGGCATTTAAAATGTTAAATCATCATGCAACCTCGAGTGTTGCTGTCATCTTTCTGCTCCTGTAAAGGGAAGCACACACAGACTCATCTGCACCCCTGCCAGGCGGGGGTCAACTTCACACAGTCGTGTTACATCAGTAAAGTCTTGTCAGCTTTTACCAGTCAGTCAGTTTGTTTTCCTTTCACTCACTCATTCATGCATTCATTCTTTCTTTCTTTGCTGATAGTGGAACCTATCGTCGCATTTAGTTTCCACTCTCAGCAAAATGACGTCATTTCAAAAAGAAAAAGAAGAACTTTAGTTTGGATTACATCGCTGAATCCTTTTGGACTGGGACTGTCATTTAATAATTGTCCCAAATAAGTGGCTTTCTCCAGAGTCCATTTAAATGTGGAGAACTCACTTGGCACAATTTTCTCGACGACGTGTAGCGCTTTTAATTCCCGACGTGCAGATCTGCTTAAAGAACAGAGATTATCAAACAAAACTTTCAGTGCACTGTGAAAGTATCAAAATAAAAAGGCCTTGTTAAGTCATGACACAAGCTCCTCATCTCAGGAGGGTAAATCATACCATTAGCATGGTTTATCATACCATCATACTAATCGGCAGGCTCAACTTCACAACAAAAGAAAAATCATCAGCTAGATTCACTCCAAATCAACCATCAGCTGCACAACACACAACATAATCCTAATGTCTTATTAGCTATGAGTTTAATTACCAGGTCTGTGCTCTTCACTCATTTAGGCCACAGATCTATTTTATTCAATTTTCCTTTTCCCTTCATCATAAAACATGTGACATGCTGTCATGCACTTCACAAAACAGTCTGTTCTGACGTATTCAGAGTTGTGTATCTAAATACAGGATTCACTCGCACATCAAAGCAGGAAACTCAGTGTTTTAGAGTCTCTACTCAACACACAACAACTCCAACACATCTCATTCACTCATACTAGAATTCAGTCACCTTTCATTAATCTAAAACCAATCAACTAATTTGCATATCAGCTATTAACCCACTAAGTTGACAGGACGACAGAAAAGCATGTTCAAAATAGTATCACAAAAGACAATTTCCCTCATACAGTAAATTACATGTGCTGCCTCAATCAAGCAGGAAGCTTCTCCCAATTTACCATTTTAACAACTAAATTTATTGTCTGATCACTGGTTGGTCAAACCAGGATCTTTTTTCTCACAAAAGTTAAATTGTTGTCCTGCAACTTGGAGAGTCAATTTTTTTTTCTTTAGGATAAATTCAGCATTTGATAACAAGTGTCTGCTAAATTGACACTATTGTAACACTGATGAAAGATAACAAGCTAATTTTCATTACATGTGTTTGTGTTATTAGGCAGGTCTAATGCATGTCTGTGGAGCTGCATCTCCAGCAGAGCATGTTCTTAAAGCTGCCTTTCCTACACACTTCTCTGCTATTATTTAATCATTTCTTAACTAATGTGCTATGAGTCTTCATGAGTCATTTTGTGTTTGGAATTGTTAGTAGGGTTAATGCATGTTCTGCTTGTGTGTGTGTGATTTTGTATATGTTTCTATTTTCGCAATGTTTCAGACTCCGTCTCAATTTTCCAACTTAAGCAGTCAGTTTTCTTTTCCCCAGGTTTGCTAACCCAAATTTTGATTTCCCACATTAAATAATTCCTATGTGTTCTCACCTAGTCTTCTCACTCTGTTGTCCTCTCCCACTTCAACAGTCCAACAGCCGGCAGTTCTCCTTCAGCTTTGTCCTGTGTCCCACTGTCTCTTCTTGCCATTTTACTCCACAGGTGGCAAATGTCAAACTCCAACTGTTCAGTTCTCCTCAAACGTTTTCTTCACATGCACAGTGAAGTCACAGCCACTCTCACTATTGTCCTCTGATGCGGTTGACTTCGTGCTAGTGGCTGAAGTGCTGCTGCTGCTGCCTTCCTGGGCGACTTCTTAGCAGCTGCTGCCGGTTTCTTGGCTTTGGCCGCGGCGGGCGTCTTAGCTTTGGTCTCAGTAACCCTGTTCATCTTGAAGGATCCGGAGGCCCCGGTGCCCTTGGTCTGCACCAGAGTGCCCTTCGCCACCAGACTCTTGATGGCGGTCTTGACACGGGCCTTGTTCTTGTCCACATCGTAGCCTCCGGCAGCCAGAGCCTTCTTGAGGGCGGCCACGGACAGGCCGTTGCGCTCCTTGGAAGCGGCCACGGCTTTCACAATCAGCTCGCCCACGCTGAGGCTGACCTTCTTGGGCTTGGAAGTCATCGTCTTCTTCTTCTTGGCCTGAACCTCGGCGCAGGGCGCAGGGCGTGTTTATGATGGAGCCTTTCCCACCACAGCGCTGGCACGTTGAACGCATCATGAAGGGTCCATTTCTTTCATGTCGCTAGCCAGCATGCTAGCTGCATGTGGCTTGCCCGAGTCACTCAGTCCTTTTTGAGCATTTCAACATGCTGCCACCGCCATCTTGCTCGCCCCTCCGTGGAATTCATCCAATCAGACAGGAAGATGGGTTTGCTTTCTTCTGCTGCTGTTTATCCACATTGCTGCTGCTTTGCTGGGACTTTTTGTGCTCAGGACTTGCTGCTGTCTCTTTATCATGGAGCTGCATTCCTTATCTTCAGGGAGGAGTGAGCTCGCTTGTGAGGTTGAGAAACACATGGCACTGTAAATAAGTCAGCCAGAAACTTGGCCTGCATGTTTCCAATGATGTTAAACTATAACTTTCTTCCGACCGCTGCATGTGGAAAATTGATTCAGGTCTGCTTTTCACCTGAAAGTGACAACTAAGACATTTCATTATTATCATCACTGCTTAATCAACACATATCTCTCTCTCTCTCTCTCTCGCTCTGTGTTTTTGTGAACAGTCCTTTCTTAAAAGCAGAAAATGAAATTATAGTTGTTTTTTTTTGGTTGATCAACACAAAACCTTTTTCCTATGATTATTTTTTTCTACAATATAAATTCTCCCTCTTATTCACTCTTTTTTTTTATTTTTTTTATTTACAATAGCTGGTGACCTGCAAAATCACCGCTGTCACTCACAATCAAAGGCAATTACTCTTGCACAGTGCACAAAAACACTGTGATGTCAGACACATTCACACTCACTTTGTCATCTGCAAAAATAAATCACATGGCTGATGATATGTGCCATGGTGATCCGTAAATATGATCACCAGTTTATTTAACTATTTTTCAACCCAACAAACAAATAATCAAAAACATGATGCTGATGTTATGAACACTCTACACACAAGTCAAGATGCAGGAAAACTGCTCATGGAAACGTTGCACACTCCAGTTATCACAGTTATCATAGCGCTGTTTCCCTCTCTTAGAGTAGTTCTCAGACAGCTCTCGATCTGATAATGTGTAGCCTGCTCATCAGCTCAGAAGAAAAAAAAAAAAACTGCAACGCAACATCACACAGTAGTTGCTCTGCCCACAGCGGCAAAGTCTTACACTTTCATATTCAACTCAGCTTCTCCATCATGTACTTTTAGATGTTTCATACAGGGTTGAGCATATTAGTTGTTTTCACAGATGTGCTCTATATCTCAACAATGGCTCATAATAAGACGAAAGTCTTCCACACAGGTCAAGTGCCTCTATGCACTTCATTAGTTTAAATATTTACCTATATCACTTCACCTCACATGTCATCGTACTGAATTTAAGCAATCACAAGCGTAATGTAGATGACTTTTAACAACTATCCACCTCAATTACGTCTATGGTCTGGCACACAGGCTGAAGAGTTAACGTTTTGTGTCAGCAAGGGGTGGGGGGACAGCCACCCACCAGAGCATAGCTGCTGATGTGGGCTGGCCTTCTCCACACGCTCTTCAAGGCTGGTGTGTTTTCTGAAAACTTCTAACATTTTAATCTCTTCCATTTTTAAGCCTGCGATTAACCGCACGGCTCAGGTCCGCGTGAAACCCGCGTGACCGCGCTCGCGTGAACCCGCGCAGCTGTGGAGCCGTCGCTCTCTCTCTTTTTTACATAAATACTTTGTGCTGCCAGGAGCAAAGTCCAGCACAAACGTCTGTCTCCCTCCGACTCACTCTTGGTTGCTTAGAAACCCATGATAACAACAACAGTCGGTGTCACAGACCACATGTTCTGCTCCGCACACACTCACACACAACAACAACAACGATGACAACAATGACAACGACAACAAAAACAACACAAAATAGGCCTATCGTCCAGCACAGTCTGGACCCCGCGGAACTTCTCAACGCCCCACAAAGCGGCGGAGAACTCACCTCTAGCCACACAAAGTAGCGAGGAACCTCTTGCTCCACAAAGTAGCAAGGAACCCGGGTATCGCTACACAAAGTAGCGAACTTCTCAACGCCTCACACAGTGGCGGAGACTGCACAACGACACGGTTATAGAGTCGGCCTCTTCTCAACGCCTCACACAGTGGCGGAGACTGCACAACGACACGGTTATAGAGTCGGCCTCTTCTCAACGCCTCACACAGTGGCGGAGACTGCACAACGACACGGTTATAGAGTCGGCCTCTTTAAACTTACTTGGCGTTGCTTAGAGTGTAATATCAGCCCGAATCCCGCCGACCGTCATTCATCGAGGAGAAAAGACAGACCGCGAATCCACAGGAACTTCCTGGCTGACGTCAGTCTTTCAGCGTGCCTCTCCCCCCCTCGGTGAATGCGATTCCAGGGCTCCGGCTCTCGAAGGACCAATTAATGTTAGGTTTGTAGCATAAACCTATTCGCTGGAACGTTAAGACAATATAATTACACTGCTAAGCAAGACACAAATAGGCAAAGTTCTTCATGTTACTCGTGCACGGGAGAGAACCGGACAACCGCTTGACTCCAGTTGGTCTCGTCCGTCCTCCTGTAACACTGCCCTTTTATTGAGGTTACATGAATATGCATAGGTTCATTAACATACGACGTCTACATACAAACAAAGAGTACCTTGCCTGTGTGTGTGTGTGTGTGTGTGTGTGTGTGTGTGTGTGTGGCTGATCAAAGGGTTAAACATCCTTGGTCAGGAAGAGGGTAGCCTCCCCCTCACCCTAGATGGTTCATCCTAGATAACACGGTGAGGAAGTCCTGCAGTTCATCTAAACAAAGAGCACTTAGACTAGAACAGACGTAGCTACGTTAATCCTACCATAAAACAATAAGACACGGTATGACCTCTCATGCTCCCAAAGTGCTGTCTAATACACACAAAGTTTGCAGACTATCAAGGATCAAAACCTCTACCAATCTACAACTAATTACAAAACTCTAAGCATATATAAGTAAATATTTCTAAGCATAAATGACAATCAACAATACAAATCTAACACCCACGATATACTGTGTTTGCATATTTTTGGTGGTATTATTATTTTCTTCCTTCCTCTTCTCCTTATCCCTATCAGGGCTGTGGGGGGTGGGGGTGGGGGGGGGGGGGACCCTATCCTAGTTACTATAGGGTGAGAGGCATTATACACCCTGTACAAATCACCAGTCTGTTACAGGGCCATTCACACTCTCATTCACACCTAAATTAAACCAATTTATTGCATGTCTTTGGACTGTAGGCAGAAGAGTACCCAGAGAGAAGACACGCAAACATGGGGAGAACATGCAAACTCCACACGGAAAGGCCCCAGTTGGATAGTGTCAAACTCAGGACCTTCTTGTTGTGAGGCAAGAGTGCTAACCACTGTGCTACTGTGCTACTCCATGTATAATTATTTGGTTGGTAGTATTATTAGAGATGGACCGATCCGATATTACATATCGGTATCGGTCCGATACTGACCTAAATGACTGGATCGGATATCGGAGAAAAATAAAAAATGTAATCCGATCCATTAAATATCACGAAAGCACCTCACAAAACTTGCAACACGCCGTAACTCACCTCAGAACGTTAGCATGTCGGAGCAGTATGCATCACGTGATAGAGCGGCTGTGGCATGCGGGACCTGTCGGTGGTCTGGATAGCATTTGGAGCTTCACTAGCAACCTGGCATTTCATCTCCGACAAAGTTATCCCCGAGAGAAGTAAAGCAAGTGTGTAAGTCCATCTCTGAATGTTTGTAAAGCATTCCTGCGTTAAGCTTAACGAGCGACTGCCTCTCGCTCTCCGGCTGCTACTTCAATCGTGAAACTGCTTAAATGATCAGCTGATCGGCTTTTCTGTCGCGAGTCCGTCTTTGCTTTTGGCCCACTTTGCACCAGAAAGAGGAAACCAGCGGCTGAACAACAGCAGCACGTTTAAGCTTGATAAGCTGTTGTTAGAATTTATTTAATATTACTTTCTACACCAGGATCTTTTTCTACGTAGCTGACGCTGGTAACTGTGCAGGGGCGGATCTAGCAAAGTTTAGCCAGGGGGGCCGATAGGGCATTAACTGGGAAAAGAGGGCACAAAGACATACTTTTCTTTCTTATTCTCATTTAAAATGTCTAGCTTTTAATGAATAATTATCTGACACACAAAGTTTTAATTTGATGTAAAATGAATAGAAGTCAATTACTGTATATAGTGACTATTAAGTCTAATATATATACCCTAGTAAGCTATAGTACTTTTTCCTTTGGGAAGGTACCATCTGTGCAGTCTGCAATTTTGTTGAAGAAAGATGTTGAATCTATTTAATATTTCTTGAAAAATAATTGATTTCTGTGCATTTTTTTTCACACTGCATCAAATTAAGGTTGATTACGTCGATTAAGCATCATGAGGTGGTGCGTGAGGGGTGGTTCCCTATTTTTTATTTATTTATTTTTGTTGTTGCTGGGAGTTGGAACCCTATTAGTTAGGTTGCTTAATATTTACGCTAAGTACTCTTTAAAATACCAGAATAGGGAGGATGGTGTAGGTTTAAGTTTATTAGATTGATCAGTATTGCTGAACTATGAAATATTTTTTTTGTATACAGGTATAACAGAATAGCTTTAGTGTAGTTGTTGTTTTAAACTTGAGTATGAACTTGCAGACTTGCAAAATGCAGCAAGATATTTTAAAAAACAGTTTTGTTGATTAAAAAACACTATATCGGATTCATATCGGTATCGGCAGATATCCAAATTTATGATATCGGTATCGGTATCGGACATAAAAAAGTGGTATCGTGCCATCTCTAAGTATTATTAAAGAAAAGACCATTAAGAACTTTTTTTTCAGCCGGCAATGAAGAGCCAAGAAACCCTAAAAACAATCACAAGAAGATCTTGCAAATAAGATAAAGTTCTAATAGAAACAGACCAAAATTCATTATCAACAAGAAGAAAAAAGAAAATAGCATTTCATGCTGTTGTTTGTGTTCGAAAGACAAAAATAACCTCAGGGCAAAGTCACTGAAATGTTGATTCATCCAATAAACCTCCACTGTCACTTGTTGTTGCACAGCAGTCTAAAAGTCAAGGATTTAACACACACTGAATTACACACATTTTTTAGTATGTATACACATGCTCCATATACAGTCATCACCAAACACAAATAGAACATAGAGAGGAGTTAGGTTACACAGGGATTAATTAGTGTTCACCCACTTATATCCGGTATTGTCATTAATGTGATAAAATGAAACAACATTAATGTAAAAGATGACTATTCTTTATCTTTATCTCTCTCATTGATACACACACTGAGATAGTAGCTTCAATATGTTCTTGGAATTGGAATAATTACATTTTTTTAGTAGTTCTTTTTGCTGTATATACAGTACAGTATATTTCAGAAGGCATATGGTTTATCTTAAGGGGACCTATTTTGCTAATTCCCAGCTCCATATATGGACTGGAGTTACTTGGTATACTTCACAGTTAAAAAAAAACAACAACAAACAAACAAAAGAAAAAAACAACCCTAATTTAGATTACTGTCATGTTAAACCACTGTGCCATTAGTTCTTACACTCTTACAAGCTAATGGCTGCTATACTGTACAGGTGGAGACTTGCTTGCAGTACCTGGTAACCACTATCTGTTTAAATAAAACATCCAAGACTTTTAACCCAAAAACCAAAGCCAAGGAACCATGACACACTTACACCTTAAACACACTTTCAAAACTACCTACTGTGTTAGTGGTAGTTTATACTAGAGATGGCACGATACCACTTTTTTATGTCCGATACCGATACTGATATCATAAATTTCGATATCTGCCGATACCGATATGAATCTGATATAGTGTGTTTTTTAATCAATAAAACAGTTTTTTTTAATATCTTGCTGCTTTTTGTATAAGTCAATACTCAAGTTAAAAAACAAAAAAAACAAAAACACTAAAGCTATTTTGTTGTACCTGTATGCAAAAAATACACTGCACCCAAAATATTTCATAGTTCAGCAATACTGATCAGTCTAATAAACTTAAACCTACTTCATCCTCCCTATTCTGGTATTTTAAAGAGTAAGCAACCTAACTAATAGGGTTGCAAACTCCCAGCAAAAAAAAAAAAAAAAATAGGGAACCCCCCACCCTCCACCTCATGATGCTTAATCGACATAATCAACTTTAATTTGATGCAGTGTGAAAAAAAATGCACAGAAATCAAATATTTTTCAAGAATAATTAAATAGATTCAACATCTTCCCAAAGGAAAAAATACTAGCTTACTAGGGTATATTAGACTTAATAGTTACTATATACAGTAATGGACTTCTATACATTTTACATCAGATTAAAACTTTGGGTGTAAGATTCGGATAATTATTTATTAAAAGCTAGACATTTTAAATGAGAATAAGAAAGAAAAGTATGTCTTTGTGCCCCCTTTTCCCTGTTCAAGCCCCTGCACAGTTACCAGCCGTCAGCTGCGTAGAAAAAGTTTCTGGTGTAGAAAGTAATATTAAATAAATTCTAACAACAGCTTATCAAGCTTAAACGTGCTGCTGTTGTTCAGCTGCTGGTTTCCTCTTTCTGGCTCGAAGTGGGCGATAAACAAACAAGAGAGACGGACTTGCGACAGAAAAGCTGATCAGCTGATCATTGATCAGTTTCACGATTGAAGTAGCAGCAGGAGAGTGAGGGAGAGAGAAGAGGCAGTCACTCCATACATCGGTTGTTAAGCTTAACGCGGGAATGCTTTACAAACATTCAGAGATGAACTTACACACTTGCTTTACTTCTCTGTGGGATAACTTCCTCGGAGATGAAATGCCGGTTTGGTAGCGAGGCTACAAATACACACAGCCGCTCTATCATGTGATGCATACTGCTCCTATACGGTTATGAGCCGAGTTAGGCCATGTCACAAGTTTTGTGAGCTGCTTTTTGATATTTAATGGATCGGATTACATTTTTTATTTCTCTCCTATATCCAGTAATTTACGTCCAATACCGATATGTAATATCTGATCGGTCCATCTCTAGTTTATACTATTGCTAAAAGCCTCAATTCTCAATACTTCAACAGAAGGACTGCATTTTGTGGTATCCATTCATTTTTGGAGTTGACCAAATATGGCAGAGACATTTGGACCATCAACAGCTCTGTCATACAACATGAGCTGCTTCAGGTACCTTTGAGTTGATGAAACATGATGCAGGAAGTTTACTTTAAGTAACACATCCACAAAAAGGGCTGCAACTGCAATCCTTCCTGCAATCATTTCACAGTAACTGAAAGATAAAAAAAACACAGATTGACCTTTCAGATTAGAATTTAATTTACCAGGAATGTATGAATGCTTCATTTCCACAATCACATCTTCTCACTGCTGCATCCCCACTATTATGGCTGATTTAAAAGTAAAAGAAAATAATCTGGTAGTGTGTCCTAGCCATTACAGCTGGAAATATCTTATGCCCCCGTATGCAATCTATAGCTGTAATCCTTCTTAGAATGACGTTTGCCACTATTCAATTCTGGTGCCTGTATACCGTTCATTATCTGGGGAAAACAAGTCAAGTTTTACAAAGTACATATGCATTTGTTTGATGTCCACTGTAGCCCTTTTGATCATTCCAGATTTATATTTTAGGCTATTTCTTTCTTTCTAAGCTTTCTGGGCCAGAGATGAGGCTTGTTCCAGGTCAGTGCTTCACCATTCAGAGGACTTAAAGGTGGATACCCTGACAGGCTATGCATTTAAAAATCTGTACTGTCCCTTGTTTTAAATGCACTTTAGAGCAACACGCAGCAACACTACACATGAGCGGGAGGAGGGAGGTATGGGGTCTTCACACCCCTCTGTTCTCTTCTAACCATCGGGGCGGGGGGGCTGGGAGGAGATGTTGGCTGTCCGATTGGCCTCCCTGCTGCTGCGGAGCCTGGGACGGTCTACTTGCCTCCACCCCGGGGGGAAGGGTAACATCTCTTGGGTCTGGGTGCTGTTTCCCCCTCTGGGGGCGAGGGTACCTGGAACCGGGGTATAGAGTATGTTTGGGGAGTGTGATTGTGTGTACATGTCCATTTATGTCAATCCTTACGTTGGGTGAGTGCTGAGTGTTTGTATATGTGTGCATGAGGGTGGGAATGCATGTTTGTGTCTGTGTGTGCCTGTTTGTCTGTGTCTATATGTCAGGTCGGGTCTTAGACTCCACCTCTCTGGGAACTCCCAGGCCCTCCAAAGTGTGGAGGCCTATCTCCCTCACCACACTCCCTGCCGGTGACTGATGCCCTCAGGGGTCGGTGCATTGGTGGTTCTTGGTGTCCGGGGCTGGGCGCTCAGGTATGTACCAGCTCACTCCCGGTGGCTACTTGGCGGGGCCTGGCGCCTGTTGCTCGGTCAGGCCTCTTCCGGGGCGTGGTGGGCCCTCGGGCCTCCGGCCTCTGGCTCAGTTCACTCTGGCACAGCTGGCTGCCGGCAGAGCCGGCGGGCACGCCGGTACAGCCCCCTCTAGCTTCTGCTCGGTGGCTACTGGGTGACCCCTCGTCTGGGGATCCTCAGCCCTTCCCATGAGGGTGGCACGGATGCCCCTCCGGTGGTCCTCCTTGGGCTCTCGCACTCTGGGGCCTCTGGATGTCTGGGGCCTGGATCTCCTCCATGCCTGCTTCATGCCCTGGGGGACAGGGCTATGGCTCTCTACATCCTCTTGCAGACCATTACATGGGGAAACCTTTTGAATACAAGCGCGCTGATCCACACAGGTGCACACGGGTGTTCACTGTTCGTAGACTTAAATTACACCTTTCTTGGCTGCTACTTCAAAGCACATTGTGCGCTGTCTGTCCTGCGTGCTGCACAACAACATTGAATATTTAGTATTTACTGCTGTTTACACTTAGCTAGATTAACGTGATGGTGTTGTGTTTAGTATGTTGCTTTGTTTTTTTTTGCTTGTTTTCTATTCTTTCTCTCTCAACAGGTGATCCAGGAGATTTTTTTTCCCTTTCTCACTGTCCCTCTTCCCTTCTGTTTTTCTTTTCCTTCCTCTTTTTTTCTCCCTTTCCGATCCCTCACTCATGTCTGTCCCGTCTGTAACAACTGAAAATAAAATAAAATAAATAATAAAAACAAAGGTCGATCAAATGGACCAATACGGCAAGGCCGTGATGATCCATTTGGCAAAATAAATCCATTGGGTATCCTTGTTGGTCTTCAGACAACAATTCTGACGGCTAAAGAACCAAATGGGACAGGCAGAAAAAAAAAATCTGTACTGTCATCTTGTCAGGTTATTACAGTTACTTCTGAGTCATCTTCTTTTTTGTTTTTTTCAACTGGGGTCCACAGACAAGTTAACTACTCAGTGATATGCCAAGAACTTTAAATTAAAACTGACAGTATTTTCAAAATCTTACAAAATAAGACAAACTGCTTTTTTAGTGTGCTATGTATATGAGCCTTCTTTGATCCAAAAACAGTTTTGACAGCATATTTGTAGTTATAAAATCGCTGGTAAACAGAAGCTGGAAGAGGATGATTTGATGTAGATTAGAAACCATTTGTAGTGCCACTTCCTTTCGCAGGGCTCTTACTTTATTATGGTGTGACAAATGTGTGTGATTTAAGATGCGCCTATTCTTTATTAATGCTGAGTTATTTGTGCAGGTTGAAAATTTGCAATCACCAAAGAAATACTTAGAAGAGGGTTCCTTTTGCCTAATGAGTGATGCCATTCTGCTAACATCAAGGACAAAGATGTGAAGTTGAGAGAGTATTACTTCTGCTCTTGCATCTTCTTTTTTCATCTCTAAATAGAGTTTGAGCAGCTGATTATTGCAGCAATTTATATTCCACCCTTCAGTGATGGTAGTAATCCTTCAAATTATCCAGGCAACATATGTATAAAGACAGTAAAAGATACCAGCGTGTACTACTCTCCAGCAGAGGTGCTTTGTGTAGCAAGAGGTTCTTGTATGCTACTCTTCTGTGATTGTGTTTAGCATATATTGTCACACCAACACAAGACACTTAGTTCATGATCATGACTCAAAGCTTATTTATCTTACCAACACTGTAACCATTAAATTTATTGTGTCCAGGTTCCTAGGTCACAATAATCCATCCATGCTTATAATGCAATACATCTTGCCAAAAGTACATTAAAAGCATAGAAGAAGTATATAGTGCAACGCGAGCTATGTTAACTCATATATGCAGGACAACTATATTTGGGTCATAAACTCATTTCAGCCCTAAGAACATTGGAAAACCACCACACCTTTATAATCTTGATCGTATTTCAGGAATAACGTTTTCAGCCACAGGGTGTATTTGCAGCAAGTCAATAACTTAGTAAGTTTTACAATCTTGAAAAAACACACCGCATTTTTTTTTCTGCTCTTGCTCTTGACGCACTTTTCTCCTCTCCTCCTCTTCCTCTCCCTTAGCTT
Organism: Rhamphochromis sp. 'chilingali'; assembly: GCF_963969265.1. Lineage (NCBI taxonomy): Eukaryota > Metazoa > Chordata > Actinopteri > Cichliformes > Cichlidae > Rhamphochromis > Rhamphochromis sp. 'chilingali'. Next base: position 20,108,683 of record NC_137932.1, on the reverse strand, counting down.
CCCTGCTTAGCCTCTTATGTCCTTGTCTAGTCTCGTGTTTTTTGTATTACTTTTCCCTGGAACACTCTCTCACAGTCTGTTCTCTAAAACCTAAAAGAGGAATTATGGATTTGATCAACTGGTCCCTGAATGCAATTGACACCCCTTTCTCTACGAGAAGTTTGGGCTCGGGTGAGCCTGAGTGCTGAAGATATCTACCTATTCTGAACCATGGTAACAGGGTTCTTGCTGATTGGAGCTGGTTTGGCCCTGACTTATCGAAGAATTAAGAAAGCGGAACTGGCTGTTCAAACCCCCACAAGGCTGCCCGCTGGGATTGAAACGATGGGAAGAGGCGTGAGTTTCTCAAAATGGGCTCATTGAGTGCAGCACGGATAAGATCTTGGAAAGGCTACGGCTGCTGTGAATACTCAGAATAAGATCTCTGAGTGCAGACTGGATTACATCTTGGGGAGGCTCACTGTGGTGGTGAGTTCTCAGAATCGGCTCTTTGAGCACAAGAATGACAACATCATAGAGCGCAAGTTTGATAACATCATGGCGAAGCTCGCGGCTCTCCAACGGGAGTGTTGGGCTGTTAGAACAGCTTTGAAATTCACATGAGTTGTTCGCACTAAAGTAAAAATGCAGACATGTGCAGATGCATATGGTTAGGATGGCCAGCCGTGAGCCATCTGTTTGCACTGTTGGCTGCAAGACAGAGAAAATCTGAAATCTAGGGAACATCTGCATATGTTTTATGTGGTTGTGTATAGAGTCTCGGACATTTTAAACATTTTATCTGTGTGCTTGTGTGCATGGCTTCAAGGTTGTGCTTAACATTGAAACAACAAATGCATCAGCAGCGAGGGCTTTTTTTCATTGTCTTTTTCCTCTTGAGCTTGAAAGAAAATAAATTGTTGGACAAAAATGGAACATATAGTCATGTTTTATGATATTTAAAAGAGTACACATGTTTTGTTAATTCACTGAGAATTATTAAATGCCTCATCGCAATTAATGTACTACTATGCGGGTGCAGTAACATAAGATATTTGTGGGGTGTCTTATGAACTGACTCAATGCACAAAGCATTAAAGTGGAGAGACAATCTGTCCCCTCAATGAGAAAACCATCAGTTCTGAATCAGTTAATCTCCGTCGTATGCTCCAGTGCTCTTTCAGCAGCATTATTTTCAGCACTGTGATCATTGTGTGGTCCACTCTCCCTCTGTACCGTATCTTCCACACCAGTGTGACATGAGAAATACGAGATGAGAGAGATGTGAATTTTCAGAGCCCAAGATAATAAGCAGGCGCAGCATGGGCTGCAGTTCGAACTGATAGGAGACAAGTGTGTGTTTTTGAAGGCGCCTATTTTTGAACTGAACTGGTTTCTAAGTGAAGTCATTGAATCTGATCATGCTTCATTTGTCTTGATGTTTGTCTGGATCTACCACCAGCACTTTATATGCCTTGCAAATACATCACCATAGGTTGTGTATGCCATTAAAATACACTTTTTATTTGTTTGGAATTAATTAGGCAGTGGGAAGTGATGAATCAATGGACAATCCATGTGCCTAATGCAAAACTTGCACTCCTTAATGTACCATACAAAATATGTACAAAATATTGATGTAGCATGCCTTTTGTGAGGCCACATCGCTAACGGATGTGGCCTCAAATATCAATATTTTATGAAAAGATATAGATGCCAGAAACAAAGTATGTCCCAATATGGCTCAATAAGATTGCTACTCCATGACTTGTGCTTCTGCTGCATGTAAAATAAATTATTTTAAGTGACCCACAAAAAAGGAATTCACTGCATAGACAGCTGGGGTAAGCAAATGGTAGAGCCAGTAAATTACTTGAACAACAACAATAATGCATCTGATGAATATAGAAATTATGGGGGGTGGGGTGTTCTATTTCAGTTTCATATCTGCTGTCATGATGCATAGAGTTGCTGTATTGTGGTACCATGAATATCATGGGACTTGTATCTTGATGGTACAATCTGTCATCCCTGTCATGTATTTGGAGGTAAAAGTGCTACTCCTTGTTTAAGAATAAGGGAGAATAAGGTTAAACCTATGTAGCCACAACAAGATATAGGTGTCAGAAATGTATTTGGGGTTTTTTTATGAAGCTCTAATGCCACCCATTTAAATGACTCTAAAGACCTCAGTATGCTTCAAACAAAATAACCACGGGTTATATAAATACAGCATTAGCATCAGACCACTAGTGTATCCCAGCTACACATCATGGAGAAAGAGGTGGGGTACATAATGGGCCGGGGAGCAGCCTGCTGCAGAGCTTACACACAGACAGAGACAAACAGCTATTCACACTTACATTCCTACCTGCAATTTAGAATCACTACTAAACCTAACCCCATTCATGTATTTGGACTGAGGGAGGAAGGAGTACCTGAAGAGAACAGACACGGGGAACACTCCTCACATTAAGACCCTAGACATTTGAACCCACAACCATGCTATGAGGCGATCGTGCTAACCACCGTGCTTCTCAGTCCCCAAATCAATAGTACACTAATACAGCCTGGACTAATCCCATTTATGACAACACAAATGAATTACAGTGAAGAATCCCTCAACGACGATGGTGCAAATATGAACGTCAGCAGTAAAACGCATCTGATGAAATAATATCTGACATTGATTTATAAACACAATGTGCATAAAACTTCTTTCAGCTGCTTCCTTTTTCACGAGGGTCCCCTCAGCAAATGGATCTGCATATTTGATTTATGACAGATTTTTACACCGGATGCCACTCCTGACACAACCCTTCGAAGGATTTGTGTACAAGCCTCCTGGACTCGAACTAAATATCTTTTACATTTCAGGCTAATGCATTAAGTATTACACTAAGGAGCCACTATAGAGACAACATGACCAACATAAGTGTCTCATATGTCAGTTTTAGAATTTTCTGCATCTTCATCATTGTTAACATAAATAGCTAATCAGCCAAAAATATGGCAGAAACTGTATTTAGTCTTGCAGACATGGTCAAGATGCTCAGTTTGACGAGGTAAATCAAACTGGCTGGTAAGTGCATATAATTACCAACTTATAAAGCAAGGTAAAAATGCAGAACTTTAAAAGTTTGAGCAGAGTGTCAGAGGTAATGGTACTACACTAGGCTGATAAGACGTGATTCGAGCAGAAATATTGTGACATGGGTTTTTATACACAGCAAATCCAGGTGGAGGTTGGACCGTCTGCTCCCTCTTAGAGAGAAAATATGGTGCTGCTAGGAGCTGAATATCTTCAGGTACAGGTAAAAGTAGCATGCGCTATCCTCCACAGAGCTGGAGTTTTGGGGGGAATGTTATTTGAGCGGTGAATTATGATTGACAGGCACGGAGGAATGATAGGCATGTCTTATCGTTATTTTTATGCTGGGTAGCTGGAAAGAGGAGGGTGATGAAGAGGGTAAAAAAAACCCAGAACAGTTGGTGAGTCATTAAACACAGTAAACGAGGCACTGATTTTGACTCATTCTAAACTCAGTGGCCTCCACGTGGAGTTGACAGGAAGGCATGGCACGAGAGATAATACCAAATTGCATACATTTTAATGAGTTTGACAACGAGGGATCAGAGAGTATTAATCCATAGCTCTGTCGCGCCCCATCCTGCTAATGTGGCTCTTTACCGAGCTATTATAGCCTCACTCAGACACTGACAAATGGAAAATAAATGGGATGGCGATAGCTTCTATGTTAACAGTTTGTCAGAGAGTGTTACAGTATGTGTTTTCTTATTGGTTAAAGGTTTGGAGTAGTATTAGCTGTGCCAAACAATACCTGATTTCATACCAAACAATACTGACAATAACCATGTTTTGTTTAAACCTGTTAGTCCCATTTCATTAATATTTAAATGCCACCATAAAGGCTGTTTAAAAATTAAAGGTGATTATAATATCTTGCAAATATTTCATGAAATTAATAATTTAATAAATAATGATAGTTTGTGGCATTTTGGTTTATGTCCAAAAGTAATACATGTTTAATGTTTTCCCTCCTGAAACGTCGAGACTTCTAGAATTACTAGAATTTTACAACCTGACAAGTGTCCCCCTGCTGGGCATTAAAAATAATGCAAGTTTAATGGCACTTTCCACAGTGGCTTTCAATTCTGTTATGAAGTCGATGATTAAAACTAAAATCCAATGTAATTTTTTTTTATGTTGATGAGGGTAGGGCATTTAATCAGAGACCGGGATGGAAATGGAGCGCACTCCTTTCCTGTGGTCCAAGGATAATTGATTATGGATCATCGCTAATGGATGGAAACTTTAAAGAAAACTGTGCTCGTTAACATTTTTGATAACATAACAATATCTGTAAAACAAGATATTTATCCAATCTTGTTTTACAGGAACAAAAAACCCCCCAGCATTTTGTAGGTTGTTTAGATTATTAGTTGATTAATATTTAATATTGGGAGTGACAAGAGGTTGAAAGTGGATACGTTTCTATCAGAATTATTATACACAGTTCCAAAAAAATGTTGATATTGTTCCTAAAATGTTGAGATGTGTTGTTTGCAGAAAACTATGTTGTCAACATTATTCTGGGAAATACATGCAGCTACTGCACATGACGGCTGCACATCCATGAAGAGAATCTCCTGGTGACTGCAGAGGCTATTTCGGTACAATGAGGTCATTGTCATGATCAAGAAACCAGTTTGAGATGATCTAAACCAGGGGTCGGCAACCTTTCTGATGACGAGTGCCATTTAAAATTTCCTCAGAAGTCAGTGTGCCATATGATTGCATTAGCAATAAATTTAATAACGTTCTATATGAGCAGTTACACAATATATGGAACCACTTCATAGAATTATTTGTTCGCAGATATTGGCAGCTATCAGCGAATAGTTATCAGCTGTTGTGAAACAAAAAAAAGACACTTTTTATCCATAACAAGAACTCCATAACAGCAAATGGTCTGTACAACAGAAAATACAAATGCTATTTATGGTCTCCTCACAGCAATGATAAGAGAAATAAACTGGGCCAATATGGCATGTTTGTTAATATTCAACCCAACCCTTCAACTCATTCATGTCACCTAAAAGGTAAACCTGTTTCTCCATCACCTGTTCAGCTCTGATGATTCAGTAAGGACATCTCCTGGTTTCATCTTCATGTTTCCCTCTCACCAGATAACCAAACCGATATCAGCATCATTCTAGCTGAAGTCCAGGACAAACTGCGTCCCTTCTCAGCTCAACACCAAACGAGTAATATTTTCTCTGAATGCGGGACGATTCTGTCTTTTTACGGGACGGTTGGAAACTCTACTAACTAACCTTATGAATAAAATAAAGTTCAACATCAGTAACATCATAGCACCCACCCAGCTGTGGAGAAACTCCGCCATGCTAGCTAGTACGCAGTACGAGTTATTGTAACTGACGGTAAAAAGTCAGCAGAAAGAAAATAAACTTGAATTGATTTGGTGTTTTACACCATTGGGGTGGGAGGGCATCATGGTGTGATGCTAGATCAAAAGATTGTGTTCACCTTTATAACCTGGCCTCTGATTGTGGGGAAAAAAATGTATAAAATAATAAGCAAACAGTTTCTGTTCTGACTGAATCATCTTTTGATATGAGAATCTTTGCTTGTACTGTGTTAAAGCAAAGAAAAACAGAGAGAGAATTCTTGCATTCATGTCAGATTTTTCAAAATGTTTAGTAGTGCTATAACCAGTGGTGAAAATAGCCTTTTCTGTACCTTAACTTATGAATAAATCGAGTATGTCTTTTATTCTGAAGCAATAAATGGAGGCAGAATTATTTCTAGATGTGTCAAAAACACTTCCATAAGGGCTATCGGTGTAAAATTCAAATGTTCTTTTCAATTTAAAATTGAATTCCACCCCAGAGCAAGTTCAGCTGCTATGTCTTTTGAAAGAAAAGCGCTGCAGTTATCATGCCCAGCAGCTTTCTTGGTATTTGTACACTACATGTTTTCCTGACATACCGGAGGGCGATGACAATTCTAAGGTAGCAGGTATAACAGTTTTAAGATGACAAAAAAAAAAAAGATCACATTACTGTCATATTTTTTTTTCTGTTGTTCTTTGATAAATAACACACAGGTAGCACAATCTTCACTTGTCACTGGTTGAAGTATCCAAGGAAAATTGCTGTTGCATCTACAGTTACAGTTTTAATGATATACATACATATATTTATGTGTATATATGTGTATGTGTGTGTAAATACTACCTCCCGTACTTTTCTCAGACTCACTAACAGTCTGCCCACACAGGGGTGGTTCCAAGGAGTTTGAAGAAGGGTCAGATATTATAGATTGTACTCAGCTGTCTATAAATCCTAACAATCATATGCTTATAATTCCATAACACCCCCATTTTTTTCTTAATGAGCACAGGGTGGTAAGAAGAGTGGATGGACAGGCCTTTTCATCCTCGGGTGTTTACCATCAAAGGCTAAGAATGCCTCGTCTCTTGCTGCTTTTTTTTTCTTTGCCGCCTTTAAGTTCTAATCAACTCCTGATGGATGTTATTTAACATAAAACGATAAAGCTGGTTTGATGTCACGATGCCAAGTATTCTTGGATTGTAGCTCCATATATCTGCTAATTAGTGCTAAGAATCAGACTAACAAAATACAAGCATTTCACTCAATAAAAGTGAACTTTCAGGCCTGTGAAGTTGGCTTTTCACACGGACGTCTATTGAGACTGAGTCACTTCTGACACTAGCCCCATGTGGTCATTAGAGGAACTGCAAATTCTGACCTTCAGCTGTGGCGGTTCCTGCTTGGTGTGGACATGGAATAATCGGTCATTGTAAAAAAAAAAGTATCCTGTCTTTGCTAAAAGCCTTAAGGTTGTTAAGAGCTGTTCAGTCAAAGCAGAGGAGTTGCAGCAGTGTGTTAAGACTAAATCACTTCATGCCGTAACACGATCAGGTGTTTCACAATATTAAATAAATATATAAATAAATAAATAAACTTCAGTATGAGGCATGATAGTGCTCTATGCATAGGCTGATTCATTGCTGCTTATTGGCTCTTTCGTATATCCTTTTCATAAGTCAAAGAACTCAAAGCTGATTTCAGCCACCTCCCCAATCCAGCTAAACCGAAGAAAGACATTTTTGTGTCAAATATGTGACAGCTTTTGACTTTTAATCATCTTACTTATTCTGTTTTTTATGCGTTTATTCTGTTTAGTCATGGAATTCAAACTAAGAAAACAGTGCAGAAATTCTAATTAACAAAGAAAGAATGAAGGTTAATGATGCACAGAAGCACTTCAGCAGTCATCTCCCTCCATGCTGGGAAAAACAAAAGAGGAAAATCTTTCAGTTGATGTCTGTATTCAAAAACATTTTCCCAAAAGCAAGGCAGAGGCAGAGAGAATGAGAAGAACTTCCATAAATACATGAAAGAAACCCTCAGCTCCCTTTGCAGCAGCACAGAGTAATCATAGATTATTAACATTTATATTGAAAGATGAAGCCCCATTAGAAAGCAGCTGGTAAATTACATTTGGCTAGGCCTTGGTGTGTGTGCATGATGCATGTATGTGTTTGTGAATTCGTGAACGGGGAAAAAATGTCTGTTTTATTGCAAACATGGCGAACCTAGCTCATTTTAACAAGTCAATATTGCCGCCCGGGGGTAATTTACACATAACAATTTATGAGGCTGAATTCACCATCTCAGTACAGTTGTTAGGACCGACTGAGAAAACTGCTGCTGACATGAATCTGATGGAACAAAGACATGTTGTTGTGTGAGTACAGTTGATAATGTGTTTTTAGAATTTATGATGGCAGTTCACGAGCGGTTCCTGTAGGGAAGCTTGTGCATCTCTCAGGGTCACTGGGACTTTTTAATGCAGTTGTGCTGCCTTTATATGAGTGTGCACGTGAGGCATGCTTCTGCAGCGTGTTCTCGGGGGATTTTGGATTAGATTTCAAGCAAAGCTGCTTTAATTATGGTTAAAAAAAATTGTAAGTAATTAAAGATGAGAGGATGAATCCTCGGTGGAGATGCTGCTTGTACTTACTGGTCCTCATTCATTTATCTGTAAGTCAAAACATATAGAATCAGTTGTAAAGGTACGCATAATGGGAATCACAGAGGCGTTACGTTACAGTGATGAAAGGGCCATTAATCACCCTCCATGAACTTGATTAACTGTTAAAAGATGGTCATGCCTGAGTTAGTTTACAGTGGAAGTTCAGCATCTAGTGCAAAAGAATAACTTGGTTTTGCAGTGAGATATTTTTTATTATTCCTCAAAACCTCAGAGTAAGTTTCAGACTCAGCCGACGGTCAAATTTGACCCTTGTCTTAAGATTCAAAATTCTGTATTGTTTTCCATACCTGAGAATACTGCAAGGGCCTTTATCTGTGTAATAATTAAATATAAATGATTTGTGGCTTACAGGGCCCAACTTTTACTTTTTAGAAATTTTAGAAACCAGGTCATAATGTAAACCCCTAACAAGGATTCTTTGCAAAGTGATTATGCTTATGTTACTCTTATGCACAAATTTCAGAGACAGAGACAGACTATGCCAACTGTTTGCTAGCCTACAAATCTCCTCAGACTACAGCTTTTCTTTTTCAGGGCTCTCTACAACCTGTGGTCTAAGTTAGAAGATGGTTTATTCAAACACCTCCCAAGCAAATGCCAGCCCAACAAGTTTCAAGGCCAGGTGGTTTTGTTTAAAAACCTTCTAGCATGTCAAAATAGTCTGAAGGCAAGTCCAACCTCAAACTGAGTTTGCTCATTTTAAAATAATTTTTGTCTCTACTACATTTCTTTTAAAAAAATCTTTCTCCCACAACTCCCTCTCTTAGCCACGGTAGCTACTGTGCACAAAATGTTATATAGGATCTGTTAAGGCCCTACTCACTATGGTTCACACATCATTTGTCACACACAAGTAGCTGCTGTGAGTTTCAACTTTAGTGACCAAAAGATTATATTGAGAGATGTGAAAGATTCATGTCTGTGAAGAATTGAGACATGGCAATGAATAAAGCTGAGCTTTTATAAAAGGAAAGGGGGAAGGCAGTGGGCTCTGTTACAGCATGAAAATAACTGACTATTAATGCTGAAAATGGAAGAAACATTAAAAAAAAATCATTGTGCATCGGACACAAAGATCTAAATATGTCAACTCCACCATGATGGCCATTTACATTTTAGCATGTGCTTGGCCTCTGATGTCAATCCTGTACTTTTGTAGAGTAGCATCATTTACATAAATAAATAAATATCATATACTGGAATTTGGTGCAGCCTCACGATTCATCCTCAGTCTGAGCTCAACCACCTTTAACACCACGCTCACTTTCAGCCTGCTTTGTCCTAATTGGCTGCTCCTCAGATCTGAATAGAAGATGGGTGAGGCCTCCATGCCAGTACTTTACACAGACCTTAATATCTGAACGTGTTTTATATCAATCCACTATGATAACAGTATATGAATTACAAAGATAAGGAAAAGCACAATAGCCCCCTTACAGTGTTAACTATATTTTGCTCCAGAGGAAGTTCAGCAGTCCTTGTCACCTCTACTACAAAATTCTTACCAACCGCCCTGGCAGACAGCACACTGAGCTTTTAGTTGAATTCAGTAATTGTACCAACAACCTGATTTGGTGTGTCCTCTGCCTATTTCGGGCTGTCAAATAACTTTAATTACTGTTGTTGTAAAACCTATCAACCCTCCAACCTACTCCACACACCAGGGCCCAGTTAAATTCAATAACAGTCTATTAGGATCAGTATCTGTGAAAAAGCCTTCTCTTCAGCTTCTGTTGCCTCAGTGGGGTTAAGTTAGTATGCTATAGTGTCACACCAAGATGTCGTGTGGAAAATTATATGTCAATGGTGGCATCTTGACTTGAAATTCATTAATCTTAATTCATTTTCGTGTGTAATTATGTGTTATTATGAGTCACACTGACTTAATTTGTGAAGACCTTATGAAAAAAGTTCAGAATTTAGCTGAATAGTTTAACTGTTGCTGTGTCATTAAAGCATTTTACATTTTCATCATGGGACAATAAATCTTTTGAAAGACAAAACCATCATTTAAAAAAAAAAAAACTAATTTGGAAAAATTGTTGTTCACTAATTTAATGAAAAGCCTCCCAGTAGCATCAGTCAAACACAGGGATGACTTATTCTGCAGTCACACCAGGGAAAACAGTGGTTGGAGCATGCAGCATGACCAACGGAGGGCAGATATGTGTGGCTTCTCCTACCATTTAAAATGTGATTTCTGTGAGCTATTTCAATAATTCAACTTGTGATGGTTTCCCCAACAGCTAGGTGCTGTAGCTTTGGTGCTGTAGCTCTGAGAGTGTGTGAATGCATGTGTGTATTAGGGAAAATAGATGCCCTTCTTCTCTCTGGATACAGTTTGTGCATAAATTGCAGAGTCCTGCATAGTGGCGTGGTGGTTATTTATTGAGTTTTGAACAGAAATAATGAAAGAAAGCAGTATTGGTGTGACTGCATGTGTGTTTGTGTATGTACAAGTGTGTCCGTCCAGTCTTTGTGTGGCCTGCATGCAACAAAGGACAAGTGGGAAATGTTTTTGAAGCACATGTGTGTGAGATTTTCTATATAGTTTTTTGTTTTGATGAATACATTGCTTTGAAGGATAGCGCTGACTGATTTTGTGTCAAAGTGCCTGCGATAGAGTCAAACCCCAATCTGCATACGGGAATCCCAACTGCTGCATTTTACTGAAGAAACCTCAAGAGCAAGAATGTGTATGAAATGTGATAAATATGATTTCTTCTTTGGACTCAATGGAAATTCTTGTTTTTGAATAAAACCTCGGGAAAAACAAAAACCAAGTCATGTACATCTCACCTTAAATTATCTGATTCTGTTTCTCTCAAAATGTTTGTTGTGCTCTCACTTCTCTCGGCAGGTCAGACTAGAGAAACTTTAAAGTGTTTTGTATCTGCCACCCCTGTAAGAGGTTGAATTGTTGCTGTCATAGGATTGTCTAAAAAAACCCACTAAATCTCAGTGAGGAATAAGACAGAAAACAAAAAGAAAAAACAGGCAAGACAGGCAGCAGGCGTAATTGAAATGTGCATATAAATAAAAGAAAAACCTACTCTTTTCCTCTTATCTTCATTTACATGTTTCATACAAATTGCATAACAAACTTTCTTCAACGGTCCCTAGAGACATGAGAAAGAATTGTATAGTTTTTTGGGTTTTTTTTACTTTAAAGTCAACAGATTATTTAAGAAAAACTTTTAGTGAATTCATGTGAGGCTCTGAACAAAAATCACAAGAGACCAACCACACTGACGCAAAACCATGAAGATGTCAGATTGACAGACACGGCGGCTATCTCTTTATCCTGACACTCTCCAGAGACGTTTCCCTGTTACTTCCTTTTCAGGTAGAATTTAAGTCTGTTTCATTTATTGATTTTATACAAAGCATATGAGCTGTCATGGTCGTCATACTCAGTAATGTTACCCCTCACTTGATCATATGACATAATCCTTTGTTTCTATTTCATTCTTAGGCCCAGTTTGCCTTACATAAGGGAAAATTCTGCCATTCTGGAATTAAATACCAATTTAACAAAAATTCTCCCACTAGCATAAGTCAAACTCAGGGATGACTTATGCTACAGTTTTATATCCTGTAGTACCAGGAAGTGGAAGTGCACCAATATATGACCCAGTGTCAGCAATTTGATTCGACTATGAGACCTGGCTGCATGTGGTAATCCACACAAATCTCTCTTCAGAAGTCTATTTAAGCTCCTCTTTGCTCTTGTTTCGATTTTCTTATGAATTTGTCATCTTTTACTGCATATTAGCTTGAAGATAAAGCTGTAAACAATGACTTGGGTGACTTTAGTTACTGTTGTAAAAGTATTTTGGGTATTTCATCTTTTGTTATTATTGTTTTGGTCATGAAAGTCATCCGAACACTAAAATCAGTTCATGCTGGAATCTGATATTTTAAAGCAGTCACGTTTCTTTTAAAGGAGCCTTGGGATGTTTAAAATACAATTAAATGAATAACAGTGTAAATACAACATGATCCCAGAAAGTGGTAATGAACCAGAAAAAACAACCCTGGATGACACTGGGTGTTATCTGCAGTGAGAAATACTTCCTATTTTCCAGTGTAATCTCTTAAAATATCCACATTATGCACAATAATCAGCATTTCATCCCGAAGCCTTGTAAACATGTTGTTTATGTCACAACAATGTTTCCAGATTGTTGCCCCACCGGTGCTGAGTTAAATCCAATTATCTGCATTATCACCAGTCAGGCCTTTAATTTTTCCATCTCAGTGTGCAGATCAGTTGAATATAGAGCAACAGTTGGAATCTTGATTAAAACTAAAAAAAAACAAAAAAAACAGAGCGAAGCATTTGAACAGGAGCAAACAAATGAATGCAGTAAATTACAGATTCCCTCAGGGGTACAACAAACACAAAATGTACAGTATGAGTTATAAAAAATGGTCTCAGTATTAAAGTAAAGAAATAAACACTTGCAAATCGTGATCCAGTTTGTAGTAATTAATTAATGAGCTGCTCCCACACCAGATGGAGAATAATCCCTGTCTGTTGTAGAAGAAAGAATAAAGAGGTTTACTGGCTGGAAAGAAAATTCAGTTTTCCTTGAAGTTCCTGCCAAACAATTTGGAACACACTGTGTTATAGAGGAAATCCCAGCTTTAATGATGCATGAAAGCCGACGTACACAAACAAAAAACAGGACTTTGACTCCATATTTTCACATGAAATAAATCATCTCAAAACAAGTCAGAGGTCAATGTCTGATACAGTATATCACAACTTTAGTAATTTAGTAATTATTGAAGCCTTGGAGAAATTAGTGTGACAGAAATGATTTTTTTATATGGCTTGATTTTTATTCAAAATTGAGGCAGAGTTCAAGAAACCTAACAGTGTATGAACCAGTGCAAGCGAGTCTCTTCTATAGGCTATGTGGTGTGCAGAATGTAGACCCACTCGCAGGATTTGGGAAACAGGAATAAACTACAAAATCAGCTTTAATGCTGTAGCCTGACAGTATACAAAAATCCAACACACTTGCAAGTCAGGAGCAGAGAAAGTGAAAACTAGGAGACACAACCGCGAGGAACAAATTTGCCATAGAATGCCAGTATTGGCAGGTCCACCACTGGCACTCTGTGCTTTTCATAGATAAAAGCAGGTTCACATCAAACACACATGACAGATGTGGAAGGGTCTGGAGAAGCTATGGAGAACATTTAGCTTCCTGTAATATCAGTCAGTGTGACCTCCAGGTGTTGGATCAATGATGGTCTGGGGAGGGATATCCATGGAGGACACATAGACCTTTACAGGCTGGGAAACAGCACCCTGACTGCCTTTAGGTCTTGAGATTAAATCCTTAATACTTAAACCATTGTCAGACTCAATATTGGTGCAGTGGGTCCTGTGTTCCTCTTGGTACATGACAATGCCCAGCCCCTTTTTAGTGAGAGTATGCAGGCAGTTTCTAGAGGATAAAGGAATTGATACCACTGACTGGCCCTTATGGTCGACTGACTAAATCCAACAGAACACCTCTGAGACATTATGCTTTGGTCCAGCGGATGCTGCCAGGTTACCAGTGATGGCTCGGTCTGATCTCAGAGGAGTTCCTGCAGGACTCCTTTTTCCTATTGAGATCAGATGTGTTTTCAAAATGTTCTTTTAATTCTTTTGAGCCGTATATCAAGTTTGCATGTAGATATCAATGTGTTAAGCCCATTTGAACATTAACTTAATGGTATAACCAGTGTAATCCATCAGCATCTCTCATGTCTTAATGACACAGCTGTAAAGTTGCACACTCAGCATTTGTGTCGACCTTCCTTCCCAGTTTCAAAAGGGCTAAACTTTATTAACAGTTTATAACCACCTTCCCCTTCTTAGACTGATTGCTGATGTTAGTTTAAGTGAAGCCTCATAATGGAAAGTATAAGTTGATTCCAATATGTTGAACTTGCCTTATAGTCCAGGTCCCGGTCTACTTTAGAAATATTTATTGTGTGTATTGTTACAGAGATCAATCACTCATGTTTTCTGGTCACACTATTAACCATTTCTGAAGCCTGTCCAGTCACAGGAAGCATTTGTACTGTAAGTTTGTTAGTCTTTGCTCCTTCTTGCTGATAATTTGATGTCTACTCTTCCACCTTCTGCCTGCTTGAATAACCTTCAGTCTTTTACATTTTATCTCAAAGGATTTTCTATTACTGTAACTTGCTAAGTAAAGCTAACACAATTCAGACTTGCACATTTAGAGCAAATAATTTAAAACGCACATCAGCAATGTGTCTGACCTGGGTTAGACACATGTCAGATACTGCCAGATTTTATGAAGAGATTTGGAAAATGGAGGGAAAATGATATGATACATTAAATTTATTTTCATTACTGGGAATAAACAGTTAGTGGAAACTGATTAATACGAAGGGGTCAAATGCAGACTGTGTGAAAGGGCCATGGTTTAACGTTTGCTTGAGAAGAATGGAGAATCAGGGATGTTTAAATGTACTTTTGTTTCAAAGAAGGTTTTTACCATAAAAATAAGAAAACAGAGCTTGTGAAAAGCAGGTTCAGGATATTATTTTTCTGAGTAGCCCATAGTTGGCTGCTGAGCAGTACTACAGCTTCTTAAAAGAAGTTAGACTGGTGAGAATAAGAATAGCCATTTACCAATTTGAGCAAGTCAAAGTGCTTCGAATTGAAATGCATGACCCCATCCATTGAGGGATGTTGTTCTACTGTCAGCAGAGTGTGGCTGGATTTAAAGCAGAGCTAGAAAGTGGTGGGTTGATTCATTGTATTCCTCAGCTACAGTACCCCCGAACCCAATAAACCATACTGTGATACCAAATAAGGTCCAGGTTTTTCAGATTTTTACTCTGTTTGCTTGAAGTAATCTCACAGCCTTTAATTAAAAGTTGCCCAGTGATTAAATGCCTGCACACATGCACTCTTACATACAACGTTGCTCTTACACAGTTTCCCTGGTCGACGTTCCTTGACAGAGGCCATTTGCTAAATCCTAATGGAATTCATTAGTTTCTTCATTTGTGTTCCTGGAGGCTGGGAAACCTGATGATGCACAGTTAATCACCTCTCGGGCCTGACCAGCAGTCAGTCTTTGGATTGTGCAAGCAGATATGTAAAAATCAGTTCTTTTTAAAATTTTGAGACGAATTTATTCTGTACATGCATATGGTAAATGTAAAAATACATGCATACACACACTCACATAGTATGCAAACAAAAACAAACAAACCCAAAACTAAAAAATTAGATATGTACTTCTAAAAGCTTTCCAAGAAGAGGGAGACTGGGTCCCCCGCCTGCAGCTGGACCCAGAAGGGGGGCTTGCTGTTGAACATGTGGTGTTTGGCATTGAAAACATTAGGTCAGAACACCAAAAACTTGTAAAACAGATGATTAAAAATGTAGTAGTAAGAAAATGATATTTGGTGGTTTGAGGATCATAAATGTTTTTGGTATTAATAACTAGAAACTGAATACTTTAAGGCTTTGAAATCTGAAATATTCACCCTGACTCTGGTGTGGTAAAACAAATAAATTAAACATTTTTCTCTATTTTCTAATATTTTACCTGACAAAAAAGTGACTGTGAGATTTATTTAAAACTATTCACATCTTTAATATGGGTATCCAGCACTCTAACAGCAGAAAACAAGGACAAACCCTTTCAATCTGATCTTTCTGACTAAGCTAAGAGAGTGATGAAATACATTGTAATAAAAACAATAAGTAATAAAAATTAATCTACTAAGCTCTGAAACTAGACTGCTTGTACACTCTGTACGTATAGTAGACACATGTGCACAGACACACAGGTGTATATGCCTGAGTATATATGCCTGAGTATATTTCCCCATGCTCTCCATCCCTGGTAATTTGTGCAGAGACAGTCTGGCTCCATTTCGGCTGTTTTTATTGCTTTAACTGAGTAAGACTGGACTTCCCATTTAGACTCGAGTATTTCCTGCAGCTTTATTTCTCCTTGGTATTAGAGTGCAGGAGTAACAGCAGACTTCCCTATTGATAATGATAAATCAGTGTGCTCTTGCTAGAACTTTTCACGGGCGATCGTGGCTCAAGAGTTGGGCGTTCGCCTTGTAATCGGAAGGTTGCCGGTTCGAGCCCCGGCTTGGACAGTCTTGGTCGTTGTGTCCTTGGGCAAGACACTTCACCCGTTGCCTACTGGTGGTGGTCAGAGGGCCCGGTGGCGCCAGTGTCCGGCAGCCTCGCCTCTGTCAGTGCGCCCCAGGGTGGCTGTGGCTACAATGTAGCTTGCCATCACCAGTGTGTGAATGTGTGTGTGAATGGGTGAATGACTGGATATGTAAAGCGCTTTGGGGTCCTTAGGGACTAGTAAAAGCGCTATATAAATACAGGCCATTTACCATTTACCATTTCACAGTAAATGCAGCAAGATTAAAATAAAAAAGTGAAAATGAGTTCTGTTGATGAATTATGCTGTCTTATAGGAACTAATTAAGCCTCTTCTGTATCAGTTGCAATGTTCTTTTTGCTTCCATGTAATGTATGCTGTGTTTTCACTTTCCACCTATTAAAATTTTGAGGTCAAAAAGATCAAAATGAATTCTCTTGTTAGAGATCAGTTCTTAACTGTACCCTCAAACACAATAATAACATGGACTGAACCACCACTCACAACCACTAGCACTTTATATAGCCTCTGTAGAAACTATCTACACCCTCACTTATCTTAACTGCACTACTGTATAGCTCTGTGTAAATAATCATTCTGTACATTCGATAATCTTTAATCCTACAACTGTTTACAACTTGCATAGTTCCCATTTCTGTATAGCTGTATATCCCAGATTCTGTAAAGTTATTTATTTCATATTCTGTATAGTTTTTCATATTTATATCCTGTTCATATCCTGTACATAGCTTGTACTCACTACAGCCTGTACATACTTATAGTTATAGAATATTCACAACATACTTCATACCGTGTACATTATAACATACCATAATAGACCCATTTCTGTAATATACTCACATATCTATATTATTGCCAATATATATTGTAATATATCTATATCACTAAAGCACTTCTGGATGGATGCAAACTGCATTTCGTTGCCCTGTACCTGTGCATGTGCAATGACAATAAAGTTGAATTCTATTCTATTCTATTCTAAATCGCTCATGTTTTCTATATTGCTTTTGAATAGAGAGAGTTCTGTGCCAATTTATTTTAATTGGTATATTCTTCCAAGGTAAGTAGTAACTTGTTACGGCCCTGGCCACAATGTGTTTTGGTGGCTGTTTCTTTTCCTGTGTCTTTAAGTCTCTGCAGATCCCTGAGTGGATAAGGCAAGGCAAGGCAAGGCAAGTTTATTTGTATAGCACAAGCTGACAAGGATAAGCTGACGGCTGCTGATTGGTCCCCTGAGCACGTGGTCGCTTTCAAAATCCCTCACCAGCAGTTGTCCCGGGGCAGCAACTGACAGCAGCAGCAGACCTGACCCTGGCCTCCAAACTCTGTAACTTGTGATTCTCATGACCAGGTGAACTTGTATATAGTGTGTAAATTAGCTTTCTCTTGTAAATAGCACCTTGTAAATCAGGGGTGTCAAACTCAAATATACAGTGGGCCAAATTTCAAAACTGGAACAAAGTCGCGGGCTAACATTAATATTTATTGAAAAAAAAATCTTCCTCCAGATATAAGAATGAATCTTTTCTTATGGACTCAAACACGTTTTGCTGAAAAACTGAATATGGAACAAGCAAAGCTTAATACTAAACAATATATATATTAGCTGTATAATACCAGTAGGCCAGCTCTAATAGTAATTTGGTATGGCTTCGCGGGCCAAATGTAATTAGGCTGCGGGCCAAATCTGGCCCGCGGGCCAGAGTTTGACACCTATGTTGTAAATAGTCACTGAAGCCGAAGGGGTGAGCTGCCTCGTTGTTTTCTGTATTGTTTCCTCCTGTTTATTCAGTTAGGGAGTTAGGTGTAGCATTTGTCTTTTGTTTGTTCTTTTCATCACGTAGGGTTTAGGTAGCACCTCTTTGACTGATTAAGCTGGTTTTGTTTGTTATTTTGGCCTTTGTTCACCCCGGAGTCACGCTTCAGTTTAGACAATAAACCACTGTTCACTAAGAAACTGGTTTTTCTGTGTATGGTTTTGGAGACCAGGGCGGGGTCACTTCCTTTTTTTTGAAGTCTTATGTTGCGTACCGGTACCCCTAGACTGGAGCGTAACATACTGTAGCTCTATATGGATTAGCTATCATTCACAGCTGGTGAAATCTATAAGGAAATACTTATCACACAAAACCTTAAACAAAGATTTAAGCAAAGGATAACATGACAAGAATACTGTAGAAGATTATTTTATATGACAGCAAACGTGTTGGTGTTATAAATATTAACATTACAGAGTCACTGGCCACAAGTAAATATGTAAGCATTATTTTGTCTAAACAAAAATAAAGATAAATGCAAAAAATACAATAAAGGGAATAACTGGACACATACTACGTCTCTACCTCTGATTAAGTGTGTTCTGTACCATGAACCCTCCTGCAATTTTAGACCCCAGTCACACAGGCCTACTGACCTGTTGGCAACGATCTTTCCTTCACAACCACCAGTCAGGAAGGAAAAATTTGTATTCCTCAACTGGTTGGTTGCCAGAGACGTCTGGCAGTCTCTGTGAAATCGATTGCTTAAGCCTTAGTTGCTCAGGACTAGAGATCAGTCAGTCACCCACTGGCAACCTCAGGTTTGTGGGAAAAATGTGTACTCCCTGAGTGAGTGACAAATGTTTGTAGGCATTCACAAGGTGAAATTGGTCCCAAAGAGAGTACTGCAACTAAAACCTCCTTGGCTGGCCTGTTGCCTGTAGTTTGTAGTTGTCACAATTGAGAGTGATTCTTCAGATTAGCAATAGGTGGATCTCAGCTTCCCAATTTCAATTAAAATCAAAAACACAAAAAATCACAGGAGAGGAGCAAAGTTCTATGCCAGCTGTTTTATTGAACAGTGAAGCTCAGCAAAACAGAAGGAAAAGCAAAGCTCCCCTAGGGTGTTCGCCGTAAACGCATGCAGGTTGGGACCAACCCCAACGGACAGACAGCAGGAAAAAGCCACGAGGGCTTTCCCAGGCCTCCTTTTAAGGGTACAGGTAGTCCCACCTCCTGCTGCTGAGTAACTTTCCCACGCGCCCAGGAACAGCAGGTGCAGGGTCAAGTACGGGCCAGGGTTCAGGCAGGGCTCTGGCTGAGGGCCCTGCCCGAAGGGACACCCTAAGGTTAACCCTTTGCTTTACCTTCTGACAATAGGTCACAACATGGTCAAAGGTCAAACATTAGTACAGCAAATAGCATAGTTTTTGTGATAATCTTATGATATTCATGTGAATAATACTTGACCTAACTACATCAAATATATGAGTTAAATGCTTTACATAAAAATAAACACTCCAGTGTAGGTTTATAGTGTGTGTGTGTACATGACAGTGATTTCATTATGTTGTTTTCAGTATCTCTGTTACCAAGAGATATGTAACATTCATTGTGTGCGCGCATATATATATATATATATATATATATATATATATATATATATATATATATATATATATATATATATATATATATATATATATAACACCCAGCACGCCCCTGCGGGCGGTTTATCCTTCAAGCTCGGGTCCTCTACCAGAGGCCTGGGAGCTTGAGGGTCCTGCGCAGTATCTTAGCTGTTCCCAGGACTGCGCTCTTCTGGACAGAGATCTCCGATGTTGTTCCCGGGATCTGCTGGAGCCACTCGCCTAGCTTGGGAGTCACCGCACCTAGTGCTCCGATTACCACGGGGACCACCGTTACCTTCACCCTCCACATCCTCTCGAGCTCTTCTCTGAGCCCTTGGTATTTCTCCAGCTTCTCGTGTTCCTTCTTCCTGATATTGCTGTCATTCGGAACCGCTACATCGATCACTACGGCCGTCTGCTTCTGTTTGTCTACCACCACTATGTCCGGTTGGTTAGCCACCACCATTTTGTCCGTCTGTATCTGGAAGTCCCACAGGATCTTAGCTCGGTCATTCTCCACCACCCTTGGGGCATCTCCCATTTTGACCTCGGGACTTCCAGGTTATACTCGGCACAGATGTTCCTGTACACTATGCCGGCCACTTGGTTATGGCGTTCCATGTATGCCTTGCCTGCTAGCATCTCTCTCTCTCTCTCTCTCTCTATATATATATATATATATATATATATATATATATATATATATATATATATATATATATATATATATATATATGGTAACAAAGAGAGGGAAGGTAGTCAGAACTGAGGGGATTGAACTACCAGAAGGCAACATTGCAGACATAGAGGACAGTTACAAGTACCTGGGGATCCCGCAGGCAAATGGGAACCATGAAGAGGCCGCTAGAAAGGCTGCAACCACCAAGTACCTGCAGAGGGTCAGGCAAGTCCTGAGGAGTCAGCTGAATGGTAAGAACAAGATCCGGGCCATCAACACATACGCCCTGCCCGTGATCAGGTACCCTGCTGGGGTAATAGGCTGGCCAAAGGAGGAGATAGAAGCCACTGACATAAAGACAAGAAAGCTCCTGACCATGCATGGAGGGTTTCACCCCAAGTCCAGCACCCTGAGGCTGTACGCTAAGCGGAAGGAAGGGGGCCGGGGACTGGTGAGTGTCAGCACCACAGTCCAGGATGAGACAAGGAACATCCAAGAATACATTGGGAAGATGGCCCCAACTGACCGAGTGCTCAGTGAATACCTCAGGCAGCAGAAACCCAAGAAAGAGGAGGGAGACGAGGAACCATCATGGAAGGACAGGCCCCTGCACGGTATGTACCACCGGCAGATAGAGGAGGTGGCTGATATCCAGAAATCCTACCAGTGGCTGGACAAAGCTGGACTGAAAGACAGCACAGAGGCACTAATCATGGCAGCACAAGAACAAGCTCTGAGTACAAGATCCATAGAGGCTGGGGTCTATCACACCAGGCAAGACCCCAGGTGCAGGCTGTGTAAAGATGCCCCAGAGACTATCCAGCACATAACAGCAGGGTGCAAGATGCTAGCAGGCAAGGCATACATGGAACGCCATAACCAAGTGGCCGGCATAGTGTACAGGAACATCTGTGCCGAGTATAACCTAGAAGTCCCGAGGTCAAAATGGGAGATGCCCCCAAGGGTGGTGGAGAATGACCGAGCTAAGATCCTGTGGGACTTCCAGATACAGACGGACAAAATGGTGGTGGCTAACCAACCGGACATAGTGGTGGTAGACAAACAGAAGAAGACGGCCGTAGTGATCGATGTAGCGGTTCCGAATGACAGCAATATCAGGAAGAAGGAACACGAGAAGCTGGAGAAATACCAAGGGCTCAGAGAAGAGCTCGAGAGGATGTGGAGGGTGAAGGTAACGGTGGTCCCCGTGGTAATCGGAGCACTAGGTGCGGTGACTCCCAAGCTAGGCGAGTGGCTCCAGCAGATCCCGGGAATAACATCGGAGATCTCTGTCCAGAAGAGCGCAGTCCTGGGAACAGCTAAGATACTGCGCAGGACCCTCAAGCTCCCAGGCCTCTGGTAGAGGACCCGAGCTTGAAAGGATAAACCGCCCGCAGGGGCGTGCTGGGTGTTTTATATATATATATATATATATACGTATATATATATACATATATGTATATATATGTATATGTATATATATGTATATGTATATAAGTATGTATGCAGGCCAGTTGGGGCCATCTTCCCAATGTATTCTTGGATGTTCGTTGTCTCATCCTGGACTGTGGTGCTGACACTCACCAGTCCCCGGCCCCCTTCCTTCCGCTTAGCGTACAGCCTCAGGGTGCTGGACTTGGGGTGAAACCCTCCATGCATGGTAAGGAGCTTTCTTGTCTTTATGTCAGTGGCTTCTATCTCCTCCTTTGGCCAGCCTATTACCCCAGCAGGGTACCTGATCACGGGCAGGGCGTACGTGTTGATGGCCCGGATCTTGTTCTTACCATTCAGCTGACTCCTCAGGACTTGCCTGACCCTCTGCAGGTACTTGGTGGTTGCAGCTTTTCTAGCGGCCTCTTCATGGTTCCCATTTGCCTGCGGGATCCCCAGGTACTTGTAACTGTCCTCTATGTCTGCAATGTTGCCTTCTGGTAGTTCAATCCCCTCAGTTCTGACTACCTTCCCTCTCTTTGTTACCATCCGACTACACTTCTCCAGTCCGAACGACATTCCAATGTCATTGCTGTATAGCCTGGTAGTGTGGATCAGTGAATCGATGTCTCGTTCACTCTTGGCATACAGCTTGATGTCATCCATGTACAGGAGGTGGCTGACAACTGCTCCGTTCCGTAGTCGGTATCCGTAGCCAGTCTTGTTAATGATCTCACTGAGGGGGTTCAGGCCTATGCAGAACAGCAGTGGGGACAGAGCATCTCCTTGGTAGATCCCGCACTTGATGGTGACTTGTGCTATGGGCTTGGAGTTGGCCTCTAGTGTTGTACGCCACATCCCCATTGAGTTCCTGATGAAGGCTCTTAGGGTCCCATTGATCTTGTACAATTCTAGGCATTCCAGTATCCAGCTGTGGGGCATTGAGTCATAGGCCTTCTCGTAATCAATCCAGGCAGTGCACAGGTTGGTCAGTCTGGTCTTGCAGTCTCGGCTGACTGTTCTGTCTACCAGTAGCTGGTGTTTTGCGCCTCTGGTATTCTTGCCAATTCCTTTCTGTGTCCCGCTCATGTATTGACCCATGTGCCTGTTCATCTTAGCCGATATGATGCCTGACAGGAGCTTCCATGTAGTACTGAGGCAGGTTATTGGTCGGTAGTTGGAGGGGACCGGTCCCTTCTTGGGGTCCTTGGGGATCAGGACCGTCCGGCCTTCAGTTAGCCATTCCGGGTGTCTCTCGTTAACTAGCAGCTGGTTCATTTGTGCTGCCAGACGCTCGTGGAGTGCAGTCAGCTTCTTCAGCCAGTAGGCGTGAACCATGTCGGGCCCTGGTGCTGTCCAACTCTTCATACTGGAGACCCTTTCTTGGATATCTGCCACTGTGATGGTTACTGGACCCTGTTCAGGGAGGTCGCTGTGGTCTGCCCTCAGATCCTCTAGCCACTGAGCATTGCCGTTATGGGTTGCGTCCTTCTCCCATATGCTCTTCCAGTATTGCTCCGTCTCCAGCCTTGGTGGTGCTGTTCTCTTATTGTTCCCTTGCCACTGAGAGTACACCTCTGCTGGTTCTGTGGAGAACAGCTGGTTTATTCTCCTGCCTTCTATCTCTCTGGTGTACCTCCTCAAGCGGCTGGCCAAGGCTGTGAGTCTTTGCTTGGCAGTTTCCAAGGCCTCAGGTATGGACAGCTTGCTGTATTTCTTAGGCACCTTACTTGTCGCACCTTTCTGCAACTCCGTTAGTTGGCTAACCTCCCTCCGTGCTACTTTGATCTTGCCCTCTAGCCTCCTTCTCCATGGGGGGTACTGCACCTTGTGGCTGTTCAACTTGTAGCCAAGCATCTCACTGATCACTGCTGCCGTATTGTAGATCAGCTTGTTAGTGTCGGTAATCGTGGTTGTAGGTATTGCCCGTAGTGCTGCATTAACATCATCTAGCAGACCTTCTGAGGGTACTTCACGTAATCTTGGTATATATGTGTATATATGTATATATGTATATATGTATATGTGTATATATGTATATGTGTATATATATGTGTATATATATGTGTGTATATATATATATGTGTGTATATATATATATATATATATATGTGTGTGTGTATATATGTATATATGCGTATATATGTGTATATGTATATATGTGTATATATGTATGTATATGTGTATGTATGTATATGTGTATATATATGTATATGTGTATATATATGTATGTGTGTATATATATGTATGTATATATATGTATGTATATGTATATATATATGTATGTATGTGTATGTATATATATGTATGTATGTATATATATGTATAGGTACAAAAATCCACCACATTAGATATATAGGTATACATGTCATACAAAAATCCACTACAAGTTTGTATGGAAGACATCCACTCATCTGCAATCACTTGCTAGCATCTCTCAGAGTGATGTTGAAACTGTGAAAAGTGTGACACAACACGAAGCTGAGTATTGCCTTCAAAATAACAGCTGCACCTTTTTGGAAATATGCTGGCAGCAGTGAATTACACTTTGACTTTAAAGGCGAACATACTCGGTATCGGCTTTGTGTCGTGCATTTTCTCATTTTAGTAACAATCACTATTACCATTCAGATAGTTGTCTAGGCCTGTCTCAGTTAACTAATCTTTGGTGTGAAATTGAATATTTGTTGACCAAAACTGTGCCTAAAATGTGAACTAATTAATTTAAAAAACAAAACAAAACCCAAAAATTAAGAATAAATACAAAATCTACATTGAATTGGAAAAGAAAGAAAAACTTTTTGAACTGAGATGCCATTTATACCTGAATATTTCACTCACATATCACATCACATATTCCTGCTGCTTGGTGGGTCAAAGGCACTGATGAAACCAAAAAAAAAACTTTGTGTGTCTCTTTAATAAAAAGGTCATATTTGGCACCTGGGTAATGAGAATGGATTAATTTTTCAGTATGTGTACACATAACATTAAGAATACATTAAGACTACTTAATGTGCATAATTTATAGAAAGAGTTCTAAAGGTAATATTCTTAGTCTTTCTCACTCCACCCATAAATCTAATTTTTTTCTCAAACATTGTGTTGTAATCGCTTCCTTCCTTTCTAGACAAAAGGCTTTTTGTTCCACATCACCATTGCTTGTTAACATCCACTTTCGACTCTGCAGTTGTCCTAGCAACCATGGTCCACGGTGACGCCGCATTTAGCGTGTGGACAAATTTTCTAAAGGGTTGGAAGTGTAGTCGTTCACAAACGCTAGATCAGTCCTCTCACCAACCAGCAGTCCTCAGCAACACTCACAGAATTGTTAAGTGTCCGGCAGGTACCCCTCCATTGCAACATAATATGAATCGTCTCGCCATGCATCAAAGCTGGAAGCTGTGCAGATGGCTCCAAATCATACATAATTCAAGGCTCATTGGTGTAGTGCCTATGTCAGGAAGTCCATTACTATAATGTTAAGATCTGAGGTGTTCTTTGCTGCCCCTAACCACTCACTAGCCACTTTTTTTTAAAGTCGTAGTCTAATGGGAGAGGTGTTGCCTTGATGTCAAGTGCAATTTTTAGGCTTGTGCCTTTGAATTATGTTCTGTTATCTTTCAAACAGAGAGGGCTATAAGTGAGTGTGCAGCTGGAGGATAGGGGTTGTTACTGTAGATTATTCTGCATGAATGGTTGACATCAAAATGACATATAAATGTGTCAGTGGGTGAAAACCATAGATCACACATAAAACATGGATGTAGTTTCCAGATCTGACAAGTGAAGCCAGAGCAGGTGTATCTCGAACCTGTTCATTATAGTTCTAGCATACCATTAACCCACGGACATGCCTGATTTGCAATGTATAAACATCATGCCCACATATATCAGATATGATATATTATTACATTTACATTAATATAATACTTCCACATTGGGATCTATAATGAATACTGTTACAGTAATATTGCTCACCATAGAATACATAAAATGTTTGGTTTTATTTCTTTTAATAGTCATTATATAATCAAAACATGTAATAATATAATTGTCTTTATTTATGATATTGTAGTTAATGCTATTATCATTACACTACTATTTACAATCATTTATATAATTTATGTTATGTATTATAAATAGAAATGAATGTATATTTTAACACACATTATTCTCCTCCTTTATTATTCTTATAAATACATTTTTTCTAGTAGTCCTAGTCTGTGTTTCTCCAACATCAAGGTCATTTGGCTGACTTCCTCTGTGCCATACAGAAATTAATTGACCATTGACTAGCCTAATAAAAAGGTTCCCTCCTCAAGGTCTCTCGGCTGCTTTTGATGGTGGTCGTGTGCTAATACAGCTCCCCCTGTTCAGGTTTGGGTGCAAATCTGGAGCTGTGTAAACACCCAACTGAAGCCAAACATTGTAACTTTTTAAACTGTCTCTAATTACTACATGTAGTCCAAAATAGTTTGTTTTTTAATTTAAAATGTTTTAACCTTGTCTCAGTGTCATGCCACTGACTCAGGATGGATGAAACATTAGATCAAGAGTTTCCTTGTAATAGAAGTCCAGTTTTATTTATTGTGGTCTAAGAGAAATGACCTCGAACTGCCCCACTGAATTTATGACTTCAGTTACCATCTTCTTAATGAGTTTGTAGCCTCAATTGATGGTTTCATGTTCATTTCCTAAATCATCGCCCCATTAAGAGTAAAGAGTAAAAGACAGAGGATTGAAGATGGGCTTACCTTGATTGTTCAGTGTTGTTGATTTCTCAATTAAATCTCATGACTGGTTTAAGAAAAAGAAAAAGAACAAGACAATAGACAGTATAGTTGATATTTTAGTGTTTTCTACACAATAATAAAAATACAGAGAAGTTGCAGTAACAGCAGGCTAAGCAGACGTCCATGTATTCTAGACATCCTGCTTCCCAGCAACACTTCCCTGTGGGATCCCCAGGCGTTCCCAGGCCAGTTCTGCCTGGAGATCCAAAGTTAGACCCAAAACCCAGTCAATAAAAACTCAACAAACTCTGACAAATAAATATCCAAAGTGTCTGTTACATCCCTACAGTAAGATGTTAAACCTTTTGTGAATAAACCGTTTTACTTAAAATGTTCTGATGCATGCTTATTAAGTCACTTGGATGAGCGATGAAACATTTCTTCCATTGAAAATGCTGAACAGAATCAACCCATTCGGGACGTTTTGCTTAAAGGAAAGACTTTATCAGCACTTGCTAGCATCTAAATGACATCAATATATGAATGTAAACACACCTTATAATGCTAATAATGATATGCAATGCTACAGAATAAAAACAAGAATTCGAGAGTGGATGGGCATGTTGGGGTTTAAAAAAATCTGTCTTTTTCTTCAAACAAAGTAAAATGCACGTGTCGGTTTTCTCCTTTCATTCAGGTGATGGTGTACACTGTGGATTACAACCTGTACAAAAGTCTATCAGCCATTCAAGTAAATTGATTGCCCTTTCTGCTCCTGTCCACTCTGATCTTTTGTTTTAGTGTAATAAAGGTTTTCTTGCTTATATGCAACATGAGATTATTATATAATTCCCAGTTTCAGGAGTGTCCCAGCTAGACACTCAACCCTTTGTTTGATTTATCAGTCTGGAAAATCAGTTGCAATTAGGAGAGAAGTTTGGAGTCTGCAGCAAAAAAAGGAGCATTGAGAAAAGGCCTTTTTTAAAGATCCCCAGAGGTCTGTTTTCAGTGTTTGCCACATTTCAGTGGCTTATGGATTTAACAAACAGTTCAAAATCATACAGCATGGAAAAGGCCACTTTCTTGATTCATCGTAAAGGGAAATCAGCCTCTGTCAAGACCAGTGTCAAATAAAAAAAGTTAATTGTGCTATAAACTTGGATGTCACATAAAAAAATGAACGTAACATGAAAGTAACTATTCAGGTAGTTCAACAGAACTACCTGAATATTTATCGGCTGCAAAAGACGACTTAGATTAATTACATTGTTCTTATTCTGTTGTCATTGTTGCATTATTACTCGTGTTTAATAACCTTCTTGTATTTGTGTCGTGCTGAAGCACAAATAAAATTCAGTTCATCCAAACTTCAGAAACATTCTTTTGTTTTGTCATTTTGTTCCTTTTAGTAACAAGAGATTTCTCCCTCGCTTTATTTCATTATAGTTTTTATTAGTTGTGAGGGGTAAAAACCAGAGGAAGTCTGTTGCAAATAATAAAGCCATTTTGTTTGTTATCAACATACTCTCTGCAGTCTCTAATTAATTTTGTAAACCCAGGGCAATCCATGCCTGAGGATATAACTGTGGCTTTACTTTATGCTTTGGACTCTAATTTTATCTATTAGATCTAATTAGAAGGTAATTTCCGCCTGCTGCCACAGGAGACTTCTGAAATCAAACACTGTGCAAACTCCCAACATCACCGTCTAACCAGATGGTGTTGGATCATGAAAACATGAATGTTTCAGTGCACGATGCCGGTACCCCCATGCATGGTGGAGAGAAGGAATGTTTAAAAGGCAGATGTATCCCCTTTGGTTCTTATGTTAGCAAAGTTTTGTAACTCACTGTCTGGGACTTACAGGGATATAATGTTTATAATATAACCTTCTACGGCAAGAATGTTATTTTTTGGAGAAACTAAATTTCTGGCCTATTTTTGGGGGAGGTTGGGGATCTCTGAGGATATATCAATAAACAAATTTGTCCTTCCCCACTCTCCCTCACCAGAATTTGTTTTGTTGCCCCATGGAGGCTGCTTACAAGTTCAGTTCAGGATATACAAAAAGATGGAACCTTGACATGAAACTATTGTTGGGTATCAGTGTCAGAAAATCCCAACAATGAATATTTGAAGTGTTTTTAGTGACATCACCTAAGAATAGACTTTAACCTGATGGCCAAACTGCCTGAAGACAACCTTTTTGAGTTGTGGTTTGTGCAGGTCATTAAAAAGTTGGTTACCAGGTGATGAACAGGTGCTGAGAAAGACAAGAACCACCCATAACCACCTGTCAGAGAAGGAACCCCAAACATAACCCTAACCATGACACATTCATACTTGTTCCACAACCATCTACACAAAATGATGTAGTGAAACAAAGGTCAGATGTTTTTCAATAAAAGCACTCATCCAAATCGATATGAGGGTCAAGCTGAAAAAGTATGCATGCCAGGAATTGTGCAACATGGATAATTAGGACATAACAAATTAATACAAGTACACACCAACCTCGACATGAGATTCAAGCTGCAAAGGCATGCATATCTTCTGTCTGCTGCCTGAACATGACCCTAAATGAGACTTCCTTTATAAGAAACTTTCAAATTTCACATTTTTCAATTTCACCTTATCCTATCCTCTTTCTTTCTCTACAGCAGCCGTCTTTTTTATTTAGAATCAGAATACTTTATTAATCCGTAAGGAAATTATGTTGTTACAGCTATAATAAAAACAGCAACAGACTGAACAACATTTCATGAACAATATTACAAAGATACAAAATATAAGAAATCTAATATATACAGATAGCTAATTTATAAATATCCAGAATATTATACAGCTTAAATGTATATTATTGACTTAGGGATTTATGATTTTTATATTAATGTGCACATATTTATTAAAATAATAAGTTTGATTTTTTTATGTTGCAAACTGAGGTTACCCAGGCTGAGATTTTTGTTTCAAATAATGTACTATAGTGAGTGCAATACTCTGCATGATGTGAATTATATGTAACTGTGGCAGCTGATTATTGCATGGTCAGTGATGGTTATATTCCTCAGTCACATTATCTACTTCACCACAAGTTCCATCAAACATCTGAACTAAAAGCCACTAAATGGTCTTAAGCCTGCTGCTTCAGCACCATGGACAGCACCAGTGCAATGCTGGCTGGGCAGTGACTGCAAAAGCTGATTGTATCTTTCACTAATAGCAGAGAGATGCGGGATAGTTGTAGGTTACTTTGTAGTTTGGTGATCCAGATGATTGACAGCCAGAACATAAGAGGCCCTACCACACCAGCTTTGTGTGTGTGTGTGTGTGTGTGTGTGTGTGTGTGTGTGTGTGTGTGTGTGTGTGTGTGTGTGTGTGTGTGTGTGTGTGTGTGTGTGTGTGTGTGTGTGACAGACAGTAACAGAAAGAACAACAAGATGAACAAGTAATCACAGTGTAGTCTACTGCAGGCAATGTTTCTGTAGCAACTTATTTATAACCCAGTAAGAATAATGCTTTGTCACTTTTTGTAGCCACTCCAAATAAACTTGGTAAATTCAATTTATGATGTAAGCCAGCTCTGAGAGCTTTTTTCCGCTCTTCAAAAAAATCAACACTACATTGTAATCATTTATTGCTACCACTAGAGTGATATGAAAAAAATGTAGTACAATTTCAATGTTCTAGTGTCTTCAGATTACACATGATGTCCTTGTTGCAGCCGTAGCCTGAAAGCGTATTCTCAGCGGCCAGCTGTCAGGTCTTATGCAGACCATGGATCGATGTGCCAAATAATTAAGTGTACTGTGAATAATTAGCACAGCAGGCCCTGTGAAGCAAGTTAGTTCCTTACCTTTCCTCTCTCCAAGTTTCCTTTCATGTATGAGTTGTATTTCTGAGAATCATTAGCCACAGTCAGGTCCTTTGAGATGACTCCGATTGCAGCTCTATGAAATATTAGACACCAAGTGTTACTTTTTTGTCACTTGAGCTGATGAGAGTGAATTGAAGAGGGGGGGAAAAGAGGGGAGGGAGGTAATGACAGGAGCAGAGTATAAGAAAGGAGAGAGAGGATGAGAAAGGAATGACTCAGGCTGGCAGGAAGGGAGGGTTGGAGCCTTTTAAACGATCTATTGGAACTAATGGATAATGTCAGAGAGAGCACCAGACCTTACGGAGAGTGCATTTGCGTGCTGGGCTTGCAGATGATTCTGGTAAAAACCAATAGATCTAAATGGTAAATGGAGGACTCAGTGCTACACAGCCATGACTGATCCACAGAATAAACCGGTCTTTATGTCTTCTTTTTAAAAAAGAGTAAAACACAATGAAAAATCTCAGGTCCTTGCACTTTTTAACTTCTGATCTTTTGCCCTTCATCTTCTCCAGGCTCTACTAATTGCTTGATTTTAACTCGCGTGGTTCCTTCCTGTCTGCTATCATCCGTTCTTTGAAACCAGAAATCATTTATCTGGATGTGTCTTTCTCCTCTTCCTTCTGTCTCTATTCTCATTTCCTTTCCTCCAACCTTTCTTTGATCCAAAGCACCATCTACTATATTTTCTTTCTTTTTTGCTGACCGCTGCAGAAGCTTTTGTCTCTGCTTCTCGTTCCAAGCTAAGTAGGCCTGCATCTTATCTCTTTCTAATTACTGAACGCTGCCTCATCTACTGTATGTCGCCGCTGTAGTGGAGGGGAAGACATAGGACATAGAACAAAGAATGAAAATTAAATTCTTGGATGCTGAAACAAAAGAAAATTCTAGCAAGGGCAGTTCTAAGACACTCTGTGTAAACCTGAAGCAAGTTGAGCATTAAAGAAAGATGAACCTGGAGTCTGCATGTGCTGGTAGGTTGAAAACGACAGCATGTGACACTCTCTCAAATGTACATGGTAAAGTCTGTTGTTCATCTTGCAAGCAATTTCTAAATAAAGATTGCTTGAGAGATGAAAAAGGGAAGTTGGGGATTCAGTCTTATTTAATGATTAATTACTTTCTGTATAGGCGGAAAACAACCCAAACACATAAACAAAACTTTATTTTGAGGATGAGTTCAGCATTCTTGTGCCAGATAAATGCCACACTGAGCACTGTGGGCCCCACTTTGTGATTTAAGCTGGTAATACATTTTTATTTGTACATAAAATCTTGGTTAGTGTCACTTTAAGCCTTGGAGCAGCTCTGGTTCTTCGCCTTTGTAGGCAGCAGAGATTTTTCTGTCACAAGCCACCACTTCCCCTCGCCAGCTGGCCCCCAATGTCAGATCAATCAATATCTCCAAACACAGATGCACTCTGCTGAGCTCCACATGAAACCTCAATAACCAGCCACACAGAGACAAAGATGTAGACAAAACAAGACAACTCTAACACACATAGATGACATAAGTATGCTAAGAGTGAACACTTTCTTCGCTTCCATTTGATTATTTTCACAGTTATTGGACAGAGTAACAAAAAGCAGGCAGGGAGGGGAGATCAGATAATACAAAAAAATAGATAAAGAAAAAAATATCAAGGGAAATAAAGTTTATTTAGTGTGTGTTTCCATGTGTATAGAACATATTTCTTTATGAAATTTCCTTTCAGGACCGATACAGAATAAATCCAAAGTATGGCACCGCAGGGTCAATGTGCTTCCACTATTTCTCAACTGTGAAAATTTTAATTACAAAGAGCAGCGTGCATGGAAAATGTGAAACACCTTTATAGATGTACATTCAGGTCTTTTACTTTATATATTTCTCAGTGGAGAATGAGACCTAATTATACATATATCACACTACACTCCTAAAGGGGAAGTTATTTTCCGTTTCCACTCACGTGATTTCCAGTAACCATCAATTAATCGGCAGCAATGCCTGATAACTGGGTCTATATTAATCATCTCAATATACAGTACTTCTCAACATGCAGTGTGCAACTGAGAGTATTACATTAGGTTTAATGGCATGTATTAATGCATTTGTTTTCCAGTACCCTGATGTACAGCACTACTTTTCTACACTTTCATCCCACAAACCCTTAATAGTTCTTTCCCATTAAACAAAAACAAATAACAACAAAAGTGTGAGGCAGTAATTAGCAGTTTATTTCCGCTTGTTCCCGATACTTGCTAGCCACTGGTGTTTGTTGAGTTTGCAGTCATAACAGCATGAGATAATTTGATTTGGTGTAATTAGATTGTGCTTTTCCAACACAATGCACTTTACCATCATACTCACTCTTCAGCCTTGGTTCCTGCTTGAGCTGAACTGATAAGTCAATTCACATACACACACACACACACACACACACACACACACACACACACACACACACACACACACACACACACACACACACACACACAAAAGCCACAGCATTTATTCATTTTTGTTAACAAAAAAACAACACACACACACACACACATGTATATATATATATATATCTATATATATATATAGATATATAGATATATATATATATATCTATATCTATATATCTATATCTATATATATATATATATCTATATCTATATATATATATATCTATATATATATCTATATATATATATATATATTTATATATATATATATATATATATATATATATAAACACCCAGCACGCCCCTGCGGGCGGTTTATCCCTCAAGCTCGGGTCCTCTACCAGAGGCCTGGGAGCTTGAGGGTCCTGCGCAGTATCTTAGCTGTTCCCAGGACTGCGCTCTTCTGGACAGAGATCTCCGATGTTGTTCCCGGGATCTGCTGGAGCCACTCGCCTAGCTTGGGAGTCACCGCACCTAGTGCTCCGATTACCACGGGGACCACCGTTACCTTCACCCTCCACATCCTCTCGAGCTCTTCTCTGAGCCCTTGGTATTTCTCCAGCTTCTCATGTTCCTTCTTCCTGATATTGCTGTCATTCGGAACCGCTACATCGATCACTACGGCCGTCTTCTTCTGTTTGTCTACCACCACTATGTCCGGTTGGTTAGCCACCACCATTTTGTCCGTCTGTATCTAGAAGTCCCACAGGATCTTAGCTCGGTCATTCTCCACCACCCTTGGGGGCATCTCCCATTTTGACCTCGGGACTTCCAGGTTATACTCCGCACAGATGTTCCTGTACACTATGCCGGCCACTTGGTTATGGCGTTCCATGTATGCCTTGCCTGCTAGCATCTTGCACCCTGCTGTTATGTGCTGGATTGTCTCTGGGGCATCTTTACACAGCCTGCACCTGGGGTCTTGCCTGGTGTGATAGACCCCAGCCTCTATGGATCTTGTGCTCAGAGCTTGTTCTTGTGCTGCCATGATTAGTGCCTCTGTGCTGTCTTTCAGTCCAGCTTCGTCCAGCCACTGGTAGGATTTCTGGATATCAGCCACCTCCTCTATCTGCCGGTGGTACATACCGTGCAGGGCTCTGTCCTTCCATGATGGTTCCTCGTCTCCCTCCTCTTTCTTGGGTTTCTGCTGCCTGAGGTATTCACTGAGCACTCGGTCAGTTGGGGCCATCTTCCCAATGTATTCTTGGATGTTCGTTGTCTCATCCTGGACTGTGGTGCTGACACTCACCAGTCCCCGGCCCCCTTCCTTCCGCTTAGCGTACAGCCTCAGGGTGCTGGACTTGGGGTGAAACCCTCCATGCATGGTAAGGAGCTTTCTTGTCTTTATGTCAGTGGCTTCTATCTCCTCCTTTGGCCAGCCTATTACCCCAGCAGGGTACCTGATCACGGGCAGGGCGTACGTGTTGATGGCCCGGATCTTGTTCTTACCATTATATATATTAGGTTTTCTGGCTTCTTGGGCTGTATTCATTCATTCAAATTGAGCCCTGTTTTGTTTTCCCTTTTGTTGCTTGGCTTCATGGTTCATTTTGCACATGTGGACATGGTAATCACACTCAAGTGCAGACCATAACGGACCCTTTGGTGGAAGTGCTCTTGTTCCAAATCAGCTACAAAACAGTTTATTGCGAGAACTGGATCCAATCTTAATCCAGACCCAACTACCAGATGTCCTCTGGAAGTTTTAGCTTAGCACCTTCAGCCTTCCCATTATCACTGATGTGCCTGAGTCTACTAAGTCTATTAAGTAGCTGTAAAATCAAGTGAATCATCCATGTTATCCACTAGTCCAGACCACCTTCTTCCAATATTTACTTTTTGTTTCAGGTTAGTACGAAGTCTGAACCTTCTGCTGTGGTTTCTAGTGCATTTTGGTTCCCTTGGAATTCACATGGAGATTTCTGTATTTGAACATAAACCAAACCACAGGAAAGTTAATAAACATGTTCATCTGGATTATATTTGAGAACTTGAGAAAGTGCTGAGTAGCTCTTTTCTGAATTGTCTGTTTTATCCAGAGACCAGCTGTCACACACATAGTTTGGTTAGTATATCGCTTGCTCCCTCATCATATTTGACTGGCTAATTTTTGATGCCTTTCAGCCTTTTGGCATTATTAAAATGACTTGCTGAATATTTTTAAAATAAATTATAACAGTGTTCCTTCGACACCTTTCGTAATTGTGGCACTTAGTAAATCTGGTCCAAAATATCTAAAAAAAAAAAGAAAAGTATTTATTCCATCAGGCCAACCCCAACCTTCAGCCACAGCTGTAAGTCTGGGTGCAAAGCACAGCTGTGCATTTTAATGGTGCAGCTAGGAGTAGCATAAAAGGAGAAGCTATATCAAATTTAGAACTGAGTTCTCAACATTTCACCTGTATTCATGGATCCTCACAACAATGTAGCAACAGTCTAACAGGATCTATATTAGTGATTCAGTCTTGTGTGTGACAGGAGCCATAGCAGCCACAGAAAAGTGTATACCATTATCTGTATTTACCCCACCTGCAGCAGATTAGCTGAGACTCCACTAGAGTACTTACTGAGAGGGAAGAGAGCTCAGATAAAGTGGGTCTCTAACTGTGGCTACACTGGTGTCATTGCCACAGTTATCGTTGTTACAGTTATATTGTGACACCTGCAGTTGAGTGATATGTTTATACTGTAAATTAGCAAAATCAAACAAACAATATTACCCAATTTAACTAACTAGTAATGGACCCACTCAATCACCAATAGTTCAGTGGCACCACCCAGGTATGTAATGATCAGATTAACCAGTCCTTAAAACTGAACCTTTTAATTTATGCCTAAAATAAACATAAATTACAAAGTTGTTATTTAAGAGACAAATGAGTAATTTCTATGAAGGCATCTTCTACATTGCAATGTCTACATTTCTTTTCTCTTTTATTATTTTCTTTTAACCTGCTACCTGTTTCTGCACTGCAGTAATGTGAGTTTTATTGTATTTCTTATTGAAAATCACAGTGCCTATATCTATTTTTTGTTATCTTTCCCCCCAGTGAAAATAAATGTCTTTGTTCACGATAAAATCTGAATCAAAATATTGTTTGTCATGACCTTGAATGTAAACACTTCTATGGTTGTTACCAAACCTATCACAATACAGGGAGGTGCAGCTGTGAGGCATCCCCTCAGCACAAAAAAAAAGAATTTATAGATATTGAATGATGAGCAACTACAGGGACAGAAATAAATAGTACTGTGCTAGAAGATGAATGTTTTGCTGACTTACAAATGCCAACTGCAAGCCTCCCCTCCATGCTTTCTCATTCTAAGTGATACCTCCTTATTGACCAGTGTGTTGCTTCGAGATCTGAGAAAACTACATCGGCAACATGAGGTCATTTTATGTTCCCCCATCTGCACAGCTGGTTCAGGTTCTGCGTGTCAGGGTGTATGTTGGACCATTTTTCCGAGAAGTCTGCTAATTATGGCAGACTAAAACAATGAAAAGAAGATTGCCACAAGGCCTACAGATTCCTAGTACATGAAAAAAAAAAAAGCGTGCACACACACAAACAGTGACAATTATCTCATTGCTCTGAGCACAGCTGCTTAGGCTCATCAGCAACCTGAAGAAGATAAGTTGTGACAGAACGAGGAGTGAGGAGGGAAAAAATAACCAAAAAGGAAACCAAGGCAAATTCATTTCTAACTTCACAGGGAGCTGGAAACATTCAGGCCATCTGCCGCAAACAAACAACTTTGCTGTATTGATGAAAGTGACACAGATGTGTCAGTGAGGAGTTGGATTCAGTGAGCAGCACTATCAGGGAAATGAGAAGGAAGCGGTGTAATGGAGAAAAGAAAATCCTGGGGAGAGGTGACTTTCGAGGTCACTGTTGTTACAGATTTTCATGTTTCAAGGAGTTAAATTCAAAATATTTTCATCTGTCTACTTTCCAGTCAGTCTCAGGGTGAGCAGAGCATACAAAAAGTTATTTTTTTCCCTGACAGCTTCCCTAAGGAGCTTAGGCCAAGTATGAGGATTTACACCTCAAACTTATACTGGGTCTGCTTCAGGTTCTACTTCAAGCCTGTCTGGTACACCTCTACAGGTTAATTCCCAAAAGGACGTCCAAAAAAGCAAACCAACCACATCAGCTGGTTCCTAAAGTGGACGTAGCAGGTCCATTGGAATCAAATTTAAGACTAATTTTAGGCAGCAAGTTAAGTTAATGTGCACATGACAATATTACATTATCTATATTACCAAAAGTATTTCTCAGTGCATCATTACTTAAATGGTGATTCTAAAATTGGCCGTGAACCAGAAGCCAAAAAGTGCTTAAACAGTATAGGATATACAGTACTATATGACTGCATGGTTAAATGGGGCGTATAGTCAAAAGCTCTTTGTGTGGTCACTATATAAATTCTAGTCAAGTCCATTCACAGTTTATTACACTAACAGAAAATGTACTTTTAATAAAAATGGTTAGACTGATTCTCATCTAAATTACATGTTTCATGCAAAGCTCGGTTTATATACATTCATGTGAAAAGGAGAGTTTTCACGGAGTCATCTTAAAAATTAAATGCATCCCATGACTCAATGGCTTGTGTTACCACCTTTAGTGGGAATACATTGCTATACAGATGAGTTTAAGGTTGACTCAAGGTGCCAAGGTCGTCATCTGTCCAACACCATGCAGAGATCTGGTACGTGATGTTTGTGCAGACATGCTTTGTTTGGTTTCTGACAAATTATGGCCAAACCTCTGCCCCTCTAACGTATCTGTCCAAAGGACATTGTTCACAAAGTCTTCTATTCTGTTCAAATACAACTTTACAAACCTAAGCCGTGTTGCCATGTTCCTTTTAGGGAAAAGAGGCCTCCTTCAAAACAAGCTAAACTTGTTCAGTCTTTTTCTCATTGTACTGTCATAAACATTAATTTTTAACATACCAACTGAGGCCTTCAGAGTCTGAGATGGAGCTCTTTTACAATAAAAATTTTACAATTTCTCTGAGCATTGCACGGTCTGATCTTTGGATGAATTTGCTGGGACATTCGCTCCAGGGAACAATGTGGCGTTGTATCAGCGCACACCTGAATCCTTCAGACCTGCATACTGCAAAGCCTTCTGCCTTTACAGATTCTCTCGCATTTCTTAGCTTCTTAATTCCTATGGAAGCAGTAAGTGTATGCTTTCTTTTTCACGTGACTCTACTGTAGTTATCATGAAACTAGCTACAGCCATGAACCGATCTCTTAATTTCTCTGCCATGGGGGTCAATAACTAATCCAATTAATGCATTGAGAGATCAATAATAGTGGCATGGTATCTGGTGAGGTTGCATCACATTATGGGAGGATGAACCTTGATATGAGACGTGTACATTTGTGTTGTGATTCTGATCTTGGGTTCAAGTAAGAAGACTAATCAAATGGTGCTAAGTGTCACTACATCTGACATATTATCTGAAAGTGTATTACAATTGATTAAACTGCAACACAACCACTTTAGAATTCCCCACACAAAAGGTGACGGCAGCAGAAATCTTAGAAATCTTGGGTTTAAAATGCAATAGAAAAGTTTGGAGTGTTCCTGGATAGCCTCACTTGTCATTAAATCAAGTTTTGGCACCAGGTCTTGAAGACTGAAGAGAAAAGAGAAATGGGTAACACAAAGCCAAATCAATGGAAATGGCAGTTCAGAGCGCTCTGCAATTTTCTACAACAGTCAGTTCCCTTTAGTAGAAAGCAGAGCTTGTGGCGCCTGCTAATTCAGCTACTAAAGTTTTGCTGTTTACCACCCACTCTCAGTTCTATTACGCAGACCAACTGGAGATTTATCAGCTTGATAATACCCACAGCTGTGATGCAGTGAAGTAGTAGTTTAACTTCACTTTGTATGGAAATACTTAGGGATTTGCATAGTGATTCCAAAGTCCACTTTGGAAAGGTCACTTTATTGAATTTGTGTGTCATTAACCAGTAAAGCTACAAACAGTGTTAGCTGTAAAAGGCTGATGAGGTATCGTTTTCACCCTGTTGGGCAGGCGGGTTTGTGAATGCAGGTAACTTGTGAATCCCAACATAGGATTTTGAAATTGATACCAAATGTTTATCAACTAAAAATCTCACATGGGCTTAAATTTCAGTGAGAAGTTTTCTGAAAATCTTGTGAATGCTATCCTCAAAGGGACAGTAAATTAGTTATCAATGTAGATTCATATATTAAAGAAATATTGATTTTCTTTTTACATTCATTGATACTGGAGCCTTTCTATGAGCATAACACAATGGCACATAGTGTCAGTGATGTTAACCAACTACCTATGCTTCTGTTACAAGCAATACAGGACCAGAACAACTCTTTCTACAAGCTTAGTGATGAGAAGATTATAGTGGTTATCTTTCACCTCTTCAGGTCACATGTTGCAGTTTTATGGAAGAAAGGTGGTATTTCATTTTTAAGGGTTACTTGCATCTACCAGTGCAGACCTCTTACTCTGTTGTGCTATATATAATGCTAGAAAGTGGATGTAACATCACTGATATCCAAGCATGTTTTTGTGTCACCTGAAAGCCCACCATAAAGCTACAGCAGCCACTGATGCTTTCTCTTAAGTGCATGGATACAGAAACCTGAGATAGCTTCAGGATTTATCAATCATATCTGTCACATATTTCAGTGCTATCTGTATACCTGCACTTCTCCAGAGCAATTTGTTCTTGCAGTGTGTGAGCACACTATGATAACACCTCATTCACTCACTCTGATGGAGGAGACACTATACACAAACTCAGGTCTGCGCAGTTTGAGATTAAGATAAATTTTATTGCGCCTGCATGGATATTTGTCCTGTGCACTGAAGGTGCACCAAGGACAAGAAAAGGTACAAATCAAAGCTACAATCAGCAGTCCAGGTTGTTCCGAAAGCCTTGCAGTGAACTTAATAATTGACTCTCTGTAGAAGGGGGAAAAGAAGTGATCAGGATTATTTTCAGTGAATCTTTGACTGGACAGCTTACTAATCCAAACCAATAAAGGCTGCTGCTAATTTATGAATAGTTTTTAAGTCTATTATTTTAATATTTTTAATTATATTTAGGGAGTTGTCAGACATATGCAATCTGACTATTAAAGAAAGAGCAAATGGAAATTTGTATTTATTCCCATCCTCATTTACCAGCACCCCCCTCCTGCCCTCATACTCCCCCACTTCCCTCCAAATCCTCTTCCCTTCCACAAAATTTGAGCAAGATATTCAGTGCTGAGTGTGCTGTTTACAGTGACTGTTGAGCTAGAAGCAACAAAGCATAAACCAGTCAGGGTGTTTGGCTGAGAAGCAAAGGCTGTATGTAGCAAGCTCATAAATAACCCCAAGGTTGGCAGCAAACACCCACTAAAGCATGTCTGTTTATCCCAGCGCTGCATGCTTAACAGTGAAGGACGGACTATAAACATTTGCTGCTTTCACATTAGGGTCAGCCTGCCAGTGGTTTCTGAAGGCTGACATTTCAATGCTATATACATATTTTTGGATCCCTCCTTTGTATCAGTATGTGAACACACCACTTCTCCTGTCTAGTGTTGTAATGTAGTGCTGTACCAATGGAGAGTTACTGATTAGTCGCTGAAATTCAAAACGCACATTAAAGCAAGCTCATTATTTCGTGTATTTAGGCACACCCACAGTGGCTTGGGTAGGGCATTGCGCTCTCCCAGCTGTATGTGTTTCTTACACTTTTCCTTTACTTTGTAATAGGGCTGGGCGATATGGCCCAAAATTCATATCTTGATATTCTTTAGTTGGATGGTGATATACGATATATATCTATTTTTTTAAAGCCATGAAGTAAGAACAAAAAGACAGTTCTTAGTCAAAGCTGTGTCCCAGATGTCACACAGGCACTTTTATTAACATACAGCGTAGATGGACATAAAAGAATTACTCAGAAATAAATTATC
This sequence comes from Rhamphochromis sp. 'chilingali', assembly GCF_963969265.1. Lineage (NCBI taxonomy): Eukaryota > Metazoa > Chordata > Actinopteri > Cichliformes > Cichlidae > Rhamphochromis > Rhamphochromis sp. 'chilingali'. Next base: position 20,067,861 of record NC_137932.1, on the reverse strand, counting down.
AGCATTTATTAAAATAATGATGCAGAAATAAAATAAAACAATGTTGTTTTTGTGCATAACAAAGAGCTCACAATTGTGCAGTCAAAATGTAAACTAAAAGACGCTGAGATTTCACAGCTGCTCTGATCCCAAGTTCTACTGCGTGACTGACAGCCTTGAGTTTGAAAGCCTCTTTGTAACCGTGTCTCTTAACAGGTGCCATTTGTGCTCCTTCCATCCATCCATTTTCATCCGCTTTGTCCGGGGCCGGGTCGCGGGGGCAGCAGCCTAAGCAAAGCCATTTGTGCTCCTTATACACACACATTACGGTAATATTACGTTGAAGCACAGTACGTATCACTCCGCGAGGCTCCTCGGTAGCCGTAATGCTTCAACAATCCATCAAGCGGTGCAGCACCGTAGCTTACCAAAGTCGTACCAAAACATTTTTCGACAGATTGCTGAGCGCCGTGTACCACATAAAATTGGTTTGCAGTCAGTAAGCACAACCAGAATTCATACATAAGGCGCACTGTCAATTTATGAGAAAATTAAATGATTTTAGGCCGTGCAGACCCCGTGCGTGGGGCCCGATCCGAGGTAACTCGTTAACGGAGATTCGCGCCCTTATGGCGTTAACGTCATTTTAACGAGATTAACGCTAACAGCATTAAAATAGTTGCTGCTCTTTTTACCGACCATCTCCTCTTTGATAGGAGCCGTGTCCATCTTTTTGTTGCCTGCAGATGAAGCGATGGGGGAGGGGGAGTTGTGTTCAGTGAAGGAGAGAGGCGAGGCAGAGTAACGTTGCATAGAGACAAGTGGATGAAAGAGCGGCAAACTAGCGGCTCCACAAGTATAATTATAACGTAACATAGACTATATCAATGTAAACCTTGTGTCAGTTTTGACTTTACTATCTATGTGACTGTATCTTTGTCTCCCCTGCATGTGGACCTGGATCTGGAACATCAGCAGAGGTGGGTAGTAACGAGTTACATTTACTCCGTAAATTTACTTGAGTAAGTTTTTGAAAAAAATGCACTTTTAAAGTACCTTTTTTGGACGATACTTTTTACTTTTACTTGAGTACATTTGTGAAGAAGAAACGGTACTTTTACTCCGCTACATTTGCAAAATTCGACTCTTACTTTTTAAAAAAATAATTAGTTTAACACATTAGATAACATGCCGCCAGTGGAGTTTCCGGTAACTTTTTTTTACCAATCAGATGTGGCCATGCAGTCACATGACCAGTACTGTGAAACTGTAAATGTGAATATGTAAATATAAATATTATATTGTACGGACATGATAATATATTGTTAGAACAATAAACAATAAACTTTTCACGTTATAACGTGATATAGCTCTATTTTTCTTTTGCCTGGGTGGCAGCTCTACGCTTACGCACTCGGATGAGCTTGCCAAATTTCTACAAGTTGTGCCTCCATCTCTTTTGTGCAGATCACACGCTTCACTGCCGTGCTGCTCCACCATTTCACTTTCATTTCTGTACTTGTGCTTGCACAGTGTGAGAGGCTGCATTGAGGGGCGGCAGGATTTCAAACAGGTTTGATTATCTTGCAACCATACGATTGATGATTGGGAGCTGGTCGTGAGGTGTTAACTGCTTTTCGTTACCCCTTGTATACGACACGATGCACAACACATGATTAAGGCAAAACTCGGGCCGATCCCCAAAACGGTTGCGCGACTGAAAAATCAGCTCAAAATGGGCCAAAAATCGCACAGTGTATGCCCAGCTTTTGGAGGCTAGCTCTAAACAAAAATCCGCAGCTTGGCAGTGTATACAGCACTATAATGACCAGACCTAATTCTTTTGCAAACGTTACATCTTTCCACAGGTCTCAACTTTATCAGACATCACGTAGACTAAGTACCTTTCATGTCCATTCACTGGAGGTGTGGATTTATTGCATGGCTTTCCTCACATCAAGAAGCTGTCGATCAAAATCAATACTGCTCTTCCTGCATCTGGAGCTTGTGAAGGACTCCTGTTCACTGCTGAACAGTTACAGCTTCACAGAAAGAACCTTGAGAGCAAACTGCTGCTGAAGCTTAACCATCACCTCACTGAGTCAAGAAATGGCACATTTTTGCTAAATATGCAGGACTAAATGTACACCCGTACAATATAAGGTAAACTGAGCTCCCTTGTATGTACATATGTTGAAGATGCCTCATTCTAATGTTTCTCTGAGGCTGCTGTGGAATTTGGAGCAAAAATGAATATAAAGTTTACAGCATGTCTTGTCACTGGGAATTGTTTGCAAGGTTTACATATTTATATTATTTATTGTAGGTATTAGTGAAAAAAGCTTTATGTTGTGAAAAACTGAAATCTGGAAATTAGAATTGTTGTGCCTTATTTTGTTGATGTTTTTACATATATTCCTTTTGAAAATACTAAAAAAGATTTTGACGACTACTTTTCACTTTTACTTGAGTAATAATATTTTAAAGTAATGCTAATCTTACTTGAGTACAATTTTTGGATACTCGACCCACCTCTGAACATCAGTGAAACTAACCATTTTCTTCCATTAGTGGGTGTGGTCCAGGAAAGAGCCAAGCAAACACACCTGTTTCCCATCTTCAACCACTTTCAGTATTTAAAAACAGCTCACATCACTGCCCATTGCCAGGTTATTAATGTGCTCCATGTGGGAATGTTGCTTGGGCTGTTTATAGGTCAGATTTATGATTTACGATTTGCTTACTTGTCTTTTAGTCTTGTACTCATGCTCATATTTCCTCCTCAAAGTGAGTCCTGTTTGTGGTGCCTGCCGGAATACTAACTTGTGTATCTGCCAAAGCAGGTATGTTTTCCATGGGGAGCAGGAAAACATACCTGTTTTTGCAGACTTGGAGGCCCAGAGCTGACCTTGTGTAGAGTAAGGAGGACGGAGAGCAAAGTAAAAAAATTGCTCTCGTGAGCTTTCAGCCTTGAGAAAGTTCCAGAAAATATACCTGTTCTATTACAAGCTACTTACCTATGATCAGAATTTTACTTTAAAGAAAATTATAAAAGATTTCACTTCCTATGTGAAAACCTTAACAGTGTGTGACATCCAGCTTTTGAGAAAATCATTAATTACCTAAAATCCAATTTTTTTCTAATGAACAAAAAGTTTATTCACGTTCCCTGAGTTTTTCCAGCAAGATGGTGCACCACCACATTATGGGTGCCAGGTCCGAGCATTCCTAGATGAACAGTTTCCTGGAAAGTGGATTTGATTGTCGTGGGCCAGTCGAATGGCCCCCAAGGTCTGACCCCCTTAGATTTTTATCTTTGGGGTCATCTGAAGGCAATTGTCTATGGTGTGAAGATACGAGATGTGCAGCATCTGAAACTACGGATACTGGATGCCTGTGCTGGCATTTCTCCTGCGGTGTTGCTATCAGTGTGTGAAGAGTGGGAGAAGAGGGTTGCATTGACAATCCAACACAATGGGCAGCACATTGAACACATTTTATAAGTGGTCAGAAACTTGTAAATAACTCATGAAAGAATAAAGTTACGTTGAAACCAAGCACACCATTGTTTTTCTTGTGACATTACCAATAAGTTTGATGTGTCACATGGCCCTCTTCCTATTGAAAAAACAAAAGTTGTATCCAAGACGGCCGACTTCTAAATGGCCACCATGGTCACCACCCATTTTGAGGAGTTTGCCCCCTCACATATACTAATGTGCCCCAAACAGGACTTTAATATCACCAACCATTCCCATTTTATTACAGTGTATCCATATAAATGGCCCACCCTGTACTTTGGTAAGTTTCAAGTATCACAATAAGCAAAGTGCTCTGTTAGGATAATGTGATACTGTGAGGTCTTTATAATAGCTTAGAAGTAAGAAATGAATAAACTAGCTTTTCCAGAATTACCCTGAGTCTGGACATTTCTAATTTTAGAGGTATTACACAGATGGCTGAAAGCGCATCCTGTTCAAAAATGACTGCAGTATTCCTCACAGCGCTGCTCGAGGCCAGGTAATGCCATCTAGACCAAGTGTCTGGTTAGGTGCCATGTTTCTGAGGTTTCTTAGGCCCAAATATGATAATCTCAGTCTTGTCTGAATTTAGTGCGTTTTATGATGATAATTTCAACAAATGTTTTTCGATATCCACTTTAAAAGTCCTTCTTGGACAAGCCACACAGCTGCTTCACTGATCTGTTACTGGCAAATACATAATGTTGAGTATCACTTCCTGGGCTCAGTGAAGTATTCAGTTTCCTAAATTCAATAAAGAGCAGAACAGAGTCGCAAAAATTACCTTAATCCTTGATTGTGGCTTTTGGCTTTACAGGAGAAAACATTATTTTGTAATCTTACAGTCCACTGTAATAATAATTGTTAGGTATTTTAGTACCATGGTAGCATTTACTGGATATTGTTTTATAGTGACATTATACAGGAAAACTCTGTCATTCAATAAGGCCCCTTTGTTTTAGTTATTTTTCTCTTTGACCCAAGAATTGATGTGTGAGAATCACAGGCTGGTACAAGGTTGAAATACCATAGAGATCACTCCCTCAGCTACATTAGTTTCTTAATCTTTTAGACGCCTGTTGAAGGCCAAATGGTTTGTTTCAGATTTCACTAATGAAAGAACTCTTCGTTTTGTGCCTTGAAAATATGTCGCTGAGATAATCACAATTGTAGCTGAACTGATACACTACACAAAGGATGCTTCTTCACCCAAGGGCAGGAAGACGCTGCCTTATCTTGGTCTGTACTGGTTTAAACTGATAAATCTGCTGTCTCATGAATTTTACCCTCTATATAAACTGTTGTACTTGTGAATAAAGTTGAGTCACTTTGGGAAGACAATCTAAAGCAGTCTCTGTTTTCTTGTTCTCCCAAGCTGCTCCCGAGCTCGTACTAACACGCTGAATGGCATGCTTGAATATTACTTGAGAATATATTTGACTGTGTTACAGACTAAGGGACATTCTCTGCTGATAGACGTCCACGCCTCGGAGGAAGCCGATCCACGGAGTAGGCCTTGGAAACCGTTTCCTTCAATAATCAAAATGTATCATGCTTAGGAAGTAATGCAACAATAGCTAATAGATAGACGAGCAGAAAGAGCCTTTTACTGATTTTACCGCAAGAGAAAATGATTGTGCTACAGACATATGTATGTGGAATCTCATGCCTGACAGGTGTGTTCACCTGTCACAGAGTTATTGTATTGTTATCCTAGAATCAACAGCTTCTATTAATCAGGGGTATAGCAGTCAGTCAGTCAACACAGTACCAATAAAAAATGTAATGAAAAAATTAGATGTAAGTTGCATGACTCTGCATTTCCCTTTAAGAGAAACCCACATCCAGACTCTCACATCTCAATGTATCAGTCCAGCCTTAATTCACATTGATTTATGGACAAGTGCATGCACACAATTGCAGCTACTCAGATAACTCAAGGATCAAGACGCCTTAGCGCTCATATAATTACATGCGTGCAAAACTCTTTTCCAGCTCATTTTGCAGCCGGAGAAACATGGGATTTGAGTAAAGCACTTTCACACAATCATTAAGGAGCCTGACCTAAATAAGTGAGGACAACTAGCTAATACGTGGATGGAAATATTAAAGCCGTTTCTGCTTCTTTCCACAAAAAAATTAAGTATCGTGACGATGAGTGAGAAATGACTGCCTGCTGCTCGCAGCCCCCATTGGAGCATTTCCCTGTTTAATGTCATTGTGCGGCTATGCTTCACGCTACCCGCTCATATGTTTATAATTGATGGAGTGTATTTAGCTAGTATATCATTTGAGACAGGCAAGTCCCATCTTTTTTTATTAACTTGTTTTTGTTGTTTTCTTTGCCTCTGTTGCTCCTTACACTTGTATTTGGAGTGGTTTGACATTTTTTCCAGAAGCCAAATGGATTTTACCCAAATCACACTTGAGTAAATTGCAGAAAGAACAAGAACATACTGCAGGGATTCTGCCCAGGAGATTTCATTATAATATCCAAGCTGGAGTTTGAGGATTCGGCCATTCATCCGTTCAGTGTTAAAGCTTGCAAACATCTGTACTGACAGGTGCATTAACTTATTATCTATAGTGAAATTATATATGTTTAAATACCAGGTCAATTGTAGGTAACTGAAAGCTGAAAAGGTTTTCTGAGGTGCAAATGATGAAAACTCTGTTTGCAGAATTGATTGATGTGCGTAGGAGACCTTTAGAAACTAGGACACGTGCGACATGGATTTTGTTTTTTCGTTGGAGGTTGGTTTTTTTTCTATTCCTAAACCAGCAGCAACCTCTTGAGCCGGAAATACTAAGCCAGTGTGCAAACATGCCAAAAACTTCATTACCTCATATAAACCCCAACTCAGAGAACTCTATGTTAAGCCAAGCCAAGACAACTTTATTTAAAAACCACTGACAAAGTGTTAAACATAGCAATAAAAATATGTTACAATACATTTTTAATAAAAATATACATACAAATACATCTAAAAATATAAGTAAATTAAAAAAAAACATGTGTGACGCAGTGCAGATAAAGCCAGCCAAAAACTCACAAAAACAAACAAGTAGTGATGCAATCAAGAACAACTGGACTGCAACTTGTCTGAGTTCGCCTATGGCAATAAAGCTGTGTGGACTGTGATTGATCATTGATTTCTTGTAAACCAAGTGGAGCTTCTGTCAGATGTTTAATCATTTACAAAGGTGCTGCAAGTGAATATGTGTTTGTATTGTTCCTAGACCACAACTTCTATTTAAAAAAAACGATGCAATCTGACATCAACTTAAAAATTCACAGAAAATAGATAAATAATAGAAATTAAATAACAGACGAATAAAGGATTTTTTTTTGCACGTGTAGACTCTAAAGCTTTATAACAAATACAATGGGGATGGAGATGAGGGGTTTAAATCATGAAGCTTGAAGTTGCATTACTTTGGGCGTGGCCACTGACCTTTCGGCGTGGCCACGGACCACATGGAGTAATAGGTGACTGCTGACAGAGGTGGCTGAAGCTAACTGTCGGCATTTTGCCAATGCAGTAAATGCTAAAGCGATTGGTTCTTATGAAGCGATTTTATACCTTATTTAAACACTTAAAGTGCTTTCTTATTACAAGTGTCATTCCCTCAGAGACAGGCCATTTTCTGAAACTAGCTTGTTGTGGACAACAGTCTGTACTGACAGATTTTTTTTTTTTTTGGGGGGGGGGGGGGGGGGGTTGTTTTAGTGCATAAAATTGTACTCTTATTTCATTACATATATTTTCAGAGCAATAGAGGCACCTATGGATATACCTTGCTAATCACCTCCCACTAGCAATCCACCTTTTCCTCCACAAGTGGTTATGTATAGCTAAAAAATTAAGCTGTTGACAAAAAAAAAAAACACGTTAAAATCAATGCTCCATAATGTAGTTTACCAAATACAGCCTATGTCAGGTTTGTCTGGATGGAGATCATTTTAGTTGTTTTTTTTTGTTTTTTTTCGCCTGTCCCATTTGGTTCTTTAGCCATCAGAATTGTTGTCTGAAGACCAACAAGGATACCCAATGGATTTACTTTGCCAAATGGATCATCGTGGCATTGCCGTATTGGTCCATTTGGTCGATCTTTGTTTTTATTATTTATTATATTTTATTTTCAGATGTTACAGACGGGACAGACATGAGTGAGGGATAGGAAAGGGAGAAAGAAAGAGGAAGGAAAGGAAAAACAGAAGGGGAGAGGGACAGTGAGAAAGGGGGGGAGAAAAAAAATAAAAATCTCCTGGATCACCTGTTGAGAGAAGAATAGAAAACAAGCAAAAAAAGACAAAAAAAACAAAAAACAAAGCAACATACTAAACACAACACCATCGCATTAATCTAGCTAAGTGTAAACAGCAGTAAATACTAAATATTCAATGTTGTTGTGCAGCACGCAGGACAGATGTGCTTCGAAGTAGCAGCCAAGAAAGGTGTAATTTGGGTCTACGAGCAGTGAACACCCGTGTGCATACCTGTGTGGATCAGCGCGCTTGTATTCCAAAGGTTCCTTCATGTAACGATCTGCTAGGGAGTGTGGGGGGGCCACAGCCCCGTCCTCCAGGGTGTGAAGCGGGTATGGAGGAGATCAAAACTCCAGACATCCAGAGGCCCCCAGAACACAAGAGACCATGGAAGACCAACAGAGGGGCAGCCGCGCCACTGTTCCAGTAAGAGCTGAGGAGAGTCCCAGATGAGGGCTCACTCAGCAGCCGCGGAGCAGAAGCCAGGGGGAGTTGCAGTGACGCGCCCATGAGCTCCGCCGGCCGCCAGCTGTGCCTGAGTGACCGAGCCCCAGGCCGAGAGGCCGGGGGCTCCCCACCCCCGAAGGGGCCCGAGCGAGCCCCAGGCTCCAGGCCCCGATAAGCGGCCGCCAAGGAGTGAGCCGGTGTGTACCTGGACGCCCACCCCCAGACACAAAGAACCACCAACGCACCGACACCTGAGGGAGTCCGCCACCGGCAGGGGAAGTGGTGGTAGGTGGAGATAGGCCTCCAAACCTTGGAGGGCCTGAGGTGTCCCCAGAGAGGTGGCGTCTGATACCCAGCCTGACATATAGACACAGACATACAGGCACACACATATACAAACATCCATTCCCCCCCTCATGCTCTCATATGCACTCACTCCACACTCAACCAACGTGGAGACAGACATAAAGAGACGCTGTACACACGATCACACTCCCCAAGCGTACTCTACAAACCGGGTCTAGGTACCCTTGCCCCTGGAGGGGGGAACTGCACCCAGACCCAGGTGGTGTTACCCTTTTCCCTGCGGTGGGGAGAGGCAGACCACCCCGACTCCGTAGCAGCAGGGAGGCCCCACACCCCAGACCGCAGTCAGACGGCCAACTCCACCTAGCCCCCCCCCCCCCCCCCGCTCCAGCAGGCCGCAGAGAATGGGGGTGGGAGAAGACTCCAAACCTCCCTCCACCCGCTCATTGTAGTGTTGATGCATGTGTGTTCTAAGGTGCAATTAAAACCCAGGAGGGCATGGAGCTACCTGCCAAGGAGCAGCAGGTAAGCGCATAGTCCCTCCTGATAGCCCTCAATGTCTAAGTGTATTTAAAATTGAGAGGTGGGCAACGACGCCAGGGGTGAGGTGTACACCCTGATGGTAATTTGGACTCCGTGATTGTGCCCACCCCCAAGATCCTATATGTATGTGTAATGAGAGTGTGAATGATGTAAATGTCTAAGTTGTGGGATAAAATTGAGGCAGAGGCAGCCAGAAGGGGACAGAGGGGGGGGGGGGGGGTAGCCTCCTCTGCACCCTGGTGACATACCCCTACTCCAAGGCCCTGCATGTGTGGGTGGTTGTGGTGGAGCGCGAAGAGGGAGGCAGCTGGAGATGGGGAGGGAAGGAAGGGAGGGGCAGGTAACCCCTCCCTGGGGCCAGCTCCCCCGCTGACCCCAGTAGGCACTCCCATACTCCGCGACCCGCCAGGGAAAGGGGGCCCAGGCCCATCCAGACCGGGGCCCAGTGCAGCAGCGCCTCCCGGCCCCACAGAGCCCGGGACAGTCCACCCAACCCCACCACAGAGAAAACTGCACCCACCCCACCATCCACTCATCTTCCAGACTACATAAGACAGTAAACGCCCAGGCTGAGATCTTCCTCCACCTCTCCTGTATCTCCCCCTCCTGCAGAGAGAGTTCCTGAAGAGAGGAAAGCTCCTGCAAGATGTGACCATCTCCCCCACCAGTTGAAGAGCCCCCCAGGCGGTTCGACGCACCGGCGGCACCCTGCTCCAGGGCCGGGCCCCCATGCACCCACCCGCCCACAACCCCGGCAACACACCAACCAGGATCCAAGCCCCCGAGGCCCGGCCCGGGCCCCAGCCCAGAGATGGAGCGCCCCCAGAACCTCACGCCCATCCCGGACCCACCCAGGGCCAGCCAGGTTGCCAGGTCAGTAACCCATGTCCGTCAGCACAGACCCTCCCCTAGCCCCGCTGCACGCAGCCGCGAGGAAACAGTCACCTGAGAGCCAACAGAGCCCCCAACCGGACATGACCGCTACCCCGGGTTGAGCCCCCCTAGGAAGATGCCTCCGGGGAACCCCCCGACGCCCTAAGCCTGTCCCTACCCCCACACCAATCACAACAGTGAAGGCGGGACCAAACTATGACCCCCCACCCCCACTAGGTGATGGAGCTGATAAAAGGAGTCCAGAGCAATTGATCTGATGTGGTGGCAGAGGCTGTATCAAGACTAATGTAATCTAATAGATAATTTCTATATTGGTTAGAATTAAGATTATTTTTATTTTTCCAGTTCATGAGGACTGTTTTCTTGGCTATGCATAGGGCAGTGAAGATCATATGGGCTATATTCTTTTCTGAAGTGACATTATCTAAGCTGCCCAGTAAACACACTAAGGGGGAAGTTGGAATGTTACATTTCAGACACTTTGATAAGTCTTCACATATCTCGCGCCAAAACTTTTGCACTGGTGGACAGAACCAAAGAGCATGGATGTAATTGTCTGGTGTATTGCCTTGACAGTGTGAGCAGTTGTTGGAAGATGTAAAGCCCATCTTGAACATCCGATGACCTGTATAGTGCACTCTATGTAGTATTTTGTATTGTATCAATTGCAGACTGGGATTTTTAATTAATTTAAAGGTTTTTAAGCAAATCTGAGACCAGAAGTTTTGGTCTAAGCTGACTGATAAATCTGCTTCCCACTTTGCAATAGGAAGGGATATTGATTCATCTAATTTAGAAAGTGTTCTGTATATTTTAGATAATAATTTGGGGGATTTAAGAGTAAGAAAATGTGCCGCACTTAGTGGTGTTTGTAATTCAACTTGACTGAGGTTAAATTTCTTTTTTACTATGGATTTAATTTGTTGATATTCTAAAAATCTTGTCTTGTTGATCCCATATTGTGCAACTAGTCTGTCAAATGGAATAAATTCTGTTCCCTCTAATATATGTTCTAAGTATTTAATTCCTTTACAACTCCATTCTGGGAAATTAATCATATTATTGTTTTGTAATATGTCAGGGTTATTCCAGATAGGTGTACGTTTGCATGGGATTAATGAAGACTCCGTTATTTTTAGAAACTCCCACCATGCTGTCAGAGAAAAGCTGATGTTGATACTTTTAAAGCATTCATGTCTTTTGATGTTTGAGCTAATAAATGGTAGGTCTGAAATCTCTAGATCCTTGCATAGTGCCTGTTCAACATCTAGCCAGGGCTCAACTAAGAAGGTATGTTTTAACCATTCTGAGATGAACTGAAGCCTGTTGGCTAAGAAGTATTGGTGAAAATTAGGCAGATCTAATCCTCCTCTATCCTTGGTTCTTTGTAGCGTTTTTAAGCTGATACGCGGGGGTTTATCTTTCCAAAGGAATTTGGAAATATATGAATCCAGAGATCTGAACCAATCTTGTGATGGTTTGTTAGGGATCATCAAAAATAAGTAATTTATTTTTGGTAAGATCATCATTTTTATAGTGGCGACCCTTCCCATGAGTGATATGGGTAAAGATTTCCATCTAGTCAGATCGCCTTCTACTTTCTTTAGAAGTGGGATGTGGTTTAATTTAGTTAAGTCTGAAAGCTTAGGAGAGACATTAATACCTAAATATTTAATATTTCCGGATTGCAGTGGGGCAGAGGAAGAATTATGGAAGGAGCAGTTAATGGGGAGAACTGTAGATTTTGGCCAGTTAATTGAATAATCTGAAACTCTTGAAAACCAGTTTATTAAAGTAATTACCTCAGAGAGGTTGGTTTGTGTGTTTTGCAGAAAAAGCAACACATCATCCGCATAGAGACAGATTTTATGTTCTATGTTCTTACATTTTATGCCCTTAATTGTTGTAGCCTGTCTAAATGCTGCTGCTAGAGGTTCGATAAAAATTGCAAAAAGTGAAGGGGAGAGTGGGCATCCCTGTCTGGTGCCCCTCAGGAGATAGAAGCTGGAGGATGTCTGGTCATTTGTTCTGATACGAGCTGTTGGGGAATTGTATAATATTCTTATCCAGTTTATGAAAGAGTTTCCAAAACCAAATTTGTGTAAAGTTGCGAATAAAAATTTCCAGTTAACTCTGTCAAATGCTTTTTCTGCATCTAGAGATAATATTATGGTTTCGATGTTTTTATCGTATGAGTAGTCTATTAAATTAAGTAATCTATGAGTGTTTGTTGAGGAGTGCCGACCTTTTATGAAACCAGTTTGGTCAGGATGAATTAAGAGGGGGGTCATTTTCTCTAATCTCTTTGAGAGAGCTTTGCAGATTATTTTAAGGTCTACATTTAAAAGAGAAATTGGACGATAGCTTGAGGGAAATAAAGGGTCTTTGCCTGGTTTTAGCAGGAGACTAATGTTGGCAGAATTCATATTTGGTGGTAGTCTGCCATTTTCCTCGATTTCCTGCAACATGCCGTGGAATACTGGTGCCAAAATTATCCAGAATTCTTTGTAGAATTCTGCAGGGAAGCCGTCTGGACCTGGAGCCTTATTATTGGGCATACTTATCAGGGCTTCCTGGAGTTCACTTGGCGTCAGTGGCGAATCCAGTTCCATTGCTTGACTGTCTAGTAATTTTGGAAGAGTTACGTTGTCAAGAAACAGATCAATTTCATTTTTAGATGGGTTTATTTGTGGTGAGTATAAAGTTTCATAGAAATCCCTAAAACTGTTGTTTATTCTTCCAGGATCATATATTGTGTTCCCCGATAAATCTTTAGCAGCACATATAGTTGTTTTTTCTTTATTTATTTTTAGCTGGTTAGCTAGAAATCGACCTGATTTGTTACTGTGTTCAAAATTCTGCAAGCGAAGTCTTTGTATAAGGAATTGTGTTTTTTTATTAATAATTTCATTTAATTCTAGTTTTGTTTTGCATATTTTGTTCAATGTTTCCTGATCTTGGTGGGACGCGTAGGCTTCTTCTAGTGATTTGATGTTTTTTTCGAATTCCTGAGTATTTTTGTTTTCTTCTTTCTTTTTGTGTGATGAGAAAGAAATTATTTTACCTCTCATCACAGCTTTCCCTGCTTCCCATAGAACAGAAGCAGATATTCCGGGAGTGTCATTAAAGTCTAAATATGAAGTCCACTCTTTTTTAAAATATTTAATAAAGTCTTCATCTTTAAGTAGTGATATATTAAATCTCCAGTTTTTTCTTGGCGTAGTATTATTCTTGTGCATTAGTGTTAAAGATACAGGAGCATGATCGCTGACAGCTATAGGATGAATCTCAGTGTCTGAAATGTCACACAGCAGTGAGCTGCTGACCAAAAAATAATCCAGACGAGAGTAAGAGTGATGAACATGCGAGAAAAAAGTATATTCCTTACTGGTGGGGTGAAGAGAGCGCCATGCATCGCAAAGACCAAAGTCACTCATATACTGTTTGATTATATTTGTGGACTGCCAATTGCGCTGAGTTCCTGTTGTGTTGAGCCTATCCATGTCTTCATTTAGTCCAAGGTTGAGGTCACCGCCAAGAATGAGTGTGCAATCAAGGTGTTCAGAGAGTGCACTAAAAAATCCGTGGAAGAATGAGGGTTCATCAACATTTGGACCGTATATGCTTACAATACATAGTTTTTTGTTCAATATTGATAGTTTAATAATTAGAAATCTACCTTCTGGATCTATAACTGTATCGAGTACTGTAAAATTAACATTTTTATGTATTAAAATTGCTACTCCCCGTTGTCTAGAATTATAACAGGCTGCAAACACGTTAGGAAACTCGGGTGTTTTAAGTTCGTTTAAACCTGTGACAGGTCTGTGAGTTTCTTGTAATAAAACAACATCTGCGTGTAGTTTTTTAAGCTGGTTAAATATCTTTAACCTCTTTCCTCTGGTGCCAGCTCCATTTACATTCCATGTGACAAACCTCAGCATGCCCTTAATTGTGTGTGTATGTCTAATGAAGTATGCTGGGTGTTTCGTTTAGACAGGTGGAGAGAATGTGGAAACATCCCTTGTTTGTAAATAGAAAGAGAAAAAGAAGTGTGGTGAGAGGCTCCATAAGTCTGACTATGTGTGTGTGAATATTCACTAATATGAACAAGCGTGGCTTGCTTATGTGTCCTGCAAGTCTGTGCGTGCTGTGAGGCTGTTGTGAATGTGCTGCCGTTGAGCTGATGTGTTTGCGTGATCGTGGTGTGAAAATATGGAGAAATAGAGGGTGTTGTTTGTAGGTGAGTGGGGAAGTAGGTGACCACAGCAGTGAAAGACAAGAGAAAGAAAGAAACCACATGAACTGTGAGCAACAACAACAAAAAAGAAACGAAACGGAAACATTCCAATTAAAGCAATGACGGAGGGTGACAGTGTTATATCTGCTATGACATCATATTGATATTACTAGGTTAAACCCATGTTAAAAGAGAAAGTGTGAATGAATAAGAAAAGAGTGTAGCGGGTTCTTATCTGGAGTGCAGTCAATATAACCACGGTGTGGTGCCGGGGTCGCGGTAGAGCTGTCCGTCCACGTAGAGCCGGTCCACGGCGATGACAGCACGGGAGCCTTTCTGGATGAAGCTACGTCGAACTGGGAACAGGACCTTGCGTCGTTCCAGGATCTCTTTGGGGAACTGATCGTTCACGCTGAAGTCCGTTCCTTTCAGCTCTCTGCCACGACTCTTCACCTGTTCCTTCTGTTTGAATTGACCGAATTTGGCCACAATAGGCCGTGGTCTCCCGGTCCGCGACCGCACGCCCCCCAAGCGATGTACTCTATCGAAGTTGATGTTCTTTACGGTGTCCTCCGGCAGCTTCAGGTGGATTTTAATGAAGCTTTTCACCGTTGCCTCTGCGTCCTCTCCGGCAGTTTCTGGAATACCAGAAAACACAAGATTATCTCTCATGCTACGGGCTTGTAGATCGATAACGGACTCTTTTATTTTTTTTTATTTTCAATGTTTAGCTGGGTCACGTTATCGGTGAGAGATTTAACCGACTCCCGTAGCGTGGCATTTTCAGCGGCAAGCGTTTCCACCTGCTGCTGGCTGAATTCCAGGGATTCTCTCAGAGATTTAAATTCCCGGTGTAAAATCTCCACCAGGGACAGCCTCGCATCGAAACTGGACAATCGCTTGTCGATTGACTCCAGGATGTCTGCGATGTCTTTGCCGGCAGGCGATGTTGTACCGGGGAAGTCTGCCGGGCGACATCTCTTCGATGACGGCGTCTCAATTTTGGCCGGGGAAGATGCACTCTGGGCCTTCTTCATTACTAAATCTTGAAAACAGCGGTCGATGTAATCTTGGAGAGCGTCTAAACTCTCCCCGTTGTCCTCCAGGGTGTTAGAGATGATAAAACAGATGTTGTTAGTTATATGACAATTGATTAGTATATTTGGTAATACTGAAGCTTGAAAAACCTTTGTTAAACTCTATGCTACCATTTGCTTTTTCTCCGGCGTCTGACGTCACCTACAACATGGGTCGCTTACCTTGTCCGTCACTTCCGTCACTTACCTCCTTCATTTTAGTTTTAAATGAAAAGGTATTATTGTATATGTAGCCTCTCCTCCTATTTTCCAGCAGCTTTACCTCCTATTTTTTTGGGACGTGGTTGTCGTGCTAATATACCTTCAGCTCTCCTTGACTCACCTCCGTGATTTGATTTCCAGAATTCTCTAATATATTTTTTCCTTGATACATGTAGTTTGTGTAGTGCATACATGCCCGTGGTTTATGCGTATGTCACAGTAGAAGAGAGAATCTGTTTCACAATTACATGGAGCCGAGCGAGGTGGGCTGACTGACAGGCTCCGCTTGTCTCTCAAAGAGGCAGCGAGAATTGAGTAGCAGTAATCCACCACGCACTACTGGGATTTCACGCTGTGACTTCATGCCTATACTCTGAATTATTTGCTGCCAAGGGAATTTCACAGTCACACCAGGGGTCCCTCTGCACTTAAACTGTGCGTATGTGTCTCTGTACAGTGAGAGCAATTAAATGATTGATGGTGATTGATGTGGCTGGGATAAAAGAACACACACGCGCACACACACACTAAATAGCCCTTCCCCCATCTCCTCACCATCCAGGCCAATCACCATTAATCGGCTAATTGCTTTGCAGTTCAGCTCACTGAGTTTGAGGACTGAATCACTATTCAATTAGAAAATAGAACTGCTTTCCATTCTCCCAAGGCTCCCACTTCTTTCTGTTTGTCTCTATCCCCACTCGGTAGCCATGGTGATTCTGACATGAATGGGTCATGAGTGTGATCAGTGAGATTATTCCTCCTCCTCTGACATATGGAGGTGTGTCACTAGGCAGGAGGGGTAAGTACACAGTCATGTCTTTTGGAAGTATAAACTGTAGACAAAAGATGAACATTGGCTCCAGGTGTATTTGTAAAGCCAATTTGGAAACTTCTTTCTGAGGGCCAGCAGGGGGGTGACTCAGCTGTAGCAAAAAGATGTATAAAAGGCTTTGAGAAAATGAAAGTACTTCTCATTTCTCACTTCTTGTTTTGAGACCTCGGTAAATCCTCTCCCAGTTGGGTTTTGGTTTTAGTCCCTAATGTCAAGAATTATTTTATATAGCATTTGTTGATTTAATAAGTCAGATTTTGTTTAGAATGGTAGTAATAAAGCATCATACTGTATGGATTAGGGTGTGACTACGTACAGCTGTCAGAGTCCAAGTGAGAGTAATCCCTCGTTAACTGGATCTCGTTGAAAGAAACCACAGGTTTCAAAAAATAAAAAATAACAACAAAATATTTTGACCGTCAAAATACTTGAGGTGTTAAAACTGCAATCCACAAAACTGCAGTGCATAATATCATGTATTTCAAACATTTGGTAGTTCTAGCATGTCTGTGTGTGATACTCAACTCCTTTTCTTTGTTGTCCATTATAGCAAATACAATTTTACAGCTGAAGTGTGGATGCTGTTCAGACAAAAGCTTTCAGAAAGCTTTCGCTGCATTGTTTTTATAACAAGCAGCTGATAGTGGAACACAAGTGTCAGCACCACTGTTTTATCACAGAGGTGTGTTTGTTTCACTTTCTTTTATCTCAAAATCTTCAGTTACATCTTTGATGTTTCAGTTGACTTCAGTGCTTACATGTCATCTGCTTTTCTCTGTGATTGTGAGTCCTTAGATCCAAATCTTTTAAGCTTTCAGCCATTACGATTCAATTGATATCTAGTATCCCTACCTCTAACTGTGTGTCTGCTGTGTGGACAATTTCCAGAGCAGAAACAAAACTATGCTTCCACTTAATTCTTCCAAATTGTATTAAAAACACCAGCCATAAGAGGAGCTCCTGAATGGTGCTTATGAGATACCAAGAAAAGTAAAAACATATCAGCATTTTTTGTGTGCGCAGAAAAAGATCACTGTTATACACAGTTTTACTATTATACGCTTATTTGTGATTTCATTTGGTATAACTGCTGAACTGCCTATTAATGCATCTATTCAGCACTTGGTAAACACTAAAGGCATTTAGGCACTGGTCAAGACCAGTGTTGGTCAAGTTACTTGAAAATAGTAATTAGTTACTAACAGGGCTGGACTGGGACAAAAAATCGGCCTGGGCATTTTGGGAGACCGGCCCCCCAGGCATAATAGGAAAAACCATAAAGCCTTTGAATGAAAACAAACACTGTTGTGACAGTGATGTACACTGTCTTGTTGGTATATATGTATCAATCTAATAAACCTATTCTGGTATTCTAAACAGTAGCAGAAACCAAAGACTGCTTGGTCGTGTTAACCTCCTGAACTATCTACAACACATGGTGGAAACCTGAAATTAAGACAGAAAACTAGAAGTGAGATATGATAATATTAAAATAAATAAATGATAGATTTAGTGATATTTTCATAAACTATTTATTTACCACATCAATTAACAGCATGACAGCACAAAATATTTTTCTAACATGGCAACCTTTAAAAAGTGAAAGTAGCCAGAAAGACAGGTGAGAAAGAATAAAACTTAATTGACTTGTTGATGGTATTTTACACAGTACTGGTGCAGAATTTAGAAAATGTGGGAAAATACTGGCATCATATACAGCACTTACTTCTGAAGAAATTATGATGGGACCCTGAAAAAAATTACTATGTACAATAATGATTTCTATACATTTTACATCAGAAGAAAACTTTGGTTGTAAGATTCAGATAATTATCTAATAAAAGCGATGCATTTTAAATGAGAATAAGAAAGAAAAGTACTTCTTTGTGCCCCCCCTCTCGCTGTTAATGCCCTACCTGCCCCCCTGGCAAAACTTTGTTAGACCCGCCCCTGCACAGTTACCACTTGTCAGGTCCTAAGGATCCTGGTGTTATTTGTCTCTCAGAAACAGTTCATAACGTCCCTTCAACTCATTTATGTCACGTAAAGGTAAACCTGTTTCTCCATCACCTGTTCAGCTCTGATGATCCAGTAAGGACATCTCCTGGTTTCATCTTCATGGTTCCCTGCAGCAAACATCAGCTAGAAAGTAACATTAAATGAATTCTAACAACAGCTGATCAAGCTTAAATGCGCTGCTGTTGTTTAGATCGACACCTGCTGGTTTCCTCTTTCTGGCGCAAAGTGGGCGATAAACAAACAAGAGAGATGGGACTTGGTCAGAAAAGCCAATCAGCTGATCATCGATCAGTTTCGTGATTGAAGTAGCAACAGGAGAGGGAGGGGGGAGAGAATGAGAGAAGAAGAGACAGCTGTCACAGAATAACTCCAGCTTTGTCTTTTTCCATTCTAGCTGAAGTACGGGACAAACTGCGTTCATTTTCACCACAATACAAAATCAATTTCTCTGAATACGGTCCGATTCCATTGGCAACTCTACTAACTAGCTTCTGAATAAACAAAATTTCACTATCAGTAACATCATAGCATCCCGTAATGCTAGCTAATATGCAGTATTATTGTAACTGACTGTAAAAAGTCAGCATAGCGAAAATAAACTTCACCTAAACTTGGTTTATATCTGACCCAGATAGACTGCAGGTCATAACTTCTTACCTGAAGTTCAGTTCACCTGACACTCGGACCAGCGGCCGTCTCGGGTCTCTGCTCCTCCTGCCTCCCTTTTCCCTCCTCCACCTGCTGGCCTCCACCACTTGCTAATGTTACTGAATCTGTGGAAGCTCCGCCATAGCCACCACCAAACAACTGAGTTATTTTTACACATCGGCCAGCATCTGGCCAATCCACCACCTTTCATTGTTTATACCGTTACAAAAAAAAAACAAGCAACAAACAAAAAGACATCAACCCATAAAAATGAAAAATCACCATCGATGGCCAGTCCTGCTATGGTTACTAATTACTGATTACTTCTCCAAGAAAGTAATCCCTTTACTTTACTGATTACTTATTTTCAAAAGTAATTAGTTACTTTATTACTTAAATACTTTTTAAAAACATGATACACAACCTGAATAAGTAATAAAGCAGACCTTTCAGCCCAATTCTATTTTTATGCATAATCCATCATATAAAATTGAATCAAATACAAAAGTCTCTTTTTAAAAATTGTTTTATTAGTTTTAATCTTTTAACTTTATACACATTGCATTAAGCAAAAATTAAATTATGTGCGACAGTCTTGGACTTGAAGAAATTTTTCTAACATTTAAACTTATTTTCCTCAAAATCCAGCATGTAAAATAAAATAATGTTTTGTGTTTCATTCATTGAAATAGATGCGAGTAAAACACAGCAGAAAATAAATAAATAATAAATCAGCAGCACTAAATCCTGTCGCTCTTAAATCTATTTTTACCTGTTTAGCAGGAGTGGGGTCGGTGGAGGTTTGCCGGTGCTGCAGCAGTCATGTCAGTGGGGGAGATCCAGGGATTTCTCTGTGAATTTCACATTCCCGTGGCACCGTGCTCGGTGCTTGCTCAGATTTGAAGTTTAATTTTTCACTGTAGAAAGTTTTCTTCCCACGCAGAGTGTACAGCAGACACTAATGTTCCTGTCACTTTTTACGGAATCAAACTCAAAGTAATGTCAGTACTTCCACGCACTCGTTCTCTCTCTCGCACTCCCTATTATCCATTGTTGATCTACACACGTCTGCTGCTGCCCCCGACGTCACAGGCTCGTACGTCATTGTCATGAGACACTCTCACAAATAAAATAATGGTTTAGTAACCCAGTAATGTGGCATGCTTACTTGAAAGTAACAGTATTTACTTTTTTTTTTTCAATAGTAATCGGAAGGTTGCCGGTTCGAGCCCCGGCTTGGACAGTCTTGGTCGTTGTGTCCTTGGGCAAGACACTTCACCCGTTGCCTACTGATGGTGGTCAGAGGGCCCGGTGGCGCCAGTGTCCGGCAGCCTCGCCTCTGTCAGTGCGCCCCAGGGTGGCTGTGGCTACAATGTAGCTTGCCATCACCAGTGTGTGGATGTGTGTGTGAATGGGTGGGTGACTGGATATGTAAAGCACTTTGGGGTCCTTAGGGACTAGTAAAGCGCTATATAAATACAGGCCATTTACCATTTACTTTTTTTTTTTCAATAGTATCTCTTACTTTGTCCCTAACTTTACCTATTCCTTGAAAAAAGTAATTGGATTACAGTAACTTACTGCCCATCTCTGGTCAAGACAACCTGCTACAGTTCAAACCAGGCATCAGAATGGGGACTGTGAATGGGACATGACTTTGCCAAACCGACTGGTCAGAATCTGTTGATCTCGTGGGATTTTCCAGCACAACCACCTCTAAGGTTTGCAGAGAATGTTCTAAATAAAATAAAATATCCAGTGAGCAGCAGTTCTGTGGGTGAAAATGCCTTGTTGATGTTAGAGGTGAGAGACTAGACTGGCCACACTGCTTCAAGCTGATAGAAAAGCTCCAGTAGTTCAAATAACTGTCCGTTATGCAGACGAGCATCTCTGAATTCACAGCAGATGAAGCCTTCAAGCAGATGGTCTGCAGTATCAGCTGATGACAGTGGGTGCCACACTTATCAACAAGAAACTGCAGGCTACAATTCACAGAGGCTTACCAATATTTGACAGATTGGAAGAATGTGTGATCTGATGAGTCCTGATTTCTCATGAAACATTCAGATGGTAGGGAAAAAATTTGGCATAAACAACATGAAAGCATGTATCCATCCTGCCTTGTGTCAATAGATCAAGCTGCTGGTGACGTAATGGTGTGGGAGACATCTTCTTGGCACACTTTGGACTCCTTAATACCAAATAAACATTGTTTAAACACAACAGCCTACCTGAATATTGTTGCTGACCATGCCTATCATTTAATGGCCACACTGTGCCCATCTTCTGATGACTGCTTCCGGCAGGATAACGAACCATGTCACAAAGCTCAAATCATCTCAAATTTTTCTTTTTCTTTCTGCTGCTTCTGTTAGGAGTTGCCACGGGGAATGATCTGTGTCAATCTCACCCTATTCCCAGCATCCTCCTCTGTCACACCAACCCTCTGCATGTCCTCCTTCAGTACATCCATGAATCCTACTAAAGTGTTCATGTGACTTTATGCCTTACATTGTCGTGATCTGAGTGCCAGAGTTTGGTGTATTTTTCCTGTCTTGCTCCTGAAGTTCTGTTTTTCAGCTCTGGGCGAAGTTCCACTTCCCCGCGTCCATCCCGCGTACTTGTACGCCTGCATTTTAATACTTCTTGTGTAAACCTTGGGCACCTTGTGTCTCCAGTGATCTGTACCTTGGATCACCATTCATACTCTCCAGTCACTCTTGGTTTCACTGACGCTGGTCTTCTCTACCTTTCAATACACTCACTGGTTTCCCCTGCTCACCCTTCCTCGGCTTTGTAAAAACAAACAAAGAGGTCAGATATCTCACGTGCCTTCCCTGCAGCTCCTGCCCTCCTGATCCTGGAAGAGAAAGGAAAAGTCAGACGTCTTGTTTTTTCTGCTCTGTCATGCTCTCTGACACTCACCTGGCAAAGCTCGCCCCTCTGGAACCTCAACTCGCCACTTCCTCTAAGTAAGCAAGCCACTCCTCACTGAAAAATACACTCACCATTGGTTTCGGCATCTTTTTATTATATAACTCATCTCTTTCTGTTGCAGTGGACTGCGCTCCCTGTGCCACCCTGACTACAATGATTCCTGCATTCAATAAAGTTTTGCGCTAAAGAAGTGACAAACCAAAGAGTAAAAGCTTTTACACACAAGAAATGCACTGTTTTTAAGGCAGCCATTCACACACACCACCTATGTTACAGTCCAAGTTTTACATTTTAAGACTTTACCTTCCGTTGTTTTCAGCTGTTTTTTTCTCCTAACAAAACTACCTACAGAAATCTGAGAAAATGTATTTTAAAACATATCTAATTCAGCATGGGGACACTGAAATGTAATTATATAGGGGAGTCTTTTATGGAAGCTGATGATATGGACCTGAGATGAGCAATTATTATGTAAATTACTTCATAATTTAATTTTAATTACAAATGCAGATCAAACCGATCAGACAACTGCATTGAAAAACAGCACCTTGATGAAAATATTACGTGCTGCATAAGACTTTTAAAAAATATATGAAGCCAATTAGGATGGCAGCTTATTAGTCAGATGTCATTTTGAGCACTTTTTGTGTGTGATAATTATCAGAGTGCAACATAGTTAATTTATAACACAAACTGTATAGTCAGTTGTATTGAAACAGTTTAATATTAAAAAACATTATCTAAGCACCATGCTGCTGTAACACTATGCACTGTTTTCTTTCCGAGTTTGTTTCTCCCCCTTTTTTGCATAAGCAGTAAAAAAAAATAAATAAATAGACAATACAATCACCATGTACATTTACTTAAAGCAACATGACTTGACTTGATAAGATGCATTTCTGTCAGAGCTTTGTCTCCATGCATCAGCCAGCAGGACCGCAGAGCCACACACAAGCAAATTTCCCGACATGATGATTGGCAGGTGTAGGTCTCCGTGTCCTTTCTGATAAGGTCTTCAGCGTGGAGCCAATTTTTCTCGAGACTCAAAAGTCTACAGAGTGAATCTTCTAAAAAGTCAAACACATGACATGAATTTCAATAGAATTTGTTTTATCCTCTTCCCAATCTCTGAGTTGCTATAGGTTTCTGTAAAAAC
Organism: Rhamphochromis sp. 'chilingali'; assembly: GCF_963969265.1. NCBI lineage: Eukaryota > Metazoa > Chordata > Actinopteri > Cichliformes > Cichlidae > Rhamphochromis > Rhamphochromis sp. 'chilingali'. Next base: position 20,044,768 of record NC_137932.1, on the reverse strand, counting down.
AGGGGACTATGTTTTGTAAGTATTTCGAAGTAATCAACTTAGTGTCAGGAACAATCCCTCTTTACAGTAATAAATGCTACCTGTAAGTATGCATGGCTATAAAAGCCACTATACAAGCTGAAGGTCTGGCAGTCTGCTGGTTTGAAGGTGTGTTTAACACAATGCCACAGTCTTCCCTGGAGTAAACGTTACAGCAAATTAATCCCAAAATCTGACCGTCTGATGCTCAAAGAAATTGTAGAATTGTAATAATAAAAGCACTCCATCGCAGACTGTACAGGCCTCAGTTAGTATGCTAAATATTACTGTTTATGACAGTACAATTGGAAAAAAGACTGAACAGGTATAAGTTGTTTGGAATGGTTGCCAGGGGAAAAAATGGCAGAATGACATCTGGGAATGTGTGGCCATAATGCACAATACCGTGGTGTGGTGAGCGTAACAGCACAAACACATACCAACTGGTCAGTATGATGGTGGAAGGATGATGATTTTGTCTTGTTTTCCAGCCACAGGAATGGGGGTACTTTGACTCAACCATCAACTCGTCTGTATACCAAAATACTCTAGAGTGAAATGTCCAACAGCGTCTCCAAAATTGGGTCATGCAGCAGGACAGTGCTTCCAATCTACATACAAGATAACTGGAACTCACATTTTGTATATATTCCAACAGTAGAACAGCCTGTTTCCATAATAAAAAAAGCACCTGAGTACTAAATATAGATATTTTGAAATGGAAAAAATAAATCAATGTGGACCATGAACTGCTGAATAAATGAAATCCCGTATCCAGGAAGAAAACATTTCACTTTTAAAACTACAACAATTAGTGTTGTTAGATGAAGAGGTAATGCAGCACAGTGGTAAACATGCCCCTTATTTGATACAGTGGGATCAAATTTAGAATGATCTTGTTTTTTAAAAGTGTTAGCTTTAAAATGCTTACACATCATTCCAATTTCTGTGAAAACTGGGCTGTAGATGACTCATTATTGCTGAACAACACACGTGGGAAGAAAAGCAAAAGCACCTTCTTTAACAGCTATTAATTTGCCTTTTTTCCCCAAAGAACCACTTCAGATTGAATCTAAGATTATTTATACTTGTGTTTCTTCAAAACACAACCTATCAAATATAAGATAACCCACTATATTTGAAATTACAGGAGCTCTACAATGGACATTTGTTCCCTCTGCGAGTACATGTATTTGTATCTGTGCCATTTTGACATTGAAAGTGGGCTGTGGCCTTGTAAGCTAAGTTCAATTAAAAAAGACATTTAGAACTCAAATTGTCAGAGAATATGGCTTATATTCATGCATTAATCAAGATTTCTTTTTAAGAGATACTAACATTACACTGGTTGGGCTTTACCTTACTTCCCCTTAAAGACTTGTCATTTCTAGTTAGAGTTTTCAGCTCTTTCTGCACATTCTGTGTTACTAATCACCTTTGTTAATCATGAAATTTGGCCCCAGTATGCATAATCTGAAAGATGTTTGAATGGTTTAGCTTAGGGGATGATGAACACTGTCTTTTTCCATTCTGTATGCTTTTGTCATTTTGTTTTTATAGAAACATCCGTGAATTAAACTTTCAGATTAAGACCCTAATGCATGAAAACTCTTTTTATTTAAGGATACGTGTGAACAGACACACAAACATGCTTTAATTTTCCATCCCTGGAAGCTGTAGTACAGTACATGTTGCAGTAGTCATAGATAATCCATTTAGCAATACATGGGTATTCATGTGGTGGAGTAACTCTCATGCCACGGTGCCACTCCCATTTTCAGTCAAAATGCATTCCTCTGCTGAATTCATAGACTTCACTAACATGAAATTCTCAGTGGGCTCGAGTAAGGAAGCCACTTTTTCAGAAATCTTTCAAATGAAATCTTGGCAAACATGCTCAGGTTTTACTTTTCTCACAAACAAAGAGAAACAAGAGAAATCGGTGGGCATTTATTAGTCTTTTAAGAGTTCAACGGTTCTTCCGTAGTGTGTTCTTATTTCCTGGTGCTTCTGAGAGAACCCATAGGAGGTGCAATGGAGAATATTGAGAAAGACCCACCTCTCCAAATCTTTTGCTTTGCTTTGCCTTTAGAAGCTTATTATCCCTGGGTTACTTATTTATGTCTTAGTCTTGATCTTGTCACCCCACAGTTGTCTTTCAGACCCTTAATGCTGTAACCTTTTGTCTCAGTTTGACACCCACATGTAAATAATAAAATCTTCACTGTTTGTCGTCCTCTCCCATCTGCTTTCGAACCAGTATCAATTTCAATTCACTTTCATTTATATAGTGCCAAATCACAACAACAGCTTCCACTAGGCACTTTATATTGTAAGAAGACACTACAATAATACAGAGAAAACAGAGAAAGCCCCAATAATCAGATGATCCTTTATCCGCAAGTACTTCTGGCAACAGTGGAAAGGAAAAACTCTCTTATAACAAGAAGAGACCTCAGGCAGCTGGCACCTGCCGTTAGCTCTCTCTGCGGTACACTATAAATGCCTTTTCAGTGGTTCAGAGTCAGCTTACCTTTACAGACTCAGTCTCTGGGCTGGTACACTTATTTATACAAACCACCACAGCAAACGCTGAGAAACAGGACTTGAAGTCATTTCATATTATCTGTCAAAGAAGAGTCAACAAATGACTCCTAATCATATCTCCAAGGTAGATATGAAAAAGATATGAAAAAAAAATTAGATAACAAATAAAAATGAAAGCATATGAGGATTTGTGTCAGTGAGTCGGCATATAGCCTGTGGTTTATATTGTTAACTGCTTTGTCAATTATGTAACCATTCACATCATCCTTTTCTAAATGTGTAACACAAAAGTAATGGCATGAGTACTGTCACAGTCTACTTCCTAGGGGGAGAAAATGAGTAACATAGTGCATTATTATTATTATAATTATTATAATGTTATTATTTAACTAACTTCTTTTGCATGACATTGCATTTTGCATGCAGGAGTTGATAGTCCAGACACCTCAGACAGATTCACACTTCTGGCTTGAGGCCGTGAGATTTAGGTGAGGGAGCTATCTGCACAGAGTGTGCAGGAAGCAACAGATTTGATGCTTACTTGCTAACAGTGAAGGTTTTGTCCTATTCACACCCTGGCACAATGTGACATCATGCAGACTTTGTAATAGGAAAATGACATGTTAAAGGCCAGGTGTTTGCTCTGTCATGCATCTCTGCTAGGTCATGGTTTAAAGAGTTTAGAAGTGCAGTGTATGTTTGAAAATGAGTTTGGTTGTTGATGGGTTTGAGTAAAAGTCATTTATTTGGGTCCATAACAATACAAAAGTAGAAGTGATTAAAAAAAACATATCTAGAGCATAAAGGATTAACCATGATAAATATCTATAGTCGTGTTGTGTGGGTAACTATATCACATTGCTCCTGTAATGATTATTGCATTTAGATTAGATGTGAACATTAGACATTTAAAGACTTAAACACTTGCAACTTTGTTTTTCTAAAGTGCTTAATTAATACAAAAATGTATTTTTTGTGAGATGTTTAATTAAATTACTGTCTTACAAAACCTCTAATTGTCATGATCCTGGGTCCTTCTGACCCAGCGTTTTGTGTTTTCTGTTCTTCCTCTGTTTAGTGTTTACTCTGTTCTGCCCGTGTGTTCCTGTATCTAGTCCGCGTTTCTTAGTTTGTGTCCTTTCATGCGTAGTTCCTGTTTTATTGTGTTTCTGGAGACCCCATGACCCATTACTAACGAGTCTCCAGAATGATTTGCTATGAATTATAAAACAGTGCTCAGCTATTAAAAAGTTCATCTCCTTGATTAGGACAATTCTCCTTTCACTCATGTTATATTTTGACTCTTCATACTGGAGTGTCCCTGGGCAAGACCCCAAATTGGCTCGATGAAATGTGTAAATGTGGCTTATAAAAACTGTTCATTTACCATTACATCATACATACTATTATACCAGTGTCTGTAACAGTTTCAGAATACAACTTCTGTAGTTTTAATGAAATCTAAGGGTAACAAATGGTAACATGCATAAGCTTAATGGGAGTACAGAAAATAATGGGGTCCTTCCTTCCTTAACGGCTTTTCTCCCTTCTAAGGTGCTCGGCCTCAACATGCTTCATATTAATCTTTAAGGATTTTATTATACTAAGCTTCAGCGTGACAGCAAAGTATCGTTATAGTATAACTTAGGTAAATTTTATACACTAGGTTAAGGGGTAGGGCTGTTTGATATAACAATATATATGGGATGACGATATAAAATCGTCTATCATTTCATTTTACGCTATCGTTTGTTTCGTGGTGTCGCAAAATAAACTGTTTACGGCAATATTTTTTCATCGTTTTGATGGTCACTGTGGTGGCTATATTAATTTAAGTTCTCTCTTTCTCTTATATTTAATATAACCACACTACGGACGGACACGGGCCTGTTTTTATGAGTTGTGTTAGCAACAATGACGGTAAAACCGTCGCATGTCCGCTTGTTTATTTTCCACATAAACCTTTCGCAATAAAGCTCAAGATCCTGTTGAGACTTTTCAAAATAAACTGAATCATGTGAAAGAGGATGCAGAGTGTTTGTGGATGAAAAGCAACAAAGAGCCGTCAGGTGCTAAAAAATTAACCTTAGACTCAAACATTAGAACAGGCTTTTTGCCCGCAGCACGCCGTGTAATAAATGCTCACAAAGAAAACGGCGGCCGTTACAACTTATGTCTAAAAATGTATCGTTTCATGCATCAGTTAAAACACTCGACTCCAGGTACACGACGCTCAGCTGGAAACACTTCATGCAAGTCGAGCTGCCCGAGATTCACAGAATTTACAGAAAATGTTAAATTTTTGTGATTTAGATTGTTATCGGGACGAAAGATGTCTCATATCAGGATATGAGATTTTGGTCATGCCACACAGCCCTATTAAGGGGTCAAAAAAGATGGGGAAAAGGCATATAAATATATATATACTCTATTACGCCATTATGGACCAGTAGCCAGTGATGAGTTAAATTCTTAGAGGAGCTTGAATGATTCAACCAAGATTCAACAAAATCATGAGTCATTAGTTGCAGGAACATTAGTTTTAGTATCTAAGAAGTGGTCTGCATGGTAGTTATGATGCCTGTGCAGGCACAGCAGATTTATTCAGGTCTTACTGCCTGCAGCCCAGGTCGACCCCTGTTCTAACTGAGAAAAAGGAACAAGATTTTGTCTTGCTGGGTTTCATCAGAGAGCCATGGCAGAGCATTCATGCTGGTGCACTATATAATCAGGATCAAAGCTGTACTGGCAGAGCAGGAACACAGATAGTATTCCTCAGCATTTATCGTAAAAAGTTGATTTCATAAACAAGTACTTGTCTGCTGCGGTCAGCGTTTTCAATAGAAATCCCTGCACTAATTAGCTTAGAGATGTTGCAGAGTTGCACATTATTTTGTCAAATTCTCTAAATGCAGTTACAAGTGCGCACACACACACACACACACACACACACACACACATAAAGAAATAGAGTAGATGGCTGTGTTTTCTGTAATTAATGTGATGCTGGGCTCATTCCCCGACTAGAATGTAAAACACTGAATTAAAATGGGGAGAGCATATACAGTATTAGACACCACCGGCCCTGCATACACAACAAGCTCCCTTGCCCCTCATTCTCTCTCATACCATATAGCAAGCTGTATTTTCTACCAATTATCCAGCTCCTCTCTGTGGAATGATCATCTTTGTTCCATCAATTAAAAAAAAAAAAAAAAAAAAAACTTTGCCTCAAGTATCCCAGGAGTCAGTTTGAAATAATGTAAAAGGTCACAGCAGCACATTAGACCCAGGGATTTTACTCAGACAATCTACTGAGAATACTGAGTATTTAGTCAGCCACCGATTGTGCAAGTTCCCCCACCTAAAATGATGACAGAGGTCAGTAATTTGCACCAGAGGTACACTTCAACTGTGAGAGACAGAATGTGAAAAAAAAATCCATGAATCCACATGGTAGGATTTGTAAAGAATTTATTCGTAAATCAGGGTGGAAAATAAGTATTTGGTCAATAACAAAAATACAACTCAATACTTTGTAACATAACCTTTGTTGGCAATAACAGAGGTCAAACGTTTACTATAGGTCTTTACCAGGTTTGCACACACAGTAGCTGGTATTTTGGCCCATTCCTCCATGCAGATCTTCTCGAGAGCAGTGGTGTTTTGGGGCTGTCGCAGAGCAACATGGACTTTCAACTCCCGCCACAGATTTTCTATGGGGTTGAGGTCTGGAGACTGGCTAGGCCACTCCAGGACTTTCAAATGCTTCTTACGGAGCCACTCCTTTGTTGCCCGGGCGGTGTGTTTTGGATCATTGTCATGTTGGAAGACCCACCCTCGTTTCATCTTCAAAGTTCTCACTGATGGAAGGAGGTTTTGGCTCAAAATCTCACGATACATGGCCCCATTCATTCTGTCCTTAACACGGATCAGTCGTCCTGTCCCCTTGGCAGAAAAACAGCCCCATAGCATGATGTTTCCACCCCCATGCTTCACAGCAGGTATGGTGTTCTTGGGATGCAACTCAGTATTCTTCTTCCTCCAAACACGACGAGTTGAGTTTATACCAAAAAGTTCTACTTTGGTTTCATCTGACCACATGACATTCTCCCAATCCTCTGCTGTATCATCCATGTGCTCTCTGGCAAACTTCAGACGGGCCTGGACATGCACTGGCTTCAGCAGCGGAACACGTCTAGCACTGCGGGATTTGATTCCCTGCCGTTGTAGTGTGTTACTGATGGTGACCTTTGTTACTTTGGTCCCAGCTCTCTGCAGGTCATTCACCAGGTCCCCCCGTGTGGTTCTGGGATCTTTGCTCACCGTTCTCATGATCATTTTGACCCCACGGGATGAGATCTTGCGTGGAGCCCCAGATCGAGGGAGATTATCAGTGGTCTTGTATGTCTTCCATTTTCTGATGATTGCTCCCACAGTTGATTTTTTCACACCAAGCTGCTTGCCTATTGTAGATTCACTCTTCCCAGTCTGGTGCAGGTCTACAATACTTTTCCTGGTGTCCTTCGAAAGCTCTTTGGTCTTGGCCATGGCGGAGTTTGGAGTCTGACTGTTTGAGGCTGTGGACAGGTGTCTTTTATACAGATGATGAGTTCAAACAGGTGCCATTCATACAGGTAACGAGTGGGGGACAGAAAAGCTTCTTACAGAAGACGTTACAGGTCTGTGAGAGCCAGAGATTTTCCTTGTTTGAGGTGACCAAATACTTATTTTCCACCCTAATTTACGAATAAATTCTTTACAAATCCTACCATGTGGATTCATGGATTTTTTTTTCACATTCTGTCTCTCACAGTTGAAGTGTACCTCTGGTGCAAATTACTGACCTCTGTCATCATTTTAGGTGGGGGAACTTGCACAATCGGTGGCTGACTAAATACTTTTTTGCCCCACTGTATATGCGATGTCAGATGATTGTTTTTTTTAACTAAAAGTAACTAAAAGGCACCCTCTTGTGGCCACAGTTGGTACTTGGGAAGTTGTTATGCCCAGCTAGTTTGCTGCAAGTGCTCAGTGGAGGTGAAACTTTTGCCCACGCATGCCTGTAAGTTTTCATTACATACTATAACCTTAACTATCTGATTTGTGATGCATGTGTAATGTGCATATACTGAGTTACTATTTCAGCTGTGTGGTCATTACTCATTTGTAAAGCTACTTGTGTGCTAGCGACTGTATATTAGCATGTGTTTGCTTACTTGCTATGATCAATAATGCTAGTTAACTGAAGGTGATGTTTATGTTTAATTTAGGCAACCTTAAGATTTATGTTTTTTGCTGGTTGTCATGAAAACTAAGTTTCAATTAGTACATTATGTATGTTCAGTGAATGAGAAGGTAATTATCTGTTTTGTGTTTATTTAGTTTTACAAAAAGAAAAGAGAAAGGAGAGTAATGAAAATGGATAAAGGATACCATGTATAAGAAGCCTCAGTAACATGGCCTGTAAACTGGAGATGCAGATCGAAGTAAAGAAGAATCTCAGTTCAAAGCATTCTCTTCTTCTCATTCTGTTCACTGTCTGTCAAACTGGATAAGCTAAATCACGCCCACATCTAGTGAGGACAGAACACAGTGAATGCATCTATTGTTTAAAAAAGAAAACCCCCTTTTTCTGCTTTCTATCTTATATAAAGACATAAATGCCACTGTGTGAATGGGAGCATTATCTTGCATGCCAGATGTTTTGTTATGGGTTTTATCCGATTTGAGATACTAGTGCAGAGCCAGTTCGTGAGAGTGGAACCCAGGCTACATTTATCCAGAATTGTGTTGTAAGTAAGCAATCAGAAAGATACTGTTTCAGGATACACTCACTGAATGCAGGCCTGAGATTGTCTGTTCAAAGCACGGCTGTGCAGAACAGAATCGCTCATTCAAGCAGTGTGGGTGACAAATTATTTATGTCATTTATTACAGAAAATCAAAGACAAAAATAATTCAAAGTTAACTCAGAAATGGTTAGTTTTAGACCAGATTGACAGATTAACAAGTCAGCAATCAGTCTTTTTCACTGTTTTATGTATTTATTGTTTTCAAAATAAAAGTGTTACTTGGGTTTTGCAATGTGTGCTCAATGAATGATGGTTTGTCTTGGAAATTGTGCAGCTCTATAGCTCTAACTATCCGTGAAGTGTATTCAGAAATGATTGAGATGATGTGCATTTTACTAACTAAAGTGTTAAAGAGTATATGTTACATTTTTACTTTCAACTTCCAGGGAAAAGCAGTGTGTCATCATGGAAATGAAAGATGGAAAATGTTGGTTTTCTTTGCACTAATATATGCTGCTGCGTGCAAGCTACATTTACTGATAAAACTGATGTAATTTTCAGGCTGTATTGCCCAACCCTCAAACCTTGAGGGAAAGACTGGTAACAAAAAACAATATTTAGCCAAAATATGAGAATTTTTCACCCAAATAACCTCAGTCTCAGCGCTGGGCTTACTGTGGGCACAAACATCCACAAAGTTTGAAGCAAGTGGGATGCACCGTTTTTGACCTAGGCAAAGAACAGATGGACATATAGAGATCTGAGTTATTCCAGTGTTTTTGTTACAATACGGGGAAGATATTTCATCATAAAAACCGATGTTGTTCCATTTTTATTTTTTTTATTTTAGCCATAGAAGCAACTCAGTTTAATAAATTTATCAGTGCATTTACTCCTGAATATTGAGCATGACTAAAAAGAATAATATTTTTTGACAATATGTTTTATGTCCACATTAATAGAGGACCCATATCAGTGAAACGTTGTTTAAAATCTTTTCTTTCTCAATCTTTTAGGCGCCTTAAAGTAATTATTACTTTTGTGTGTTCTTCTGTTCTTGGTTATCTGTAAACCACAAACGGCTTTTTCCACTGTGCAAAACTAAACGCAGGAGAATTTTCTACGCACAGTAGGATTTCTTTGGTGGGCTCCTTTCCTACATTAACAACTGTTATAACAGATAATAGCTGTAATGAAGCAAGGATGTGGTCTGTGTTGCAGTAGGGGTGGGGGTATTTTAATCTGCACATGAAATTGGCATAATCCTTTTCTTTTCTTTTCTTTTTCTTCTTTTTTTTTGCAGACCAGTTCAACTTTTTTTTTTAAGCTCTAAAAACTTTTGGTACCAAAACATGTTCATCAAAAAGGCCTGAAACATTTCTTTGTTATACTGCCAAATCTTTATTTGCAACACACTGCAAAATAAAAGCAATATATTGATTGTTACAGACTGCCAGCCAGCGAGCAGTGGTGATACCACCCTGAGTACACCTGAACACATCTGATCTTGTAGGCTAAGCAGGGTCTGGCCTGGTTAGTACTTTGATTAAGAGAGACTCACAAAGGAAGGGGAAGTTAAAAAGCTTACAGTACCATGAAAAGATTTTTGCCCCCTTCCTGATTTTATAGTTTTTTGAGTAATCCTCGTGCTTTATGATAAGTGTACTTATCATTTTTCTTATCTGTGAAAATAAAATGTATCATTCAATGTGACTGCCTTACAAAGAACAGTGGGGGTTTTTTGCATTATGGTCAAATAAATTAATGCGTTTTAATTCGGTATCATCCATGGTTTTTTTCTTCTTCTGCTTATCCAGTTCGGGGTCGTAAGGCGCCTGGCACTTATCCCAGGTGTCATGAGGCAAGAGGTGGGGTTTACGCTGCACTCATACCTACAGCCAATTCAAAAGCACCAATTAACCTAACATCCATGAATGTGGGAGGAAGCCAGAGTGCCTGAAGAGAACCCATACAAGCACAGGGAGAAAATACAAGCGCCACACAGAAAACCCCAGCCAGCTGGTGGATTTGAGCCCAGGACCTTCATGCTGTGAGGCAACAGTACTAACCACCATACGACCATGTGTTGGTTAGCCCTCAATGGGTATATGAAAATACATTTTACATCTGCAAAGAATTGTCATCATTATGTCACAGAATATAATTTCCCATTTGAAATCATAGCACAGTAAGCATGAAAGCTAAAGATAAAAAAAAAAAGGTAACGAGAGAAATAACACCACAGACAAATGACCTATAAAATAAACTACTGAATGCAAATCCCAAAAGAATTGAATCATTCTGCATTTTATATTCTTGACTAGCAGGTTTTTTTTACTTCAACCCAGCTTGTCCGAAAATAAACATAAAAATGAATATGTCAAGGCTCAAGCCTGGTTTCTTAACTTGCAAAAGTCAAGGCCTTTTACAATTCTGTTATAAGTCTTTGAGTTATTTTGGTGCAAAAGTATGTGAATTCTCTTGATCTGACACAGCACAGTTTGAATTCTATCTTTTCTCTACGCAACATAGGAAAACTGATTATTTTTATTCCTGTAAATCTGTGTGAGATTTGTTTGTGTATCTAATCAGTGGACCAATAACTAGATGGAATATATGGCATTTACAAGCCACAGGCAGTATAGTACCAGTGGAAGTAAGAAAAGGCTTTGCAATGCTATAAAATGACCTATCATATAATAAAACCCTGGTAGTGAGAGAAGGCAGTAATGGTTTTTGCCACACTCCCTCTCTTTTAGGAGAGCTATCCCAACAGGAAGGTAAAAGAGAGAATCTAAACAAGCACCCGCTGTGAGTTCAATGGTAGATAATCATTTCTTTGCCTTTTATTACTGCTGACACCAATTGTTGGGCGTACATATTGAGCCAGAAAGCTGAGATGGTGCGCAGGGCCACTGTGTGTGTGTTTGCATCTAAACTGCTGTCCTCACTAAGGTTCTTCAACATGCTGCCGATTCTTCATTCTTCTACAAGCATTAAAAGCGGTAAATTTATGTTTTTCCCCTTCTTTACGTCTTTCCCTGCATGTGCTGCATTCATCTGTGTTTTTGTCTCTGTCATTTTGTGTCTGCACTGCACTTCCCAAAGTGCACTGAAGGTGTAAATCAGCAGCTCTTGTGGCTTCCGTGTCCCATAAAGCTCCCCGAAAGCTGTCCCCTTGTGTGTTGTTCACGGTCTGGCCTTGCTCTTCTAGCTCCTCCTCAACTTTAAAGTACACATTTGTTCTCCCCACCTCCAAATAAAAATCATCAAGGACATCTATGTATATACCCACGGCACCAATCTGGACACACCCTTGCTTTGTTGGAACATTGTTGTGGACCTTTTGCATCTGAACCAGCAATCAGCGGGAAAAACAAAGACACCACCGAGATGTGCAACACAGGAAACTCTATGGTGCTATAACAAGGGGAGAAATTTGAATTTTACACTGTAAAAATGAACTCACTATCTGATAATGCAATGAACACTAATGAACATTGCAGTCCATTCAGTGTCATTTATTGATTAACTAAAAATCTATGATGCCTCAGTCATAATTGTGATTTATATGATAAATCAGCATTTCTTCAGTTTTGTACTGTCTGGGACACCAAATAATTAATTAATTTATGTTATTAATGAAAATAGAAAATGTTACTGATGTTTATCTTCTTTTTTCTTGCACAAATCGGTAAACAAATTGAGAGGAATCACCTAAACTGACATCATCAATGTCTGCAGGAGACCAGGAGGTTTTTATCTTAGCAAATATTGGAGAAATAGATGTTTATACATTAGTCCTTGTGCAGTGTTCTTACTGGGAAACTCATAAAAACTTGTCTGCAGACTCAAAAAGTGCTGCAGTAAATAAACACTTTAATGCAAAGATAAAACAATTGTGAAACACAAAGGGCATTTTAAAAAAATGACAGTAGAAAGCTGCTATCAGATCTTGAATTTAAATATTTGGATTTGTTTGTTGACTTCACAATACAATGGGGAAATACTTACAGTTCAAGCTGTTGCAGCACAGTAAACACAACTTCTTTTGCAATATGGTCGTACATGAATCCCCTTCACTTTTCATTAAAGACCCACAAAAGTTTTTGTCTCATGTACTTGTAGTTTAACTCTGTTCAGTCGCTTTAAAAGGAATATAGCACTTCCTGTGACTGTGACAACAAATACTGTGAAAATACTGAGAAATTTTACACTGTTGTATCCACTCTTTTCAAGTCATGCCAGATGTTTCTTTTCTCCCTGGTGGTTAATGAGCCGAGCGTAATCTGACATCAGGAGGTTCCTTTGCTATCAAGGAGGGGGAAAAGCTGCACAACTGCAAAATAAGTGAGCTGAGGTAGAAACAAAGGCCATGGTCCTGAAACAGAGAAAATTTCCCACACTTGAATAAAACAACTTGGCATGATGAAAAGCTATTTAAACCATCAGCCTCGCATGGAATCAAAAGAATTCATAATTATACTCCTACATAGCTCTATGTCTGTGAAGGTTCTCAGTCATCCAGGTCATCGTAGTCAAAGGAGCTTGCAAAGAAAAGCGTCTGGACTTCTTTAAGTTGCTTGAAGACGTTTCACCTCTCATCCAAGAAGCTTCTTCAGTTCTAAGGTCAAATGGTGGAGAGTCCCAGATATAAACCTAGTGGGAGTATCCCCCCACAGAGGGACAAAAGGACCCCCTGATGATCCTCTAATCGCCTAAGCCAAGGTGTGAAACTGGGTGTGGGTCCCAATCAGCCAGGGTTTCGGGTGAGCTCATTGTGAAACCTGGCCCCACCTAATCATGCGAATTCCTGTCAGATGGCCCAGGATGTGAGTGGGCGTTAAGGCGTCTGGGAAGGGATCTCAAAACTGGATTATAGATGGCAGAGAGTTGGTGTCGTAAACCCCCGCCTCTGTTCAAAGATGGTCGCTCACAGTGGACATAGATGGCTTCTTTCACTCCTCTTTCAAACCATCTGTCCTCTCTGTCCAAAATGTGAACATTGGCATCCTCAAAAGAGTGTCCTTTATCCTTAAGATGCAGATGGACTGCTGAGTCTTGTCCTGTGGAGGTGGCTCTTCTGTGTTGTGCCATGCGCTTGTGAAGTGGCTGTTTGGTCTCTCCAATGTAGAGGTCTGGGCATTCCTCGCTGCACTGTACAGCATACACCACATTGTTAAGTCTGTGTTTTGGCGTTTTGTCTTTCGGGTGAACCGGTTTTTGTCTGAGCGTGTTGCTGGGTCTGAAATGCACCGGGATGTCATGCTTGGAGAAAACTCTCCTGAGTTTTTCTGATACACCGGCTACATAGGGGATGACAATGTTGTTGCGTCTGTCCTTCTTATCCTCCCTCACTGGTGTCTGGTCTTCTTTTCTGTGCCTCTTTGCTGACTTTAAGAATGCCCATTTAGGATAGCCGCACGTTTTGAGTGCTTCCTTTACATGTGTGTGTTCCTTCTTTTTTCCTTCAGGCTTAGAGGAACATGTTCTGCCCGGTGGTGTAGGGTCCTGATTACTCCAAGTTTGTGTTCCAAAGGGTGATGGGAGTCAAAGAGGAGGTACTGGTCCGTGTGTGTGGGCTTCCGGTAAACTTTGATGTTGAGGTTGCCGTTCTCTTCAATGTGCACAGCGCAGTCCAGGAAAGGCAAACAGTTGTCCTTTGTGTCTTCCCTGGTGAACTTGATGTTTTTATCCACAGCGTTAATGTGCGCAGTGAAAGATTCCACTTCTTGTGTCTTGATTTTGACCCAGGTGTCGTCCACATATCTGTACCAGTGGCTGGGTACTCTTCCTTTGAAAGAGCCAAGAGCCTTCCTTTCCACTTCCTCCATGTAAAGGTTGGCTACAATAGGTGACACGGGGGAGCCCATGGCACAGCCATGTTTTTGTCTATAAGTTTTTAGATCCCTTCCCAGACGCCTTAACGCCCACTCACATCCTGGGCCATCTGACCTCAGGAATTCGCATGATAAGGTGGGGCCAGGTTTCACAATGAACATACCCGAAACTCTGGCTGATTGGGACCCACACCCAAATTTACACCTTGGCTCAGGCGATTAGAGGATCATCAGGGGGTCCTTTTGTCCCTCTGTGGGGGGTTACTCCCACTAGGTTTATATCTGGGACTCTCCACCATTTGACCTTAGAACTGAAGAAGCTTCTTGGATGAGAGGTGAAACATCTTCAAGCAACTTAAAGAAGTCCAGACGCTTTTCTTTGCAAGCTCCCTACATAGCTCTCTATTACTTCCTAGTTTTCATCTGATTTTTCCTTTTCCCTGAGTAATTACACATTTTAATGGGACTTGTAACTAGCTGGATGTGATTTAAGATGACACAGATATGTGTAAAAGTTCAGGGGTTTTTTGCAATTGTGATGTGCATTATGCGAGTTGTTGATTTTTTTGTTCTTGATATGAAGTTTAAAGAATCTTGCTCTGTCAAACTTTTGAGAAGGGATCGTAAGGTCAGATTATATGTGGCATAAAACGAACAGCATTTCATAAAAAGAACCTCATACCAACAGTCAACCATGGTCGTGGTAGTGTGATGGTTTTAGAGTGGTGTGGTCAAAGTCTGAACCTAAATTAAAACAATTCTGCGAAAGAAAGAAAGAAAGAAAGAAAGAAAGAAAGAAAGAAAGAAAGAAAGAAAGAAAGAAAGAAAGAAAGAAAGAAAGAAAGAAAGAAAGAAAGAAAGAAAGAAAGAAAGAAAGAAAGAAAGAAAGAAAGAAAGAAAGAAAGAAAGAAAGAAAGAAAGAAAGAAAGAAAGAAAGAAAGAAAGAAAGAAAGAAAGAAAGAAAGAAAGAAAGCGGGCCAAAATTCTCACAGTGATCTGAAAAACTCACACTTGACTGCAATTATTAGATATAGGGGACACATTGGCCCCTATATCTAATATATGTAATATCTACATCTAATAACACATTTTTGATTTACTCAGGTTATCTTTGTTTAAACTAATGGAGATAAATTTACAATTATTTGATGATCTGAAACATAGAAGTGTGACAAAAATGCAAAAATGTAAAAAAAAAAAAAAATCAGAAAGGGGGAAATATTTTCTCTCAGCGCTGTATACAGCTGCATTCATCTCGTTTGATCACTCAAAGTGCTTCTACCGCAAATCTTATTAAACCAATCACACACAGCACTTTTCTCGGCCTTAGCACTTCCACACACAATAACAACGTTCAAACATTCCAGCAGATACACTGGGAGAAAAACAGGGTTCAGTATGTTGCCCGAGGACACTTGGACACACGGTCTAGAGGAGTCGGGGATTGATCCACTGCCTAAATATGATATGAAGCAATTCAGTGAAGAAATGCTAAATGTTCCTGTTGCGTAAATTAAAGCTTCTAACGGGCTCAGCACTATCCACAGACAACAAGCTGATATTGCCTAATTTCACAGTGTAAACGTTCAAGTTATAAAAATAAAATTAAACCAAAAAAAATCCACATCGGGATGACTGGACAATATCTGCACAGTCTTAAAACATATATACACAATGCAGACACTCAGTTCTTCTTTCCCTCTTATCTGTTCCCTGACACTCTTCACTTCTTCTGATCTCTCTGTCCCTCCCTTTCTTCTTTTCCCTGACACGGCCTCTCTCTTGCTCTCTTCCATTGATTAATTCCACAGGGTTGCCGTTTGATGCTTTTCAAGCCCCGTCCTCCTACCATCACCCGGGGCTACACAGACGACCGGAGGGATACTGACTCAAAGCTTTGAGAAAGAGAGAACTTTCTTCACTAAAAGATCAAGACACTTCTTCCTGAGTTGTTGATTGAGTGTTGAAAAACGGCTCAGAGCTCTTGGTCTTCAGGGAAGGCAAAATTATTTTACCTGCTCAACAAAAACACAGCAATATTTGAAAAACACATCTCACTTGGTGTGTAAGACAGGCTGTTTTTTTAATGGTTGTGCAGCTATATTTTATATTGGTTATGGTTAGATAGTGACTACACCATTTTTTTTCTTTTTCCATCCTACACTGGTGTTCTTGTTATACTTGAGTAACTGCAATCGCATAGATTGAAACCTGAGTTTATGTCTGCATTCTAACTATAAGTTATAACATTTTAGTATAGTTTTAGCAATACTGGCTGCTAAGGGATATTTGTTCTGTTTTAAAGTGAAAAACTCCACATTTAGGGGTTCTAGGGGTGGTGGTGGAGTAACTCACAAGTTTGCCTGCTAGGATTCTGGCTTGTGTACCATTGGGGACATTTTTTAGTATGTTTTTACTTTCTCATTAGTTTTGTTTATGCTCACTTTTTATTTTTGCTTTCACTTGCTAGTTAGGTTTGTCTACCAAAAATTACGTTGTTAGATTGAAGTACCAAAAAATACTAGAGGGAAGGCGTAGAGAAAGAATGTGCAAGTTAAAAATAACTCTCATCAAGTCCATTGAATTGTGATGCTCAGGGGTCCTGTGTGTTAAGAGGATGCAATTATCCATATGTGATGATTTTGGAAGATCCACCTCATTATAATCTTGTGCATCACTGCACCGATGCCATAGGACACCTCATGTGTATCAGTGTGTTGCCTGTGGCTTTGGGGGAAGTATTTTAATGGTGAATGAAGTGAATGGGATGAATATGAGTCTGCAAAAGCCAACCAGTTTGCATGTCTTAGTCAGCAAATGAACTTTTTCAAGCTCAACAAGATGGTGTAGTATGCCAACCGGTGAACTGACAGGATGCAGGGAACTAAATTTAGCTAGAAAACCACATTGTTGGGAAAAATATCAATAATGATATCAAATTTTGAAAAATTCTGAATTTGAATGAACCTATTTTTAGCTCTTCTTTACCTGCCCACAGTAGGTGTGACAAGTGTTTTGCTAATGTGTGTCTCATTTTGTCATGAGCATACCCTGGGAATATACTTGGTGTGTGCCCTTAACATTGCAGCTTGAACTCAGTGCAAACACACCAAGTTTATTTCAGAAGCATCATATTTGCTGCACAGTCTTTTATTTTGAAATTTGACCAGATTTTCTCTGCTGTTTTTGTGTTTGACTTCCTGCAGTCCTCACCTGCTCTGTGCAATTTCATGCGGCTTCCATGAAAAAAAGAAAAAAAAAAAAATCGTCCACTATTTTAACAGTATTTCATGCGAAACTGAGCAGAGGTCAGCTCCTGACACACTTCTGAAAAGCCCTCCTCGTCAGCCTCGTCTTGAGTGGTTGTAATCAGCAGCCATGTTGAAGCCAGATTGCTTTTTTTCTGCACCATGTATCCGACTGCAGCTCCTCATCTCATCTCAGTGGTTTGAAGTTTTGGTTGTGTCTTGTTCTAACGTAAAATACCTGAGCGTTACAGCAGTGACAGATTTTTCAACCATGTGGTGAAGATCTGGGGATTATTTTCTTTGTTAATATCATTTATAAATTTTGAGTTTTTGCATCTGGCAGCAATTACATTTTAGGGAGTTACTGAGCCTTTATTAATACCTCTGCCTCCCACATCAAGACATTCGGTGTTATCTTTAGGCTTTATCAGTAGGTTTAAAGACTGTCAGCCAGATGTCGCCGTTCTGTTTTCCTTGGTAGGCTACAGCTATGTATTTTAAGCAGCTTCTTTGAGCCTCTGAGGCAGAGGTTTAAAGATTTGCTTTTGTTCGTGCATGTTGTGTTGAGGAGAAGCAAAAAGACAGAAGAGCTTTGAGTTAAAAGGTGTTTCTGGCTTCTTGTTCAGGCTGTTGTCACAGATATCGAGCATTAGCAGTCAGCTAGTTGCTCGTGCCCAGAAACAGAATTCTCCTTGCCTGCATACAATGTGATTATCTGCTGCGTGTCTGTCGGCTGCTTTTATCCACTGTCAGCTGATTCACAGATCACTTTTATAACATGGTTTTTAAAGTTTTAACATAGGGGGGTATGATTTTAATCCAATGTCACGTGGCCAGAGTTCCATATGTTCAGTTTTATCAAGTCAAGTCTGATGTTAGTGGACTTGTTTCTCAAGTCCACACCTGTGCCAGCAGGCTTTACCTTAGACCCAGTATTGCTTAATGCAGCTTTAATGAAGCTTTATAAATGATAAAAAAAATTCTGGACTCAGCTCCTTATTCAGTCAGGATACTCTGAGAGTTTTCACTCTGCAGAAACGGCCACTCTGATCAGGTATAAAGTGTCTGAGTGGGTGGGAGCATGAGAGTGCAGCTGCACGGCCCCCTGTGACAGTCGGCAGCAGATCCACAGGGCCTTTAGTGAGTCGTGATGGGAAATCTATTGGAAACCATTATCAGCACGCTTTTCCATTTCAATAAAGAGTTCATCTGAGCTATTTTTTTTCCTTGCACTGCCCCCATTTCATGGCAGAGGGCCTATGACAAATGCTACATAATCACACCTATCCAGGAGAAATATGGATGCACTTGTTACTCCTAGCAACAGCTTGAAATGGCACTTGGTGTGAAATGGCTTTTTGCATGCATTTCCATTCGAATGTGCGACTACGCTCATTCACTCACCTGCCATTGGGAGAATCAGTATTCATATGGCCTGGCCCCTTCCTGTATTCATATTTCATTTTATTAGATAAGGGGAGTGAGGGGGAAGAGGGCCAGAGTGAGGACAGATTAGGCCATTATAAACCCCATGGGAAAGACTTTTAAAGGGGAAAATATTAGAGCGCATCAACTCAGACAGGATCTTGGTCTCCCCTGATCTGAGATCAGCTTTTATGGTCCTAGGTAGGCCTGTAATTTCCGGACTGATCTGATTTGAAGCCACCTAGGAGCCACAATATAAAGATGCTACAACATGTGTGTTCCACCCAGACTTAGTATGCAGTCTCATACTAGAAACCTAAAAAAATATGTGGTTTAACAAACTTTCAGGACATTTTACATCAATCTATGCTACCTTTTATTCCCATTTTGCTCTTTGTCAAAAAATCTGTAAAACCATCAGTCGTTTTCCACCTATTAGTCAGGACCTCAAAAACTGGTCCCAAGTCAAACCCCAAGAGTTACAAGGTTATGTTCAGTTTGAGATCTTGTACTGATTATGGGAGAGTTGGACTGCTAAAGTCTTCTCCGGCACATCCCACAGGTTCTCAGTGAGGCTAAGCTAATTTTAATTCATTTGATGAGTTTACAGTTTTTTAAAAATGATTTTGGGAAAAAGGAAAATAAATCTAATATCATTTGAAAAACCTAAAATGGCAAAATCTGTTTTACAGAGGCTGTGTGGGAGTTTATTGGGAATACTAGGAATATAAGACGAATATATGAGGCAAATTCCTGCTGTTTCTAATCCCTAATAAGGACCCAAAATTACTGAATCTTCATTAAGAAGCAACTTCTGAGACTGAAAAACCAAGCGGTTCACTTAAGTGAATCAATACCCATTGACTTTAATGGTAAAATGCATGAGTATTGAGCAGAATCAATCATTTTTATAGCCTGGCAAAAAAATCTTTTTTGTCTCTAGGTAATTTACCCCTTTGAAACAACTGAATGCAGGCTTAAATTTAGGGGCGTTGTTGTTACTAGTGTGTTTCTTTCTTTTATTTCCATTAAAGGTTCATCTATCATTTTAGACTTGTGTGCTCTTGTAGGGCTCTATTTGTCATTGTAAGACACACACACACACACACACACACACACACACACACACACACACACATAAAAACATTGATCAGTGGCGATTCTGGAGTCTGTTGGGACACTAGGCAAAAAAAATCACATCCTCATCAACATGATATGTGTATTATACTGATACGTTTGCTACAAAATCTTGAACCTAACTGGTTGAATCTTGAAAAAACCTTTGCCTATATCTAGGGTACCAAGATTATATGGCGATTAACTAAAATATTTACTTCACATAAAAAAGTATAGGGTTTTTTTGAACATTTTTGCTTACCAGAAACTGCATGAACATGGCACCTCTGTGAATGTATGCCAATTTTACCCATATGAAGTGAACATGTACACGTTACTGATCATCAGAGGGTTGACGTTTTAAGAATTGTCAAGTTGTTTTGTTTCAGTGGTATAAAATGACAAGTAAAACATCATCAGTTTTGATAAATAAAAGGCATTTTATTTGTACATTACTTAGTACTGAGTAACAAACACAGTTTATGGAACCAGCTTGCTAAGCAAGGTTCACTTAATGCACGGGCCTTCATCTAAATATCGTCACTTCTGGCTTTAAAGAATGGAGATGGCCACAGCCATCGAGCTAAAGTTGAGAAATCAGGAACCAAAAAGTGTTTGATGTCATGGTGGCAACTTTCAACCTTTCTTGATTTTGTAATAAAATCAGCCCTCAATAATGAAGATCTGAGACTTGGAAGAAGACCATATACGTAGTTGATTAAAATGTCTGACTTAAACAAATAGGGTTCAAGTCCAGTTAAAATGGTAGAATTGCAGTCACAAATCTTGAGTTCAATGTCTTGCACTTTCAAGGTGTCTTTCCAAGAGACGCGCTGCCCATAAAGTCCTCTGAACATGGGCCTTCAAGCGCTGCTATAAAATTATTTTCACTCCAATATTCAAGGCGGCAGTGAGATTTAAAAGAATTTAAATGGAGCTTTCTCCAGCATCAGCCATTAAAAAGAAGGTCATCAATCTCTCTGAGGAGAACAGTCTCTCTGCTCTGAGGGGCCCTAAAACCAGATTGGAATTTCTCAGATATTATGTTGACTCATAAAAGATATTAACTGGGTTATGACACCCAAAAACATCAAAAACCAGAGCAGGCAGGAATACTGGCAGTTAAAGACACCAAGTTTTCAGGAGCTCAGATTTCAGGACGGGAGGAAATTTAAGACTCACTGAAAAGACGCTCGTGGTCAAAGAGCTAATGAAAATGCTGCGACAGACTAAACTGCAGAGCTCATTAAGAAACAATATCTGGATGACAGGTAGAGGACATCATGAGAGCCTCCAGGAAAAGAAAGAAATGGCTTCACAAACAGCTTCAACCAAAGGCTAATAGGGGATGTTTATCCTTGTGTCTTTATCCTCAGAATGATTTTTTTTAATCCTTGAATATTTTCAGTAAATAAAATATTTGAATAAAGAGGGACAGGGGGTGATATTTAGCTGTACAGATGATACTTAAAGAAAAAGAGGATGGATGACAACTGAATAAATAACACTGAAAAGCACCCTAGAGTTGTAGTGTTTGGTGGAGATAAGATTACAGACTCTTACATCATTACAGCGCTCTCTGTTATTTCCACTTCATGTCCTTCATAATGTTGTAGGACACTTGCCATCTGTCATTTGCATTTGGCATTTTTACATTTGGTCTTCACAGCTGGAGTGTTGTCATGTCGTGATGACAGGGGGCTGTTTTTTGTTGTTGTTGTTGTTTTGTTTTTTTAAAGAGCATCAGTACAGAAAATCCCAACATCAAAAGAAAACTTTCAAAGTCACCATGTCTAAATTATGCTTATTGGTTCATGTTTACGTATAGTCAGTTTACTAAACCTACATAACTCTAAACGACAACTAAATGCACTCCATAGATGATACAGATTGCCTCTAGCGGTCTCTAGTCGCCTGGTTAACACTAGGATAAATCCCATCACAGCAACCTGCAACTCTAGGCTTTCAGGGTCCCTGGACTTCTGCATGTACAATCTAAACTCTATTAATTTATAGTTGTCAGCATGGCCTTGTTCAGGCCTCATTCTTCCATGCATTGATTAAGTCAGATACAGCATGAAAGGAGGAGCTGTGGTGGAGGTGGGTTGCAAAGTGGCACGCAGATAAGACAGCACTTGAGGGCAGGATTAAGTACATCACATGCCTTATATGAGCCAATATATGTGCAGAAGCACTGAGATGAGTTTTGCTCTGTGACCTGCCAGAACTATTGTTCTGTTTGATACATATGGATAAATATATTAAAAACCTTAATAACGAGCAGAAAACAGCACATGCCTGTCAAAGAGAGCGATGACAAACAGTAGCGTGCAGGAATTTGGGTTTTTTTCTGTCTTAATCTATGCTTTTGGGAGCATGGCCATTCATAAAGCATAATCACTCAGTTCAGTAAAGGTTAGCAGACTTGTGTATTTCTAATTATTTAAGTTTAAGTTGTCTTTTGTGATTGGATATCAAGACCTTTTTTAATACAACAGTGGTGATTCTCTTGGGTTTATAGAAAGGAATATACTGTATATTTACATTTTAAGTATTAACAGTGAATGACACTGTTGGAAACTATTAAAGGATTTTTTTGCGTTCACATGTTTTATATTACTAATACATATTGAACGTTAAAGTTAACTCTAAAAGCTGTGCATTATCTTTTCCATTGCTGCAGTTGCATTCATTTTATCTACAAATCTAGGACCTGTACTATACCCACACAGTTGCCTTAAGCACTAGATTGTGCAGAGGTTCCAACTCAAACAGTGCTGTAATCGTATGGATTCTAATTGTCAGAAAATCCTTCATCGGCAGCGTTTTCCTAGAACCTTCTCATCTGTTCCAGCAGGGGATTGCTGCTCCAGTTTTCTTAGTTTATGTCATTTGTAATTCTAAATTGGTCATATGTGTGGACGTGAGCATGAATGATTGGCTGTCTCTGGGTGTTAGCCCTGTGATAGACTGACTGCCACAGCTGGGATAGAATATACCTCCCCATGGCCCTTGTTGGTTAATCATTTAAAACAGTGACTTACGTGATAACTTGCACACTAGAGTTTTTGCATCTATGGTTTTGGATGAGGAGCAACACAACCTAAGTAATGGTTGGCAGAACAATCTCACCCAAAGGACTGGCAATTGTTGTTCTTAAGCTATAAATCACATGAAATCTTCAGCAGATAAAGGGTGCCCAGTTGTCTTTTGTCCTGCAGTTCTCATTCTTCAATATCAGCCTAGCAAAATTCCTATAACAAAGGCAATTTGCACAAGTTTCACATGCATTATTTCATCCTCAGTAATAGTATCACAGACCATTTACTTAATTATACAAACTTCTTACAATAGAGTAGTACTGATCTTTGACACAGAGTTGAAATCTGTATTTCATGATATTTGCATATAAACCTAATTTGTATTAGCGAAGGTTGAATTACTTGACAAAGAGCCTGTGTTCATTATTATAAGTCTGACCGTGACTGCTGGCATTTGACTTTATGCCACTCAAAGAATGTTAATGAGATCTATGTATTTATAGAGAGAGAAAGAGAGAGGATATCACAGTGATGTGGATCTTGGAGCCTCTCATGAAAGTTTCAGAAGCTAAATGAGAATGATTACTAAGACTCTTTACAACCATCAGGCTCATAAATAAGAACATTTTTTATTTGCTTGTAAAGAATCCGACACATTTGTGAGAGGACAGCAGATGTCTGTGTAGTTTCACTCTTCTGCTCGTTACAGTCACATCTTGAGTGTGTTAAAGAAATATCAACCAAAGGAAAAGCATACAAGCGACAGACAAACTGTATGATACAAACATTTATACACACACCTACACACACATACAGAGTGAGCAGACAGCAGTGATGCTCCGACTGCTACTGCTAGCTGGTGGCGTTTGACGTTTGTTTTAGCTATGCAGCCTGGGTTGTCAAGATTTCCACTTCTTGGGAGTGAAGGGGGGTGGGGTGGGATGGGATGGGGGTGTTACTGAAGGGGAAAAGAGTGCTGAACATGAACACGCACACACACAACATAAAAGTATCACTCTTTCTTGTTCAGTCTTTCAGAATAAAGCGTTTCATGCCATTAAATCACAAGACGGCTTGTCCTTTCCTCTCCAGACTGTTGAGCATTTCTGAAGCTTTCACCCATTTCTTCCATATGTGTGTGTGTGCGTGCCTTACAGAAAGTAATGGACCCTGCGAGAGCACACCAGTCTACCATGATAGATGAAGCTGTAATGGCAGCAGCAGCTGTCAGCACATTTATCAAAAAATGGCTATGTTCATTCACCACTTAACGCTGACAACTGATTCAGTTGTTTCTACAACAGCCTAATGGAGAAGAAACTGACCACCTAAACCATTGTCTGGTTGAGTGAGGCTACCACTTTTATGTTGTGGTCACTGGCACTGAAGCTGTGGTGTCAGCTTCACTGCCAGCGACCACGGGTGTTCACCTACAACGCCACTGTACTTATCGGCCACTTCATCATTAATGGCCAGTGTTGAACATCTGTTCAACAGCTCTTGCAAATATTTAATCAGCCAATCACATAGCAGCAACTACATGCATGCATGACATGATGACTTGGTGAAGCTGAAAGTGCACATCAGAAGAAGAAAGGTGATTTAAGTGACTTTGAACATCTTATCAACATGTTGTTAGTACCAGAAGAACTTATCTGAGTTTTTAAAAAACTGCTGATCTACTGGGATTTTCCCACACAACCATCTCTAGGGTTTAGAAACAATGGTAGAATGGCAGAACAGGTTTTTTCCTTCCCACTGTTGCCGTCCATGCTCAGAGCGGTTCATTTGATTGTTGGGGTTTTCTGTGTATTATTATATTTTCGCTACCTTACGATATATAGCACATTGGGGCAAGTATCATAGTGATTTTATGCTATACAGCATAAAATCTCGGTTATCCCGGGACTTACATTCTAAAAATAAACCGCGATAGGTGAAATCCGGGAAGTTTATTTTTTTACAGTTATTATAGATGTTTTAAGGCTGTAAAACCCCTCACTACACACTTTATTCACTTTTCTCCTTTTCACACTTTTCTCTCTTGTTTAAACACTCTCAAAGTTCAAACCTTCGTAGACAAATAAGTCCAGTATTATAGAATGAAACCAAAGATCAAACCTTGTTTTCAGGTCCAGAACGTGGGAAGCTGCGAGAGAATTCAACATTAATGAATCAATGGTACGGAAGTAGAGGAAGCAAGAAGAATGAGTTGAGTAAAGTTTGACTTAACTGACTGTTTTGTTTTGCTTAATGCCCCTTATAATCCAAAAAATACGGTAACTTCTACATTCCTTTAGCATGTCCAGAAGTCCAACTTTTTGTGCAATGGTTAGCATCTTACTCTGCCTTCTGGGAGCCTCCGGAAGTGCAAAACATTTCGTCAACATTGTTGCGTTTGTTGGGGAGAATATTTACAAGCATACAGCACTTCAGAGTCACACTGCTAGCAATCGAAGATTTATGTAAATTTGACAAGCTGAACGAATTCTGTACTGTAGAGGACACACGGCAGGGAGGAGATTAATTGACAATGGTCTACAACCAATCAGGACGCAGAACACCATGTGCTGCTAAAAAAAAAAAGAAGTGCAAACATAAAAACCCATAATATTTGCACAAAAAATATCTGCAAAACTGCGAGGCCGCAGGTGAACCGCATTATAGCACACAACAACACAAAAGCCAATATTAAACGCAGAGTACTTTAGGCCCGGAAGTAGGATTCGTCACATCATCACTTAACGACCGGATAGGCCTGCTCTAATGTAGTAATGTATAATATAATGTAATGTGATGTATACTCTACTCTGGCCTCCTTTTTGAGTCTAAGGGGGACCAACAGTTACGAAATGAGCATTGTGTCGTACACAGTAAGACGTGCAACTGGTCAATGCAACAATAAACTTGCCTTTTTAAACTCACCATTTTCTTCTTCTTCTTTTTTTTTTACTGATCTATGGTGTGCATTCTGCCATCTTGTTTTGGATTATATTACTATTATTCCAGTCAATAGGATAAAAATGTTGTGACAGTTTTTGTGTCTTGCATAAAAAATTTTTGGATTTCGTGCTTTAGACTTAGGTCCCTTTAAAAACCCAAATATATGTTTGAAAAGAGCTCAAGTTTGTTTTTCCTCTTGTTCACCGGCTTTCTATCAATAAGCTCCCTGAAAAATGAACCTGTTCTATCTCTCACTCATGCCTGATAGATAGAACAGAGAGTTGTGAGATGTGAAGTTATTCCCTAAAGTAGCATTTATACAAGCAGCTGTGTTGCATCGCCTGTGCAAGGTCAGTTTCTGTGTGTGTTGAAGCATATTCTAAGAACAGACAAACTTAATGAGACAACATCGAAAAATGCTTCAAGCCTGAACAATCCTGCTGAGACTCGGAGATGATAAAGTTTCAGGTCTTGTGTCATTCGCTGAGAATCACACAGCAAGAGCCTGTTTTATTTTTTTATCATTAAGTAGAAATCGAGACTTGACAGAGACATTCATGTTCCTCATAACAGTAATATCCATTTGCTTTTTCCCCCTTTTTAATCTTGCCCCATTATTAGTTTAAAAATTTAATGTTTCGTGCTTTAGTTAATGACCTAAATACCAGCAAAACTAATGACATTTATATCAGCCTCAAATGTAATTTGTGTTCAGGGCTAATTAGACAATGCTAGGACATTAAGAGCAACATGAGCTGTGTTCCAAATCCAGAAGTTCTACAGTAACTGCAAACTCACTGTCAGTTAAACTTAATAAATATACAGTGAAAGTGACTCTACTGAGACCACTTTTTCCATGAGCTTATTAGAGTCTCACTTATCAGCTGTCAGATTGTTTTCTATTCCTTCCTTATTTGTTCTTTTGTAACTAAGCCAAGTTTGATACAGTATTTGTTATTGCAAACTGTTGTTCTGAAGGCGAGGCTGTTGCCTTAACTCAAGGTACACAACCCTACTGTGGCATGACAGAAGCATTCTGGGAAATATATGAAATCACTAGCAAAACTGTTTATTGCAACACTTCATCACTGAATATTTCCTGGAACACAGAACACGTTATACACTGATTACATTTGTCTGAGAGAAAAATGTGTGTAGTGTGTGTTGGAGTGTGTGTAGTGGTCATCTGCTGGTCTGTGCCCTCTTCCTGTCCTTTTTTTTATTGGTGCATTACTGTCAGTCAGATAAATGTCTGTAATGGAGATAGTCTGCTGAGTCCCTAATAAAACTCTGTGGGAGTGTGTCTGTGTCAGTCCATAAAACAAATGGCTGTGGAAACTTTGTAACTGTCAAGGCTCTGTGTGCGGGCAGGCAGAGATGAGGATCCAAATGCAGGACTCGGAAAATGGAATGTAACTCAAAAAACCTCAGCTTTATTGCTGGCAGGAAAACAAACATAAAGTGAGGACGGAACACTGAGACCAAGAACACACAGGCAAAAACTGATGGTACGACGTGACACTGAGCATGGGAAAACACAGGGCTTATATACACAGGGTAGTAACGGGGGAATCGGCAACAGGAGGGAGACACAGCTGGGAGAGATCAGGGCTAACGAGACGGGGGAGCTAAGCTGCACACACTAACATAAGACAAAGACTTTCACAATAAAACAGGAAACATGAATTACTAAACAAGCATGCAGACTTTACACTGAGAGACAGACAGAATGACACATGGAATCTGAACTAAACTAAACGTGAGATATAACTGAGAACAAATCCTTAAGCACGGATAAACAGAAACAAGAAACTAATAATAATCATCATCATCATCACGAGAAGAAAACAATCCATGAAGCAGAAATAAACCAAAACATGATAAACTCAAAATACTGGGTCCAACGGACCCAGAACCGTGACAGTAACAGTGAGATCCTACCAAACTTTCAGGGTGTAACAGGAAGACTATGAGAGTGTGCACATGACAAGGAGAAATACAAAAGAAAAGGAAATAAAAAGAAAAATGAAGGTTGGTACGACAACAAAGCAAAATGCTTTAGCCTTTGAGGGTTGTTGAATAAACTTATGGTTGAAATCTGCTTGTTTGTGCCAACATTGCCTTCTCTAGTGGGGCTTAAAGGTTATAACTCTCCAGGGAAAATTAATACCACATTTCATCTGTGGTCTAAATGTTTGTTCACTTTGCCTCAGTGGATTCAGCTCTCCTGGACTGAAGGGATTAAGCCTTCGAGTTTCAAACCACAGGCCCACTAAAAGTTAAGGGGATTAAGGAGTGTGGAGATCCCGGGTAAAATTATGCAATCAAACTGGGATGAATGTGCATGATTTATGTGGAAAACAGAGTTTTCTGATGCTCCACATCCACTGCTTGTCTGGGTTGTGGGGACAGCAGACCTCCTTGTCTGTGGAAAACCACCTCAAAGTTGTTTGGAAGCCCCAATGAATTCCCAAGCCAAGCTATGGTACATTGTTTTTTGATGTTTTGGTTTTAGGGTTTTTGGAGGACTTTTGCATGCAAATCCGCAAAGGCTGCATTCCCAGAAACGGACATAACAATGCTACCATGAATTTTCCTAAAGATTAGCTCAGACACCTTACAGAGGAAGCTCATTTCACCCACCGGTATCTGCATTCTATTGGTGTAAGAAGAACTATCTTGATCAAGCAAGGCAAGGCAAGGCCAGTTTATTTATATAGCACAATTCAACAGCAAGGTGATTCAAAGTGCTTTACAGAGACATTAAAAAACAAAAACAAATAAAAAGCATGATTTAAAATGGAAAAAAAAAAGAAAGGAACAGTAGATAAAATCAGTAGTTAAAATGTAAGTTTTGAAATTTAAGCTTAAAAGTGTGGATTTGGTGTTTTATTCAAATGCAGCTGAGAACAGGTGAGTCTTCAACCTGGATTTAAATAAACTGAGTGTTTCAGCTGATCTGAGGCTTTCTGGGAGTTTGTTCCAGATATATGGAGCATATGCAGCTTCTCCGTGTCTGGTTCTGACTCTGGGAACTGATTAAAAAAAATGGATCTAGATGACCTGAGGGATCTGGAAGGTTCATACTGGGTCAGGAGGTCACTGATGTATTTTGGTGCTAAACCATTCAGAGCTTTATAGACCTGGATCAGAACTTTAAAGTCTATCCTCTGACGGACAGGCAGCCAGTGTAAAGACCTCAGAGCTGGACTGATGTGGTCTACTTTTTTGGTCTTAGTGAGGACTCGAGCAGCAGAGTTCTGAATGAGCTGTAGTTGTCTGACTTATTTTTTAGGTAGAACTGTAAAGATGCTGTTACAGTAATCAAGCCTACTAAAGATGAATGCATGGACTAGTTTTTCCAGGTCCTGTTGAGACATCAGATCTTTTATCCTTGAAATATTCTTGAGGTGATAGTAAGCTGATTTTGTTATTGTCTTAATGTGTTTTTCTAAGTTTAGGTCTGCATCCATCACTACACCCAAATTTCTCGCCTGGTTTGTGGTTTTTAGGTGTATAGATTGAAGTTCTCTGGTGACCTGTAATCGTTTTTCTTTGGCACCAAAGACTATTACCTCAGTTTTGTTTTTGTTTAGCTGGAGAAAATTGTGGCACAACCAGTCATTAATTCCCTCAATAAATTTACCAAGAGCCTGTACAGGGCCTCAGTCTCCTGGTGACATTGTGATATATATTTGTGTGTCATCTGCATAGCTATGATAGTTTATGTTAAGTCTAATTGTTGAATGTTGCCATTGTGTTTCTTAAATTTGTACAGTCTTAGTTCAAGCAGTAGGATCAAAGCCATTCCTTTGATCCTGACCACCTCTCCAACCACTCTGTGCTGGGGGAGGTTTTATTGTAGATACATCCTATCTGAAAGATCTGTTTCTTTTGATGTAAGCTTCCTGGGTTTACGACCCTTTGGTCAGCAGGAGGTCTGACACACACACACACACACACACACACACACACACACACACACACACACATTCTCACATAACACACACACACACACACACACACACTTACAGAAGTTCACACATATACATAAAATGCTTTGTCTTAGAACCAAGGGGGCGTGGCTTTGTTCTGACGTGTTTTGTGTGAACTGTCTCTCAATAAAAGGTAGCAGGAGGAGGTCAGATCTGGGGGTCATTTTCGCGGTGGACACAGACGAGGCCTCCCTTGCGCAAATAATCGATCGATCGACTGTCTTGTTTTCTTCATGACGAATAAGTCTCTAGAATTAGCGGGGCTTGTGGAAACACAGACCCAACAGTTTATTTTGTTGTTCTTTATAATCTGTGCCAGTGGGAGCATGTAAATGTTAAACAGAAGGGGTCCCAAGATGGAACCTTGGGGAACTCCACATGTGATACTTGTCTGCTCAGATGTGAAGTTACCTATTGATACAAAGTATTTCCTGTTTTCTAAGTATGTTTGAACCAGTTTAGTACAGTTCCTGAAAGACCTGCCCAGTTCTCCAGTTGTTTGAGTAATATGTTGTGGTCAACTGTATCAAATGCTGCACTGAGATCCAGTAAAACTAAAACTGACATTTTTCCACTGTCTGTATTCAGACATATGTCATTAAACACTTTGGTCAGAGCAGTTTCAGTGCTGTGGTTCTGTCTAAAACAGTCAAAAGTGGCAAAAACTTGTGTTATTCTATTAACCACTAAAGGTTAGCTCCATATTGACCCAGTCCCCATAGACACCCATGCTAAAATATAAATATTTACAGCAATACAGCAACTTGCCTCCTCAATGCAACTTGCTAACCAAGCTTACTATTGGTAGATTATAACATAGTGCTCCAGCCTATGTCTAAATATGGAGAGGTCAGAAAGCAAAATGACAAAGGCAGAAATGGTATGTTGAGTCTAAAAAACAGTGTGTGTTGTCACAGGGGCTACAGCCATCTTTTGTAGACAGTCTATGAGCTTGATTTATTTCTATTTCAGTATGAAAACGATATGTTAATGATCAAACAGAGCACATATAAAGAACTAAACTTAATAACCATTATTTTCATAACCATAACCAAATCTTAAGCTGTCAAGAAGACAGTAAATTTAAACATAATAGAAAGTTAAAATAAAAGCAGAAATATTTGTTGACACTAGCACTAGAATTATGACATGAGGATAAGACAAAAGGTTTTTTACATGTGACTGAAACATCTGTAGCTGGTTCTCGTTAGTCAAGACGGATAGCTGCCTTTAAGTCTGCCTTCCTCTGTTTGTTGAAATCCCTCTATTTCATCCACCCCACCACTAATTACTGATATTGTGCTGCTTGCCAATCAGAGAGTCTGAAGAATGTGTAATCTGTATGTAGTGGTTGACACATTAAGTGATGCATTTGCAACCTGCCTTCCATTCTTACAAAACGGGGTTTGAGTAAGAAGGAGGAGAAAAAAAGTGTTGCATTTGGTTCAGTGTGGGTGGAGGAAATAACCTTCTGCAAGCCTGAGTTCAATTATGCTTAGACACTCAGGGAGAGGACGACGATAAGACGAAGGAAAGGAGGATGGAAAACATATTTAGATGCATCGGTTCCCAAACATTTTTCAAAGCTATTTGAAAAGATGCACAACACAAAAGTTATTTGTGTATATTCTATAATCTGTTTCAGAGCCACGCTTGAGAATACGTGTCTATGCTTACCTATTATATGTTATATAAGTATGTCTCTATTTAATAATAGAGGTTTTAAGTTTTTCACTCATGGAAAATTGATTTTTCATGAGGTAAAAGAGATGAAGGGAAAGATTAAAAACAGTCTGGCATTCATGATTTTCTTTGTTTCTGTATTTAGCTCGCCATCATTGGTTATTTGATGTGTCAGTGTGACAGCTCCAGACCAGTATCGTTAATTAAAGACAAGCTAATATGTGAGTCATGCTGAACTTACTGCAACTGCTGGAGTATTTCTCTCAAACAAACGTGGGCATGTTCTCACACATGCACGCGCAACCCCTCTTCCTCTTTGCATCTAATTAATTCTGCCAAATTACTAGCTGTGTCCATATCTTCGAGTGCAAAATGAGGGGTTTTCTATTTCGCAGCAGCTGTTGAATATTCAAACAGTCTCTCAAAAACCGAGAGGCATAAATACTGCACCAATACTGCACCTTCATTACTGCTGTGGAGATAGCTCATCTATAGTGCACACTGCAGTAAAATGCAATAAAAGCCTATTAGAAATTTATTTTTAGATTTGTTATTTTCAGATGTATTCAGTGTACTCAGACTTACTAAAGAAACAGTGCTTTTTTATATATAACCTTATACACACACCAAACACCAGAGTAGCCAGTAGATATCCACTCCGAGTCTTTCTGTGACGTCCACCATTCATCGTTTACAAATGCAGGTTTAAAAGTATCTGAACCCATCATTTACTCTTTACATCAACTGTTTACCTGCATGCAAGCAAAGCCTGCTCAAATGCCATCAGTTGACAGCAATCGAACGGAAACCCAAAAGCTTGGGGTACCAGACATCTTCGCACATGCCTACATATGCTGCATTTTTAAATTATCCACTTTATTATTTAATTTCATGATCTTGTGTATTTTGTGAAAATTTTAAAACGTTATTTATATCAAGAGTTTATCCTCTCCGATTCTCTTTGTTTCATTTTGTATTGTATTTGTTTATTGATTTTATTAGTTTATGTTTTGTGTATTTCTTGCTGAAAAGAATCAATAGATGAAGTCCATACAGAGGAGAGATTAACCATAACATCCAGTCAGACTGTATTGATGTCTCCCTTTTCTATAACAGCAGGCATGGACATGTCAAGAGTTCTGTCTATACTGTTATCATTACTAAAGTCAATCAATGCTGTTATTGATTCTCACCTGAAAATATGCTGTACCACACTTATTTATTATCCTAATTATTTCTTCTCAAATGTATAAGCGATTATTGGTTCTTTTGATAAATAACAAAACAAATTTCATTTTGCTCCACTGCAAATAAATAAACAGAATGATAATGGGGGTTTTTCACCCTTAGTGTTGTAATATAATGTAATATAGTTTGTTCAGATGATTGTTTACTTCTACTTCAATAGTAATTAAGAAATGTGTTACCCAAGACTGACAATGCAGCTTAGTGATTTGTCTTTAATCACTAATAGATAATAAGCTCTATGCAACAGAGGAAGTAGAGCCTATCCGGTTGTTAAGTCTGACGTCACTAGCCGTGTCTGGGCCTAAACTCCACTGCAGGTCCATATATCAAACGATCACTATGGCATTACTGAGAGTTGAAAAACTGTCTAAAGTCTTTCATCTTTAATAAAATGATCAGCATTCTGCTCTACCAGGTGTAACAATTGAGTTTAACATCCAGGCATCCATGAAAACGGAATTTATGACATTTAACGGTGTTAGAAGTTAGCAGGAAGTTAGCTCGCTAGCTTCTATCTAAATACAATATAGCATGTCCTGACTGCGGGGTTTTAGAAACAAATTAAAACGTACAGCTCTGTTATCACTTCCAACATAAATGAAGACAGAAAACTAAACAGCAGTGACGTTTGTAGGGTTACTGAAGTTTGGCTAGCTGGTATATAATGATGTGCTACGTGACCGCTAGCGACACAGCAATGTTAGCATAATATAAACAAGCTAACTTTTTTTCCACTCGATAAAAGTTAATGTGAGTGTTCTCGGTGGTCAGGAACAAATGTAATTGCATGGCAGGATGCTGTAAAAGGACCAAACTTCAGCCAGGACTGAGATAATCCATCCACAATACGAGGTTAGTCATTCATATACTGCTACATGGGCTGGGCTGTAGTTACATCCTAAGGATTTAAAAACTGAGCTTAAATAAATGATTAGCGGTAATAAAAGCAGAGGGAGGTCAACAGTGATCACTGACTGTTTTAGGAGCTTCTTGAGATTAAATAGAAGAAAATACATAACATTAAACATGTTAACAACACAAAATCCATATTAAACGCAGACTACTTTAGGCCCAGAAGTAGGATTCGTCACGTCATCACTTAACGACTGGATAGGCCTGCTCTAATGTAGTAATGTATAATATAATGTAATGTGATGTATACTCTATTCTGGCCTCCTTTTTGAGTCTAAGGGGGACCAACAGTCACGTCATCTCTTAACGACTGGATAGGATGTTTTAAAAATATTACAAACAATTAGAAATAAAGTCAACAGAAGAGTTACAGCTTCTCAGCTGCTCACAGATAGCAACAATAAATAACTAATGCACATAGCACAGATATGTAAAGAAACCAGTATAACAGAGGTGTTAGCGCATCAAGTTGTCAGTATGGAGCAATTTCTGTTTATAAGGATTTTGTAGGGATGTTTGAAGTTAATAACTTGTGTTTATGCTTCATCTGACACTATCCGGGGATTCTTTACCTAAATGAGGCTGGGTCTCTTACACCAGCTGACACACACTGTACATATAGTCACCATCAGTGTCTGCACAGCAGTAATCCACTACCCTGTTTAAAGGTCTGTGTTCTTATAGTCTCCTCATGTGCTTGCTGCTGTCACTGCTTCAGACATTTCCAAGAATCCTCTCCACCCCAACCTCCACCTGCATTAAGTTCAGCTCAGCTGAATGCATTCTCCAGGGCCTTTATTTCCAGGTTAATTTCCTTTTGCTCTCTACATACTACTTTGCTCTTCTGCTGCATGAGAAAGAAACCCTGCGAGCAAAGCAACCTGCCAGGTCAAATCACATTTATTTATTATAGGGTACTGATAAGCGTATCTCCACAAATCTTCAGTTATTGCATCACGGTAATGTTAAACCGCTTCAAATCCAACATGCAATGATGTGTAGGTGGAAAGTCATTATTCACTGAAAAAATACGAACTTGTGCTTGTTGTTGAGACCTAAACTCTTAGCAGACATCTTGGAGCTGAGAGTCTTTGAGTTTGCACATACTGCAGAGAGAATGATGAAGCAGCAGCATCCTGAAAACAATATCACAGTACTGCTGCGAATTTATTGCCAGAAAAGAGTGGTTCAGCACACTGGCTTAGTGTAAAGTACTGACACTTAATAAATGTCTTCACTATTGATCTCTCACCCTATAATGAAAAGCATGTCTCCAGAAAGTATAATTCCCCTTTTTCACAACAAATAGCTGTTGTAGTTTCGCTCTATATGCCAACACATATTTTTGGAGGAGAATACAACTCAGTCACATTGAGGACTGTGCAATTTGTAATTTGTAATTTGCTGTAACCTCATGGGAGATGTTGTGGTCACTGGTGGAACAGAACATTTTGTTGTTGGTGTACAAAGAATAATGAGAAGAATGGTATAAATATCAGATGTATTGCCAATTTTAGGGGGTATACTAACTTTTGTTATTATCCTGGTGTCCTTTTCCCAAAATCCTACACAGAGTACCATGAGCTCAAACATGACCTCAAAAATGAATTGAGCAACCGAGTCACTTAGATGTCTTTAGACACCCTTTACTTCTTTTAGAGTGATTTCTTGAAACGTGCAAATATACATGAAAATATATGAGAAATAAACACAATTTGTACAATTTGATTGAGCTCAAAATTTGAGCTTCAAAGACAATACCAAAAAATATTTGGTATGATCACCTTTATTCTTCAGCGTCTCCTTAACTCCCTTCAATATGGGACTTTTCTGTAAAGTAGCCTTCAGGATTAATTTCCCAGGCTTCTCGAACAGTATCATTCAACGCCTCTCTTTGGATGTTGGATGCCTTTTGTTCCGTCCTCTGTCAAGATGATCTCACACTGCTTCAATAATGTTGCAGTCTGTGCTGTGTGTGATTTTCCTGTAGACACTATTGTACCACTTTCCAGACCCCTTTTGTAAGTTCTGACGATGATTTGAACCAAAAATTTCAAATTTGTATTCATCACTCCTTAAGACTGGTTTTCACTGATTTTTAGTGTGTATTTTGTCGTACTTCAGCCTTTTCTCTGTTTTCCTTTCTTAATAATGGTTCCTTAACAGCTACACTTTCACTGAGACCATTTCTGATGAGGCCAAATGCATCTCTCAGGCTTGGTGTCAGATCTTTGCTGGATTTTTGTTGCTATTTCTTAAGTACATGACTTTCATATACTGTTCATCTGCTATAGATTGTTTTTTAAGCCTGTCGCACCTTGTTTCGTCCTCCAGTTTTTCCAACTTAAAGACACACTGTGCTCCTTTGTGCCTCTCAAACTGTGTTATCTTTAGCGTTTTTCATAGTTTCAGCTAAAAATGGGAACAAGTGATGTGTTTTTGTGACAGGCTAATAATAACAAAGTCCCTAAAGACACATTGACTTCTTGTTTTTCTCTCTGAAAATGGTCAGGTACAATGACTTGACTGAAAATTAGTTAAAAAAGCAACTCATTCTTAAGAAACAACTCTTTTTTTTCTTTTTTCTTTTTTTTTTTTTGCCTGTCCCGTTTGGCTCTTTTGCCATCAGAATTATTGTCTAAAGGCAAAGAAAGATGCCCAACGGATTTACTTTACCAAATTGACCATCCCAGCCTTTCCATAATGGTCCATTTGATTCACCTTTTATTGTTTATTTTATTTTCACTTGCTGAATACGGGACAGACTTGACTGGGGGAAAGAAGGGGAGAAAGAAAGAGGGAAAGAGAAACAGCTGAGAAGAGGGACGGGGGAGAAGGGCAAAAGACAAAAACCAACAGAACGGGCAGAGAAAAAAAAAATGCATATATCAATCACCTGGATCACCTGCTGAGAAAGAAAAAAGAAAACAAGCAGAAGAGAAGAGGAGTAATAGAATAAACAACATCACAATGATATATGGGAATATGACAGTAAATACTAAATGTTAAACATTATTGTGCAGCACATAAGATCAACAGAACACAGTGTGCTTTGAGGTAGGAGCCAAAAAGGGTGTAGTTTGTGGGTGTGATCACCCGTGTGTACACCTGTGAGCATGGACGCGCTTGTTTTTTGTTTTTTAAAAGGTTCCTTCATGTAATAATCTGCTAGAGGGTGTGGG
This sequence comes from Rhamphochromis sp. 'chilingali', assembly GCF_963969265.1. NCBI lineage: Eukaryota > Metazoa > Chordata > Actinopteri > Cichliformes > Cichlidae > Rhamphochromis > Rhamphochromis sp. 'chilingali'. The sequence continues at coordinate 20,007,775 of NC_137932.1, read as the reverse complement.
GGGGCCACAGCCCCGTCCTCCAGGGCATGAAGCAGGTATGGAGGAGATCAAAACTCCAGACGTCCAGAGGCCCCCAGAACACAAGAGACCAAGGAAGACCAACAGAGGGGCAGCCGCGCCACTGTCCCAGAAAGAGCTGAGGAGAGTCCCAGATGAGGGCTCACTCAGCAGCCGCGGAGCAGAAGCCAGGGGGAGTTGCAGTGACGCGCCCGTGAGCTCCGCCGGCAGCCAGCCGTGCCTGAGTGACCGAGCCCCAGGCCGAGAGGCCGGGGGCACCCCACCTCCGAAGTGGCCCGAGCGAGCCCCAGGCTCCAGGCCCCGATAAGCGGCCGCCAAGGAGTGAGCCGGTGTGTACCTGGACGCCCATCCCCAGACACAAAGAACCACCAACGCACCGATGTCTGAGGGAGTCCGCCACTGGCAGGGGAAGTGGTGGTGGGGGGAGATAGGCCTCAAAACCTTGGAGGGCCTAAGATGTCCCCAGAGAGGTGGCGTCTGATACCCAACCTGACATATAGACACAGACATACAGGCACACACAGACACAAACATCCATTCCCACCCCGATGCTCTAATATGCACTTACTCCACACTCAACCAACGTGGAGACAGACATAAAGAGACGCTGTACACACGATCACACTCCCCAAGCGTACTCTACGAACCGGGTCTAGGTACCCTTGCCCCTGGAGGGGGGAACTGCACCCAGACCCAGGTGGTATTACCCTTTTCCCTGCGGTGGGGAGAGGCAGACCGCCCCGACTCCACAGCAGCAGAAACAACTCTGAAAGACCTTGAGAAAGCCTGGAGAACTATTACTCGAGTGTCATGGTCCTGGGCCCTGTTGGCCCAGTATTCTTAGTTTTTGTGTGTTTTGTATTTTGTTCCCTATTTATGCCTTGGTTCCTAGGTTATTTAGTTAAGATGTTCCTTATTTGGTTACCTCCTGTGTGCCCCTGTGTATCTGTGAGCCCTCATCTCTCCTTGTGTTTTATTCCATGTTTTCCCCAGCCCGTTATGTCTGTGTCCTCCCCGTGCTCTCTCTCCTCCTGTCTGAACCTCTGTGTACTTCCTGTTTTACTTTGACAGTCTCCCGTCAGTGTTGTTTACTCCTGCCATGTCTCGTTATGTGTATCTGTGTCAGCTGTGCTCCCATGTGTGGCCACTTCCCCTGATCATCCCTCATGTGTATTTAGTCTGTGTTTCATGTAGTCAGTGTCGCGTCGTCTGTGTTCCCACCCTCCGTGTTTCCATGCCCAGTCTTTTGTATCCCCAGCCATAGCCTTACCATAGTTTGTTCCCAGTTTAGGTTTCGGTTTAGTTACTGCTCTTGTGCTGCCCTCATTCTTGTTTGTTTCTTTTGTGACCTTCAGCCACAATAAAAGGCTCGCTTTTGTTTAAGTTCACTCCCGTATCCTCACTTGTGTCTGCACCTGAGTCCTCAACACACTCTCCACACGGTCTGCCACTGCGACCGTGACACTCGAGATTACTTTAATAATGATAAAAAAGCCCGGCTTCTTGGAAGCAAAATATAAACAAATGAGGAGGGGCTCAAGACTTTCATAGTATACAAAATATATACTATTTGTATTTTTTTTGTTCAGTTCTTTATATAGTGTGATGCAAAAACAAAGTTCAGTTCATATTTTTAGTGTTAGTTCCTTTTAGTCAATGTTTAAGTTCAGATTCAGGTTACTTAGTCTTTTAGTTATATATCCTAATGTATCTTTAGACTAGAAGAAAAACTGCGCTAATTAAACAAATTAACTAACTGATGAAATTAGATGAAATACAATTACAGTCAAAAGTTTAGTTTTAGCTTGCACAGTGCTCTGCTGGAGCACACATAAATAAACTTGAATGCACACCATCCTTTTCCTCTGCCTAGTTAACTGACCACTAGATCAATAGCAGTGGGAGGAGGGTGAACTTTCCAGGGGTAGTTAATTGCAGGGTAGACTGTTTCAAAGGGAAATCACTGGCGATGGGTGGGCTGAGTGCGTGTAGCCATCTCATCTAAATAATGTATAGCAGACAATACGATATGCACCCATACATTTATTTTATTGCATTTTCACCCATGTGTTTCAATGAATACATTGGTACACCACATAGAAGCTTGGACACATGGATTTATCACATTAATGTGTGCATGCTTGAAAGTACAGATATTATATGCAACTGACATTCTCACAGACCATACTTCTCTGCTATGGACAAATGTTTTTAATATTAATGGACAAATAAATTGTGTGACCAAAATGCAGTCAGTGGGTGAATAAATTATGTAAAGAGTGAATTAACCACTGGGAGAAATATACAGAGTGGATCTTTAGTTTCATGCCACTCATATAAATAGTTTATTATTTTATATCTAAAGTAACAGTGCTAAAAACCATACACGTCTAAGCTGACGGGTTGCAGAGAGATATTCTAGTACACTGTGTATTCAGGCTGGAAAGACGTGGGAATAATGATGGTGTTAAATGCAGGGATACTGTTGTAGCTCCGGGTTTAGGCAGTTGACTCCCTTGTTTACTGACAAAAATATGTGATCACAATGTGCTCATCATCAATTTGTAAGCAGAGGCTGAACACTCGATTATACATACACTGACTAAGACCTCATTTGCAGCTTGCATTCAGATGTGTTTTGTTCTGCTTGATACGGCCATAGCGTCACATCTGCTGTCTGGAAGCTGATCAGTCTCATAATAATCTTGGGATTACTGCCAAATGATATATATGCAGCTTTCATGTGAGCATTTATTTTAGAATTACAAAACAACCTAGTCTCATGGCAAAACAAGAAATAGTCATGAAATATTTTCTTTTGTTATGTGTGAGTAAATGGACATAAGTTTACCTTTTTCTGTGACATTCATTCATTTACAGCATGACTTAAAGGAGGGGTGACACATGCGCCAATGTCCTGCAAGTTTTAGATCTCACCCTGGGTCAACACACCTGAATCAAATGATTAGTTCATTTCCAGGCCTCTGGAGAGGAGGTAATTTAGCCATTTAAATCAGCTGTGTTGGATCGAGTTTTAATAAACTCCTTGCTATCTTAAATAACGGGACACCGGAGTATATTCTCGAGCATCTCACACTTCTGATAATCAGCTGTCTGCTTGACGTTTATTCAGCTGTGTAAAAACTATAACTTTAATCTCAGCCAAACTGATTTACTCAGGAACAAAAAACATTAAAAAAAAGCCAAACAATAACATTTTTAAGTTATCTAAGTGACTCATATGTTTAACCTGAGTAGCGAAAGACGGCGGTGGGTTTGAAAACGATTTGCCGGGAGTCCGGTGTTCTCACGGGCTCTATAGTGAGCCTTGCCCCCGGCTAGCTATCGAGCTAGTGGGTAACAGACGTCTCCGAAAACGTCGGAGCGCTTTTGAAAATATGTGGTGTCTTGATAAACTGAGCAGATATTTGAGGTTTACACAGCTACATTCTCGCCTGAAAATATGTTAAACGTTTATTTTGTGACCCAGAAAGAATAATAAGAGTAATATTAAAACTAACTAGCTGCCGCCATTGTTGGAAACTGAGCAGGGTGTTAGGATGTCTGGGTCATTGACCCAGGGTATTTGAGTTTATTATATTATTTATACTTTTTAGTCTTTGGTTTCTTTGAGTTCTGTCTTATGGTTTATGTCTCTGTCTTCTTTAGTTGCTCTGTCTCCCCTATCACCTGTATCCCCTTGTCTAGTTCGCGTCTCTGTGTATCCTTAGTTCCTATATCCCCGTGTTCAGTCAGTGTTTGTGTCTGCCCTGGTCCCACGTCTCTGTTCCCTCTGTAGTGCCTGCATGTGAGTCTGTGTTATGTGTTTCCTGTTTTACTTTGAAGGTCTCTGTCTTATCTCAGTGTGTTCAGTTTACGCTTCCTTTTGTCTCGTCAGTTCTGATTTGCCCCAGCTGTGTTTCCCTCCTGTTATTCATTCCCTGATTGCTCCTTCTGTGTATTTAAGCCCTGTGTTTCTCTGTGTCCGTGTCGCGATCTACCGTTTACCAAGCTGTGTGTTCTGTCAGTCCTCTGGTGTTAGTTTATTTTGATTGTTTCCAGTTATGTTATATTTGAGTTTAACATTAAAGCGGTTTTGAGTTCACATCTGTCTCTGGAGTCTGCACCTTGGGTCTTATCTCTGTCCGCATACAGCCCGCACCTAACACAGGGCTGCGCTATGAATTCTGGGACAGAGCTTCTTCTTCCTCGGGGTTTAACGGCAGCTGGCATCCTTGTACATGCATTGCTGCCATCTTCTGTTTCAGTCCGTTATTACACTCTTAAATCCTACTACTTATTCCTGCGTCTTTTGTGATCTTACAAAGCTTCAAACGACGCGTCGACTATTAAATCAGTCGTCGACGATTTTGATAGTCGACTAATCATGGCAGCCCTAAAGCCTTAAAGAGTAGCTCTTTTTTTTTTTTAAAATTACCATTTTGTTTTGCAACCAAAATTTTAAAAAGAGAGTGATAAAAGATAAAACAACAAAACAAAAAACAAAAAACCTAACAGAAATCAGATTGCAATGTCAGTGTTATTTACAGCAAAGAAAGGTAACAAAAAAAAAAATCATTGTCCGTGTAAAAGATTCTAATAGTTGTCCAATATAGTAGAATTTAATTCAATAGTAGAATTGTTTTTACATGCAAGAAAACACTCTTAAAAGAAATGTAATAAAATGCACCACTAGGTTTTGCCTGGTTGAGAAATGCCTCCAGCAGGCTGTCTGCTGACTAATTTCTAATTAAAATCAATAACACAGCTTGTTTGTAAATATTTTCTTTCCCATCTTCAGTCAATGTTAATAGCAGATAGCCACAACTTGAAAATGGAAAGAGCTACAGTCTTCTATAACTATAAAACAAGCGGCACTTCCAGCAACAATAGCCAACTGCAGCCACAAGATGGCAATAATGGAAAAGATGGATGGAAACAAGCAAGGGGCTGCTTGAGATGAAAGGAGGGAGATCGCTTTACTTTGGCATGTTTTAATGTGACAAAGCAAGCACTGCTTGCCTTGCTTGTTGCGATAGAATGCCACTGAACTAAAGTTTTGCTTACTTGGCTAAACTATGTGGTTTTTAAGTCAGCCTGCATCCATGCACTTCTGTTGTACTAATAATAACCACTAAATGAATTAATACAACTCAAAGAGTGTGCTATTTTTAAAATCACGTATATAGAAAGAAAAGAAATAAATGCTACTTAAAAT